>NC_133410.1:69160000-69785000 GCF_049350105.2 Macaca mulatta
CACAGAAATCAAGAACTGAGGTTTGGGAACCTCCACCTAGATTTCAGAGGATATATGGAAACCCCTCGATGTCCAGACAGAAGTCTGCTGTAGGAGCAGAGCTCTCATGAAATACCTCTTCTAAAATAGTGCAGAGGGGAAATGTGGGGTCAGAGCCACCACACAAAGTACTCACTGGGGCTCTGCCTAGTGGAGTTGTGAGAAAACGGCTACCATCCTCCAGACCCCAGAAGGGTAGATCCACTGACAGCTTGCAACGTACACCTGAAAAAGTCACAGATGCTTTTTTCATGAGTTGAAAGATGACTGTTGAATATTTTGTAGCAAGAAAGTATTTTTCCCATAACAACATCTAATGAGATGAATAAAATTATATTTATTAGAATTCATTTTTGTTAAAGAGTAAGTTTGTCTGGAAAGAATGTCTTAAGTAAGCCTGTGTGTATTTGTGTGTGTTGTGTTTATATTCTTGTGTGTGTGCTTCTGTGTGCATGTTTATCTCAGTGGCAGTAAATAAAAATCCACTGAATACTTTGAGGGATATAATAAATGTTTTTTGTTTGTTTGTTTGTTTTGCTGTTGAGGCACCCAGTATGGGGAGTGTTATTACACTGGAAGAAGATGATACAATGTGTAGTCGAAGTGGAAAAGATTATCTGCAACCATTCAGTTCTTCTATATCAGTTAATCCACACAGGAGAAAGGCATTAGGTTCAACAGGACCTTAACTGTGGTCTGCTTTTGACTTAGAAAACCTTTAACTTCTTTATGGGCAATGTTAATTTCACTTGACTTGTGATGGATTCATTTAACCTCTGTGTCACTCCGTCAAGAGCTACCTGTCTCACACTGGCCTGGTTTGTGAAAGAATAAATGTCTTATTGTTTACGACAACAAAAACAGACAAACTAAAAACAAGATGGAGAATAAAAATCTTTCTGAAACATTTTCGGATTGCCATTTTGTTTTTCTGTTTTCTCTTAGCAATTCTTCTTTGCTGAGAGCTATGGTTGGTAGCGTGCATTTACTGTCTAGTTTCATTCAAAGCCTTAAAGCCGTTATATTTCACGTAGGAGCTTTGTTTTAAATTACACCTTAATTTTAAATTACACTTTGTTTTAAATTTAAATTAAATGGCAGGTGCCATTTTCAACACTCACCATTAACGTTTGTTCATTTGAATCGTAAGCAAGTGTGAAGTCTCTCACCTCAGTCTGTTTTCCAATCTGAATGCAAATAACTCCAGATGCTGCCTTTTCCATAATTTATATAAAATGTCATAAATTGTGTCTTTTTCACAAGGACAGAGCTTCTCAAAATGTACTAGGAATTTCAGACTCCTATATCAAAACTAAACAAATGTAACATCAAATATCATGTCTTTGTATCTATCTATTCATCTAACATATATCAATAAAATTTGATAGATATATAGAGAGTCTTTTTTTTTTTTTTTTTTTTTTTTTTTTTGAGACGGAGTCTCGCTGTGTCTCCCAGGCTGGAGTGCAGTGGCGTGATCTCGGCTCACTGCAAGCTCCGCCTCCCGGGTTCACGCCATTCTCCCGCCTCAGCCTCCCAAGTAGCTGGGACTACAGGCGCCCGCCACCACGCCCGGCTAGTTTTTTGTATTTTTAGTAGAGACGGGGTTTCACCATGTTAGCCAGGATAGTCTCGATCTCCTGACCTCGTGATCCACACGCCTCGGCCTCCCAAAGTGCTGGAATTACAGGCTTGAGCCACCGCGCCCGGCCTAGAGAGTCTTATAGATAGATATAGACATAGGTTATATAGAGATATAAATATAGATTATATTTGTATTATCTTATATGTATAAATATATTACATATGGAGCTATATATACATAAAACATATGTATATGTGTGTGTATATATGAGTTTTTTCCTATGATTTTGTCCTATTACTCCCTACTCTAAATGCTGACAATTAAAAAAAAAATCAATGCAAATGGTAACCTACCTCATTTATATTGGATTCACTTATTTCACATTTCACAGATATTTCACAGATTACTGTGGGGGAGGGCAGGGATAGACCCCTTCCTCTCATCTATTAGTATTTATTTCTTACAAATTTTATGTTTTCAGGCATTTTTTTTAAAAAAAGTTTTCAATAGATTACAAATGAAAGCAGGATAAAATGTTCTCCACAAGCCATGACATTTTGTTCATACTTTATTTTTTCTCTCTGTAGATCTAAAGTGTGTAATTGAGGTTAATCTTTTGGCAAACTGAAGTATCAACAATCAACCAGAAAGATTTTGAAAGAAAAGCATTCTTTGATGAGTTGAAACTTAACTGTTGAATAATTTGTAGCAAGAAAATATTTTCCCAATAACAAGGTTGAATGAGATGAATAAAATTCTATTTACCAGAATTTATTTCTGTTAAAGCATTAAATTTGCATGGAAAGAATGATTTAAGTGTGTGTGTGTGTGTGTGTGTGTGTGTGTGTGTGTGTGTCTGTGTGTGTGAGCATGTTTCTCTTAGTGAGAGTAAATAAATATCCATTTAATACTTTAAAGGATATCATTATAAATGTTTCTTTGATTTCTTTCCTGTTGAGCAACAACTACATTTTACTATAAGAATATGTTTACTTGGTTATATAGTTTGCTTTATTTGTCTCTCTAACTTTAATTAACTCATGCAAAATTGGTAAATAGGGTAATGATATCAGTATGATGTGGAATTTACAATTGTTCATATACCTTTCTTTGAGCATGGTATCACTTTGCACCACCAAGTAACAGTAGCTGAGCACAAACTATACAACATAAACATGGAAAGATATAAGCTATTAATATACACTGTATCAGAATATCTATTTGTTACCAAGCTCCTTTGACCAGGTGCTCTTAGTAATGTATTTTGTCTAATTTCCCTTTTTCTTTGTTAATTTGATCACTGGAAAATCATTCTTACACACATTTTCATCATCCTTTATTCCTCCTTTTTAAAATAAGGCAAACTATATTTTCTGTTGAATTTTTTATTAGAAACATAAATTTAACTGTACTATTATTTTGTTATGACTATTGCTGATTTTGTTAGTGATCACAACACACAGTTGTAAAGATTTTAATTAATCTTTCCCTAACTTTATATTTTTATAACCCTGTATTTTCATAGTATTTTTTCAGAAAACATGTCTCAGGAATGCATATACCATGTTTTAGCAGAAATGCTTCCATCTGTACAAATGACCAAAAGTTTTTAATGTTGCCTTAAAACTATAATTTAATAGTATATTTAATGAGTTCTTAATATTTTTTTTGTAATTTGACATAATATTACATTTATTCCTCACAATGTCCTGAATAGATAGATATTTTGTGGCCTCCATTTAGTTTTGCTTTTACTGTTTGTTTCACAGATGAGAACACTAAGATTCATGGAAGTAATTTACCTGAGAATAATAAAACAACAACAGAGCTTAATTTCAGATTTTAAGTACATTGAATGTGGACAGCCTTTGGCAGTTAAGCAGCAATTACCTTCTCTTCAGAGAGGGAAAGGATTATAAGTAACAGTCTCTTATTTAACTAAAATCATGGTATAAAAAAATATAAATACACACACACAGACACACACACACACACACACACATATAAAACTACTACCAAGTCTTCTTCTAAGAAAGGCTATATATTTATTTAAATATTACAAAATCACATCACACATTCTTCAGTGTCATGCAATCCTCTAATCACTGCATGTACTAGTGGTGATTAAAATGATCAAGAGTACTTGTTCTCATGGAGATTTCACAACAGTAATGAGAAACGTACACTAAAAATCTTAATAGACATAAGCAGTTTCAGATATAAAGATCAAAAACAGGGAAGTGGGGAAACAATAACAGGGAGAAAATACCAGGATCTGCTCCATCTGGTAGTATTTTTATGAAATTTTTAGGGTGTTGTTTTTCTGGCCGGAAACCTGTGGCTAGTGATGCCTTTGCCTGAGTTTTCCTTGGGCCTGCCGGGCTCATTCTGCCCACTCAGCTTGGCAGGCTGCACTCAGCTCATGCTACTGGCCTGCATCCCACGCCTCCAAGGGAAACTGAAGTCAGGTGTGGAGTGACAAGGGGTGTGTGAGTGGGTGTTGAATCAGGCCACTGCACAGTCAGAATGCTGGCTCCTGCCACAGGGTGGGCACCTCCAGGTGCCAGCATGGGTGTTAGCTCTCTGTGAGGCTGCAGTTGGACCAGGCACACCACAAGCTGCTTCCCCACCTGTCACCGGGGAATGTGGTGGCACCCAGAAGCTTAGAAATGCCAGGAACCACAGGGGCCCAAAAAGGGAGTCACAGACCTGGCTCTGGAAGCTCCCAGGTCTGGGTTCCCTAAAGGGCTGCAACTTTTCTCTCCTTCTCTTCACCTGCAACATGGCAAGAAAGGGACATGTTTCAAGTTCCCTTTTTTTTGGATGGAGTTTTACTCTTGTCACCCAGGCTGGAGTACAATGGTATCATCTCAGCTCACTGAAACCTCACCTCTGCCTCCCAGGTTCAAGTGATTCTCCTGCCTCAGCCTCCCAAGTAGCTAGGATTATAGGCCTGTGTTGCCACTCCCAGCTATTTTTTATTTTTATTTTTTATTTTTAGTAGAGATGGGTTTTTGTTTAGGCTGGTCTCAAATCCTGACCTCAGGTGATCCACACGCCTCAACTTCCCAAAGTGCTGAGATTACAGGTGTTAGCTACCTCACCTTCAGCCTTAGTAATATTTGGTGGGTCTTGAGCTCTTGTCTGGCAAACAGCAAGAATGCAGTATGAAGACAAGTGGAGGGTGGGCAAGATGAAGAGGAGCTTTATTGAGCACTAAAACAGCTCAGAGAAAACCCATAGGGAGAAGCTCATTTCTGCCGCCAGGGTGTCCCAACAAGTAAGTGTTCAGCTCTTAGCAGAGCGGAGACCCTGGAGTGGGAAGCTCCTCTCCATGGGCAGGTTGTCCCATAGTCTCTGCAGCTCTCAGCAGAGAGGAGGTCCTGGAATGGGTTGTTCCTCTCTGCAACTAGTAGTTCCTGCCTCTGCTCAGCAATGCCTGAGCCTGGGGCTTTTATGGGCCTCAGAGGGAAGGAAGTATATGGGCAGCCAAGGGAAGGCCCAGAAAAGGCACCACAAGTTCACACTCCAGTTTATGAGAGTGGCAGCCGGGTCTCCATCCTTCAAGCACTTCCTGGCCTGAAGATGGGGCCTTACCAGGAACTGGCCACTTCTGCCCAGGAGCCTGTCTGCTTCTTACTGCTGTTTATGGTGCTCAGGCTGTTCATGCAAAGGGGCATCTACAGGCCACTGCCAAGCTGCCCTCAGCACCCCTTTGGCTTCCCTCCCTTGCTTGTCAGTGCCCAAAGTCTAGAGGGGGCTGAAGCAGCAGGCAGGAGGGGGCTGGTGTGTCAGCACTGCTCCAAGTGTGCACAAACCCAGACTGGCTGTCACAGTGCCCAGGCTTGGTCCCAACTTTGCTCTGAAATTGGAGTGGGCACTGACAGCAGAGAGAAGCCAGACAGCTGGAGCAGACACTTCCAAGCCTGTGAAGGCAATGGGGCCTCCCCAGACCTCTGAGAGTGCAGAGATTCCTGGGCCTGCAGCCATGATTTGGGTGGCTGCAGCTGTGTCCGGTGGGGTGATTGTCCTGCCTGCTCCATGGAGTGAGAGGCTGGGGCCGCAGTTTGGATGGCTGCAGCAGAACCCAGGGAACTCCTGCCCCTACTCATAAGGGGTGAGACTCCCGCTTGTGAGTGGCTTCAGCCAGCTCGATGGAGCATGCGGTCCTGGCCTCACCTCCCTACTGCAGCTGGTGTGATGGCGACAACCTCTACAGATGACCTGCTGCTGCCATCAGTATCAGGAAAATTCTCTCTGTATAGAGTCATTCAGTAACTCAGAAAGTCAAATAGTTGAGTAAAATGAAGTTTACAGTTGCCAATAGTGAGACCAAGGGAGAACAGGGCAAAGTAGGTCTGTTCCTCAGGTTGTGATTTGTAATGGATCCTAGAATTGAGTCCAGAATAGCATGGAATTTAGGAGAAATGAGGAATTTATGATAGTGAAAATAGTAGAATAATTCTTGGAAAATCAAATAATATTTTAGAGAGAATTATTAGTGTAAATAAGCAGAAAGGAGAGATGGTGATTATGAGAAGATATTTGAAATCTCTATTTTGGGCATAGTGCATTTCTTTGTGTAAGACTCTGGGAAAGAGTTGCAGAACAGAGAATCTTCAGATTTGAGTACATCAAGGACCTAAAGGGCAGAAAATTAAAGTGATATTCAAATCACCAACATTGGTAAGTAAGTAGTGGAGGAGAGGATGTTCTGTGCTAAAAAGATCAGTGATTTATGTGGAAAGAACATTAGAGATAGCAATAAGAATAAATAATATTAGATAGTAAAGTCTAGTGATATGCATTCCACAAGGAAAATTGAAAACAAATGTTTTTAAAGCAGTATTTAATAAGAAAAAGGACTCCTAATACTCTTTCTGACAATCATGTGAGTTTATTATGAAGTATAAATACCAGTTGAAGAAGAGGAAGAGAAGTTTTATATTATAGCAGAACAATGAAGGAATCTCTGGAGTGGAATTTGATGATTTAGAAGACAGGCCATGAGTACCCTAAAGCATCAGTCCCCAACCTTTTTGGCACCAGGGATCAGTTTCGTGGAAGGCAATTTCTCCACACACTGGAGGTGGTAGGGACTGGTTTCAGGGTGATTCAAGCACATTACATTTATTTTGCACTTTATTTCTATCATCATGATGTTGTAATACATAATGAAATAATTATGCAACTCACGAAAATGTAGAATCAGTGGCAGCCCTGAACTTGTTTTCCTAAAACTAAACAGTATCCTCTTGGGGTGATGGGAGATAGTGACCATCACGCATTAGATTCTCATAAGGAGCATGCAACCTAGATTCCTCTCATGCGCAGTTCACAATAGGGTAGGTGCTGCTATGAGAATCTAATGCTGCCACTGATCTGACAGGAGCCAGAGCTCAGATGGTAATGTGAGCAATGGGGAATGGCTGTTAACACCGATGAGACTTCGCTCACATGCCCACCACTCACCACCTGCTGTGCAGCCAGGTTCCTAACAGGCCATGGACCAGGACCGGTCTGTGGCCCAGGGGTTGGAGACCCCTGCCTTAAAGTATATTGGAAAATCTCATAAGGTATGACGAGGTGGACAATCAAGTCTGATTAGTGTTTCTGCAAAGTAAAATTGGGAGGAGTGTCACTGAGGTAAAGAATCCTCTGTGAGACTTGCACAGCAGATATTATCTAATGTAAATGGGGACATAGATATGATGACCAATCTTGCTTCTTCCTTAGATAATAGTGGGTAATTCAGTGAGCAAACTGGTTACAAATTTTAACCAGTGAGCATAAAGAAATAGTTTGGTTGCAATCTGTATGCCCCTATTCCTGCCCCACGTAATTCTTGCTTTGTGCTTTGTATCACAAATAACCAACTTGTTGCTTTATGCATCCTTCCTTCATCCTATGTTTTATTGTATAATTCAGAGTTTTTGTGCAACTTTAAAATTTTCCATTTCTAGAAGCCTGTCTTTGTTTTCCTATAGAAACTTTCTCTGCAGTTGCTGATTATATTGTGTTAGAGCATTCTATCTTTCTTATTTGAGTACTTGGTAATAGTAAACTCTTTAGCAGTTGCATTGTTTTTCAAGGTCAGCAAAATTATACACATTGATTGGTGCTGGTTTGAATGTTAAACACATTTAGTTGTTGAGGATGAGAGCAGAAACAGTTTTCTCATTTTTCAGATAGATAAACACTATCATACATCTCATTCTAAACCATTAAATGTCTCACTGGCATCCTTGGTTTCATTCTGGCTTGATCACTTAATTATGTAGGTAGCATTTACAAGACTGCAAAGAAATGGTTTACAGAGAATAAAATGGTCAATTTAATTCCAGTGAAGTACTATACTAAATGAATCATTTTTAACAAAATAAATCCAGCTAATTTAACTCTTAAATCAGTAGCCAGTAACTTTAGCACATCAAGGAAGAGTTTTGGCTAATATTTGATGTTTATTTCTTAAGAAGAAATACAAGAATTCATGTACCTGCCCCTTTTCTTAGATCTGTAGGCCTCCACTGTTTAGAAGGAGTATAACAATTCTAAAAAAATAAGATATTCAAAGTGATAATACAATTTACATAGGACATTCTCTCATGCCATGACACTTCCTATTTAGCATTCCATTCCCCAATTAATATTTCCTATTCCTTGATTTTGTTTTGTACATTCTACCTAAATTTTCAGGATGGTTTAAAGTCAAAGAATACTTCTCATTTTGTATATTATGGTTGTATATACTTTTTGTATAAGCACATACATTATTAGTAGCACTATAATCATATTGTATATAATCAAATTACAAGATATTCTGCTTTTTTATATAGAATTATCCACATGCATGGCAGAATTTTACTCAATATTGTTTTATTTATCTCATCCCTTTCTCTTGAAATCAATTTCTTTTTCTCAAATTGGTCCTTTAGATGTTAATCTAATGATAGAAAGAAGTGTTCTATTGACAGTAAGACTTGTTAGTCTAATTAAACTTGTCCTTATTTTACATTTTATTTCAATAGTGTTTTATTTAAAAGCTATTTGGCCAATATCTTATATTGCTCTTTAGAACTCTTCTATTAGTTTAATTGCCATTTATTTGTTGGTAATATTTATGACATTTTTTATTTTTTAATCTGTCTTTTAAAAATATTTTTCTATTATTGTTTCAAACATTTTAATAATTATACACTTACATCTGGTTTTCATTAAATATATATTCAGTATATATGTCTTGTCATCATACATGTCTTTAATTATATGTATCAATATATGAATATGTATACATTTTATTTTATATATATGTATATAGTTATTTATAGTAATTCTTCAATATTTATCTTGATATATTTTGCCAGTGTTGGAAAACTCTCAGCCATCATATCATTCAATATATAGATTTTTTACTTTTCTTTAACTTTTTTATTCTCACATGTCATTTTCACATATATTAGAATGATGTACTTTTTCATTGTTCATCATGTATATATCATACACCTTTCCTATTTCACATGTTTATCTCTCTTTGCTTTAGTTGGGATATTTTCTTCCAACTTCCAGTTCACTATTTTTCTCTCTACCATGAGATGATATCTCATAAACCCATTTACTATACTTTACAGTTCCAAAATGTCTGTGTTTCTTTCTATAGTTTCCAGATTTCCAGACAAATAATTCTGTGTTGTATTTTATGTTAATATCAATCATAGTTATTCTTAATTGTGTATGAAAACTTTATCTGAATTGTTGGTGAAACTCTGTAATACCTTTTAATTTCCCCCTGGTTTTTCATCATGTCTTTTCTTCTAGCACTCTTCGTTACATTTTATTGAGGTCTGGTATTATATATGAAAAAAATTAGAGGTAATTATAGGGTCTGAATAAAGAAGTGATCTCCTTCCAGAGAATATTTACATTTGCCTCTGCCAGCAGTAAGGCTGGACTTTGGAGGTTACAGATCACTTTAATTCAAACAGGGATGGAGATGACTCAAAATTGGACTTAATTTCCTTTAAGAATTGATTGATTTCTGATTCATCCTTATTTAAGGGTAATGATTAAAATTGTGAACTTTAACCAGAGTTTTTCTTTGTGCATAAAGTTTGATTTTTGTCCCATTAGGCTCATAGGTGTGTGAAAAGCCCTGCTCAGCTTCCTCGCCTCTTAGCTCCTTCTTCCAATATAAACAGATAACCTTAGGGGAGTGGAGCTGTAGTTGCTGGACTTGGCTTTCTGAGCTTCCTCTGTCTCCCAGATCTTGGTTCCCTAATTATTTTTATTTTTCTTAACAACTCTGTGGAGATTTTGAAAAAATATTTTCTCATACTTTCTCAGTTGCTTGCAGCAGGAGGGATGGATGAAATGGAATATGTGGTTTGTCATTGCAATTAATGGACTTTTTCGCTTATTGTTGTCTATGCCTGTGAACATATATCATTTAATTTTGGTCCCTATTTCTTTTCATCTATCTTTCATATTTTCTTAATCCCTTTATCTTTCTGCTTTCTGAGTAGTTTCTTCAGGCTCATCCTTTCATTGACTAATTCTTCTGTTTGTTCTGCATGACTACACCATCATTCCATTACATTTTAATCATAAGGTACAAAAGGTTTTATTTCAATAAATTTTATTTGATCTTTTCTCAAAAAAGCCTGTAGGTTTTTTCAGTTCTAATATTTTTGATTCTTTTTTTTTTTTTAATCTTCCAGTCATCTTTAAGTGATTTAGGTGACTTTCTGTGAGATTCCATATTTCTGATGTTCTCTGGAGTTAATCTTATTATTTATCATGTCCCTGCACACTTTCTAAAGGTGAATTAGTTTTTATATGATTCTTAAAACTTAAATTGTAAGTTTATCTACTTGAGGGTTTTAAGTTGCGTTACCTAAACTGAATGGATGGTCCTGCAGTAGGGTATTTTTTCTAGGACCAGGTGTCCCAGAAGTATTATAGCTTCAGAACACCATTAGTGGCACACTACTAAAGTTTCAATGAGAGTATTCCAAAAACCTAACAATAATATTATAATATATACCTGAGCATCAAAACTTAATATGGCACCAGTGGCTGTTTACAAACCCTCAAGGGGTATATATTTTCTATCTTTGAACAGGCAGAGATTGACATATTTTACCTATATTGGAGGTGAATTTCTTTCTAATTATCTCTTTCAATTAAAGATGTTTATTTGTGCATAAGAATCACAAGTACTGGCCTAGGGCTTTATGTAGATTCCCAATGTGCAAGAAAACCAAAGAAATTGTGTGAACCCCAAAACTTACTGAATTATTTCTCAGATTCTTGATTATTTCCTGTCACTGGATTTTCCTTTTTTTGTCTTGGGATCTCTATGCATAAAAGTTATATTTTATCTAGGAATACTAGTTATATGCAGTGTCTATATTGCCAGAAACAAAATATGTTCATTCTTCAGGATGTGGTATTTGTTTAGAATAGAATTGTCATTCTTATTGTATTGACTGCATGCTTCAAATATAGTTAATAACAAATATAATTCTGTTTTTCTTGACAACTCAAATGTTTTCTCCCATTAATCACTTTATTTGGGGTGAAGATCAACTGTGGTCTAATATGAATTCAGTGGTATTCACCTTTATTATTTCTTTCTATGGGATAAAGTTTGGTGATTAATTAAACTTTTATTTGGGGTAGAGACAGAGTCTCATTATATTGCCCAGGCTGGTCTTGAACTCCAAGGGTCAAGTATTCTCCCAAAATGTTGGGATTACAGGTGTGAACCATCATGCTCAACTGATTAATTAAAATTTATCATTAATGAACATCTTTTTTACTTCAGATATATTTTACTCCTATTATAATTTTAACACCACCCTACAGGTTATCAACATTTGAACTTTTGATCAATATTGAATTAAATTTCCACATGAGCAATGACCATATATATTCTGTCAATCATTAAGTATCCTTAAGAGGTCGTTAATGTTCAGTTCCAAACAAGAGCTTTGTAAGGTCTTAAAATTACAAGAGATGACATTTAATTCATTTTAGTGCTCGTATTTCAGAAAATAAACTGGCAGGTTTTATTTCCGTAAATCTGTTAAGACTTCCAGACACTTCACAGTGGTTTGAACATTGTTGCATTCAATGCATAATCAGGTGTTGCTAAGCAGCACACTATAACTTTATTATTTTAGGTAGCATATAAACATATTTTGTTTACTTTAACCCATGAAAGGTGTTTCTCTGATTTTTTCCTCATATTTAGTTTCTCCTTTTTCTCTTTACTCAACAGTATAGTAAAATAGTAAAGTAGAGCCCTCAGTTTTCCCTTATAAAATAGAATAATAATTTTATGTATCCTTCTGTGGGCTTTAAACATTTATTGTACTATATTCAATCTTTCAAATATTTGTTATTTAAAAAGTACTAATAATTGAGCATATTAGTTTGACTTCATATCATGGCTATATTTGGGGTATTTATTATTATTGTAAATGCATTGAAAAGTTGTAATCAAAGCAATATAGTTTTTAACCAAATAAAATTATTTGGCTATGGAAAGTCATGGAATTTTATGTTTTGATTTATTAGCTTTAAGAAAATAACATATTTTCTAGATAGTTAAATTTATTTCAGTGTATGCATTTACAATACCCACTCATAATAGACTTTAGAAGGTAAAAGATACAATATATTCTTAAAATTACCCACATTTATTTTTCATCTGACCTTCCTCTTTTCTTTCACCTAGTAATATATTACCTACTAATAGAGGCTCTGTCCATGGTTTCTCATTTCCATGAAGTACATTTATGCCTTTCTAGTCCTGAGTCATCTCTGCTTTCTCCCATGAATGTATTGGAAAAAAAAAAAAAAAAAAGAAGATAATTGTGGAAAATTCCTTTAAAAATACTCTTTTTAAAAATGTATTATATATGTGGTAAATTCGTTTAAAATTTAATCTCAAAGTTAAGAAGTAAACTTTTAATGGAGACTTTAAAATGATGGTATAGAATTTATTTTAAGATAAAGTTATATTCTGATAATTGTGAATCAACTCTTCATTATGGCAGTGTATAATAAAGATGATTTGATTTTTCTATAGAGATAGAATTCTTTAGTGTTCTCTTTATTCCTAATGGTAGTGTAAAGAGAAAATTTCAAGTGATGTTTCTGCTATGACCAATAAACTCATAATATTAAAAGTCAATGACACATGTAATTCTGATAGACATCTTAGTATTTACTCTTGATAGAGAAAATAACCCAATTTTAGGTGCAAATATTAGACAAATTTTAAATGAGATTAAAGTCCCCAATTTTAAATGAAATATGTTCAAACTTTTTATTGATGAAAAACTTACATAGACTGAAGTGCACAATTCATAGGTCGTACTACTTGATGTATGTCCAAAACCTGAACACACCTATGTAACAAGTCCCAAGATCAAAAAGCAAAAATTTACCACTTTTAAAGCTTTCTTCGTGCTTTCTCTCAGTCACTATCCATCATTGTTAGTCAGCACCCTATAAAAGATAACCACTATTTCTATTTCTGACACTAGATAACTTATTTTATTTACTTCCTGGATCTAAATTGTCTTCCTATGGAAACGGTTAGTTTTATAAGTGATAGTTACACTTTTTCTGACAATTAAATGTTATTTCTCATTGAATAGGTCCAAAGTGGTACCCTTCTCGAGTTGGTTTGCAGCTAGAATGTGGTAAGCAGCATTTTTTTACTGATGTGTTTGTTTAATTTAGAATCCTTTTTCTATTTTCAAAAGCTGACATTCACTTACCACTTAGTAAATATATAAATATTAGTATTATTTAATTGATTCTCTCAACAAACTAGAGCTCCACTTTTATAAATGAATAATTTAGTCTCAAAGAGGTATTTTTTACATATTCACTGTCCGTGAGTTTTAGAAGCAGATTCCGAAACTAAAATATTTTTGTCTGTGAAGCTTTAACTGGTCACCTTCTCATTCTACTGCCCCACAACATATTTTTAAGGTTAATGCTTTTTTTTTTTTCATTTTTTTCTTCTTCTTTTTTCTGTTATAAAGCAGAATAAGTGACATAAGGAACAAAACTAATGAATTTGGAGAAGAAACGTTATGCCCACTGTTAAACCTCAAGTTTCTCAGATTTTTAAACTCTATGATCTCAAGAAATTTATCAATAAATGCACTTAAAAATGGCTCCTACCAATAATTACTGCTACTGACACTACATCGACTTTATTTTAAAACTGGAATTTTAAATTTTAATGAAAGCTGTGGGGAGCATGTACTTTTTTCAGGATAGAGTGCTGATACTTAGTAAAAGCCTTTAATAGTAAATCTGTAGGAGGTACCTCTTAAGGAATTTCGATCTCTCAATTTTTCGTAAATGATGAGTTGATTTTTTGTTTCTATTGTTTTTCCTAATATTTAGATTGTCCTCTCTCAGGTATTACATGCACTTAAAGACAAATGATTATTTTGTTGAGTCTCTCAAAACTGTTATGAGTGTTTTCATTGCTGTCTTAAACATTTAATCTTTCTCTGAGACCTGTGTGTTCAAAACAAACAACTATGCAAGATTTCTAGAAGCCACACTTTTTTGATTCTCTCAAATTTATTTTTGCTCAAATGTTCAAGACAAATTCCCAACTACCTAGAGTTTAAGAAAAAAAAAACATTATTGTCTCTTTTTTTTTTTTTTTTTTTTTTTTGCTGCCTTCATAGGGCCTAGCACATTTCAGCACATGAATGCCTTTCAATACATGGATGTTGACATATACAAAACGAATTGATTCTTACCCAAAGAAGCCTCAAAAAATGTCACACACAACATTGTCAAATGTAACTTCCATTTGAAGGACACTATAAAAGACTGATAAATTTCTGTTAGTTCAGTGTTCTGGTGAATATGACATATTCCTTTTCTCCCAAATTTATTTACCTAGTTGAGTGTACCAGGGTGGGATATGAGATGAGTAAAATGTAGTTGTCTAAGTGTCCTTAAAAAGGAATGTAATAATGTATTTGAAAAAAGAATCAATTGATTTAGTGTGATATGGTGCAAAGAAATCAAAATCCAAAGCTCACTTGGATTAATTCAGATTTTTACATTTGATTGACTCTCTCATAGTTACTTGCCTACAGGGTCTTCTTTTATGTTGCAGAACTTAAAAAACACTTAAATCATTTTTAAAGTGTTAAGAGTTCATATGTTTATAATGCATATGATGATTGGCACAGGCTAGTTGCTCCATCAGTCTTAGTCATAACTATTAATATTAAGAAGAAAAAAAAGACAATACAAAAAAAGCAAGGTCTTAATATTTATACATGTTTGCTCACAAAATATACTTACTAGAATCATGGATCTTATATGAATATTAGAAACTTCTATAGTTTCCTCACAAAAAAGAAATCTTTAAAACACAAATAAAATAACAAGCATTGTTTTTCATGGGTAAAATTTTAACCAATTCTTCAGCTCTGTGTCTCTGCTGAGCTGTGCTATATTTAGCTGAACTTGGCTAGGTTCATGCATGCAGCTGCAGTGAGCTCCTGGGCTGTTAGGGAATGATTGGTCTACAATAACCACAACTTTCATGAAATTCCCTTTGTTCTATGTGGTCTCTCACCTCTCAGCAAAATAGTTTGGACTTACTCACAAGCTGGGAGTAGAGGTATAAAAATGAGCAGAGATACTAAAGAATTGTTGAAGCCCAGGTTTGGAACTAGTAAATGACCGTTTGTCCCACAAGTCACTAGTTAGCCCATATTCAAGGAGTGGGAATATAAGGACAGCTATCACTGAGAAGAACTACAAGGTCATACTGTATATGGTGTAGATATGGTGAAGAATTTCAGCTATTTTTACAATAAATCTGTCATATAATCTGGTAAGTAAAATGTTTTGTATCTTCCTACTTTTATTCATATGCTTTATAATGTCCTGGAAGGACTGGGTAAAATTTCTAATGTTTAAAATCATTGGATTTCTACATAGAAAATATAGATTTTTTTCCATCACTGTTTCCAAGCAATACATTAAAGCTCCATCCACATCCTTTATACAATAGTCTTGACAAACCACTAGGTTTGTGGTTGGTTGTGTACCCCAGTTCCAGGCCCATACTTGGGAGGGACTATCGAAAGACTGGGTTGTGCTTGTGTTAATTTGGTCAGGAAATTCAGGGCCCTTAAGTGACTGAAGCATGATCTAGAAAAATACGTCATGGGATCTAGTTAGGCATGTCCTGTCCTCTTGGCCCCACACATTCCTCTCCCTTTGATAAAGGACGTAATCATGGAAAGCCAAGGACAATGGTCCCTTTTTCTTGAGTCTGAGTGCTATGATTAATGATACATCTAGATTCCATCAAGTCGTTTTTTCAAAATCTCATATTGATGGGACTACATTTTAAAAATAGAATGCCAATCTCTGTTCTTTGAAGTTGGCAAGGATGATAGACGGGTAGAAACTAACCCCTTTTCTAAGTGTGCTAATAGACATAATTGGAAATATATTTTCAGCACACTTTCAAGTGATACAAAGCCAGTTGAATTTTTTGTCCATATTAACATTTTCTTGTTCTTATACATAATTGTCAGAATAGTACTGACAATTTTGATATCAAAGTCTTCACTTTGATCCATATTGCAAAAATTTTCTATCACTATGTAACAAATTTGCACAAATTTAGCAGTCTAAAAAATCTATCATTTATTAGATTGAAGCCACATTATGGCTTGATTCTCTGATTAGGATATTATAAGACTGGAATGAGAGTGTTGACTGTACTGAATTCTCATGTGAAGACTCTTGACAAAAAGCCACTTCCATCTTCTTTTGTGTTATTGGAAGAGTTTGTGTTGAAAATGCTTGTTCCCCGGTGCCACAAAGAAATAGCACTCGAACATAAATTTAATTCTTTCAGCAAGGCAATTTTTACTTTCTGCAGAAAGGGTGCTCGTGATAGATGGAATAATGGCAAGAGCACCTTTTTGCATTTTATGTTTGTTTGTTTGTTTGGTCTTTGCAGTTGCATGAGAGAAGTTCCTGTGTTCTTGCTGGCTGTCACTTCCTAGAGACTGCTGTCTTTTCTCAAAGGCCACCTGTACCCTTGACATTGACCTTCTCCATCTTCAAGCCAGCAATAGCACAGTGAATCTTCCCAATGCACTGAATCTCTGAATTCCTCTGTCTCTGATTTCTGCACACAGATTGTAAAAATTCATGAAATAAATCAGGACTACCTAGATAATCTCATTTTTAAAAACCATGCAATATAATTTAATCAACAGAGTAACAGCCTATCATATGTAGAACTTCAGAGATTATACAGGGAACAGAAATCCTGAGAATTATCTAAGAAATCTGCCTACCACACATGTGTTCTTAGGCAAACACAGGACTACGTTCACATTTTCAAAGCAATACAAAATTATCTTTATATGTAATTGCATATATATATATGTATTTTATAAATAGTAATCAATTTAAATGAAATTTCTAAAATATAACTATAAAATGGTTTTCAATAAAGCACCCAAAGAACCATATACATTAATATGACCACCTAAATTATCTGGCTGTTAAAAGTGAATTTATCAAATTTCTGCCTTCAAATGTAACATACGATAATTATATATTTTCCTTTCCTTTTAAAAGTCCTTTAATTATAAACGTAAGTAAATATCTTGGATTCTGAAAGATCATCTAATGGTAGATGCAAATTAATATTTTCTTATTTATTTCAAAAATAGAGACTGGAATGATGCCTTTTAATGATGTAGATAATATAAATCACAAATTACATATGTTAAGTATAACAATAATAATAATAACAATAATAGGATTATATTTGAGAGATTAATTCATTTTGGTGTATGAGCTCTAGTCTACTCACTTTTCTTCCTGCTTGGTATACATTTCTTTAAATAAAACAAAATATATTTATATCTTATCTTATTAAATAATATTTAAGTTTTTTTGAATATTTTCTTATAAATAGTGCTTAAAAATATATTTTTGTACTATCTTCCCATATACAAATTCCAGACTTGTCTGGTGGTTATTTTTAAGAATGCAGTCAATTATGTTTATTTTACATCTATCTTATGAGTAGCTCCTTTCAGTAATCTTTGCTATATCTTTGTCTTACTATGTCTAAAGCCTGTAATACTGGAAACCTTAGTGTGTTTTCATTCCTTTCTTTCCAGCTTCATTCATGTCCCTACAAAGGACATGAACTCATTCCTTTCTTTCCATGCTGAATATACAAACAATTTCATCAAGCCCCATGGTTTTAAATATTAATGACTTTCAAATATCTATACACACTTCTACCCTGCTGCCTATTTGTTGATTCTTTCTTGAATGTCTAAAAGATACCACACACTTAAAATACCTTAAAGACTCTTAATTTTTACCCTCATATCTTGCTTTTGCTGTAGTCTTCTTCATGTCAGTTAATGACCATTACAATACACTTAAGTACTTGGGCCAAAAATCTAACTGTCTTTACCTCACTGAATCCTCTCTTCTCAATCAGTTGATTAAGAAGTTGAATCCAGACTATGTTCAAAATATATTTACAATTGATACATTTTAACATTTTCACCAATACTACCTTAATCCCAACAAAAGATCAGCTCCAGCTGGATTAAGTTTGAATGTCTCCTAAATAATCACCTCGCTTCCCTTCTTTCTACTTTTCACACAGCATCCAGAATATATTTTAAAAAGATAAATTATGCCATTCTCCTGGTGTTTTGGAGGGACCATTCATCTATCCACCTCTAATTTATACTATTATAAAATCATTTAGAAATAAGTTGAGATGTCGTTGTACTAACACTCAAAATTATACTTTTTGTTGTTTTGTTTTGTTTTCATTTTGAGGCAGGGTCTCACTTTGTCGCCCAGACTGGAGTGCAGTGAAGCGATCACAGTTCACTGCAGCCTTGACCTCCCTGGCTCAAGCAATCCTTCCACTTCAGTCGCCTGAATTGCTGGGTCTACAGGCACACAGCACCAAGGCTGGCTAATTTTTTTCTTTTTTTTTTTTGT
This sequence comes from Macaca mulatta, assembly GCF_049350105.2. Taxonomy (NCBI): domain Eukaryota; kingdom Metazoa; phylum Chordata; class Mammalia; order Primates; family Cercopithecidae; genus Macaca; species Macaca mulatta. Next base: position 69,178,689 of record NC_133410.1, read on the forward strand.
AGAGACAGGGTTTTGCCATGTCACCAAGATGGCTGGAACTCCTGGGCTCAAGCGATCTGCTCACCTCAGCTCGACAAAATGTTGAGATTACCGATGGGAGCCTTCACACCCATCCTAAAATTATACTTTAAAAAAATCCTGTATGTTATTTGTTTAGGCCCTAATATGACATGTTCTCAGAAATAATAAGATAGTAACTAATGGTAGTCTAAATTTTGGTTAGATGATATTGGGAAACCACTGTGCATTTGATAAGTTGCTAGATATATGTTATAAAATGGCATTGTTCACATTTTGTTTTACTTCAAAGATTTATTTTACATTGTAATTTCCATATTAAATTAATTGTTAGCTTTTACTGATTTTACATTAAGAAATTATTTATCATTATGCTAAGAAATTGTATTAAAGTAACATTTTCTTGTTGTTTTTATTTTAGGTGGGCCTTTTTTGAAGGACTACATTACCATTCAAAGTATTGCAGCTTCCTCCATTGTCACACTGTATGCTACAGATCTAGGTCAACAAGTCAGCTGGACCACAGTAAGTGTCAATTTGAAATGTAACATACATGCTTCACATTTTGCTCTAAGTAATTCATTGACAGACTATTTCTATCAAATAAACTCATAGCGAAACAAAATGTACTGAATGGTATTTTAAATTTTCTATTCTTACTATGACCAGTGGCCAAAGGTCTACTCAAGTATTGGAGCAATAGAAAACCACAGTTTTGAAAAACAAAGATGAATTCTGTTTTTGTTGTTGTTGTTGTTGTTGTTGTTTTAAGTGTCAATCCACTCTATGACTGGGAGCTTCAACTTTGTTACCAAAATACCAGGAGTTCGGTCTAGGTCCTGCTGCTAACTGCACAGAAAGCCAATGACAGTGATGACAAGTACTGCCAAGGAAGAAGGCTTAATTTGGATGCTGCAACAGAGGAGCTAGGAACTCAGTCTCAAATCCATCTGCCTGACTAAAACTAGGGATTTATACAGCAGTGAAGAAATGTAACAATGTGTAAGAAAACAGGTACTAGGGAGGGACAAGGAGGCATCTGGTGGGGTGATGTGATGAGTTTCAGTTCTTTGATACTCTTTTGAGAGGGCTGAAGGTTCTTTCCTGAGGAATGAACTTAGGTAGAACAGATACAAGTTTCAAACTTTAACAGTAATAAGGGCCAATTTCTACATTTATCCAAAAAGAACTGTCTATGGGACTATTGGGCTAGTTTCATCTGCTCTGCCTATGCTTTGTTATTTACATGGTATCTCTTTACCTTTTCCTTCTAGTAATCTAGGGACATCACAGACTCTTTTGACACTGGAGAGAAGAGTATAGAATATACAGTTAAAAAGGAGATTCTCAGTCAGAGAAACAAACTTTTGGCAACTGACTATGAAAAAGTAAACTTCTTTCAGCCTGTGAAAATGTTCTTTTGGCTGTTTTTGGAGGAAAATAGCAGGTGTTAAAATTATGATATTTGAAAATGGCATTAGAAGAATGAGGACTACATTGAAAATACATGGAGGGTTAAGAGGCAGTGAAAATACTTGCTACTAGTGCACAGTATTGAAACACTCATGGGTAATAGAATACATCAATGGAATAGCTTCAACAGCAAAAGGAAATGTTAATATGATATTTAGTAACAGAGGCAGTGAGAGAATTAATAAATAGTTTTGATATACAAAGAATAGTGAGCTCCTTTTCTTTCAATTACATTAAACTTCTGTTATTTGTATTATTTAAACTATGAAAGTTTTTCTTTGCAGTTACATTCCACTCCATATCTGTGATTACCTTTAATCTTTTTCTATTCAAAATGACTTTTATTTTTGCCACAATTAACAATTGACATTACCATTCATAGTGATTTGCGCTGTTTCTTTACAATTAAACAACGATTTTTGTAAGTATTACGAAGGTATGACAATTTATACATTAATATTTAATTGTTAATTTTAATCTAACACAAATTTAATTTTAAATTTATTAATTAAAATATTGCTACATCTGTTAATATTGTCTAACAATCATTCCTTTTAAGATATATTTTCTGTGTAATTAATTAGTTCTATTTTATGTTTTCACTAAATTGTTGATTTATTTTCCAAAGTATATTGAACTTTTGAGTACTAATTTGTACCACTAAAGATTGAGTTTAGAATCTTATGAATTCTTGTGAAGCATATTTTAATGTTTAGAAAACAACCTATAGAAGATGCATGCATTTGCAAATAAAGTTTTAATACTGTACTTAAATGTAATGTCTACAGACCTTTGCTTAAAGAGATTTTAGAAAAGAGTGTTTGGTCTTCAAAGGTTAAAATATTCACAGGGTCTTTGTCCACATTTATGACAAAAAGGGAACTCTGTTTACAGAAATTGTGTCAGGGTGAGCAGCATTAAACCATTAAATCATTAGAAATTTCAACTTCATCACTTGCATGAGCACTGAGAAGAAAACACACTAAAGTGGAATTATTTGGCAATTGTACTAGAAAATTATAGTTTATTTGAGAGGAAAATCATTTATGTGACAAAGAGAACTCTGCAAATAGGCTAGATATTTTTAAATCAATCCCATGGATCACACATTCTTTCGCTCCAAATGAGTCAGCTCTGTTAAATGCTAAAAATATACACATTACATTGCAATTACACCCATTTTGTATCCACTAAACTATACAACAAAAGTAATGTTTTACCACATATGACTTTCTTGTACATTGAAAAATATGAAAATCTGTTCCTATAATAAAACATTTCATAGATTTTTGGGGAAATAATCTATTTAATTTAACAAGGTTAAAATTAAGATGTTAATATTTTTCTCCAACCAACAGTGTGTTACAAAATATTGAGAAAAATCCTGCCTCATTTAACTTACTAAAAACTTTAAGATAAAGGATTAATATGATAATACAACAATTCTAATTATATGAATACTGTTGATTAATTCAAGTTTTGCAGTTTTCACCATTTTTGTATTAATTCATGTGTGTATGTGTTAACGTGTAATTCTATGCAATTTATCCCTTGTATAAGGTCATGTATCTAACACCAATGTCAAGATAGAGAATTGCTTCATCCTTAAGAAGGAACTTCTTCATGTTATCTTTGCATACTTACACATACTTTTTCCTATCCTGAAGTAACCACTGACATGTTCTTCATCTCCCTCTTTTTGTCATATGGAAAATGCTCTATAAAATGATTTAAACAATATTTTGAGATTGATGTTTATTTTTCTGTAAGCATAGTGTCCTTGAAATCCATCCTGATTTTTGTTTGTATCGATAATTGGTTCTTTTACATTGGTGAGTAGTATTCAGTTATATGGATGTAATGGGCTTTGTTTAATCATTTACTCTTTGAATTACATTTGGGTGTTTTTTAGTATTTTGCTATTGCAAATAAACCTGCAATGAATATTAGAGGTATTTGTATGAACTTTTAAAAAATTTATCTGGGACACAGTGTTGAGTTTTGAGAATTCTTCATATAATTTAGAAACGACTCCTTGTATATGTGGTTTGGAAATATTTTCTCTTATTCTTTAGCTTGTCTTTTCATCATCTTAACAGAACTTTTCACTGAAAGAATTGTTTTCTATTTTAATGCAGTCTAATTTAGCAAGGTTTTCTTTTAAAGATTATACTTTTGCTTTCATATATAAGAATCCTTCAACTAGTTCTATGTCCTGGAGTTTCTCTCCTGTGTTTTCTTATGAGTTTAATAGTTTTATGTTTTACACTTTAATGATAGTCTATTTGTATTGTAAATTCCACATTTTAAATCTCTAAATCTAATTTTCTTCAATTTGTCTTATGTGTTCTATAACCCTTTTTTGTCTTTTTTTCTCACCGTATTTTGAATTGTCATGCTCTCTTTTCTATTACCTTTGTGTTATTTTGGTATTTATGTCTTCTATTTTACTAATTCTAGGGGTTATCAAAGATATTACAGAGTGTAACCTTGAGATATTAAATGCTAATATACATTTTTATATTTGATTTTACTAATGTAAAAATATTTCATAAATATTGAATATAAAGTTGAATGACTTTATATTTGAGCTCCTCCTGACTCATTTTTCATGGTTTTGTTATAATATAATTTTCTATATACGTTATATGCAAAAACATTACTAAAATTTTATCTAACAAATACCTTATCCTTTAGACTTATCCTTTTTGCTGCAATTTAGTTATTTCTTCTAATGTTGAGCTTACATCTGGTATCCTTCTCCCTGAAAAACATCTTTAGTGTTTTATTGTAGTTCTGTCATTGATGAATTATCTCCATTCTTGTTTATCTTAACATGTCCTTATTAACTTTTATCGTTAAAGAACATTTTTACATAAAAATAAGTTTACGTTGGCAGTTCTCTTTTCTTAATTTTACAATATTTTATTGTTTTAATTTCTGAATTCCATTGTTTCTGTTGAAAAGTCAGCTTTACTCCTTTGAAAGTAATGTGTCTTTTCTAAACAATTCTTGTTTGGTTTTATTATCAGTAATTTGACTATGATATACACAATTATAATTATATTTTTATTTATCTTGCTTTAGTTTTATCTAAGCTGGTGGTTTAGTGTATTCATGCGCACAAACATACATGCATATAATTTGAAAAATTAGCTACCATTATCTATTCAAGTGTTGCTTGTCCATTATTCTCTTTAAATTCTTCTTTTAAATTTTATATTACATTTCATTATTTTTCTTTTCAAAGATTTTACATATCTGAAAATCTCAACCTTATCTTTCATTTATTTTAACACATAAAAGATAGTTTTTGTTAAAGTTTGTGTCTGATATTCCTGTCGTGCGCATCTTCAATATTTTTATTTTTGCTATTTCTCTTGGTTTTGCTCACAGTCTGTTTAGTGTTTGTATACCTGCATATTTCTAAATGCAGAAAATTTATGTGAAAAATTTTAATGATAACTGACATCTAGGTGATTTTTATCTTCTTTCAAAGATAAGTTAACATCTTCCAAATGAATGAATTGCATTATTGGATCCAAGTCATTTTGATCCAATCAATAATTGAAATGATTTTAGGGTGAGTTTTAGAATCTGTGGAGACAGTTTTATAGGCCACCTTCATCCTCTGGAGACGATGAACAACTGTTTTTGTTTTTTCATTCCCAGGCCCCATCAAAAATCTGTTCTTCTTATCAGGCTTATATGAGGCTTCATATGCAAGGTTCAATCTCCTCTCTGGATTCCCCATTTCAAAATTATTGACCTTCTAATTCCTCAATGATATTAAATCTCTGAAGACTGAAAAAAACTTTTTAAAATATTTTGATCAGTTTTTCTCACTGCACTCATTAGTATTTTGTGTTTGATTTATCTAGAATAGAAATCTCCATTATATGTTATTTATTTGACAAACCACAAAAAAACACTATCTTTATCTGGCATGATACTAATTTCAACAGTATTCCTTAAGTACAAAGTGTTATTGCTGTATTACAACTGATAAATGCTTCCAAAACTTTATGTAACACCCTTATCTTCAGGAGATTAAGGTTAAAACTACTTTATTTTGTTTTCAACAATTCTAAAATATACATTTTTTTAACTGCTGATAGCAATTTTAGAAAAGGAGATAGTAAATCCAAAAATGCCCTAATAATGATAGTACTATTTTTTTTCAAGATAAAATGAAATACATTAAGCACAATTTAAGCACATGGACTCTAACCAATTCACAATTGCAGCTTCATTTTTTTTTTAAGCAGAATATTACCTTTTTCAATTTATACATACATCACATTGAAGATTCCACTGAGGTTTCAAAGACTCCCAGTTTCCTTGCTTGCGTAGTACAAATAATGAATTTTGTATTCAAAACAAAAGATTAGTTTAACACAGTTAACTTTTTGAAAGAGAAAATATAAACAGGATTTGATAACGGAAATAAATTGAAATTTCAATATAGTGTTTATCTTCAAAATAAGAAAAAGGTGTATCTGCCTCTTTAGAATATAGAATCTTCAGTAGAATTTTGTATTATGGGGGGGTTTCTAGTCTTTGTAAGTTCTTGTGATGTACATGGTCTGTATATGCCTGCTTATCTGTTTAGTTGATTGTATTTGGTTTTGATTTTGTTTTACTTCCCCTTATTTAGTAGAAAAGACCAGTTCCATTTTCAGAAGACCATATTAATATTTGTCTGCTAGCCCTCGTTTTCCTCATCTGGAACTATTTTCTGATTACTTTCTAAGATTAATAAATCATCTTTTCTCCTTTCTTCTATTTGCACTGAAATATTTTTTTAATGCATTGTCTAAAATTTACTTATCATTCTCTAGTGCTTTCAGGACATATTATTCATAACTCTCCATATTGTAGCAGAAAAATATTCTTTATAAAATATTAATTCTTCTAAAACATATTTTATATACTAGTAGGCTCTCCTGAATTATTTTTGAGGGATGATTGAGATAAGATTATGGTTTAATTTCCTCTCATCCAAAGAAACTTCAGATCTGTGTTAGCATTTTTATTAAGTTAATAAAGAGTGATACTTGGTCCATGTTAACTATTGTTCACAACATTTTATATTCCTGATGTATTCTTAGAGAATTTGCTCAAATTTGACTTCACTAGATCAGTTGCTGTTGAAATAATTATTTTATAATTTTTATTGTACTAAAATAATTACCCTCTTCATTATTCCAGAGTTTTGGCATTCTGTCATTACACATTCACAAGTGGCAAACATTTTCTTTATATCTGAATAATGAGGCATTTTGTAAGCCATAAATTACTACAGTCTCTCCTATCAGATTGCTTTTTATAATGAATTGATCAGAAGTTGCATTGTTTTTACTTCTCTCACACAAATCTTTCTTGGCACATGAGAAAATATATATATTTCTAAAAGGCAGAATTGTAACTGAAGAAAACTCCACGTGTAAATTATTATTTATGTATTTGTGTGTAATTACATATATATATATAACCTTTAAATAATTACACACATATATGTATGTGAATATATATGAAACCATGCATATATATTATTCATTCCAACAATCTTCTCAACAGAGATGTGAACATGATTTCTAACCAATGTGCACAGCTAACTGCATTTTTGAGTAAAGGTGCAGAATTAAATTTTTTCTTAAAAAAGTGGTAGCAGATGAAGACAAAATAGTTAATGGCAGTCAACTTTATTATTGTTAAGTTGTATTTTTTTTTCCTCTTTGAACACTCCAAAGTAAATTACTTTCCCTACTCTGTCTAAATACTTCAGAGGAAATTTAACATGATTTTAGCACTAAAAAATCAAACATTTACCAAATTTAGACCAGTTAGCCAATTAATATTTTGCAATCACTTGGTCTTGTTTTCAATTACCTTTCCAAATATTGTTAGTGTCTCTCTATAGTACAAATACGGTTACCCCCACTCAGCTCAAGCACTCAAAAGTTAAATCTTTTAACCACACAACTAGACTAATTAGAATTAAAGTATAAAATTGCTAATAGAGAAGACTGAATTGTTTCCATTCAAAGTAGAGTCAAATCAATGAATTCAAGCTGACAGGCCCATGGAGGGTAAGGTAGTGAAGAAAAGAAAGAGAAAAAGAAAAAAGATACTTTAGCTCATTCAATTTATTGACAGGGACAGTTTATACAGAAGATTAAGTGTGTATTGGACTGGGAAACACACAGAAAAATACATTAATAATGGTTTGTTTATTAAAATAAAATCTCCTTTTTACTATAACTGAAGAAATAAACCAGTTTATTAGGTTCAATATTTATTTTTATTCTAAATTAACTATACATGTATTAGGCTTTCTCCCCGTGGTTCTTCCAAGGAAGTCGTTATTTGCAATATCACTAATCTAGTTAAAAAATAATTCACCTATTTCACCAATTTATGCAATAGGCCAATACTCATAGACACAAATGAACCTTAAAAACATCAATTTTTATTGTTTAATCTAAATCATGTTTTATCTTCAGGTATTTTTGGCTGAATACACAGGACCTCTGCTAATATACCTCCTCTTTTATTTGAGGATTCCATGTATATATGATGGAAAAGAGAGTGCTAGAAGATTACGCCACCCGGTGGTACAGTAAGTGACACACACACACACACACACACACACACACACCCATATAACATACACGTTAAGGAGGGGATGAACTAGTAAGCAGGTAAAATATTAGTAAAGATTGTTAGTAAATGCGATTAAAGTGGATACAATTTTATGGAAATATATTTTAGATAACCACAAATAGTGTATGTACAGCAGATTCCAGATTTGTAAACTAGAAACTATTAGATATACCTTTAAATAGAGGTACTTTATGTTAATAATGATCACAGCTGTCAAGAGAAATTGGGAAATTCAGAAATATAATTAAAAGAAGTTTACAATTATAAAATCGAGAGACCATGTATAGGATATAAAATATAAATGCTTCCCTAAAAATACATTTATTTATTTGGCAATGTTGCATAGGAAATAAATAATGACCTAACTAATGGACAGGAAGAAAAAAGTTTACACGTTACTTTTTATTTATTTTATTTTATTTTATTTTATTAGTAGTATTATTTTTTGAGACGGAGTTTCGCTCTGTCACCCAGGCTGGAGTGCAGTGGCGTGATCTCGGCTTACTGCAAGCACAAGCTCCGCCTCCCGCGTTCACGCCATTCTCCTACCTCAGCCTCCTGAGTAGCTAGGACTAGAGGCGCCCACCACTACACCCAGCTATTTTTTTCTTTTTCTTTCTTTTTCTTTCTTTCTTTCTTTTCTTTTTTTTTTTTTTTTTTTTTTTTTTTTTGTATTTTTAGTAGAAACGGGGTTTCACCGTGTTAGCCAGGGTTGTATCGATCTCCTGACCTCACCTCGTGATCCGTCCGCCTCGGCCTCCCAAAGTGCTGGGATTACAGGCATGAGCCACCACACCCGGCCACAAGTTACTTTTTATAAGTCAAAATCCAAAATTAAATACCATTTTGAAGTATGACCAAAAAAGAGTAAGGCAATAAACAAAGTATTCTATATAATTGTGGTGTTTAGCATATTGTGAAAATCTCTCTCTCTATAAGAAATAAATGCCAAATTAAACCAAAAGAGAATATTTATTCAGGATGCCATAGTGGGATGTGGGAAGGGAAATTTGTTGGGAAAAAAAAAAAAAGACCTGAACAAATTTTACGCATTAAATAAACTCCAAGTGAATTAAGAAGCAAATTGTAAGTATTTAGGTCATATGGATGCTAAAAGAGAACTAATTTCATCCTAACTTTCTTACTTCAAATCAAGTTTTGCCTACCTTTAATTACAGTCCTTCAGCCACACGGACCTCCTTTCTTGTCCTGATTGGCTACTGTGTTAGTTTGTTCTCATGTTGCTATGACGAAATACCCAAGACTGAGTAATTTATAAAGAAAAAAAAAAGATTTAATTGACTCACAGTTCCGCAAGGCTGGGGAGGCCTCAATAAACTTACAGTTATGGCGAAAGGTACCTCTTCACATTTTCTTAAGTGAAAGGAATGACCAATTATTTCTAAAAGAGACCATGTATAGGATGGTCTCTTAGTATCATTCTCAAAGGAATTGACTCATATTTGCCATTTATTATTATTATTTTTTTGAGACAGGATCTTGCTCTGTAGCCCAGGCTAGAGTGTAGTGGTTCAATTATGGCTCACTTCAGCCTCACTCTTCAGGGTTCAAGCCATCTTCCCACCTCAGCCCCCCAAGTAACTGAGACTATAAGTGTACACTGTCACAACCAGCTAATGTTTTAAAAAAAAAAAAAAAAAAGTTTTAGAGATGAAGTCTCATTATGTTGCCCAGCCTGTTCTTGAGCTCCTGGGCTCAAGGGATCCTCCAGATTCAGTCTCCCAAAGTGCTGGGATTATAGGCATTCACCACTGCACCAGCCTTACTATTCTTAAACACAAATACAGCATGCTTGGTAGTATCTCAGTGATGAATGTATTTGTGCCACATTGTTCCCAAATAACAAATATGCAAAGTTTATATAAAGTAATTCCACAGCTGATACACAAACTACTTTTGAAATTTAGGTATCTAGCAGGGATTTAGAAAATAACCACAGGGCTTCTGTTACCTAATATTCAGGATGATGTTGTTTTAAGATGAATTCTTAAATGCCATGTCCAGTTGAAACACATTAAAATGTTTTCTCCAAAATTGCTTTGAATCATATTATAATGTCAAAATAATTTTCTGCTAAGTTCAGATAGAAGACAGATTTCTATATGTGACCCAACCACCACAAAGTTCTTCAGATCTCTTAGAAACCTCCACACACTGGGACTAAAGGCATATCTCCTGTAGGAACTGTATCCGCATCAAGTATCTTATGAATCTGTTACCTGAACATTTCCTTGTCTTATTCAACAGAAACCAGAAACCTGGTGTAGTGCCATGCCTCCTTTGCTGTTTGTAAAGTTGAAGCTGTGCTTTTCTGTGCTGTGCCCTCATATCCTGAACCTTACTTGATTTAAAATAAATAAGATGTTATCAATATTTTGGTTCGGAAAAAGAATCGGATTCACACCTATTTATGGTTTTACAGTTAATTTAGCAATCAACAGAAAATAATCAGTGTTTGGAAGTTAAACATAATTAAATAGAATAATAATATTTTGAAAGAAAATCAAACTTGGTGCATCACCATGCAGTGATGTGCATGGTGGCATATATATAAACTAAGTTTCTAGCTGTACATTCTATGGGGTTTCTATGCTCTCATGGTATAATGTAAAATAAGTGAATGTACGAACTTAGACAGATCATAGCTTGAACCAAAATTTCTCACTTAGGGCTCTGCTACATTGCTGCTTTTTTATAAAACAAAACAAAATTACTATTCAAGGGTTTTTGTAACTACTTCTACAAAAGAACAATAAAATGAGTAGAGATAACAATTTCCTTACCTACTCTGTGTACTCGTACTCACAAGGCAGCTTCTTGTATCTGGACTTTTGCTTTTGTTTGTCTGACTTTCTAGAAAGCTCTTCCCCCAGATATTCACATTGCTTGTTCTCTCACCTTTTTCAGAATTTCTCTACCATTATACTTATAGGTATCACCACCACATAAAACATTTATGTTACATAATAGGTGAAAACTTTTGTTTTTATCAATTTATGAATAATGATAAATTTGATGCTGACTTAACCAAGTTAGTGTTTATTATTTGTTTTTCCTAAATTCCCCCTACTCATACCAGAAATCATTTCCACTAAAATCAACTCCCAAATTTATAAATAAACTCAATGTCTGATTGTATTATTATATAGAGTAAATGATATGCTGATTTTTATGCTCAACCTTTACTGGTTAAAGTATGTCATCAGTTGGATGTGGTGTCTCATGCCTGTAATCCCAGCCTGTTGGGAGCCCCAGGCATGTTGATTACTTGAGCCCAGGAGTTTGAGACTAGCCTGGTCAACAAGGTTTAACCCGTTTCTACAAAAAAATACAAAAAAAATTAGCCAAGCATGGTGGCATGGGCCTATAGTCTAGTTACTCAGGAAGCTGAGGTGGGAGGATTGCTGGAGCCTGAGAGTTTAAGCCATGATCATGCCACTGCACTGCAGCCTGAACAACATAGCAAGATCCTGTCTCTAAAAACAAAAACAAACAACACACAAAAAGTATGTCATCTTTGATCCGTATTGATTTCTTTAACAGCAACCAAAGTTTTGAGATTTCACATTTTTATGTATAACAAAATAGGTACAAATTTTAATGAAAAATACACTCTTTATAATATATTCAGAAAAATACACCGCTGTAAATCAATCACATTTTACATTTACTTTTAAGATAATAATTATATAAAAATGATAAGAAGAAGTGGTAACTTAGAGTACAACACAAACAAACACACGAAGAGACAAAATATTACAATATTAGGTAGGAAAAAACAAAACACAAACAAAGCACAAAGCTACATTATTACTGCACAGAAAATGCAATTTAAACTTTCTCAATCTTAGTGCTTGCTAAAGGACAACCAAACAATTAAAAAGTTATTCTGAATATTATAAAATGTCAAATGCATTCCAAGTAGGCTTTGGATATTTTTAAAACTTGTAAATTGTCTGTGTCAGTCGAGGCAGTTTGATATGAACATATTTGCAATTATTATATTTATACCTACTCCGGGGACAGGTGTGAGCATAACAGTTTATGACTGGTATTATAAAATATTTCTAGTGTCGTCAGAAGTAAATTTATGGAGACTCTTATAACAGCTATTTTTATTGCTAAATTTTGAAAATATTGAAAATAAAATATTAAAGCAAGCATTTGTGTTTTAGCTACCAGAAACAATGTTTCCTAATAGCTAGAATATTAAACTAAAAAATATTTAAAATGTACCATGCATGAGACAAGCCAGAATTTCAAAAGGATTTTCATGATTATGTTTTATTTTTTTTTCCAGCTTGGCTTGTTTCTGTCATTGTATACACTACATCCGATACCTTTTGGAAACCTTATTTGTTCACAAAGTTTCTGCAGGACACACACCTTTGAAAAATTTGATAACGGTGAGGATGCTTTGTATTTTTAATAATGATTGAGACATTTTATATGTTGGAAACTTTGCAAAATATTTAATCATTGTTTCCCTCCAAAACTTAGATTTTCATGTTTAATTGTATAAGCATGTCTTAAACATTCCTTTCCTAAAATGTCATTTTTTCATGATATATTTAATTCAAATTAAACACTAAAGAAAGATTTGTCATTACCTCATATTACAAGATAAACTAGATACTCCTAGGAATCTTTTAATTTTGGTAATACTAAGCATTGAATTCAGATTCTTTGAGTGCCACTCGAAGTGAAGAATATCATATATGAATGTTCCTACAAATATACATCTGTGTGGGATGAAAATGGTGATACTATATTCCATTATTGTGGCAGTTGTCAATATGATGCTAGTGTCTTTGCTCTTCTAGAAATTGTGAATGCAACTGTTATCAACTATCAAATAACTACCAAAACATGAGAAAAAATGTAAAATACGGACATGGAAAAGTACATTAGGCAACATGTTGAAACTCAATTTTCAATTTAAGTTAAATTTTGTTTTTCAATTTAAAATCTATTTTCAGAAAAAAGTTTGTCTGTACAAAAAAACTTCCTGGTTTTTGTCAAATATCTGCTTTGTAATATTACAACAGAAGAGCCATTCTATTGTTATCATTGCAATAAAGCAGTAAACTCTGAAATTCTGAGACCTCAGAAGTCATTTAGGCCTGCTTTTTTTTTTTTTATAGAAAATGGTACAATTAATCAAATCAGTTCAAGATCACCATTATAGACTACGACTCCTAAATCCGAGTCATTTCCGTTCCAGTCAATCAACATGTGTTACTATCAATTATCAAATAATTTATTTTATAAATGAACTAATTGTTGGAAAAATTATAGTGTATCTTATGCAACTGATAATTTATGTTTTATTTTTAGTAATTCATTTATATTTACTACTTGCTAGACAAAATAATTCTCATCAAATTTTTCTAAAATATTCTGTTAACTTGACATATATCACAAATATCCATTAATATTAGTACAAGTGGAGCAAAGAAATGCATTTTCTTAGTGATATCAAAATAGTATTTGTAAAATGCTACTATTACCATCTCCTTATGCCTTAGTTTAGTGAGGTCCAAGTTCTTGTCTCACAACCAAGGAGAATAAGACACATGGTCACCAGACAGTGGTTAGGGCAGAGTGGGATTTATTAAACAACAGAAAAGCTCTCAGCAGCTAAAGGGTACCTGAAGAGGGTTGCCAGAAATGGGGCTGAATTCTGGGTCTTTTATGTGGCAAAGACAAGGAAGTCTTCTGTGGCTTACACCCTAAGGGGAGGGTTAAATTTCCCCCTGGGGTTATTGCATCGGCACATGCCTGGGGTTGGCCATAGATACTCCATCTTGGCTATTACCCATGAGTGCCAAACGAAAACCTGCAGAGGGGGGAAGGTTAAGCCACAATGCTAATGGCACTATGAGTTCAGGATCAGGATCAATTTAGTATGCATCTTGGTTCTTGTCTGCACCTGCACGGGTGCACCTGTGCTGGAGAGTTTCTTCTGAGTAAGCATCTTGGTATAGGGGGAAGTTCTCAACCACATTTCCTCCTGCCAGCTACATAACATGGGTGGTACAGGTGTGTTCTTGTAGGCATTGTCCCTCTTGCAAGACCCTCCATCTCTATCTGCCAAATCAGCCCCTATCTACCTCCTCTCTCATTCCCCACTCTGGAGTGTTAACCCTAACTACCATTAGGAGGAACAGGGAGATAACTGCTCTGGCTTTTTCAGGCTGTGAGAGGGTGTAGTTCCAGAAAGGCAGAGGGATTCTCATAAGGTCCTAATTCTAGTCTTTGGTAAGCCCTCAAGTATGCACATTTGAAAGTGCTTATTCCTCCATTCTCCCGTATTATCATTAGGATCCTATTTAGGGTCCTTCAATGATATTGCTGTCTTTCCAACTGGTTAAGGCCCTCTCCTGTCTCTGATATTATATGAGTACGAAGCTCATATTCAAATTTCTTTACTGCTTGCAAGGCTGTCTGTTTCTCAGCAGTCATCAGAGTTTGATTTAAGAGTAGCATATCGTTCTTTTAGAACAGTTTAAATACCTGGGTTAAATTCTGGAAGACCTCTATAAATGAGTGATGTTGGGACTTGCCCAGAGTGAACATTAGAGTCTGAGGGTAAAAGGAGTCCCAATGATCCAGGTTGCTATTAAGGGGAGTGCAGGTTGACGATGGATTGTTACACATATGGAAAGAGAGGGGAGAAAAGGCATTCCTTAGTCTGTCTTCCACTTTTAGGGTGAACTTGGAGTGGGACAGAGAGAGAAAAGGCATCTCCTTTCTCCTCTCCTCCTCCTTGTATCCTCTGGGTTCCAGCAACCTATATAGGCATCACCTGTGGATGCAAGTGTGACCTCCAACAACAGACCATGAGGGCTGGAAGGTAGGAATAGTCACACTTACCTATGCTGCACCCTAGCTCTCCAGTGTTGACTACCTTTGGGGTCCCTCAGATCTATTTCTTCTTTTGGGCTTCAGACCCAAAGCTTCCCACTTAAAACTTGGAAAATACATTGAAGTAATTGAATTGGGGCAAGAAACATTACTGGAGGTGGGTGTCCTTAAATCTTTAAGGAGCATCCGTTGACTGATAGGTAATGGACAGAGCCAGATCATAGCATTCAAGGAAATGAAAGTGACCGACCTCCAAAACTAGTCCCTTCTTCCTGCCCAGGGGTTGTTATTCTTGGAGTAAGAATAGGTGTCTTTGAAAATGTAGGGGTTGGCTTGGCTAATTCTGTGTGCTAGTAGCCAGGGAATTAGGGCTCCCCTGGATCCACAGAAACAAATCCTTGCCTTATCAGGCACCTTGACAAAGTTTGGAATGTTAGCCTGTAACTTTATGTCCAAATCCTTTTCATACAGAGGTTTGAAAGAGAGGAGTTTGGGGCTTGGTGTGCATCCCTCAAATAAGCCTCCTAGAATAAGAAAATTGATTTCTCGCATAGTGTACACTTCTGTGCTTACTGAGCATTGCTGACATCTCTCATGGAAAAAAAGAAGCAGCCTAAATGGAGAGGAAAATAGTCACTCAGGGAGAAATAGCCTCCTGTACGGTGCCAGTCGGTCTCCTTGACAGGAGAAAGGAAACTCTCTAAATCTTCATATATCCCTTGTTCTAAGAACAGGTAAAAGTGACGTTGTTCTGGGTTACACTTCTGATGAGTAAGCAAGCTACTCAATTTTCCCAATAATATTATCTCTCCTGCTTGCAAAAAACATACATAACATTGAATATAAAGAAGGGAGAACAACCATCATAGTCTTAAAAGAAAGAAAATGTGATAGAAAATACTGGAAATCTTTATCCAACACCATAATGGGCTGTCAGGGACTGGAACTAGTCCAAGGACCTTTGCGTAACACCAAAATGTAGCTTCAGTCAGACACCTTCAGTTGCCCCAGGACATCCTTCTAAGTCCCACACAACAGCTAGAGCTTCATGAAAGGAAACTGGATTAGAACAGAATGAACATTGCCAAAACCCATGGATGAAGAAGTTTTGACAAAGTCCTCATCAGTAAGCTTGTCCTCTGAGTCTTGTAGGAGCAACAGCCATGCTGTTCACTCTTAACTAGCTGACAGAGGTCCAGTGCTTTGTTTGGTTTCATATAATAAAGAGAACCAAGAGCTCTTGGAAATGGAAGTAAAGAAGTCTTCTCTTATTCACCCTGCCCATGATCCCGAGCAATCCCACAAAATCTTGCTGTCTCCTTATTCCTTAGTTTAGTGAGGTCCGAGTTCTTGTCCCATGACTAGGAAGAATAAGGAACATGGACACCGGAGAGTGCATAAGGCAGAGTAGCATTTATTAAGCAATAGAAATGCTCTCAGCAGCAACAGGGGACCAGAATAGGGTTGTAAGAAATGGGGCTGAGTCCTCAGTCTTTTATGTGGCAAAGGCAAGGAAGTCTTTTGTGGGGTCCACCCTAAGGGGAGGGGTAAAATTCCCCCCAGGAGTGTTGCATCTGTGCATGCCTGCATGCCTAGGGTTGGCTATAGCTACTCCATCTTGGTTATTACTCATGAGTGCCTAAGAGAAACCCATGGAGTGGGGAGGGTTAAAGCACAATGCTAATAGCATTATAATGTGGTCAGGATCATTTTAGGACACCCCCGGTCCTTGTCTGTGCCTCTGTGGGTGGATGGAAAGTCCCTTCTGAGCAAACATCTTGGTATAACAGGAACTTCTTGACCATATTTTCTCCTGCTAACTGCATAACAGGGGCAGTGCAGGCACACAGTCCACAGGTGTTGGCCCTCTCCTGAGACCCTCCCTCTCTGCCTGCCAAACTATCCCCTACCTGGCTTCTCTCTCACTATTATATTGTGCAAAGAAACATTCCATTTATTTAGCTTAGACAATTTGTACCATTTTATGTATAAATGCTGCAGTGTCTAATATAAATGTATGGGGTGGTTTCAAATTGTGACATGCATATAATATAAATGTTTATGTCACAATTGAAATACATATTACATATTTTTCCTAACTTTTATATTGTTTTGTTTTGCTTGCAGAGTTGTGCCTTTTACTGGGGATTTACTTCTTGGATTGCCTACTACATTAATCATCCACTGTATACACCACCATGTATGTAGGGTTTCTTCTTAACTAACCCTGTACTAAAGGACCAACCTAAAAACTCTATTCTAAATGACATACATAATATGAAGAGCAGAGCATAAAGGAATAAGTAAAAAATGAAACAATTTGTTTTAAAATTGCTTTCATATTTCTTTAAATGTTTATGTAGGCCTAAAAGACCAATTTGACCCATATATTTTTATTTATTTTGTTTCTACATGAACCACCAAAAACATTAGTAGGTTGTAAACCTCTAAAAAAACAGCTAATAAAATAAAAAAGCAACAATTAAAAAGAAAATTATTATATAATTATACAATCATATGCTAATCAGCTATCAGGTATTTTAAAAGTAAATGATAAACATTTAATTATTCTTTTAAATATAATTCAACCAAAAATAGGGGACAATTTTTCTGTTACATAATAGTTTCTGTTTATGATTTAATTTACTAAAGTATCTTGGCTCTTGACTCAGATGAACAATTTGGTTGAATGTACACTGGATGAAACCTAATTCTTTGGTTCTTAATCTTCAAGAAAAAAGGTTGCCCTCATCAAGGAATTTCATTTCTTCCTTCAATGTGGACTTTTCTCTCCTCAGTTTTTACTGTAGCACATAAGGCACAAAATGTAAAACTCAATAATTAAATGGTTTCTCATTTATTTGACAATTATTTTTGCAGGCTATTTCTGGTGTTTACAAAGTTTAAAATAAATGGAAATAAATGGTATAATCAAACTTTATTTTTAATTTTAGAAAATCACTTAAACTTCCTTAATTTCTTGGCTGAAGTTGTAATATAGAGTTACAATGTTCAGGGCCTTCACTATAATCAACAAATCTAGTTCAGTCTGGAAAGTGAAGTCATTGATTTCAGTGATTAAAACTTCAGCTGGTCTTAATAGTAACAATTAACTCTGAATATTGAAAGTGAAAATTTCCTGTATCTTCTAATTTTTCAAATATTTTATAAGATGTACTTATTATCTTTATAACCTTAACACATAGATGTATTGCTCCAGACTATGTTAATAAGATATGCCTCTGCAAAATTCTTCATTTCCATATTGGGTACAAAATAATAATAGTAATTAATTTTGTTAATATATGTAAAACATTTATTGAAAACTGAATGTTAATAACTGTAAATTTGCTATATATTTTTAATTTAAAACATTATTTTGTGGCTTTAATATTCCCTATTGAAGGCTAGAAAAATGATGCCATGAAAAGATAATTTCACTATGCTCAAGATCTTTAAATGCATAAGATATAAGTAGGACTCAAATTCTGTGAAAATGTATTATAGCATTTTAATACTGATGACAAGTGGAAAATGAATATCTTGCCTAGGAAGTCCACACTTAACATGGTTGTAATATACATGAGCTATAGCCATTATGCTTTAGTTAAATCATGTTAAATAAAAATATGACTTCTAAAACAGTATATGACAGAATAAGTTGCTTTTTCCTTTAACAGAGAAACTATAAATTAACTTTTGTTAAGGCTTCCTATTAGGTAAAATGCTAAGCAGTTGGCACATTTTCTCTCATTGAATCCACATGAAAATTATACTGTTTGTATCCCAACTTTACAGATGAATAGCTAAACTTCAGAAAATATAGGCAGATTTTCCAAATTTACTCAGCAAATAAGTGGAAAAGAATCTATAACGTAGCTACAGATAGCAGTAAACTGTGCAAGAGGTTAGCCAATCCACAGTCAGTCAGACACATAAATTCTGCATAGACATTATCATGGAGATCCCCTTCACAAAAATAAGCATATCACCTTTATCTTGAGTTTTGACCCAGATAGTAGAGCCTCCTATTTCTTAAAGTGTTAGTTATATGGGCTTAGGATACCTAATACACATTTTTGACAAATAACAGGACCCAGAGACTCCCTCTAATTTGTTCCATGCTTATGCCATTCATTGTTTCTTTTTTGTAAAATTTCACCCTTTTCTATATTTGTGGGGCAAAAGACCTTCCCTTTCATTTCTTATTAGTTTCTAAGACTTTGATAGAATATTTTCCCTTTTCAACACTTTGATTATAATTAATAGATTTATTTTAATTTTACAAATTGATTATATATTACATCATAAAAATTCAATTCTGTACTCACAAAGTAGAAATAGCACAAACAACATTATCTTTAGATGAGATAAAATAAACCTTAAAAATATAATATAAGCACACGAAACATTTTAAAACAAAATGAGGTGATATTTAAAAGCACTTCCTACATTATTTTAACAGTAAAAGATATAATAATAATTATAGAGCAACTATGACAAGGTAACAAAAAAGAAAATAGTACATATTAAAGCTATTTTCAGCAAAGCACTTATAATCTTAATAAATAATCATATTTAAGGAAGATGAAATGAAACAATTCACATAAATCAGTAATTCCTTTAATTTTTGTTTTAATATATCTTACTTTGCTGCATTAAATCCATCTGCTTAAGGTTGCAAAACAGAAAATTGATCCAATTTTTATGTTGTTCCTATTGAAAATTTTCATTAAATTATGCATGCTTACAACATAGTTTCCCTCATTTTACCCTCAAAATTAGAAAAAGAAAAGATATTGGATTTTTTGATTTTACCTGTTTAATCTTTAATCACATGTTCTTTATTTTCACTTTATATAAGATATGTCCCTTCAGCATACATAATGAAGTCTTTAATTTCGGATATTGTTTCTTACATTATGGCCATGATTATTATTTTTTCTGGTTTTCTGTTGTTTTTGTTGTCATAGTTGACACTACTGTTCTTTGTGCTCTATGCCAACCGGTCTTTTTCCAATTTCTTTCTTAATTCTCCTTGGTAACAGTGTTTGACTTTTATCACAATTATCACCACAATCTATTCTCATCAAATTTGGCCTTATAAAGTTAATAGCATCTGTACATTAATACATAAAAGCTAACTTAATTGAAAAACATGTTGTATGCATATTTCCAACACATATTCTACTAGGAAATTTATTTTCCAACTTCTTGAATAATATTTAAATACAAATAAATGAAATACGTTATCAAAATTGTAAAACTGCCCAATGGCAGGAATATTTTAATATCCCCATATCAGAATGTATAGGTTCAAAAATCTTAATATATAAATGTCTACTCTCAACATAATCAAAGAATAATGGCCTATTAGGTTATTTTTACCTATCTGAATGTGAAACATTATAGAAATTATAAAATATTATTAAATAATAAGTGTTATAATGACTATTGTAAAGAGAAAGTTTATTTCTTTTTACACTACCTATAACTTTTTTTGGAAATAAATATGAAAAATATTAGACTCTTCACTTGATACTTTTTATTATCACATCATTTTTCATTTTCATTTAAAAATAAGAATAAGGCGCATGTTTACTGTCCTCTGACTAATGTGCTCTGAACTCTCTCTTCTTTATATTAATGCCTATCCATTTTTATAAATCAAAGCTTAATTGTGTACTTAGAAGAATCCTCCGTGATCTCCCATATTACAAAATATCCTTTTTGGTTATTTTATTAAATACTACATAGGTCTGTATAGTAGCACTTATCGATCTTGCAAACTTCCATTTGTTATCATGTGATTAGTACTTTTCCAGGTCAGAATATAAGTTCAATTAAGATTGCCTTCATCTTTTCCTGTAGTTTATCACAAGCACACAGTTCAGTGCCGGTCATGCGAATTCTTGATAACTATAGTTGAATGAGTAAAATTACATTGAATAGTAGGTATAAATAAAATAATTATGGCTGATGCAGATGCATATCAACCAATTGTGATTTGTCAAGAGCAGAATGTTTAATTATATGGCAAAAGTGGTGTAACATTATGTTAAGAGAAAAGTTATACAATTGTTATATCAAATATTATAAAAATATGTAACATATATGAATATGTCAAGGGGGAAAATTGTAATATTCACTGACTTTCTATGGTTGATGAGATTTTTGTCCATTTTATTTGCCCTTACCACTTTTCTCTATTTCTCAAATATTCTCTGTTAATATATTTTATTTTACTATTAGATATACAAACTTCACAAAAACAAAACTTCCAATTCATGTACATGTGGTTTGTATACATATTCTATGAATATTTATCTATGAAAAATACTTATATAACCTTTAACCAAAATGTACTTTTAAATTTCTACCCCAGAAAAACAGAATTTAGTAAAAGATTTATACATAAAGATGTTCAAAGCAGTATTATTTATCACACATAAAATTAAAGTGAACTTTTCAGTCATTCTATAATTAATGTTTTAAGAGCTAGCCGTGTCATGCATTATTATGAAGATTCAATTACAGTTATGACAATGAGTGTTTAGTAATGTTGAAAAACCTTTAAACATATTGTTAGGTGAAAAATGCACGTTTTAAAATGAGGGATAATATTTTTATATGTAGATGTAAATGTGTTTACATAAATACAATTTACATGCTCACATACACAAAACAAGAAGATAGGAATGAAACTTAATAAACATGATGATAAGTTTATCAAATATTCTATTTTTATTATTATTGAATATTCCAACGTTTCCACCATGAACAACCCTGCCTTTAGAACATTGCTTTGAATGGTGCTTTCTACATTACTCTTTATCTGCCCTTTGGAACTTAACCTATATTTTTCTTTATTTTAAGGTAAGACAAGTAATACATCATGTATTTTGTATAATAAAAATATAAAATACTTATAATTCTGTTACCAATATATAAAACAAATGACTGTAATCAGCATTTTTCTTTTTATTGTTAAACATTAAAAATGAGAGTTATTTTGTGTGCCATTATATGCTTAGCCATACTTAAGTGTGCTTTTTAAATGGGACAAATACTAAATCTGCCTTCAAGGTGTTTAATAATACAAATTAGTAATATATTCCATTTGTAATTTAAATATCATTATGATACTAAAAAAAAAAAGTACATGTGGAAAAAAACGTCAACGCTTTAGATTGCAAAAGTATCATCCCAAAAGGTGAATTACATACTAGACAGTTCTACTGATTATAGAATAATTATACACAATAAATACTGACTGAATTATGTCTATATGTTTGACAATCCAAACTATGAGTATCTGCATGACATATTCTTTTTCTATTCTCCAGCATTTGGAAACAGGCAAATCACAGTATCTGCTATCAATTTTCTGGTATGTATCACATATATATTTTGCTATTCATGCTCTAATTTTGTTATTATTAAGATGAAAAACAGACTGTATCTGAGGATTTGCCATGTAGAAAATACGATATATATTTATATAATATATGTAATGATATAAAATGAAGTAAATAAAATAACTTTTTATAATCAAGTATTTAGCTCTCTAAATTTTATAATCAAAATGTTGTAGTCATCTGTAACGTTTGATTATTATTTGAAATATAATAAATATTTGAAAAATATATATTCAGTGATCCTACTGTATGCACATTTACCAACCTATAAAGAGCAAAAATTGTTTGCAAATCCTACAGATAAACACCTCAAAAACACTTTGGCATAATTGTTAATTTAACTAATTCAAGATGAACACAGAGTTTGCCTTTTTAATAAAACCTGGCCCTTTCTAAACTGTTCTCATTCAATTTCTTTAGATTGTTCTATGTAAATAAACATGTATATAGATAAAATTGTGTGAAAATCAATCTGGGTACCCAAGACTCTTGATTATTTCTAAAATGCATTAATTATTTCATCTGACACTTTTTTTTAATGCTTATATGCTCTATAACTCCTTGCTTTCATTCTGTGTTCATGTTCTCCTTTCATCCCTGTCATTGATAAATTAGTGAACTCCTATAATTCATCTCCGAATTCATATTTCTTGCAAAGTTTGTGTTCAACAACTTATTTCTAACCATTTTATACAGGTCATAAATCACCCATCACACTTTGTAAGGAGTTCTCACATGACCCTCTCTTGCTTTCTCTCTCTCTACATATCTTTAGTTAATAGTTTAAGTAAGTATGTACTCCAGTGTGTTGGCTTTGAAAAGGACAGATCTTGTTTTTGTCTTTTCAGCATATAGTTTGGCATAGCAGGAACTCATTATTTGTTTCAATAAATGGCACAGAATATTTATGTATTTGTAATTTCTTCAACAATATGTTGAAAATATATCACAGCCTTGTAATTTTCCAATAGTGCATACTGTTCAAGGAGAGGAATTCTGTGGTTCATGTGTTGTTACAGCGTTATGCAATGTTGTATACAGTGTACTACAACCCCTCTTGTATTAAGACTAATGTTCTGATATTAACTACTCAGTAAATCTGATGGAAGAGAAGAATAAATTTATGGATAAAAAAATAATAACTGCCTATTTGTTGGTAATTTTAGTATGTTTTAGATTAATATCTGATTATTCCTCTGCTTTTTATCCTTATGATGTTGTCCACTTTTTCAAAAAAAATGTGGGTTATAATTTTTTCTGTGTAATTAAGACAACTCCCTTTTCATATAATATTATTGATTTCTTCCCTTTTCTCCAATATAATATGGCTATGTATGTATTTATTCCCTCTTCTCAAATGTGAATGACTATACTATAAAATAAAACTTTTAATGAAAGTCATATCTTTTATTAAAAAGTTATGTTATACACGTTATAATATTTTTCTTAAAATATTGAGACATAATTAGACATAAGCAAAATTCTAATAGCTTGCAATTATACTTTTTTTTTCCCAGAGACTCAAAATTTCTGCCTTCTTATTAAGCTACTGCTTTTTCCTCTTCACATAGCACTTTATTAATCAAGTATATTTCATACAGCCTCAGGCAAAAATTAATAAAGCCCAAGATGCTAAATTAAACAAACACTGATAGATGGTGTAATAGACTATGTCCAATAGAGATGAAGTCGGTAAATGTGATACTTTAATTCCACATTTAAGCATGTAACAAGCATTGTCTATTTCAATAACAGATTTAACAATTTGATAAACTTTAAATTTCTATAATCTTTAGATTTAAATATTTTTTTTTAATGGAAAGTAATATAATTAAAACCTGTGCTTTAATTATAGATAGTATAATATTAAGTATAGGTGAAAACTTCACTTAAAAATGAAAATATTGAATGTAGTTACATTCCATAGAAAAGCAAAATTTAGAAATAAGATAGAATGGCCACTGTGACTTTTTGACACACATGAGTTGTCATGAGAAATCAAGAAGACTTGTTAGTCCTGAAATTTCTTAGTAGTGTTTACTGTTAAGACATATTTAACTTTCACAAATAATATATGATATTAAGATATTAGTGTTAGGAAACTGAATCTAATATAAGACATATTAGATTCATATTAAGCAAAATATATTGTAAGGAAAACAAAATAATTTACAATGTGTACATAATATGTTGTAAAATCAGGCTCCTATTTTGTGGAAAATTCTTCGATTTTGGTGAGGTTTTTTTCTCTCTCTATTATATTCAAAGAAATAGTCTATCACTTCTCCCTTGGTTTAAATTATTTCTAACTTTCAACACAAGTTTGATTCCTCAGATACGTCCAGGTATGACAAATCTACAGGAAAAATTAAGGAGAATCAAATACAGGCAAATTTATGAAGGCATCAGAATAACTTTTCACACAAATTTTAGATGCAATCTTGTTTGTCTGATGTAAATATTGTGAATACATTTTATAATTTGATCTCTTTATATTTCCATGACTCTGCCTCATCCTCTGAACCCAATTACACCCAAAAGCCAACAAACAAAAATAACAAAATCACAATTGCAAAACAAAATGTACTTTATATAAAGAACCTGCCTTTTTTCTTTATCTTCTTGTCCCCTTAACTTTATGTTTACTCTCCAGAAGCTGTTAAAGTTTGTCAATTCTTTGCAGAATGAGGATTTTACCAAAAACGAACTCTTTTTCTTCCCTTTCTTAATGTCTTCAAAATGAAGGAAGTGGGAGGAATTGATAATAAAATATAAGACATGGCTTACAAAGTAATTAAAATAACTCTTTTCCCTGGTTTTGCCTCTGTGTCTTCAGTGTTCTCATTAGTTATTCAGTCACTTACGTGTTTTAAAATTATTCCTAAAATGCAAATAATCTTGGAGAAGAAAAAAATATGCTTTTATCAAGTAGGTACACCTCTTTTTGTAATATTTAGCTGAAAAGAACCTCGGGTACAGAACTGGTCATTGATTAGTGGAGAGGATGCTGGGAACAACTTATCATAGCTTTTAAAACAGGAGAGCAAGCCTTTACTATATAAACCACACAAAGGCCAAGAAACTGCTCATGAAATTTGGTGTTTATGGATAAGATACATGAAAAAAAAAAGGGTGCCAAAGTTCAGTGCTTTCATTCTCAGCAGTCTACTGAGATTTGGTTGTGACACATTTTCTGATCACTTACCTACCATTGATAGGTACCAATAAAAGGATTTATACTTACTGACTGAAAACAAAGTCTAGTACTCTGTGTGTTTTCATCATTTGCCATTTTGCTCTCATCTCAAATTTCCTGAAGCATCTGATATAAAGAATAACATGCATAGGAACCAACTTTTATACTTAAATTTTTGGGGATCATTAATTATTAAAGATTGATTTTGCAGACTAGTTGACTAAAGATATAAAATTAATGGCAATATTGTGCTTCACTCATTTCATTATAACTTATAATAATTGTCTGTTTTGAACTACGACTAATTTAATCCAAATTGTAGAAATATAAGAGTAATGATTTAAATAAAAATCAGCAGTGATTATAAAACTATAAAGATTTCACTTGTTAGAATATGTGATATTGAATCTAATGTAAAAAGAACTGTGAAAAAATCATGTATGTTTTTAATCATCATTTACTGCAGAGTTAGTATATGTAAACTAACTTTCTTTCTGAAGAGATTTATTTTATGGTGCTATTTTTATGCTATATTTTCATGTTTTTGTGTTATACAGTATTGCATGAGAGCTCTATAAATTAAAAAATAATTCTGGTGTTCCCAAAGTTGTGATAATGAAATGGAGCATCATAGTAGAGATGAAATAATTTTAAGCCTTAAGTAAATTCCAAAATCAAATGATTTGAATTATTTTTATTGATTGATAATAGCATTTCCTATAGCAAAGTTTATGCATAAAATAATTGTTTCAGGCAACAAATAAATTCATGAAATACATTAAAATATTTAGATATATAATTTCACATTATGCAAGAATATAAATGCAACATCTGAACTTTTATTTAGAGTCTTACCATTGTTTACTTTGAAAAGTGAAAATATATTGGTTAGTATATATATTTTCAGTTAAACCCAAAATTAACACTAAATGTATTTATTTTAAAGCACAATACATGTTATCATTATGTCTGTATAAAACATAGAAATGTGTATGAATGAGCTTCATAATAGACATAATAGAGGTGCAGAAAGTGCAAATTGAAAAAGTTCTGTAAATGTATGAACTTAGTAATAAAAATTATCATAAGAAAAAATATTTATGAATGCTGAAGCATTGTGATACTGGCTTACATTGTCAAAAGCAGTTAAGTCTATGTGGATATGCATGATCTATTAAAGTAGAAATTGAATTGTCCAAGATCAAAATAGTTAATAAATTTCCTAAGTGAAACTTTGTAATAATATATTTAGCTACAATTGTCCTTATTTTTGAAGTATTTATTCAGGTATAACAAATAAAACATAAGATATAGTTATTATTATTATTATTACTATTATTGTTGCTATAGATAAAGTAATAATGACTGAAACTCTAAACAAACTGAGCGTATGTTATTATCACATTTCTTTCTACATTGGTTCATACTACAGAGATTTACAGTTCCAATTTTAGAAGACATGTAAGTGTGCTTTCTTGAAGATTCATCAGACGCTTTTTTTTTTTTTTGTCCATGAAAGCAAGTGTTTATTAGAGAAACACCTTTGTAAGCAAACCATGAGTATATTATTACAACATATTTCTTCATTGGTATCTATTAGGACATATTCGCATGTCTAGCTATAACAGGCAAATATAAGTATGCTTTGCTAAAGATGCATCATAAGCTATTTTCTTTCAGTGAATAAATGTTTGGCAAAGGAAAAAGATGAAAAGTATTAGTGTTAGGAACATTATAGCAATGTCTACATTTCAATTAAATTAATACAATGACTATTTATTACTTATTGCTCCAATGATAAAATTATAAGATATTGCACCTGTCGGCCGGGCACCTACAGACTCATGCCTGTAATCCCAGCTCTTTGGTAGGCTGAAGCGGGTGGATGATTTGAGGTCAGGAGTTTTAGATCAGTCTGCCCAACATGGTGAAACTCCATCTCTGCTAAAAGTACAAAAATTAGTTGGGCGTGGTGGCATGCACTTTTAATCCCAGTTACTCGAGAGGCTGAAGCAGGAAAATTGCTTGAGCCCGGGAAGCAGAGGTTGTAGTGAGCCAAGATCATGCCACTGCACTCTAGCCTGAGTATCCCTATAGCAAGATTCTGTCTCAAAAAATATGTGTATATATATATATAGCACCTGCCTAAAATTAATAATAATACAATATCAATACATATAAAAGTGAGAACGGTTACATTAAAAGATAAAACGGATCATGTTCATTCCTATGAAAATATTGTGAGATTGCAGTATAAGGATTATTTATTTTTATTGTGGAAACCAAAAGGATTTTACTAACACTAAATGACAGAGCCTGACTAATTGATGGCTACCGATTCTATATTAGGACATGTGGGTTTTGTTCTATTGATACATCATTTTCATTTATTTAAGGAAGAGAATGATCAATTTGATGAGGCCTGTAAAAAATTAACAATATTTAAATATTGTAAAAGTGGATCATTGCAAGTTGTCCTCCCTCGACCCCTTGCTTTAGTGGTTGGTAATTTGTATCATTCCGCAATGACAGCGGGTTACTGACCAAAACACAATGCCTAACAGTAAAAGACGAACAACTTTATTGCTGAAATCCCACATATTATAATTCAACTGTGTCTTTCAACGTGAGAGAGTGAGATTTAACAGGGTGTACTTTTAGAAAAAAATCATAGGCACAGTATGCTCCATAATACATCACTTCTAGTAATATACATCAACAAAAGTCCTTTGTAGGTTATTAATTTGATACTGTCCTACACTGAACATTGTTAAAAATTTAGAAGTACTGATTAAAAATAAAATTAAAAGGTCAGAAGAATGAGAGTATAGAGGGTCCTGAAAAAGTAAGCTATTTTATTTACTTTCTTGATCAAAGTATTTATTTAAGCAAAAGATTATTTTTGTATGTAGATACTGATTCTTCAATATTATACTGG
Organism: Macaca mulatta; assembly: GCF_049350105.2. Classification (NCBI taxonomy): domain Eukaryota; kingdom Metazoa; phylum Chordata; class Mammalia; order Primates; family Cercopithecidae; genus Macaca; species Macaca mulatta. The sequence goes on from NC_133410.1 coordinate 69,207,286, forward strand.
TTGACAATGTTATGTTTTATATTTATCCTTATAATGATAACTCTAGAAAATAGAATGGATTATTCATTCATTAACATTCTGCTATTATTCAAATGAATGCTAGTTTGAAGCAACAAGTATTCAAATTACTCAATAAAGCTTATATAAGTACAAATAAATATTTTCAAATTTGCTTTAATACACACCTGTGCCCAAAAATGTAAAGTTAATTTAAAATTTTATTATGTATCATCCTAAAGTTCATTATTACTTAAAACACTAGCACCTGGTGGATTTTTTTATTAATTATGGGGAAAAAGCACATTACATAATATTTAGCATCTTAACCATTTTAGTGTACACCTTATTAGTGTTAAATATACTCACATTGTAGAGCAAGATTTATAATAAATCTAGGCTATCTTGTTCTTGACAACAGAAGCAGTTCTGGCAATGTCCCTGGGTTGCTTATAATTCTGTGAGTGTGTTTAGGAAATGTAAACCTTTTTATTTGATAGGTTAAATTTTTTGACTAAAAGTGCAATTATTGAAAATTTTTAATTGTAAATTATTAAGCCATTTAATATTCTTAATTTGTTACACTATTATAGTGTAGGAAAATGATGCTGCTTCTTACATGTAGTGTTCAAGTACTATTTCTTTCTAAATTTATCTGGGCAATGTTTTCTTAGTATTTTTATTACGTTATTATGTGTTTATTGTCTAGAATATCTTGATCATCTGTATCACTTAAGGCCACACATAGGTAATATGTAGCATCTCATGTTTTATTATGTAAGATAATTTTAACTTTAATAATGTAAAATCAAACTTCTTCATATCATCTGCCCCAAACTTTGTTTATTAAATTTCTTTTTAAACTTATTGTCTGCCAAATGAAGATATATTTAGATAAACATCAATCCAGGAGAAATAAATGTCATGCTGAGAAATAGTCCAGTGTTTCACATTTAATTGCTGTGCAATTATAATCAGTAATAGAATAATACATTGAGTTTTACAGCACTGACTGAGCTTCTTGATCTTACTCAACCCTTACCTAAAAGGAAATTATATCACCAGTTTTATCTAATTCAGTTAACATTGCAAGCTGTATTAGATTCACCCAAAGGTGTAAAAACCAGTACTGGAAATTACTAGTTATTGTTGCTCTTTAAAATCCTTAAGAAGTTGCTAAATTGATATTTAAGAATCTCTAAGCATAGAGATAAAGTTGTTTTTTTCTCCCCACTCTTACCATGGAAGCATTTCATAAGCAGATAGCAAGTTGAATAAACTGGCTTCTTTACCACTTTTTTTTCTACTTTTTCTCTCATATTTTTTTATTTTAGTATGTAATTATATTTTCTTCTAGGTGCAGATTCACCTAATGATAAATTTGGTGTTATTGTAAATCTATCCAGTCTCTAACTAAAACCTACATGCTATATTTTCATGGCTCATTATTTGGTTAAACAATTGACACTTCAATATTTAGCTTTGTTATGATAAATAAGCAGGAAGAAGAAAATATTTTGATGTTTGAATGAGTATAAAAATATTAATAATCTCAAAAAATATGTTTCATCAGAAGAATTTTAATTTTGAAAACATTTTTTCACAAATTTTGGTAACTTAACTTGCTTTTTAATGAACATTATATAATAGTTTCTATTTTTGTATTTGGCACTGTGAGTGATGGAAAATAAATATGACAAGCTGTCTAAGTTGAAAGATGTACAAAAGATACAAAGATTAAACAGAAATGTAACAAACCATTAGTTTAGTAATCATGGATTTTGTAGTGCTAACGATTTGTGAGAATGAAGTCTAGAGAAGTGAGATTAATGTAAGATAATCTGCAGAAGTTTTTATTGATTAAATTGGTAACTAAAATTATCACAATAATTTTATTGAGCAAATATGATGTGCAGGGTACTTGACTTCATTCAATCATCATAAATTCTCTAGAGACAGAAATCAACATTTGCATTTGAGTGAAGAAATGAAATTCCAAATGTGAAATTTACTTAATCTTTCATACATAGCAAATGAAATATGTGGCATGTGAATGCAGGTTAACGCCACAAAAGCCCACACACTTATCCACATTGACATGTAAAAATTTCAACTAAAAACGTCTTACCTGAAAATTTGAAATTCCACTTTTTCTTTCTAATGATAACTTAAGAAACCAAAAGCCTTTCTATAATTATTTTGTGTAGTTATATTGCTACAAAATTTGTATTTGCATTGTTTTCTGGATCTTTAAATACGGATTTAATATATTTGGTGTATTTATTTACATTAGATCCTGGGTGAATTAATTTATTGAAGCTGGTTATTTTAAGTAGGATTTTTACATAACAGTTCTAGATGATGAAAATTGATTTAAATTTTCTCTTTCAATCTATTTTTTCCCTAAAATTTAGAAAGTGTTGAAATATATACCAGTTGTTTATTGTGAGAAACATCCAGAAATTAAAGTCCATAGAACTGTTATTATATATGAAAAATACATACAGAAATGGTTGAAAAGAACAAAATCAGATATATTTTATGATATTAATAACATTCAAGACACTGAGTTTGATGGGTGCTCAACTTTTGGGATATATTACAAGTTGAATGACTTCAAACAATAAAGATTTAGAATAATATATTCTGTTATTAGTAACATAGTATTTATATGTCAAATACATACCTTGTGTTAAATCAGATAAGGTATATATGGCAGACAAAGGAAGGGTCTTACCCTCACAGGAAACATGTTGCAAACTAGGAACATTATTAGTCTCAGGAGATGGTGGTAATCCTTTGATCTTGGAGGAACATAGTGGCCTATTAACAGGGACAACTAGTAGAGTGTATATGATCAGGAGGTCTTGACAGATAAGCAGCAGGTTTCTTTGTGTGGCAGCACTGCTCACGGTAGGTTTTCTAAACTGAACTGAAATTAGTTGGAAATCAAACAATCACCATTTCACTAGAAAGAGTTTTACTGTTTATGAACTGAGATTAACATAAACCTATGCCAAATTTGTCTTCAGCAAGAGTTGTCTCTGTATGATCTGAAAGTCTTCCCATAGTAACAAGTACAAAACTGATTAACAAGACAGTTTAAACCTGATTATCAAACAGTGTGAAAAATATCTTCAGAATTTCCAATTGTTGTGATTAATTATTTTTATTCTATATATGCCAGCAACAGCTTCTTTCATTGTTGTAATTTAAAAAGTACTTCTCCTTATGATTAGAATAAAATATATATCTTTTGAATCTTTGGGATTAATGTATTACACATAGTTTATATGTCCCTTGAATACATTTTTTTTTAATAGGCAGAGGTATATCACACTGAAAATGTTTAAAATGTTTTGCAGATTTGTGAAGCTGGGAATCATTTCATTAATGTAATGTTGTCTCATCCCAATCACACAGGTTAGTTCTATTTTCTTTTTCTTTTCTTTAGAGTGAATTGTGTTAATAATTATTTTTATAATCTTACTTCAAAAAATCTTTAAAAATCAAAATATCAATAGTTAGAAATATGTATGCCATATTTTTCCCTTTTATGTCTAATTTTTCCAAATATTTGAACAAAATCATATTCTCTAATAATTATTTTTCTAAAATGAAGTGTGCATGCACACCATCACCCTCCTCACATACACTAAACAACATCACTTAAATATGTAAATAAATGAACTAATGAATAAGAACAAAAGCAGTATAAAATCACTTGATGAATATCCAAATTACTAAACTCTCACTATTCCTCTCATTTGTACAATATTTAAGGTAGTCTCACTATTTCAAATGACTTTTAATTTTTTTTTTTTAATAATGGTAATCTTTCATTGAAAAACACAATGGTACTGAAATACCAATGCCTGGGAGAACATTTCAAAGTTAGTAGTATATTTAGTTTGGTGCAAAAGTAACTGTGGTTTTGGACCATGAATTTTAAATCATTGTAACTAGTCTCATACACATCTTTATTAATCAAAATAGGAAACATTATAATCAACACATTTTTGCCAATGAGAAATAGTTCATTCCTGTGGTATGAAAATCCATGCTTTAGGATTCAATAAACTCTTGAAAAGCATTTTCTGCCCCCTGCTGATCGTGGAAGCATTTTCCGTACAAAACATTTTCCAGATGCTTGAAGAAGTGGTAGTCAGTTAGTGAGAGGTCAGGCGAATATGGTGGATGAGGTAAAACTTTGTAACCCAATTCATTCAACTCTTGAAGTATTAGTTGCGCGATGTGCAGTCAGACACTGTCATGGAGAAGAATTGGGTCCTTTCTGTTGACCAGTGTTGGCTGCAGACATTGAAGTTTTCAATGCATATCATTGATTTACTGAACATATTTCTCAATTATACTGGTTTTGCTAGGATTCAGGAAGCTGTGGTGGATCAGACTGGCAGCAGAACACCAAACAGTGACCATGGCCTTTTTTTGAGTGGGCAAATTTGGCTTTGGGAAGTGCTTTGGAGTTTCTTCTCAGTCCAAGCACTGAGCTGGTCATCACCAGTTGTATAAAATCAACGTTTTGTTGCACATCAAATTCCAATCAAGAAATGGTTCAGTGTTCTTACATAGAATAAGGAAACACAACACTTCCAAATGATTTTTTTTTTAATATTTTTGATCAGCTTATGAGGAACTGACTTATCAAGCTTTCTCACCTTTCCAATTTGCTTCAAATGCCAAAGGACTGTAGAATGGTCAATACTGAGTTCTTTGGCAACTTCTCCTGTAGTTGTAAGAGGATCAGCTTTGGTGATTCATCTCAATTGGCCAATGTCAACTTCTGAGGGCCAGTCACTGTGTTCCTCATCTTCAAGGCTCTCACCAAACTTCTTGAAACACCACTGCATTGTGTGTTCATTGGCAGTTCCTGGGAGAAATGTCTTGTTGATGTTGTGAGTTGTCTCCACTGCTTCATGACCCATTTTGTTTTTTTTTTTTAAAGGAGTCGCTCTCTTATAGCCCAGGCTGGAGTGCAATGGCATGATCTTGTCTCACTGCAAGTTCTGCCTTCCCAGGTTCAAGCGATTTTCCTGCCTCAGTCTCCTGAGCAGCTGGGATTACAGGCGCATACCATCATGCCTGGCTAATTTTGTATTTTTAGTAGAGACAGAGTTTCACCATGTTGGCCAGGTTGGTCTCAAACTCCTGACCTCAGGTGATCTGCCTGCCTTGGCCTCCCAAAGTGCTGGGATTACAGACGTGAGCCACCGTGCCTGGCCCATGGCCCTTTTGAACTCAATTAAGAAAATTGTTCGAATTTGCTTTTTGTCTAACATCATTTCCGTAGACTAAAATAAACAAAAAATACCAGCAAGTGATAACTCATTAGCAAAAAACATAAAGTGAGAAATGCCAATTAAAATGTTGTATAACATAATCACATTTATTTAATAATGTATTCCAGTATAAAACAGCAAATTCTAACAATGCAAAAACTCAGTTGCTTTTATACTCACCTATATATTTGAAAAAGTTTACAGTGTCTCCATTATTTAAAGATATTTTTGGTAAATCAGTCATCTCATTTAGACTCAATTATATGTAGGGATTCCCAACTGCTTACCCTATATAATATATAATTTAATTGTAAAATCAAATAGAAACGAGAAACATTTGTTTATCATTTGGACTACTTGTTATTAATAATTCAACTGAAAACATAAAGGCATATTTGACTCTTCAATTATGTTTCAACATCAACCTGAATTTCTTAACATTTTCTTGCCTTCCACACTTCTGGCAGGCTAGTGAAACATATAAAACATTTTTTCAGAATAATTGTTACATAAAATAAAATACATATAATTACAGAGGAAAATTATTATATTGAAACAATTGTGAATATATGAAAAAACTAGAATATAAGCATATGTTTGTTATTACAACATTATACAACATTGTGATGAGTACTCAACTTTTTGAGTATTGGTTATAAATTACATATATGCATATTTAAAAAGAAGTGTACTGTGACTTAAAAATATCTGTGCTTCATCTTGGTGAAAAAAATTACACGTAAGGCCAATGCTCTTATAGTTTGTGGTCCTCATTTGCAATGGAGTGAAGCTTATATTTCATTAAGAGGTTGAATGCCATTTTTATCTGATCCAAATTCATTGATACATTGAATTTTCTTTGGATGCACGTGAACCACAAGTGAAAAACATCTGAGAGTCTAATTTTTTTTAGTAGAGAAGCAAAACACAATATAATCTAATAAAATGCTAGCATTGCCAATGTTTAAATATCACAGATTTTAGTCTTAGCTAGGTGACTAGCAATGTAATCAACTCAAGCTTCTTCATTTATCTGGAATATGGTCTCATCATTTGAAAATGAAAATTTTAAGTCATCCAGGAATTTTGAAATTGTTCATTTAAGAAGGCCGCCTTCTTTTAATATTCACTCTTTATCTTGCTTTGTATATTGCTCTTGAGGAATCAGATGCCAATCTAATTCTCTCTCTTTTGTTAAATGGTGTTTTTTATTTGCTTCAAGGCACAGGTGACTTTTTTTTATTATAAAAGTCTATGAATCTTGAGGGAGTGTCTAAGGGTTGATAATTCTCAACCAATTTCCCCAGGATCACTGGGTACTCTTCTAGTAGGTTAATCCTTTATTTATTTATTTATTTTTTATTTTAAAGTTCTAAAACATTTCCTCAAATTACAATTTTAAAATTAGTTTTATTACATTGTGGAGTGTGAGGGGGGTTACACTATACCTATGTTCCTTCTTTTGTCTCTAGCTTCTCCATCACTTTCTCTTTAACTATCTTTGTCCCCCTTTTTTTTTGGCTATTCTTTTCATCTGCTTAATATCCTCTGTTCTATTGAATGTTACATCCTTAAGCAAATGAAAATGTATTTCATATTACTGGTAAAGTTTCTTCTTTGTCCACAATTTCTTGAGTACAGTCAACTCTTATTTTGTATTATATTTTCTTGTTTTTTTTTTCCATATCAATTTTCAGTTTTGGGATTTCTTAATGGTTACATTCTTTGGTAATTGTGTGTGTGTGTTCTGTAAATTTTGTTTTGTTTTCCGTGTGGTGGGTTAGTTTTTGTCTGCAAACAAAAACACTTTCTAGTTTATTCACACAGAAGTATCATGTAAATGCTAATTGATTTACATTAATTATTAAATGTGTGAATTGACCTTGAAGAAAAATAACATAGTTTTTTACAGATGAGGTTACTGAAATCTCTTTAAAAAAAAAAGTGCTTTCTGGAAACAGGAGGTTTTTCATTGTGTCTTCTCATCCTCTAACATCGTTGTTTTCTAAATTCCTTGAATCCCAGAACATGTTTCCTTCCTTCCCTTCCCTTCTAAGCTTCCACATGATGCCTTCCCTCTCTGAGCAAACTTCTCTGGGCATCATTTTCTTTCTTAAAAACAATGTCCTCCAAGATGACAACCTCTGGCCTCAACTATTTTCGGATAATTGTATTCAATTTCTCCCTATCCAGGGTTCTGATCTATCAGGTCCCAAATCTTTTCTCAAATTGAACTTTCATCTTCTGATTATGAATTATTAATAGCTACATATTTGATGCATTTTTTTTCCTTACATAAAATCTTTATCAGTTCCTGTGTCAGCTCTAAATTGGGGTCTCCTACTCTTGAATTTTTATTCCCTCACTTATATATTACTTGAAGTTTGTTGTAATATCTATTAGATGTGCTTTAGGCATGGTTTATGTCTAGAAGGGAACCATTTAATATTGATTGTACAAAGTGTCATGAGTCATATTCTCAGGTGGCAGAAATTGGTATAAAAGAAGGTTATTAGGAATTATGGAAAAGAGGCAAGGAATGAGAACTATGCCAAAGAGGAAGTTGAGCTGTGATGTAGTCACAAGAATGGTCTTAGTCAACTCTATTGGTATCTGAAGCTAGAATAACCCTGTAGAGGTGTCAAGAGCTGGAATGGCTGGAGACAGATAAGTTGGATGTGTGTCTACCTGGGGAAGAAAAAGACCTTGTAAGGCAGTTCCCTTTAGTGAAGGACATTTTCTCGGAGGATATGACAGTTAGAAGAAAGCTTCAGCAAATGTAGATACTGTGCAAACTACAAAGTATATATATTTCAATTATTATTTATTTATGATCTGGATAAATTACCACCTTTGTGAACCCACTTTGTCTAACAGTACTTAAAATGTAAAAATGACACTTTTTTCTGGTATATGGTTCCCTGAATCAATAAAGTTCTTTTAGTAAAGATCACTGAAATCATTATGATGTGCATTTGTTTTGGTGTTACAATACCTTTCCTCCCAGACTATTCTTCCATCAGTGAGTTTGGAGTCTTAGAACTGATTCACATTCCAATACTGGGAAAGGAATAGTAGATCTGACATAGCACCAGCTGTCTCAAATCTCTTAACTATTCATCTATAGTTTATTGTATTTGTCTAAATTTAGCAACAGCATTGTTGGATATCCAACTGTCTAGCTTCTAGGGACATTGTGTTCTATTAGTCAAACATAACTTTCTGCGGGTCAAGCCTCCTATGAACAGGGCACTCATTTTGACTCAGGAACAATTAAGTGCTGTAATTGGAACTGCCTTGATTTTCTAGGGAGTGGTGTGAGGAAGTGTCCTTTAATCCCATTCACTACTAGTCATCTCAGTTCTAAGATGACTTCACTTACAGTCAGCCTGATACAGCAAAAGTCAACATGAATCTTAGTAATGATGGTGTTCCTTTTACTACCATATTCCTCGTAGTTTTGAAAAGTGATGTATCATATTGGCTCTCCCAAGGAACATGAAAAAAAACCCTGAGACCATGAAATGGGGAAAAATTCCTTGCATAGAAAGAAGTCCTCTCTTTTCAGCCTTGCCTAGACTATCTGCTCTAGGATTCCTATTTCTTTAAGGCACTTAGCACCTTCTTTCCCAGCCTGCCATGAAAATTCTAACATTTCTTCTTGCTTATTGTGGGCCATTGCTTTGTTCATGCTTCCAGGTACATATTAGTAGTGTGTTTGTACAATCTTAGCAGGATATTTACTCCTGTATTCCAGGACAGTGCTCCAAAAACATAAACAAACCTTTATTCAACTTTATACTTTACCCCTCTTTTCAAACACCCTCAGATTCCAATCCCATGTGTATTCTCCTAAATTTTGTTGGTTCACGCTGGCTGGGTTCTGCAGCTCCTTTGGGGCATTATCTTTTTTTTTTCTCTATCATCCCCAGAACAACCTCAGGTAGTTTATATTGTGATATAACCCTAGTTGTAGTGGCTAGAAGAAAAGATAGGGGAGATTTTCCAGGGGGTTTTCTTGCAGTGTAGTGCCTTCTGTGTTGCTTTTAAGGAAGGATGTGCTCAACTTTCATAGGGAAGAGTGGGCCACCTCTGCGGGATCAAGGAGTTTATGAAAACCTAGACATTCCAAGATTGTGTGATAAACAAACTTGACCTAACAGATCTGCATTGGATTGGAGTTGGATATTCTTTGGAGTTTGACTACTTTTACAATTAAGACCTGGACCTATTTCTCAGCTTTTTTGCCTTCTTCAGGCCTCTTTGCACACTACCTAGGTGGACCTCTAACTTTCACAACTGCCTTTTAATTGCCAAGTATCAGTTTGTTTTAGATGTCTTTGTCCAGCCATTCAATCACACTTGTAGTATTAGACCAGATAGAATATTGTTTTCAACCACTATAACATAACACTATCCAAGTAGTAAAAGGTTTTTACACTTGGATTGCTACTCTGTACCTTTAGTTATCTGTCTGCACCTACCATCAGCTATGGAGTACATATTGTAGGCCTTATGGTAAGTCATTCAACTCTAAAATGCCATTCCAACATCTGCTTTTTGGGCCATTCCTGGTGCCAAATATCTAAGCTGGGTTTTCTGGAATGCAGATGCCAGGATGGAGATTAATGCGCAAGAAGATTGTTAAGGAGTGGTTTTTATGGATAGAAGAAATAAATCATATTTAGGTAGGAAATTGAGAGCAATATAGTCTCAACAAGTCTCCAGTGATTGCATGGGACATTCTAAAACTGGTATGAAAAATCCATGTTCTCCTGAATTGAGTCAATCAATTTTCAATATTGATCAAATACCGTATTAAGGCTAAGTCAGTGAGTGTGACCTTGGGTGAGATTGCTTCCGACTATAGGGAGTACAGAAGTTGAAGGTTCTCTCCCAGTAGCACTCCCTGAAGCAATGGAGTAAACCTTATATGCCTAAAGAAGAACCTGGTGGCACAGCATTTTAATGTAAGGAACCTCCTGACTTTAATTTAATAGAAGCTCTATTATAATAACTACAGGTTGAGAGAACATTTATGAAGAATATAAGTATTAAATTAGTAACTCCTAAACTTATTTAATATTACAGTTAATAGCAACTGTGTATACTTGAAACTATATTATCTATATACATATATTTTTCTGTGTCATAAGGCATATCCATTATTTAATCTACAAAGTAGATCTGGAAAAAATGTAGATTTGTAGACCCTTGATCATTCCGCACCTCTAGGGGCTGAACACTCATAAACTACAGGCTCTAAAGCAGACTATTCCCTGAACCTTCTGCCTCTGAAATTCAGTGACTATAACCTGGGTAGATTCCTCAATTATCTTTATTTTATTAATATACAGACATTACACAAAGGTGTCTACATAAATACTGTAAAAAATCAGTAATATCGAAAGACCTACATATTTGTATTTATGAACAGTTGTAAAATCTGCACAATACTTAGCATAATTTTTAACTTTGATATTTCAGCAATTGCTACAATTTTGAAAACAACACATTGACATTTTATTATGACTTTAGAGTTATAAGGAAAAGAGTTTAGCTGATTTGTTATCTGATTAAATCTTGGTATGGAGAATAAAACAGTAATTTTATAATTCATACTTACTTTTACAAAAGTCACAGCTCCAAGTTCAACTTGAAATCATTAAAAATTTGTTATCTAAAATGTTTCTTAAAAACAATTGAAAAGGGAAAAATAATTAACAAAAATAAAGTGACAATATGTGAAGGATAATGAGAGATGTAAATATCAATCCTGATTGCTGAACAGAAATGTGATATCTCAGAATATTAACTATACTGATATTAAATGTAATCCTTTTATGAGAAGTTTGCATACTTTTCTGGTATAAATGACATCTTTATAAAATTCCTTATGATTATCACCAATTTAATACAAGGAATCGAGGTATTTAATAATCTCAAACAAATATATCTTCTTTGATAGTAAAGGGGAATGTGAAGAGGTGGGCAAATGTTAAAACACGCTTTATAATTTCAGTATGTAGTACTATTTCAACTATTATAATGTAAAAATAATTTATATATATTTAAGATCTTAAAGAATTCATTATCCTTATGTTCTCTGCAATGTTACAGCAACATAGCTGTAGACATGGTATGAAAATGACAGCTATTTTATTTGAGTCAAAAGGTTATAACATTTAAAGCTGGCTCTCTTCTGAGTAATTTGTAAAATAGGTTGCTATAAATATATGATGACATTTCATGTGGTACACAGTTATTTTGGGGACTTAGTATTATATAATAAGCATATGATCAGATTTGCAATATGTAGCATCATTGACATTTTACTTTCCTTTGCAAAAGGAAACAATGCCTGTTTCCCAAGTCCAAATTATAACCCCTTCACATGGATGTTTTTCCTGGTTTCATGTCCTAACTACACCTATGAGGTATGTTATTTATGTATGTAAATCCTTGAATCCTATTCATGATATACTAAATGAATGTGCTTATGTATTTATATGTATTATAAACTAATATATACAAGAAAAATATAGAGGTCTTATCTATAGATCATGGTATAAAAAATAGAACATTTCAATCACAATTTTTTCAAATATTAAAGTCTTTCATTTTCTTATAAATATGATCCCATTTTATGAGATTGCTTGTGACTTTATATGTAAAAATTAAATTATTTTTTGAAAATGTATTCCTATTTATAAGTTTTCTAATATTTTAAGCCTTAAAATTACCTATTCAAAGCCACAAGTGAAGAAATTACTAGATTACATTTATGTATGTGCTAATTTAAGTTTTAATATAACAGATTGGATCATGGATTAGTTTCACAGTCATGACACAAACACTGCCAGGTAAGACCTAGATTTAATGACAATTAATCAAATAAATGCATCTTTAGAAGAAATGGTTTCTGAGAAAAAGTTATTATGGTATTAAAGTATAGCATGTTTGCAAAAAGATTTTATAATTTCATATTGAGTTTGATTTTTAGCAGTATTAAAATATATTGAAGTACTTTTGCTATTTATCTCTGTATAATTGTTGCTTAATCCAAGCCAGGAATTGTAATCCAAATGTATTTATTAAGCAATGAAGTTTTGTTTAGAAGAAGTTTTAATAATAATGCATTTCGCTTGAAACTTCTTCTTGTGCATGTGCACAGGCATGTGTATGTGTTTTGTCTTCAAAGGAAGAGTTGCGGTGTATGAGAGTTCATCTTGAATACTGAGCATTTTAACACACACTAAGAAGCTGAATTGCATGATTTCCATTTAGTAGAAGGACATATGTAATATCCATTTTATCCATTTTGTTATATTGTACAAAAGTTTTGAATCACAATTAATGTGGTTTATTATATGCATGAAGAGGAATATATGCATATAGGCAACTATTATTGAAAATTTTTAAATACAAAATAGATCCTTATTTGGGAGTATTTTGTGGTTGTGGTATGTAAAATATGTAGATTCATTTTTAATTTTGTAATGTATTTTCTATGTTTACTCATTCATGCAATATTGATTAGCTATTGCTAGGGAATGGGTATGAATAATGAAAATTGATAAGAAATTATGCAACATTTGGGAAACATCTTAAAAGCTAAACATGCTAGTGATCCTTTTCCTAATATAAAGTATTTGATAGAAATAAGAAAGAAATAATAATTATTTCTTTTTTCTTCTAGTTGGAATTTTTACACTTCTGATGAGTATCCAGATGTCTTTGTGGGCACAAAAGAAACATAAGATTTATCTGAGAAAATTCAGTTCATATATTCATAGAAAATCAGCAATGATTCCATTCATATTGTAAAAAAAAATCTCCTATAGAAAATGGCAATATATAAATTCAATAAATAAGACTTAATTAAGGATAGTTAACTATTATACTCCAACAATTCATGAGCAACAGTATATACACTGAGTAAAAATATAAAATAGTAAAATTTCACTAAATTTAGAGTAATTCACATGGTAATAAAAAGTATAAATTATAAATGCAATTAACTAAGAACAGCTCTGAATGTATTTGCATGGGATTGGTCCTTGAATAAAATTGTCTTACTTCATTAATACTTCACAGTACTATTTGCATAAGGCAAAATATCACAACAAAGAAACAACCTGATTAAAAAATGAAAAAGTGATCTGAACAGACATTTCCCAGAAGAAGATATATACATGGCGAATAAGTATATCTTTAAAACACTCAATATTAACTATTCATAACGGAAATGTAAATCAAAACCACAATGAGATATCATCTCATCCTAATTAGGGTGACTATTATCAAAAAGACAAAAAATATGACAGCCGTTGTGGCTCATGTCTGTAATCCTAACACTTTGACAGGCCAAGGCAGGAGAATTGCTTGAGTCCAGGAGTTTGAGATCTGGGCAACATATCGGGACTCTGTCTCTAAAAAGCATATGAAGATTCTGTCTCTAAGAAAACTTTTATAAAGTAAAAATTAGCTGGGTGTGGTGGCACATGCCAGTAGGTAGTCCCAGTTACTCAAGATTGCTCCAGCTTAGGAGTTCAAGGCTACAGAGAGCCGTGATTAAACCAAGGCACTCCAGCCTGGGTGACAGAGTGAGACTGTCTCAAAATAAAATAAAATAAAATAAAATAAAATAAAAATTGGTGAGGATGCAGAAAAAAAAATTAACTCTTGGACACTGCTAGTGGGAATGTAAACTAGAGCAGCCACTGTGGAGAACACTATGGAGTTTCTTCAAAAATTACAAATAGAACTATCATATGATCCAGCAATACCATTACCGGAAAAAGGAAATCTGTATATTAAAGAGACATTTGCACCCTATGTTTACTGCAGCACTATTCACAATAGCCAGGATATAGAAGAAACTTAGGTGTCCAACAACAGTTGAATGGATAAAGAAAATGTGGTATATATACACAACAGAATACTATGCAGCCATAAAAACTGAATTCCTGTCATTCAGGACAACATGGATGGAATTGGAGGGCATATGTTAAATGAAAGAAGCCAGGAACAGAAAGTTAAACATTGCATGTTATTACTTATATGTGGAAGCTAAAAAAATTGATATCATAGAAGTAAAAAATAAAACAGGATACTACAGGCTGGGAAAGCTGCAGCAAAGGGAGACTAGAGAGAGATTTGTTAAAGGATACAAAGTTACAGCTTGGTAGGAGGAATAATTTTTGGTGTTCTATATCACTGTAGGATGACTATAGTTAAGAACATTATATTCTATATAGTTTCAAATAGTTAAAAGGGGATTTTGTACCCAACACAAAGAAATGATAAATGTTTGAAACCATGGATACTCTAATTTATCTCATCTGATCACTATAAATTATATGTATTGAAACATTACTATGTATCTCCCAAATATGTTCAATTCTTATGTGGCTTAAAAAATAAAATTTAATTTAAAAAGCATCTGATTTTTAAAGTAAATATTTTTCAAAGTTTTGACATTTAAATTACTTGAACTCCACATTATTTTGACAACAATTTAATTCTTTTGTTGTTCAATTTTAGTGAGATGTGTCATAGGTATTATGTCATTAGTTCAAATTCTTGTGGAAATTATACCTGTATTATAAGCATAATATTTTTATTTAGTTGTGTACCTTATTTATTAATAATACAGACATTGTATGCTATCATACTGGAATTTACAATTAAAATATTTTCTGTTCATTATTTGATAATCATTCTGAATATATATTTTGAAATATATACTGTTCATATTTATATGTAAATTATATTTATACATCTTCTGAAATATATTTCAAAATATTTGTTGTACATGTGTATATGTGTATATTACATATATACACATGTATTACATATATACACATATATATGCACATACACAAGTATATATATATATTTCAAATGGATTTTATGCACTTGCATAGCGAAAGTACATTGGTAATTTGGGGACATTAAGAGTGGAAAAATTTGTTTTATTTTTAAATCTTGAAATACCTATCTTCTCTGAAAGCTTATGTGCACGTGTGTGTATATGAGTTTGTATGTGAGCATGCATACATACTTGACAAAGAGATGACCTGTATAAATCAAAGTACACATTATTTAAAATATTTAAAAGAGGCCGGGTGCGGTGGCTCACGCCTGTAATCCCAGCACTTTGGGATGCCGAGATGGGTGGATCACAAGGTCAGGAGATCGAGATCATCCTGGCTAACACGGTGAAACCCCGTCTTACTAAAAAATACAAAAAACTAGCCGGGCGAGGTGGCGGGCGCTTGTAGTCCCAGCTACTCGGGAGGCTGAGGCAGGAGAATGGCGTGAACCTGGGAGGCGGAGCTTGTAGTGAGCTGAGATCCGGCCGCTGCACTCCAGCCTGGGCGACAGAGCGATACTCCATCTCAAAATAAATAAATAAATAAATAAACAAACAAACAAACAAACAAACAAATGTTTAAAAGAAATGTTCAGTTTCTTCTTATTTTTTAATTGTGATTCTTTAGATTTGTTAGTCTATGGAGCATTTTCAATTCTCAGATTATACATATGAAATAAAATATGTTTATTAAAGCTCTTAGATTATATGCATATATAACAATATATAAATATATGACAATATATACATATATGACTATATATATATATGACAGTATATTGTAAAGTAGGTCTATATGCACTGGGCAGGGACTGTTTATTACTAACATATGTGGCCACTAAAGAAATAACAAAAAGCCCTTTTAAAAGCCTTATAATTCCCAAAGCATACTATTAAAATTTCTAAGGAGAAAACAATAACAACAATAAAATTCTCATTCCCTAATATCTATTCAGCTAAATTGTATGATATCATTTAATTATCTTAAAAAGAAATGTCAGTGCATTAAATCATATATACCCAATGCAGCTATATGATCAACTTCTTGTAATAAATGTCCCTTTTCTGAAAGACTAAGAATAGTTTCTGTTTTTGCAACTGGATCCTGACAAATAGTAACTTAGGAAATTTGCACATTCTTGTAGGACTAGAAGAAGGTCTTTACGTATGGGGCACCTATATGACAGACATTTTTCTTCCCAATGTGTTACATTCCCTTATGCCAGTTGCTCCATCATATTTTTTTCATATCAGTTATTCCCTTACTGTTGGCAGATATACCTTAGTTAAAGGATATCTTCATTATGAAATGTGTTTTTTTAAATGTATTTCTCGTTTTTATTTCCAGGTGGTCTCACTGCCTAAGACATCAAAATAAAAAGCCTGACAAACTTACACCATCTTGTTATAAATATTAATGCTACAGGTATAATCCTGCAGCGGCCATGTACGCGTTTTTAGCCTTTAAAACCTAAGCTTCATATATAGGTTTTAGGAGTTACTATACATAAGATGTACACATATGCATATATGTATGGGTGTGTGTGTAAATGTGCGCACTTATAAACTTTAATGATACTCTCTAAATTAATATATAAGGTTTATATAAATAATAAGTTTGCATTGATGGCTGAAAAATTGTGCATTTCCTTTAATATAAAACAAATCTCTATAATCTCACATATTCATGGTTTTTTTACCACATATCTAAGTAACTTAATCTTAGCTTCTGAAGTATTTTGCAGGAACAGCATTTAACACTGCAGAGATTAGTTGTAGGTGTCTTAATTACATTTATATATCAGTGTGTTTGGTGGGGAAAGAAGATAAAAAATAAAACATTTAAATATAAAATTAAAATTAAAATTAAAATTAAATATGACATTTATTTATAGTAGATGTCATAATTTGATGATATTCATAGGAAAAACATTAAGGAAAAATTTAAATGCAAAAAAATATATACATACACTACATAAATTAATAATAAAATTAGTACCATGGTTATTTGTTGAAGTAATATGCTGTCCTAAATATGTTTCGTTATACCGTGTTCTCTCAGAGTTAACACTCTCATCCTGCAAATAAAAGATATATTCTCAAATTCTACAATTCTTGTGTGTGTATTTTCAACAGTTGTGATTTTTACGTCACGATAAATTATGATAATATTAGCAACTTTGAAATTCTATGCTTTGTGACTTATAGGCCTCATTTCTAATTTAATAAGGTATGTATGTATTTGATATTTTCATAAAAGCAATACAGGGTTTGGCCAAGAAGTTTTGCCATCTATGAAAGGCACACATTTGATGCTATTATAAGCCATATTAACTGGAGAACATTTCTAAAATACTTCTATTTCACATGCAAATTTTATACTCTATATATTGATGGATTTGTTTCTTAGATTGAGATTCAGATGTGGCAATCAGTGAGAGAGGAAAAAGGTACAAGCCTGTCTCTACTTTTTAGATAGTTTGCTTAAGAGACAAAACAAGTTCAACTTTAATTGAAATATTGCATGTTTGCTTGCTTAATAATTCTGTTATCCCTTAAATTAAATATTCTTTATAATAAGCGTGTCTTTGAACATGAAAAAAGATTAACAGCTCTGAGCGTGAAACTTTTCCTATCATGAGAGACATTTTAGCCTCATCGCAAGAAGACTTTTGCTTTGCTCAAACCATCCCGTATTTCTTTTTGACACTTGGAAGTATGCCTCTGCTTCTTTTATTTCTTTTAAACATTCTGGAGTTTTTGTTGTTTTGTTGTTAACTGTTGCCAAATTAATAATTGTTAGATGACAAATGTCCTTAAAAAGTGTTTTTCAGTAATTGTGCCTAAAGAAATACAGTTATAATTGTCATCAAACTAATTTCGTATGCATGTTTTTCCCGCCAAAACCATAAATTGTCCTCTTCCTTCAGGACACTGTAAACCTTGAATTAGAATCAAATCAACAATTTGCATTCTTGTAATGTGTAAATCCGTTCATTTTTTAAACACAGGAGTCAAAGACTGGCTGGCTTACATATCCTAAACAGTTTTAATATGAAAAAATATATACAAATGTTTAGGAAAAAACAGTAGAATTAAAATCAATTAGAATATATGTATTAAAAGCAATATTAAGTTGTATCCATATTTTGTTCTTTTATTCTTTGGGTTACATTGGATATAAATGGATTGACATAACCTCAACCTGTAAATGCTTCTTTAAAAATCATGGAATTATGAATTTGATTCCCATTTTCAGTCTTCCCTAAGGCCCTTTCTGTATTATAATTTCTTGGAATGTATTTGTTCTTCTTTTCTATAATTTTTGCCGCATATGTCATTTATTAAAACAAAACAAATGAAACAAAAATTCTAAAAACTAAAAATACACCATTACTGGTTATATGTCTTTCTTCAGATAAATGCATAGTTCTGTAAATTCATGCCCATGATATCTTCACAGATTATCCATTGGTTTTCTTGGTTAGTAATTCTTGTACATATCCAAAGATAGGTCAGTTCAGAGGGTCTTAAGGAAGATGAAACTGCTGAAATAAAGACTGGACCAGGTTGGGAAATGAATCTCACTTAAAACAAAGATTGATAATAATCTCAAGCAAAAGTGGAAAAATATCATAACAGGAGGTCTCTTGCCAGATTATAGCTTTACACATCCCATTTGGAGTTTAGTACCTAGTAATTTAAATATTTAAATTTGTGAGCATAAGAGGAAATATGAGATTTGATAACCTCAGAGCTTTCTAATACTAGATTTTGATAACATTTAAAAAGTCAAGAGTCCCTTTAATTTAATTATTATTCTAGTAGTTACTTTTGGAAAAATTGTTTGATTTAATTCTCTATCCCAAAACAATTTGCCAAAAAAACCCAGTGTTTTAAAAATGCCACATCCTTGTCTTTCCCAGTATTTTCATAAAAAATAACTGGAGAGAGAAAAACAAAACAAAACAAAGAGATGCATCAGCTGCAGCTACACATCAATTAACACATAACTGCTTCCAGTGCCCAACCTTTCTACCTCCGGTTTCTACTTTTTCTACCTCTAGTCGTTACTTTTTTTTTTTTTTTTTTTTTGAGACAGAGTCTGGCTCTGTCGCCCAGGCTGGAGTGCAGTGGCCGGATCTCAGGTCACTGCAAGCTCCGCCTCCCGAGCTTACACCATTCTCCTACCACAGCCTCCGGAGTAGCTAGGACTACAGGCGCCCGCCACGTCGCCCGGCTAGTTTTTGTATTTTTTTTTTTTTTTTAGCAGAGACGGGGTTTCAACGTGTTAGCCAGGATGGTCTCGATCTCCTGACCTCATGATCCGCCCATCTCGGCCTCCCAAAGTGCTGGGATTACAGGCTTGAAATGCATTTTGGGGCTAGGCATGGTGGCTCACACCTGTAATCCCAGCACTTTGGGAGGCCAAAGTGAGTGGATCACCTGAGGTCAGGAGTTCGAGATCAGCCTGACAGATATGGAGAAACCCCGTCTGCACTAAAAATACAAAATTAGCCGGGCATGGTGCTGCATGCCTGTAATCCCAGCTACTGAAGAGGCTGAGGCAGGAGTATCGCTTCTATCCGGGAGGCGGAGATTGCAGTTAGCTGAGATCGTGCCACTGTACTCCAGCCTGGACAACAAGAGCAAAACTCCGTCTCAAAAAAAAAAAAAAAAAAAAAAAAAAAAAGAGTTCTGTTTCTACGTGTATATTTTTAGTTTTTGGCTGTGACTCAAAATAGACTACAGCGCATTTTGTTTTTTAGCAACACTCGTGGAAGAAAATGTTACTCTCTAACTCATACACAGACATACACACAGATCGATTTTAAGAAACATTACTCCTTAAATGAAGCATACAAAATGAAAATAGTCTCATTTTTAAAATGTGTATGTTAGATTTTATTTCTCTCTAAAAGTACTATTTCCAGAAGCTAACATTAAGAAAATAGTAAAATTCATAATGATATTTAAATATTTTTTATGACCTTTACCATTCTTCCAGTAATTAAACATATTTCCAAGATATTTAAGGTCAATTTTAAGGAACTAGCATTCAGTACATGTTAAAGTTTAGCGGTTGACATATGTCAATGATAACATTTGTGCTCATAAAAAAATTCGTGAATCAGTAATGAGGGTTTCTATTTTAATTTTTATTAAAAAAAATAAAATCCTGAGGTTGCTCCTGAATGTCAGAGGTGATTATAACAATTTTGCTTTGTAAATACAATTACAGGTATTTTTGCAGTTTTTGCATAATGATAATTTAAAAACGTATTTTAAAGACTGCTTAAAAGTTAATTTTCACCAGGTGCATAATGAAGCCTGTAATTAGGCCTCCTTCAGAGGAGGTTTGATTGTGAAAATACACAGCAGCATTTCCTGAGATAAAAGTTCCTGCTAAAATGGGATTTGGGTTTTTAACTTTAGTTTGCTAATGGTTCTTGAAATGCGAGAAAAAAGTCATTCAGAAATATTTACAAAACAAATGCATAATTATTTATTTTATTGAGCATATAGAAGACATTTTCATACCATGTTTGGTAAATGAAATCCCATAGTCTGTTGCCAGAAATAAAACTGTTAAAAATATAAGAAGTACTCTCAATAATCCCAGTACATAATTTCTGGTTTATCCCATTGTTCTGTCAGCTTGTAAATGAGAGTTGTTTCTGTCACATAATACTTTGGGTGTCACTTCTTGGCAGCCAGAAACCTCTGTGGCGGGTGGTGCCTCTGCTTGAGATCTGCTCTCACCTGCAGAGCTTGTTCCCCCAACTCAGACCAGCAGGTTGCACTTGGCTCCCGATAACAGCCCGGAACCCATGCCTGCGGAGGGTGAGCCAAGTTCAGGACTACCAGGGGTGTTAAGCGAGCAAGTGTGGGGTCCTGCCACTCCGCACAACAAGGCGCTCTGGCTGCTGTGGCGCAGCGGGGAGCTCCAGGTGCCTACACAGGTGCCAGTGTTGTATAAGGCTGTGGCTGGACCGGGCTTACAGCAAGCAGTTTCTGCTGTAGACACTGGGGTCTGGATGAGGGGAATGTGGGGAACGTGGTGGCACACAAAAAAGTTGGAGACGCCAGCAACTGCAGAATCCCAAGGGGGGCGGGGTGCCACAGCTCTCTCATTCCCACCTCCAGCATCTCAGGAATTTATCATTTTTAATTTCCATTTATTTATTTATTTATTTTTTTATTTGGTTAATTATTATGCTGATCTTTTATCGTGTTTTTAAAATGCCAACTCATTGAAACCGTATTCTTGTTCATTCTTTTAATTCATATTTCCCAGGGACATAGACCAAGGCTCAGGATATAAAAGGTGCCAGTAAATTTTTCTTAAGTGACTAAGATTATAACAGCTTTTTCAGTCCTGTCACCTTGCTCTCACCTAGAACTCCCTGGTTTTCTCAGCCCTGTCATCACTTCCCATCACATGGGGTGGCCACCGAGGTCTATAGTGTTACAACTCTGGCTTAGGGAATCCTGAGGTCTGGGCCCCCAGAAGTGTTGGCAGTCTTCACTTTCACTTTCACGGACTGATGGTGTCACCACCCACAGCTTGGCAAGCTGGCCAGGAATGTGTTACAGCTCTTTTTAGGCCTGCTCACAGCTCAGCAAGAAGGCCAGGAAAGCATTACAGCCTTTTCAGCCTCCGCCATTTGGTGGGGCCCAAGCTCTTGTCCACATCCAGAAGGAATGAGGTTACACCAGTAACTGGAGGGTGAGCATGGCAGAAGACTTTTACCCAGTGACAGAATAGCTCTTAGCAGAGAAGAGACCCAAAGTGGGTAGCTCCTTCCCTCTGAGGGGTACTTCCCATGTCTGTCTGTGTCTGGGGGTTTTTATGGGCTCAGAATGAAGTACATGCTCATTGGTCTATGGGCTGGAGGAAGGGTATGCTGAGTGGTCCATTAGTGGGACTGGAAAAACCATCATTTGATTGGCTAACAGGCATCAAGGGCGTTTTCACTCTGCGTGTGGATTCTACGCGGAACTGGCAGCCTGGGGTTCAAATTTCAGGCTGTCTCCAGCCAGAAGGTGCGGTTCCACGGGAAACTTGCCCCTATTTGCCTAGAAATTTGCCGCCTGCTGATTTCATTTCTTTGATAAACTAATACTCACAATTCCTTCTTCCTCCATCGGCGACCTCCTTACTACCAATTCTTCAGATGGTTCATTTTTCAAAAGCACTCCCAAACTTCCTCACAGAGTCTCCAAGTAGAAGAAATTGTTATGCTTTATCTAATCAACTATATTGACTCATACAACAGAGTACAGTTGGATATATAATTCGAATAAGATTTTTTTTAAATCTAAGTATTTTACTGTAAGAAGAAGATAAAGTTCTCAAAAAATAAGTTATTTAGGCAATATCCTATTTAGGATAATTTAGTTTATCCTAAACTATCTGACACTGGATAAGTATGTTTGCCTGTTTAGACATGAGTCTTCTTATCTGTAAAGCAAGATGTTTAGATAACTTATAATACTTTTTTCTCTATTTTATAGAAATAATTGTAGATTTAAATAGTTGTCAATTTTCATTACTTCTAAAATTATATATTATAAAGCCAATGCTTAAGTTCTATGAAAAATATTTATTTTATATAAAATCTCTTGAGGTGTTCTGTCCTCACCTGTTGAGTGCTTCTAGGAGAAAATCATATACCAGTTTAATGCTCCTATTTTTTCTGTTAGTAAGCATGCTCGAGTGCACTCACCCAACTCCTGAGGCCTTATCAGGAAGCTGCTGATCACCAGTTTCAGATGTTGCTACCTATTGGGAAACTGCCTTTCCCTGGCACTGGCTGCAACTAACTATTATTTTAGACAGACAGTTTTAACAACTTCCTGACCATCACCTGATGGTTGCCTGATGCTCCTGGGGGGATTTGGCTCTCCTGCACTGTTCATGTCTGCCTGACTACCTAACATAATAAGGGAAGAGACCACCTCTCATATTGTCTTATGCCCAATTTCTGCCTCCAAAGAAAGAAAAAGTAAAAACTGAAAGGCAAAAATGAAATCCACAAGCAGACAGCCCAATGCCACACCCTGGGGCTGGTAGTTAAAGATCGACCCCTGACCTAATCGGTTACCTTACCTATAGATTACAGACATTGTATAGAAAAGCACTGTGAAAATCCCTATCCTATTTTGTTCCAATCTAATTACTGGTGCATGCAGCCCCCAGTCACGTACCCACTGCCTGCTCAATCGATCATGACCCTCTCACATGCACCCCCTTAGAGTTGTGAGCCCTTAAAAGGGACAGGAATTGCTCACTCAGGGAGCTCAACTCTTGAGATAGGAGTCTTGCCAATGCCCCCAGCCGAATAAACCTCTTCCTTCTTTAACTCGGTGTCTGTGGAGTTTGGTTTGCAGCTGGTCCTGCTACAATAATACTACCAAAAAAAAAAAAAAAGGCATGGTTATTTATATTAATTTTATAATGTAAAAAAAGAGAATAACACAAAAGATATAACCAAAAATATACAATTGTTTGGGGCTGGGAGTATTACAAATATATTTACTTTCTTTCTCCTGTTCTATGTTTTCTTGAATTTCCATGTAAAAGTATAATCTATTCCACTATAAGGTTTGAAAAAAAAAATATTAAACACATCAGACTCTATAAACTGTCTCCTTTACTTTTTCCCTGGTATTATCTTCAAACATATTTTCTCATACTTCCTATGTTCAAGAAATGCAGATCAACATAATATGTATTGGACTCTTCACATGATTTTATACAACTAAATTTCTACATATGTTCTTCACTTTACAATTTAAGCATTCTCTAAGAGTTTTAAAAACTATATTAAAATTCGGGCCAGGCGTGGTGGCTCACGCCTGTAATCCCAGCACTTTGGAAGGCCGAGGAGGGTGGATCACCTTAGGTTGGGAGTTCCATACCAACCTGACCAATATGGAGACACTCCGTCTCTACTAAAAATACAAAATTAGCAGAGCATGGTGACACATGCCTGTAATCCCAGCTACTCAGGAGGCTGAGGCAGGAGAATCGCTTAAACTCAGGAGGCGTAGGTGGCAGTGAGCCAAGAACACGCCATTGCACTCCAACCTGGGCAACAAGAGCGAAACTCCGTCTCAAAAATAAAATAAAATAAAATTCACCTTCATGGCCAGGCACAGTGGCTCATACCTGTAATCCCAGCACTTTGGGAAGCCAAGGCAGGTGGATCACCAGGTCAAGAAATAGACACCATCCTGACCAACATGGTGAAACCCCATCTCTACTAAAAATAAAAATCAACTGTGCATAGTGGAGCACCTGCAGACCCAGCTATTCCAGAGGCTGAGGCAGGAAAATCACTTGAATTCGGGAAGCAGAGGTTGCAGTGAGCCGAGATCACGCCACTGCACTCCAGCCTGGTGACAGAGAGAGACTCTGTCTCAAAAAAAAAAAAAAAAAAATCAGCTTCATATATAAATTACATATCAAATATTCCATATTTTTATAAATATTGTACACCAAAAATTCAATTCTGAACATCCTTAACTGACTGAATAGGTCCTCTCCTGGCCTCAAGGACCTCAGAGAGACTTGAAAAACTGAGTTCCTGGCCTGATTGGAAAAGGGTTCTCAGACATGCCTCATTATACTCCCTCCCTTTTGGAGTTTACATCAATGTAGAAACAATAAGATGGACAAAACAGACTGTTTATGGAAATAAGGTACCCATTTATAAACAAATCCTAAGGCCATGCATGGCAAGGGTTAAGTCATACCCTAAAAACCATACAATTTCATTAAAATTTTTTTTTAATTATTCTGGTGTAATAATGTAATGTGACTTTCTCTCTAACCTGACTCTGGTATAGCATCACATGACAGCAGACCTTGAAGGAAATAGAAATATTTTACCCCAATGTATATCTGTTTGGCATATTTTGAAAAGGTCCTACAAGGTCCTCTTTTGTGGGAGAAAATTGCATTAGTAGAGAATCTCCATTATTGCAGCCAGGTGTTCCCTTTCTATGTTTTTCCTGATCTAGGAGAGATTAACAGAGAGCTTGATGGCTTTATGGCACTTCGTCTGCATAACAAGGGCTTTGACCTCCACAACTCCCTTTATCTTAACTCAGGCATTTCTTTCTACTGACTTCAAGTCTTTAGATAAAGCTTATTTCTGTTAACCAATTACCAATCAGAACCTTTGAATCAATCTATGACCTGTAAGCCCCCGCTTGAACATATTCCCCTTCTTCAGGCTGAACCAATGTACACCTTCCATGTATTGATTTATTATTTTACCTACAATTTCTGCTTTTCTAAAATTTATAAAACCAAATTGTAACCAGAGTGCCACACACACACTTTCTCAGAACCTCTTAGGATTGTTCCCTGAAAATGGTCACTCACATTGGCTCAGAAAAAAACTTCTTAGAAATATTTTACAGTTTGTTTTTCTATTAACATTATAAAATATAATTTTATGATCTAAGCCTATCCAAATTATTTCAGAAACAAAAAAATTTCCAGCATCCTAAAGAGTCCCCTGCCTCATGCTACCTTGCAGTCATTAAATTCCTTCAAAAATGAATGTGATTTCTAATAGTACAGCACAGATTAATTTTGAAATTTTTGTGCTGCAAAAAATAGAATAAAGCATTTGCTCCTGTATTTATTTTTTCCTTTTTTCTTTCAAAGAATGTAAGATTAATATTATTCATATAGCTATGCATAGGTATTTAATTTTTCTACCCTACCCCATTGATCTCTACTATTTCACTATATCCTTTCTTACCCTTTGTTTTCTTCAGGGTTTATTTGCTGTTTTTTTGTTTTGTTTTGTTTTTTGTTTTTTTCTTTTTCTTCCTAATTTTCTTGGTATGAAGTACAAATAATCATTAATTTTTAACATTTATAATTTTTTATTTTATAATAAATATTCTACTAAACACACCTTTTGTTTCATCCCGTAAGTTTTGATATATCATGCATTTGTCAGAGGTGTTTAAACCAGAGAAACACCATATTGAATAAAGGCTGTGTGAAATAAGGCTAAGACATACTGGGCTGCATTCTCAGACAGTTAGGCATTCTAAGTCACAGGATGAGATAGGAATTCAGCACAAAATACAGGTCATAAAGACCTCGCTGATAAAACCAGTTGCAATAAAGAAGCTGTCCAAAACCCACCAAAACCAAGATGGTGATGAGAGTGATCTCTGGTCACCCTCACTGCTACACTCCCACCAGTGCCATGACAATTTATAAATGCCATGATGACGTCAGAAATTTGCCCTATATCCTCTAAAAATGGGAGGCATAAATATTGCACTGCTTGTTTACCATATAATGAAGAAATAACCGAGAAATAACCATAAAAATGGGCAACCAGCAGTTCTTGGGGCTGTTCTGCCTATAGAGCAGACATTCTTTTATTTCTTTACTTTTTAATAAACATGCTTTAACTTTACTCCACAAACTCACCCTGAATTATCTCTTGGGTGAAATCCAAGAACCCTTTTTAGAGGACTGGACCAGGACCCCTTTCCAGTAACATATTTCTGGCACCCCCCCCCCAAAAAAAAAAAACCCAAATTAAAGAGATCCTGATATAGTTTGGATGTGCCCCCACCCAAATCTCGTCTTGAATTGTAGCTCTCACAATTCCCTTGTGTTCTGAGAGTGACCTAGTGGGAGATAAGTGAATCATAGGGGTGGTTTCCCCCATAATGTTCTTATGGTAGTGAAAAAGTCTCATGAGATCTGACAGTTTTGTAACCTCTTTCACTTGACTCTCATTTTTCTTTTGTCAGCCACCATGTGAGACGTGCCTTTCACCTTCCACCACGATCGTGAAGCCTCCCCAGCCACGTGGAACTGTGAGTCCATTAAACCTCTTTCTTTTGTAAATTGCCCAGTCTTGGCTATGCCTTTATCACCAGTGTGAAAACAGACTAATACAGTAAATTGGTGCTGGGAGTGAGGTGCTGCTGAAAAGACACCTGAAAATATGGAAGTGACTTTGGAACTGGGTACCAGGCAGAGGCTGGAACAGTTTGGAAGGCTCAGAAGAAGACAGAAAAATGTGGGAAAGTTTGGAAGTCCCTAGAAACTTGTTGAGTGCCTTTGACTAAAATGCTGATAATGATTTCAATAATGAAATCCAGGCTGAGGTGGTCTCAGATGGAGATGAAGAACTTCTTGGGAAGTAAAGCAAAGGTGATTCTTATTATGATTTAGAAAAGAAACTGGCAGCATTTTGCCCCTGCCCTAGAGATTTGTGGAATGTTCAACTTGAGAGATGATGATTTAGGGTATCTGGCAGAAGAAATTTCTAAGCAGCAAAGGGTTCAACAGTTGATTTGGGTGATTCTAAAGGCATTCAGTTTTAAAAGGGAAACAGAAAATTTACAACCTGACAATGTGATAGAAAATGAAATTTCATTTTCTGAGGAGTAATTCAAGTCAGCTGCAGAAATTTGCATAAGTGAAGGGGAGCTGAATGTTAATCACAAAGCCAAAGGGGAAAATGTCTCCAGGTCATGTCAGAGTTCTCTGTGGCAGCCCCTCCTAACACATGCCCAGAGGTTTAGGAGAAAAAAATGGTTTCTTGGGTGGGGGCAAGTGTCTCTGCAGTGTGCAGCCTAGGGACTTGGTGCCCTGTGTCTCAACCACTCTAGCCATGACTAAAATTGGCCAAGGTACAGCTCAAGCCATAGCTTCAGAGAGTGCAAGTCCCAAGCCTTGACAGCCCTGATGTGGTGTTTAGCCCATGAATGCACATAAGTTTAAGAACTGAGTTTTGGGAACCTCTGCCTAGATTTCAAAGATGTATGGAAATGCCTGGATGTCCAGGCAATAGTTTGCTGCAGGTGTGGAGCACTCATGGAGAACTTCTACTAGGGAAGTCGGAAAGGGAAATGTGGGGTGGGCACACCAACACAGAGTGTCCACTGGGGTGTCATCTACTGGAGCTGTGAGAAGAGGGCTACTGTCCTCCAGACCCCAGAATGGTAGATGCACCTATAGGTTGCACCATGCACTTGGAAAAGTCACAGATACTCAATGCCAGTCTGTGAAAGCAGACAGGAGAGAAGCTGTACTCTGCAAAGCCACAGGGGTGGAGCTGCTCACGACCATGGGAACCCACCTCTTGCATCAGCGTGACCCAGACGTAAGACATGGAGTCAAAGAAGATTATTTTGGAAATTTAAGATTTGTCTGCCCTGCTGGATTTCAGACTTTCATGGAGCCTGTAACCCCTTTGATTTGAACAATTTCTCCCAGTTGGAACAGCTGTATTTACCCAATGGCTGTATCCCTATTGTATCTCAGAAGTAACTAACTTGCTTTTGATTTTACAAGCTCACAGGCAGAAGGGACTTTCCTTGTCTTGGATGAGACTTTGGACTATGGACTTTGAGTTAACGCTGAGATGAGTTAAGGCTTTGGGGGACTGTTGGGAAGGCTGGATTGATTTTGAAATGTGAGGACATGAGATTTGGGAGGGGCCAGGGGCAGAATAATATGGTTTGACTCTGTGTTTCTATCCAAATCTCATCTTGAATTGTAACTTCCATAATTCTCTCAAGTTGTGAGAGTAACCCTGTGGGAGATAACTGAATCATGGGAGTAGTTTCCCCATACTGTTCTCATGAGAGTAAATACGTCTCATGAGATCTGATGGTTTTAAAAGGGGAAACCCCTTTCACTTGATTCTCATTCTTCTCTTGTCTGCCACTATGTGAGACATCGCTTTCACTTTCCACCATAATTGTGAGGCCTCCCAGCCCCATGAGACTGTGAATTCATTAAATTTCTTCTTTTGTAAATTGCCCAGTCTTGGTTATGTCTTTATCAGCAGTGTGAAAACAAAGTAATACAGCCCGCAAAGCCAAAAGGGAATCATTTATGCATACCAATTGGCCAACTTTGTGTAAGTGGGGTGCTTTTACCCAGATAAAGATTGCGATTAGGTTAGAGGCCCAACTTAGGGCAGTTAGAGTCTCTCCTAAAACAGAGAGGGTTAAACGCTCCTCTCAGTAAAAGGCAAGACCTCTTGACCAAACCTTGGTTCAAGGCCCAACTTGGGAAGTTTAGTGTTCTTCCTATGATTTAGGGGGTTAGAGGCCTCCCTCTCAGTAAAGTCATTCTCTGCTAATAACCGATCTGGTGCTATGGGATGTTAACTGCTATTCTCTTTGAATTCATCTGCCTTGTACTCTTTGCTGTTGGCTATAGGTGACAGAATTAGGCATAAATAGGGTTATGAAACATAGGAGCTTTTTCTCCCTAAAAAGGGAAAACCTGAGAGCTGATGAAACTGCTGGACAAGATCCCTTAGCGACCAAGAAGCAGCTGCCTGAACTTTTAATTCAACATCATTGTAATGGTGAATCTTTCTCTGGCCTCCCTAAGCATTTCACCTTTTTCACCCCACCATAGGCAATGGTTTTCTCCCTTCTCTTTCCTTCTTGCTCTATGCATACTGGTTAAATGAATGGTAATAATCACTGTTTATCTCCTCTTTAAAGTTTTGATTTATTAGAAAAAAAAAATTGCGAGGCTGGTCTTAAGTTGTAGTGAATCTGTAGTACTCTGTACTACGAATTTGTCTTTCCATATCTTTCTATCAGAAAGAGAGGTACTTTAGGTTAGAATGTGGGCCCATGGCACTTATAAGCCTGCTGTTCAAGACAAAGCAGCAAACTGGTCAGTTATGTCCTTGGGAGTTCGACCTTGTCACCACTTGGTGGTACTTTCTCTTGGTCTCCGTTGTCCAGGGAACAGGAAGTTTGGGATTTGTGTCATATTTAGCTCTAAAAATTATCTTGACCAGTTAAAAGCCTTTGCAAGCTCAAAACTGGCTGCTTTAGGCTCCTTCTAGGAAGAGAAATGGAAACTACCAATGCTGTAGCTTGGCAGCTAAGGCTTTGTCGTTTTGTAACGATGGCCTGGGTTCAATTCCTAGCTTAGGGAATGAGTCCCTTTTGAGTTTATATCTGTGTGAACTTTATCATTTGTTGATTCTCTTCCCCTCTATGAAACATCTTGAATTTTCTTTTCTCTGAGCACCTGGGAGGTTACATTTGGTAAAATTCAAAAGCCAGAAATATTGACCATTTTTTAGAATGTTATGGTTAACAGTCAGCTTAATTAAAAGCAAATATTCAAGTTCTGACAGCTTGGGGCTTCTTGAGAAAAACAGAGGAGGAGCCATAGACCCTGTTTTGGCAGTGGGGGGGACTCTGTTTTCTTTATAAATCCCCAGGAATTAAAAATGAATAGATCCCTCTCAAAATCTAAGGCTCTGCTCTATTTTGCATTGCATTATCCGAAGTTTTTAACTTTGAGAAGTATCAGAAGTTACTTCACATTATGAATGAACTTTGATGTGTAATAACTAGGTAGGAAATATGATTTTGGGAACAACTAATGGCAGTTCCAAGGAACTACTCAGCTCTTCATGTTTGAATCAGAGAAGCATGCTCTTGGCCACCTAGGCAGTATGGAGATGTTCCCACCCTACACTGAGAGATAAAACTTCCATGGGATGAGCTGGTTCCTTGTATTTGGAATCTAAGATCTGGTATAAAAACAATACCCTTAATTTTGGGGGTCTTTTTTACCTTCCAGCTGCGCCTGCTTATTTGGCCATAAAAACTGCATGCTTTAAAAAGAGACTTAAAAACTGGCAAATGAAAAATCTTACAACTACAGGATCTCCTGTCTTTCTTTGTATTATAGGTGTTCTGTGTGTAATTTTTAATGTAAAAGAGTTTTAATTGGTTTAAAAATAGTAGGTGCTTAAGTAAAGTATTGTCAGAAAAGTAAAAAGTATAATGCCTTTTAGTTCATGTGACTTCAGTAAACTTTGGAAACAAAAAAAATAAAAACAGTTCTTCTGCATGCAAGGCGTGCAATTAAAATAGAATATGCTTTTGGTAAAAGATTATAAGAAGGCATGGGAATCATGGGAGTATGATTTTTTTGGCTTAGATTAAAGAGTTAAAGGATTGTTTTAAGTTAAATAAGATAAAGCTGAAGGTTTGAGCAAGTTGTGGGATGATGTGTAAAAGATTAACGTTGCAAAATAAATTTTGTGTGTGAATATAGTGGCTAAAGGGTAGTATTCAGTTTTTCGATAAATTTAACAGTTTTTTCTTACAACACTGGTCTGCTTTTTGACAAAAATTTGTAAAGGATTATAAAAAGTTAATGAAAAATACTACCTTATGGTCCCAGATGTTAAAATTGGATAGATTTGTCTGTAAGTTTTTATTAATAATTGGGTTTAACATTAATACTACACTAATGCAAAGGTAAAATTTGGCTTATATGGTATAAAAATAATACAGGAAGTATTGTCAAATACAAAATGTTATTTGGCTTTCTTTGGGCTGTATTTGTATAAATATGTTTTTGGTATGTGTTCAAAATTATAGAAGTCCCTTATAATTCTAATATAATTTATATATGTTATCGATAGTTATAATTATCATGTGAAATCATTGTATGCCACAGAGGTAACCAAAGTTCTTTGTCAATTGTGTTTTTCACTATAGTTGTCCTAAAACGTGTTCTCATTCACAGACAATTGTCTTGTTTTAATCCTCTTCAAAAGGTGGTTTATAATCAGCTATAGGATTTTACCAGGTACTCTTAAATGTAGGTTTCTTATAATTTTGGAAATTGTGAAAACAAAATGGAGAAAACCAATTTCAGGACTCATGAAAAGCTGAAATGTTCATGACTATCAAGCAAAACAGGAGTTCACTGCATGAACCAAACCAACGGAAGACTAAAGTAATATTTGTGGCTTTGCTTAATACATTCTGATCTTTGCTTTGTTTTTCAAAGTCAAGAAAACCTTTACTTTGAGCTATTTACAGTTTATAGCAATTGAGTAAAGTGTATTTCTGTAAACAAAATTTAGAGGATATTTGCTTTTCTTTACCTAATTTCTCCAGAATTTGGAACTAGCCGTGCATATTTTTAACTTATGTCATTATAGTCATTTGCATAAGTGCAGGAATCTGTTTTCTTGTGCAATATGGCACAAATGGAGAAACTGATTATTTTACCAAGGCTTTGACTGGAATGGTGTGCTGTCTTTAAGAAATCAAACTTAATTTATAGACAAGGTGGTCTAATAAGGGGAAGCATGAATAACCCATCCACCCTTTGTTTAGCATATCATCAAGAAGTAGCCATAAAAATTGGCAACCAGCAGCTCTTGGGACTGCTCTGCCTGTGGAATAGCCATTCTTTAATTCCTTTAATTTTTAATAAACTTATTTTCACTTTACGGACTCACCACAAATTATTTCTTGCATGAGATCCAAGAACCTTCTTTTGGGGTCTGGATTGGGACCCGTTTTTGTAACACATTCATTATTATTTTATATTTTAGTAAAATTACATTGTACTTTCTGTTTTTATTTCTTGATTCACTCATGGGTTATTTAAACTGTGCTTTTTTCTGTAGATGTTCTGTTTTATTCTAGCCTAATTATGTTTAGGTCAGAAAACATGTTCTAAACAACTTTGTATTGCTATTTTACTTAATTTTATTGCAAAATTTATTTTTGTTTTATTTTATTGTCAAAAATTTGATGAGACTTTCTTTATGGCTCAGTATAAGGCCTAATATAGTAAACTTTCTAAATGCACTTAAAATATGTGAGGTTTATAATGTGTCCTCCATTTACATAAGCTTATTAGACTTCAACGAATTTGAGTTTTTTGTACGTATTTTAAAAAGTAAAATTGAGTATTGATTTTTATCACCATGTAGCTGTCAATGGGTCTGGCTGCTTACCACTTATAGAAAAAGGCCTATATAATAACGAAGTGTGATTAAAAAAATGCAAATTTACTACCCATGCCAGCAGCAAGAGGAAAAGTAGAAAATATTGCACTCTTCCATTTGTGGAGGGAATGCAGTTTTTTTTTTTTTTTTTTTTTATGAGAGGGTTTAGAATGCAAAAGAGATGGGGGCCAGGAGGGGTCAGGTGGCATGGTCTGATTCAATGGTTTGTCTGAATTATTGCTTCCTCTGGTGAAGAGGCCAGCACCTTCATGGCCAGTGGTATCTGGTCTATATCAGAATCTGACCCTTGAAGCTTTTAAGGAAACATATGACTGGATAAATGAGTATGGTGTGCGCTTAACAAGTATCTAGGTAAATAAATGTGCATAAGGCATAGGAGCATGGAACAACAAAAGAAAGGGGAAGAGAGTCACAGCACATTTCGAGGCAGTATTTCAAGATGAAAGGAAACACACATGCAGTTTGTCTCAAAGTTTTATCTTGAGACTGGGGAGAAAGGAGGAAAGAAAACAAAATTTTAAAATGTAGTGTGAAGCCAAGCTGTTTGGTTACAATCACAAATAATAATTGGTCTATTTGAATATGTTAGTGCAAGTTTGTGTATATTACTGAAAAAATTAAATTTTCTATAAAATTTAAATTTTGGTAGGAAATCCAATTGCTTTTATCATATGCTCAAATATCTCTTTAACCATCCCCTATAATTTTTTTATATAAGCATTTTAAAACACAGGTTTATTTTGCTAATATCTATAAGGTTCAGGTACACAATAGGGTAATAATTTATACTTTTCACAATTTGGAGGAATCAAATAGCATAATATTTTAATTTTCTAATGTATGGATAAAATTATAATGCTAATCTCAGTTGGTTTTCCCAATAGAAATAGAAGGGAATGGGAAAGTTATGCAAAAGCCATTTGAAATGTGGCCTGTGCTTTGCATATAAAGAAAAGTTACACAATGAGGCAGAAAAGTTGGGCTTGCACAAAATAGCTGATTAAATAGATACTTTTTTTATGTGTACAAAAATGATTTTTAGACAGAAATACAAGAATTAAAGATTTATGTTAGCTACTCAAAATGATATAACAGTAGAATGGATACCATTTGCCTAAGTAACAATACGAATTTCAAAGTTAGAATAAAATAAGCAACAGTCAAGAGATAAATGAAATGAAATGAAATTGGTAAAATTGCTTTTCTCTTTATTGATAACATATCAGATTTTATGATTAAAATTTATCATGTAAATGTGTGAAGCGCTTGATCTTGAGTTTAGTTTTTACTTTCAAGAAGAGAATCGATAAATTTGCAATTTTTAGAGTCAAAATAAATAAATCCCTAACTCAGAAAGAATTGCCAACTTAGAAATATAAAGGAGCATTTAGGTTGATTCCATGTCTTTGCTATTGTGAATAGTGCTGCAATGAACATATACATTCATATGTCTTTATGGTGGAACAATTTCTATTCCTTTGAGTATGTGCAAGTAATGGACTGCTGGATTGTATGGTAATTCTGTTTACCTATATTACAAACCTGCACATGTACCTCTGAACCTAAAAGTTAAAAAATATCAAGGTGCATTTAAGTATTAATTCATATGTAATTTTATTATAAAAATTTAGAGACATATATTCATAAAATTTTAGTTGTGTTATTTTATTCTAGTGAGTCTAGAGCAGAAGCCATAAAACATTGCCAAATTCTAAAGGCAAGTTTCATGTGAAAATTAGACATTAACTTTTTACCATAATTTTTGAAGATTTATAGAGAATTCAGATGTTCAGATATCTGCAGGTCATACAGAATACAACCAATGACCATCACAGCAAGATTATCTGTCCCGAGCCAGGGACTTACTAGAAATATTCTCCAGATGCTGCAAAGAACAGTCTGTTTCCCATGTGAAAACTAACTAAAAAAAATTAACTGAAATTTTAGCATATGGAAATAAAAGCATTATTGTGTGTGTGTGTGTGTGTGTGTGTGTGTGTATGACTGTTACCTTTTTCATATTTATAATTGACAGCTCCATACTTAAGAAGAAGTCTTTGTATTTTTACCATAAAGAAACTGCATTTTAATTTTATTTCTGTAGTCTCTGGATAGAAATTACAATTAACTTTTTAATATTTTGAATTAACATCTTTGAAAAATATTCATAAATCACATATATAATACTTAGATTGCATAGCAATTATATATATATATAAAGTAATAATCTGTAAATTGTATAAATAAATGTCTTCCCATGCTATAGGTAAAACCTTTATAAAACTGAGCAAATGTAAAATATCAAGTATATATGAAATATATATATGTGAAATTTTCAAAGCCCAACTTTGACGACCTTCTAAATTTAACAAAGGCACATACATTTAAATTGGACTGAAATTTTACTGTAGGGACTTTTTGCAGTCATGAAACATATAGTTACACCCTCCAATAATGAATGAAAATAGACCTAACAGGAGTTTCTTTGTGTTTATCTCCATGCAGAGTGTATTGTATTGAATTGGCTGCTGTGTAGCTGAGATCCAAAAAGACAATGTAGAATCAATTATATGAAAAACAATATTACAGCTCTTCCTCTGTTCCTGGCATCCTTTGCCTACTCCAACAGCCAACCTCTCATTAACTGATTACCTATTCAAGTATGATTATATTAAGAACCTCACATTTACTTCTTATTTGAATTTATCTAATTGCTATCCCTTTATTTAATAGTATTATCCACAGACTTCCAATTTCACAATAAATACTGTTTCATATTAGGGCTTTACTTTATTCATTATCTTAAAACACATAGTTGTATCTACTCATTTGAGTTCACCATGTCTACATAATCACAATTCTATTGATACATTTTTTAACTGGTAGGTAAAAACATATGTCAATAATAGATAATTAATAAAGTAATTCTTTGTGAAATATGTATCTTAATAATTTAGATATATATGTTTACAAAGGAAAGAAACCATATCTGTATATTAATATACATTGTAAAAATAAAAATAACATGGGCTGGGCGCAGTGGCTCATGCCTGTAATCCCAGCACTTTGGGAGGCTGACGTGGGCAGATCTTGAGTTCAGGAGCAGGAGACCAGCCTGACTGACATGGTGAAACCCCGCCTCTACTAAAAATACAAAAACTATCCGGATGTGATGGCGCGTGCCTGTAATCACAGCTACTCAGGAGCCTGAGGCAGGAGAATTGCTTGAACCCGGGAGGCAGAGGTTGCAGTGAGCCGAGATCATGTCACTGCACCCCAGACTGGGCAACAGAGTGAGACTCTGTCTCAAAACAAACAAACAAACAAACAAATAAATAATAAAAATAAAAAATAAATAAAATAAAAATAACATGAATAACTAACATTTATTGACAATCAGGAGCAATGTGTTTTCATTTTATATTACCAACCACCTGTTCTGTTTAAGATCCTCATATTATTGCTGAAGATATTGAGGTTCAGAGAGGGTATACAACAGCAGTTCTCCAACAGGAGTGATTTCATCACATAAAAGATATGAACAGTGTCAATATCGAGAATCCCTGATATGTATGATAGTTACCTTTGTCCAAAATCACATTGTCAATAATTAGTAGTAGTAGTAGACTGGAATAAGCTTTATTCATAAAAATATATCTCAAAACTTATTTTTAAAGGTTTATTATAAATTGCTCTACTTTTTCTATTACCTTTAGTTTAATAACTTTCACATTTTGTGGCATTATTAAAACAACTCATGGTTTATATAGACATTCTTGCAGCAAGATAGATAAAGAGACACATCAAATCTGGACATATGCCCCCCATATTTAAAGTTATTAAGTGGTTCTCCATCCATATTATAACTACTAACCTGTTTACTTTGGTACATAGCACTTTGTAAATTACAAAGCAGTAAACTGGTTCTAACTATGCTCAAATTATTTACAGTGTACATAAGAAAATAAACAAAACAAAATCATTTAGGTCTTAAAATATTTTATCTATATTTAATAGTTATCCAAAACCATACCAATATTGTTTTAAAAT
This sequence comes from Macaca mulatta, assembly GCF_049350105.2. Classification (NCBI taxonomy): domain Eukaryota; kingdom Metazoa; phylum Chordata; class Mammalia; order Primates; family Cercopithecidae; genus Macaca; species Macaca mulatta. The sequence goes on from NC_133410.1 coordinate 69,244,329, forward strand.
TTATGGGGGAAATATGTTAGTATCCATGAATTTTTCATTTAGAAAAATTCCCCAAACTATGTATTTCACAAATACCATCAATGGGCATACCATGAGTGTTCAGTGAAAATGACATTCTATGTTGGTACCACTGTGCAGTTATAGCTTGTCTTTTGATGCCACAATGAAAAAGTTATTTATATACCTATAACCCATGCCATTATCAGGCCACTTTCAATATTGTTATGGATTATCCTGTCAAACTGAGTTTTAACTCTGGGTTGGAAATTGAACTTGTTGTTAGGGTATAAATTTGCTCCATGACAACAGCAGCTCTGAATTAGAGCTGAATTTCTCATTGCTTCATACTCTAGACTGTAGCATCTATTGAAACATTTCCAAATTTCTTCCCTGTTTATTCTCTACTTGTCCAGATAATATTCTATTTACTAATTTTGGTGCACTTTCAGCATTTGAATGTATATAATTTCTATTCATGTAACGGCATCATTATCCAAAGAAATTTTACGAAAAGCAACAACAGAACAAAAATGAATGAAAACAAATTTTTCTTTTAGCTATTTTACAATTGTACATATTTTGTTTTAAATAACAGTTTTCTCCTGTCAGTTGGTAACCCACTCCTCTGATTTCAATAAATGTGTCCTGTTACAGTTGAATCAGTACATGTGTACTTTTAAATGTTATGACTCTGATTATAATTACTTGTCACTATTTATTAAGAATGCCCAACTCAATTAACATGGATTTAAGATAAATTCAAGTGAAAGTGAAAAAGATTATCTGCCTTATACCAATCTCTAAGCCAACTGAGCAGCAATATATGAGGCCAACTTTAATATTCAAAATGTTCACCGAAGACATTTGTCTAATCTGATTTTCATCAGCCATCATAGCAAATAAATGTGTGTGTGTGTGTGCATGCGCGCGTGTGTTTGTGTTTATCCCCAAAGGGGCAAAACCATAAAGCTACAAAATCATCTTTAAAGGTGAGCTAATTGTGAAGTTTTCTATAAAACTTTCCCTAACGTGACTCTTTATATACCTCATCTTCTCTGGCAAGTGATGGTTGTTGTGTTTTCTGGGCTCTCAGATATACTCACTTTATTATATTCAAATACACTTTTATAGCAGTTCATACACCATATATAATGTTATATGTACTTCTTATCTGTCTGCCTTAGTAGATAGGGTATACTGTGCATTTGTTGAAGGCATGAATTAAGTCTTAATGATCTTTGTGTCTGCAGTAATGAGCAAATATTCCAGAACACTACAAGGGTTTAACCAATAGATGACATAACTATAAGAGTTGAGTTTCAGGGCTCTTTTCTTCTTCTATTCTTATCTTTAACTTGGAATGTTGAAATAAAATTTACTAAGGCAAAATCAGTTTCTATTCTACAATAGTATAATTAAGATATATATTTTTTTCCCTGGCAAGCGCTACATGAAGAAAAGTTCAGTTTTAAACAACTGACAACTGAACTGTCATTCAGTAGGTGTTTAGAAAAGTGATCATTTTCATTTACTTGAACTCAATCCATTTAAGGTCACTAAATCTGGACAAGTACAATAGACTACTCGAGAATGCTGACCAAAGCAAGCAGTTTTATGTCCTGTGGACTATAAAAATATATCATGTGAGAAAATATCTTAAATTTTTACATTGTTAGAGTGAATGTAATGGATGATCACACTGCTTCTGCACTATCTTTTGTGAATAATGCATTATAAAACATGATGACATGAAGTTTACCCCTGAGAAGCAGTGAGAACATCATTTTTCAGAAATACTTTGCAAATGGAAATATAGTTCTATTTCTTAGAGCACTCAAATATATCATTGACATATATAATCTGGAGACTACTTATAACACAGAAACAATTACAGAATCAGAAAGAAAAGTTGACAAAGGAGAATAGTCATATGTTGTGTTATTTGATTAATTAAATAAATTAATGAGTTGGTAATATACTAGGTAGTTTGCTGAAAGGTGCCAAAACACTGATACATGTATGTGACATTGAACTAAAAGTGTTAGGCTATATTGAATCAAAATTACACACCAATATATTTGCCAAATCAGCATTTACATTCAGAGGACAGTAATGTAGTCATTTAAATGGAAATATATTTATATACATTTCTAGTCTATCAGTGATTACAGTAAGATTTCAATTCAGAAAGTTTACCTGCATTGTGTACTTTTTAAGTCATTTGATTGTTGTATTTCATAGAATTATAACTTGATATTTCCCCCCAAAATGGTGCTGAAAATGTAAAGGTAAAATTCACACATTTTTTTTTATTGGCAACTTATGTGTGCATTAAAAACTCTAAGGTCCTGGATTGATAAGTTCTCCCTTTAATCCACGGAATCAGAGGGTTTCTCAGGTAGACATTTAAAATTCAAAATAATATTGATAAGAGACAAATGTAAACATATTTAATTTTATAAATTTTCAAAGAAATATAATTTAAAACCCAGTAGCATTTAACATTAGTTTATTACAAAAATATAATAAAAGACAAGAATGTAAGCATTCAAAAAGCTCAATGAACTCCAAATAGGATGAGTTCAAAAAGACCCATAGTAAGGAACATTATATTCAAATTTTGAAGGCTCAAGCCAAAGAAAGAATGTTTTAAAAAAGCAAGGGAGGGCTGGGTGCAGTGGCTCACATTTGTAATCCCAGCACTTTGGGAGGCCAAGGCAGGCAGATCATGAGGTCAGGAGATTGAGACCATCCTGGCTAACATGGTGAAACCCTGTCTCTACTATAAATACAAAACAAATTAACTGGACGTGGTGGTGGGCACTTGTAGTCCCAGCTACCTGGGAGGCTGAGGTAGGAGAATGGCATGCACCCAGGAGGGGGAGCTTACGGTGAGAGGAGATCACGCCACTGCACTCCTGCCTGGGCAACAGAGCAAGACTCTATCTCAAAAAAAAAAAAAAAAAAAAAAAAAGCAAAGGAGATGGGACTCATCATATACAAGGGATCCTCCTCAATAAAATTGTCGCTGAATTTCTCATTAGAAACTTTGAAAAACTAAAGGCATTTGGATGATATATTCAAAGTGTTAATGGGGGAAAAAGCCCTACCAATCAAAAATGTCACGTTTAGCAAAAGTGTTCTTCAAAAATGAGAGAAAAATTAAGACATTATCAGCTATACAAAGGCAGAGAGAGTTTGTTGTCAAAAGATCTGTCCTGCAGGAGATTCTAGAACCCTGCCAGTTGGAATGAAAGGATATTAGACAGCAACTCACAGACAAATATAGAAATAAAAATCTCAATAAATGTAAATAAATTGATAATTATAAAAAGTACCATTATTGTAGCAATGCTTTGTAACTACATTTTTTGTTTTTACATAATTTAAGAGATAAATACATTATTAAAATTATTAGATCATTAATCTAAAAGCCAATATTATTGTAACTTTGATTTTTAACTTTATGTTTTGCTTTCTACATAAGTAAGACATTGACACATTAAAAATTTTTAGTTTATAATTTGAGACACCAATGTACAAAGACACAATTTGTGACATCAATGAATACAAAGGATGAAATGAGAAGATTTTATGTGTTATTGAACTTAAACTGGTATAATATCAATTTAGAGCATTATAATTTTAGAATTTAAATGTAATCTCCATGTTATCCACGAATAATAAATAGAATATATACAAAAAGACATGGGGATATACACAATATAGAATACACAAAAAGAGATTAGTTGTACTTCAATATCAACCAAATACAAAAGAGATAGTAATGCCAAACACTAGGGCCAAAAATGTTATAATATGGAAAACAAATAGAAAAATGACTGAAGTCCCCTCTCATCATTACTTATTTTAAATATAGTGGGTTAACCTCTTCAATCAAAATAAAGAGATCAGCAGAATACATTTTAAAAGGTAATCTTGGAGTATGCTGTCTACAAGAGACCCACTTTAAATCCAAAGATACAAATAGATTCAAAGTGAAAGAATGAAAAAAAAATGCAAATCATAATCAAAAGGAAGTTGATCCCTGAGTGACAGTTTAAGTACTCTGATTTTAATCAGCTCATATAATCTTTAAGTCAGAATTCCAAATGCTTGATTTATAAAAAATGAGAATTAACAAGTCAAATTTATGGTAATATTATTAGATTAAATAAAATCAGATTTATATGCCTAAGCACCTACCATATAATAGGTACTTAATAATACTAATTTTTTTTAATTATTCTCACTTAAGCTTACCAATTGATAAATTTTTAGGACTTTAGCCCAATTGGCTTCAGTCTTTCCTCCTGAGCCTGTTTTTTTCTAAATCATGTAATCAACATAACCTTTATTTATTCTTCATTTTTTTTTGGTTTTGAAGTTTTGCCTGAATGTGTAGTCCCAGTGTGTTAATAAAAGTATTTATTGAACCCATAGTGCTAGAAAGCTGCAATTTGCTTGTTGAAACATTGAATGTTGGATTAACCAAATAGAGTGTCTGGAATCTACACCATAATGCACCACATAATAAAAGTCAGTACACCCCCCAAACTTCAACTTCCATATTCTGCTTTTCTGCCAATAGAATCTGGTAAGCCATGCAAATAATCCCACCTGTTTAATTAAATAATTTCCTCTCCATATAAGAAAACAATGAAGACATATTTTATATCAAATATATTTGTATTTCAAGCTAATTTTGTCTCATGTGAACATAACCAAGGTAATTTAAACAAAATTTACAGGGCATTGTACTTTACATTATAACACTTCCAGCTTCCTAAGGGTCAAATTCTTAATTACATGTAACATGGAAATTAGGAAAAAACACTGAACTCAAAGGAAAAATTTTCATTTTAGTTAAATAACTTTTTTTCTACAACAAGACTATTATTCAACCTCTGTTTTCTCATATAAAGTGATGCTTTTGAACTAATTAGTTTTAAAAGAGGAAGTCCATTTTTTTCCAAGAAAACCTCAGGCAACTCTTAGTAATCTGAATTAAAATATGCAATTATATGGGCAATTTTTCTCAGTTTTCTTTACTGAAAATCTCAAAACAGACACCTAAAAAGATACTATAAAAATAATTAAAATATTTTCAGTTTCCTTAAAAAGTCATAGAATCTAGAAATGCATGCTAGAGTGAAAAGCAAAAGCACTGATATATCCCTTTCATTCATTTATCTTTTCAAAGGCCTATTTATAATTATAGTTTCTCTAATAAAAATGTTACTATAATTTACGCTTTTATATTCTGGATGTTTTATTAAAATATGAACAGATATAAGATTTTAAAACATTAATCAGTGTATATGTTCAGTTTATGTGGTCATTTATAAGTTCAATGCTCATATCTTCTTCCTCACAAAGTTATAATATAATGCTCAAAGGTCTTAAAGAATAGTATTAAGGCAAAAATATTCTAAAGCTATTTTGGCAAATGAGATCTAAAAGCATATTCTAATTAACCATAAATAATGACAAAGATGGGATGTCATCATTATTCCTATCTCATTTTTTTTTTCTGGATGTTTTATATGCTTGTATTTCTTAATTCTAATTGCTCATTTATTTTCAGATTATTTTGGTAGAGGGAATATCTTATCATCATCCTTAAACCTGCTTTTAATGTGTTAATAACTGTAAGCTGTATATTATGGTTCTAAATCTGAATTAATTGTGCCATTTCACTGAAGAAGGAGCGGATCAATTCTTCTGGTATGAAGCATATAAACAAAAGGGAAATGAACTTTCATATGTAAAACAACCTTCACATTTCAATATTGAATATGCAACCAAGTGTTTCACTATAGTTCTTTTTCAAAAGACTGTCTTGTTATGGAAGTACTCACATATTTATTTCATTTGAGAAGATTCATTGCTCTAATGTATCTCTACTGAACTTTATTTTTGTCCTGCCCTGTGGCAGTAAAGAGTGGATCATACACCCAATTATAATATTTAACAAGTATTGTTGTTAGGTCAATTCAATAAGCCTAGAGGAAAAGATTGGCTGTCTGTCTCATTAGCATGAGATACCGTACGTAAGTGTATTCGTTGTACAACATTATTGATTCAAGTACACAGGTCCAGGTTCTGCTGAAAGAAATCTACCTGGTGGCAGGAGTGAAAATATCTATGAGTAGCTAATGGCTGAAATTGACCTTAGGTTTTTAATAGCTTGGTTTCTCTGCAAGTGTATAAAAGTATCACTAATGCTCATTACATCCTATTCAATCCATTATCCTGATCAATGCAGTATTGCTTTTATGGTTCATTTGCTAGACTTTCTTTGAAACTGAAATCATAAAATTTTCAAGCTACAAGAGATTTTATGAATATTAAAACTAAAGATAGAGAAAGGTTAAATGTCTTTTCTTTTATTCACTCTTCTGAAACTGCATTCTATTTTAACATGAATGTTATGTAAAGATAATTAGAAATATGCCCTATTAGTTTTCCGCTAGTCTAGCCCAGACCTATTTGCTAGTTGAACATACTCCAAAAGCTTGGATTTGTGTTTTAATAGTAATTTAAGGGAAAAACCATATAAACAACAAAATTAAGCAACCAGCAGAATTTTAATTGGGGCTTTCACAAATGGCATAGTTAAAGACAGTTGCTATTTGGCACATACTTTTGGAAAATTTGATGACATCACAACACTGAAAAAAATTTTTGAGCTGTGTTGGACCATAGGATCACAGGTCATTATTAGAAACATAATACAAATTTCTGGTTTACATTACTTTCATTCATCACAAAATATAATTTATTAATTAATGTCAAAACATGATTCTGCTGTTATTTCTCATAAATTCTATTCAATGTCTTTCTTCATGTGACATGAACATTGTTTGTCTAACATTTAAAGACTTACAATTCAAAAACAACCATTGTTAAAGTTCAAGTTACCAAAATAAAACTCTTCATGTTGTTGTTTCCTTGTTACTGTTATATGAAGTAAAAAAAAAAGAAAGTGATATTTTTCATACTAATATCATAGCAATTATTCTTCCATCAGTATTTATTTTGACTCATCCTTCCATTTTTTAATATATGGATATTCATATACCTTTTTACTACCAGAAAAACAGTTACACGCCCAATTATGCATGTAATTTTAAGGCACTTGAGGATAATAAAATATGTCCATGTATCTCACTGAAACTTAAATTCAAAATAACTCTGAATAAATTTCTAAGTGGAAAATATTATTATTTACTTAGGAATTAGGCTGACATTCACTTTAAATGTCTAAAATTTATTCTCAGTGTACTTAGACAACCAACCTCTGTAGTCGATTGTGCTTTAGAATTTTTAATAATTACATGTCATAAGAAGGAACAAATTCCTCTAATCAGTCACTGTTCAAAGTCAAATCATAGTGATATAAATATTTAATAATATTTTACCTCTTGTATAAAAAAGAATGTAACTGCAAGAGTAATTCTCCCTTGAGAGAAATATAATTCATTATTTAAAACTTACATTAGTAATATTTGCCGATAAAGATTTTTATGTTTTGTGTGGCATACATAATGTGTGTGGATTTAAGCCAACAAATGATCCACTTTAAGCAGTTTGGACATGGTATAAGAAAGGAACAGCTGGCTGTCACTAGTGTTTACTCTGACTTTAACAGACAACAACAGCTACAGAATGCAAAGCTTTATGAAAAGATTTTAAATCTGTCTGTAGATACAATTACAAATGTTTCAGGAATGTCACAGTAATTTATTTTCTTTTAAGAGCCACCATATAAATCTAAGGTTCCATCTCCTCAAAGAGGTGAAGTCCAAAAAAATATGAATTTTAATAAATTCTTCAGGCTCTTTGAACATTAGTTTCATTTATTCTTTTTGTTTTTCAGCCCTTAAGTATTATATTATTAGCAGAAGCAAAGGGAATAAATCCTTAAATTTGTTTGGCAAACTAAATTTCGGTACCATGGGACTCCATCAATTTGTATTTCATTTGCCACTATTTCCCTTCTCACTTTACCATAAAGAGATCCCACACATTTAGCAGATTCCCATCATGCACACAAGAGGACATATAATATGATTAGCTGACGGACAAGAGAATGTGAGAGCATAAGTCAACACAATTTGGCAGTAGATATGTGGAATTAGATATTATTTTAAAACGGGTCGAGTATGTGAAAAGCTGAAGCGTAGTATCTAAGTTATTTAGTGACAAAAGAAAAATATATATGTGTTAGAAATTAAGAAATAATGAATAATTAAGGTTGAAAAGTATAATAAAATATGTTTTTTACACATAGAAATTTTATATGTTGAAATAGAGTAGGGCCTAACATGGAAGAGACTATAAGTCTATAGCCAATGATTTAGCAAAATATAGTTTATAGATCATTCTAGTCTACAAACTGTTCTTTATAAATAAAGTTTTATTGGAACACAGCCAAAGTCATTTATTCATGTATTATCCATGACTAATTTCACACTGCATCAGCAGAGTTGAGTAGTTGTAAGAGAGACATATGGTCCATTTTTAAATACTATAAAATATTTACTATTTTCCCCATAAAAATTGATGATCCCTAATCTACAGGTATGAAAATAACTGAAGATTAAATATATCTTGTTTGCTTTTTGGATTTATTATGTTCAAGCTTTCTTACCCAATTATGTATCTTCTAATAGCAGCTAGAGAGTTAAAAGCAGCTTTATATTTGCTATAGATATTTTATATAGTAAGTTATACATTTGTACTTGTATTATCCAATATTTAATTAGAATAGTAGACCTATTGAAAACATTATATGACCAAATGTGGAAAGAATCGACTAAGTAAAAGTCTAAAAGATAAGAATTGGAAGACAAAGTCAACAACCTCATTTATTTATTGGAAGAAAAAGGTAAACAAAAGCCTTAGTCACTGCAGTATTTGGACGGATTTGAGTTTTAAGGAAAATGTTGGAACCTGTGTATGCCTGTCTCTCAGGATAAAACCATGAAATGAAAACTGCTGGACAGATCTATGTAAGTTGCTATCTTTGAGGTAACTTGAGTGAGGAGCTTGGCTCTTGGGTTGGGTTCACTGCTGGCTGCCAGGATCAGTAGTTTGAAAGATCATCTGGATTTTGGATCAAACTGAAACCTATATGTCTTTCTCTCAATCTGTTTAGTTTCTGAGATTTTTGATAATAATGACCTCTTCTTTATTTCTGACTTTCAGCTCTTATTTACTTTTTTATTTTGGTGAAGACATGACAGAGGAATTCAGAAAAAGATAATTTCCAGTGTGGGCCAACTTGGCAACTGTTTATTATGCTCACAGATTCTGTAACACATTCTTTAGGACAGGGAACAGCAGGGAAGATTTTTCTCTGCTCCACTTGGCATAATATGTTTTGGCTGGATAGCCAGATGAAACCACCTCAACAAATATTCATTTACAAGTTTGGTGCTTAGTGCTGGGAAAAGTCAGAGAGTTAAGAACTGGGACAGCTAAAGTGCTGGAACATCTCTTGTTTATATAGTCTCTACATGTGTTTTGTCTAGCATGGAGTTTTTATGGTATTTGGATATCTTACATTAAGCTGAGGGCTTACGTAGCACCTTACCTAAGAGGATGAGAAGCCACATGGAAGTGCTATCCTTTTTATGAGCAACTTTCAGAAGTGACTTGGCTTCATTCTGTAATCCTTTATTAAAATGAATCTGTTACCAAAAGACCAGGGATTTAGTCTAGGTCCTACTTCTATCCACACAGAAACCCAACCACTGAGACCATGAGTATTGGCAGAAACAAAGGCTTTATTCAGGTGCTGCAGCTGAGAGGATGGGAGATCTGTCTCAAATCCATTTCTCTGACCAACTAAAATTAAAGGTTTATATAGCAAGGAAGGAATGTAGCTACATGCAGAAAAACAGGAATTAGAGAGAGGTAAAAAAGAGAAATTGGTAAGCAGGAAGCAGGTGGTCAGGTAGGAAAACAGAAATTAGAGACAGGTAGTGAAGCAATTATGTAAAATGAGGGGTCTTGCATCTCATTGTCTGGATGCAGTTTTAGTTCACTGATATTATCTGAGAGGCAGGAGGATGGATTTCCTGAGAAAGGAACTCAGATAAGACAAACATAACTTTCACAAGTTGCGTTTAAGACTGAAAGGATCAATCTTTGTGTTTTTTCAAAGGAAATCATAAACATCAGTTCTATGGGACAATTGGGCCAGTTTCAAAGAGTCACACACTTCTTCCAAGATTCAAGAGGAGCAAAGAAAGACTACACCTTCTTTTGAGAAGGAAGTCAGTTACATTGTTGAAATAATGTATGTTATTAGTTCAACAACCTTTGGTAAATGAAATTTGCCACTTTTTATAATTCTTACATTCTTTTTTTAACTTCCTAATAAGGAAATATAATTGTTTTATTTTTAGTCTTTCCAGTTTTTTCATATCATCACTTAAGGCTGTACATTTTCTGTGTAGAACATCTCAAATTATTTTAAAATTTGATTTATAACTATTGCTTCTTCTTTGGATCATGCGATATTTTAGAATGAATATTCAGAACTGTAATGTCCTTTCACATAGCTTATTTTTTTTACAATTTGATTGCTATACATTATTTGATTTATGTAGTGTTTACAATTATGTTTACAAACTTCCAAATTTACAATTATGTTTAAATTTATTATTGTTCATTAACATCTATCAAAATTTGTTAATATCAATTATTTAAATTTATGAAACTTATTTAATGATCCAACTTGCTTTTACTTTGTATATCTTTAGTATGCTTGAAAAGAATTTGTAGTTTTTAGTTGTTAATTTTATTTTAAAAAATAATTACAGTAGATCAATTATGTTAATTATTCAGTATAATATTAGTCATTTAAGAAATATGTATGGGCACCTTTTTTATCCTGAGCCTTGGTCTATGTGCCTGGGGAATATAAATGAAAAGAATGAACAAGAATTCTGGTCTCAATGAGTTGGCATTTTATAAACACGAGAAATGAGCAGCATAATAATTAACTAAATAATAAATAAATAAATGTAAATTAGAATGATAAATTGCGCGGGGGAAAATGGGGTAATGGGTATGATTAACATTTTCTAGCATGGCAGAATTGATAGATTTCAACTGCAAAGCTGTGTACACGATTAGGTTTGGCCTCATTGAAAGGCAACTTTTGTGCACAGATGGCATAGATGAGAGGTACTGAGCCAGATGGATATTATTTTCAGTCAGAGTGAAGAGCAAATACAAATTTCCTTATTTGGGAGCACTCCCGGCGCTTTTGAGATTGACACGGCTGAAGTGAAGTGTAATCATACCTGAGTAAAAGTAGTGGCTAATAAAGCCAAAGAACAAACATGCAACTAGACTGTGTTGTAAGATTTTGGAATTTACTTGAGTAAAATAATAAGCCATAACATAATCTGTCTGTTATTTTAACGGACTCACTCTCCCGACTCTGTTGAGAAGAGAATTGGAGGAAGGAATAAATTATGAGACAAGCAGAGGAATCCGGGCAGAAAAATGGTGACTAAAACTAAGGTGCTGAAAATGAAGACAGTGAAGAATGGTCAGGTTCTGAATATATTTTGAAGACAGAGTTAATAGAATATCCTGGTGTAGGGACTGGATATGAGAAAAAAAGGAGCGATTTAGGAAAACTTTAATTTTTTTGGCTTGAGAAACTAGATGGGTGATATTGTAATATAACTAAGTTACCTGTGAGCCCACTAGTTTTATTGTGCTCCCTTCAGCCACGTACTCTTTTTTTCCAGGAATTAAATTCTTCCTTTAAAACAACCAAATTAATTAAACTTATTATTATCTTTTTATACAGCATCTCATTTAAATATGTATGAATAGACACATTATTTACTTATTAAAATTCTTTCTTGCATCTTAACCTTCTGATATTATCGTTCTTCACTCTAAAGTGTATCTTTATGTCCCTTAAAAGAAATGGCAATTTTTTTTTTTTTAAAGATACATCTATAGGATGTGCTCTAGGAAATCTCTATGTGCTGTATGTCCTCAGTCAGCATTAATTGTGCTTTATAATATTTTTCAGCCTAATAAGTGATAAATAAGTGATATTGTATTCTTACATTTCTCTAATTACCCATTAGTTTGAGCAGTGTTTTATATTATTTTTATTTGGCTGTTTTTCTTTTGTTGTAAAGGTTTCAAATGCTCTATTTGGTTGCACTCTGTTGCCTTTACATCATTTGACTATTTTCAGACATTTTAGGCAATGTGCCTTTGTCATTTTCACACCTTGCAATTATTTTCTCTGTGAGGCATATCCTCATTAGCTCTATTTACTGTGTCCTTAAATAAATAGAAATCACAAAATTTGCTAAATTATATAATTTATTAAATAAATCTACTATATTAAAAGCCTTATTTGTGCCATGGCAAATACAATATTATTATAAAGAAATTTTGTGCATCTATGTTGCAAAAATAATTTTCAAGATTTCCCTGTATTTATTTTTACATTTAGGCTACTGTCTTACTTCACATGCATTTCACATATATACATGTATTGTCTGTAAGGACTTAATGTTTTTATTGTTTTGATTTTGTCCTTATTTTTAGGCATTTTTTTTTTATTTTTTCTTTTTATTTTTTCTCCCATTATTTAGCAGTACAAATTTTACATGAATTGATTGCCCATGTTTATTTTCTTATTAGGTCATGCCAATAAGGCCTGATTACTCTTATAGATTAGAATAGACATATCTTCCTTCTATCATAATAAAAGCCATATATGACAGACTCACAGCAAGTATCATACTGAATAGGGATAAAAAGAAAGTTTTCCCAGTGAGATCTGAAACAATAAAAGGATGCCCACTGTAACCACTTTTATTCAACATAATACTGGAAGTCATAGTTAGAGCAATGAGACAAGATAAAGATACAAAGTACATCCAAATGGGAAAGAAAAAAACTAAAACACCTGTTAGCAGATGATATGATGTTACATTTTGAAAAACCTAAAGACTCCAAAGGAAAACTATTAGAACAGAGAAACAAATTCCGTGAAGTTTCAGTATACAAAATCAACATATAAAAATCAGTAGCATTTCTGTAAGTGAACAGTGTGAAAACAATGAGAAGTAATCCTATTTACAATATCCACACATAAAAATAAGTACATATGAATTAACCAAAGAAGTGAAGAATCTTTATAATGAAAATTGTAAGACAATGATGAAAGAAATTGAAAAGGACATCAAAAAAAGGGAAAATATTATATATCCAGGAATTGGAATAATCAATATTGGTTAATTGGGGATATTGTGGACGGTTTGATCTCCTATGCAGACCACTACAACTTTATATTAGCAATAATGCTGTTTTGTTAATTTATCACTCATATGTTTGCTGGAATAGCACTTATAATTATTTTGGGAAAGCATTAGCTGCAACCATAGAAGATGGTAAACTTAATGAATGTTGTGTTTGTTCTAATTTTTTAACTGACCATCAGTTTCTCTATCTGTCTTCCTACACTTGGGCCTCCCTATTCCCTAAGAGACAATAATATTTAAATTAGGCAAATCAATAACTCTACGATGGCCTTTAAGTGTTCAAGTGAAACCAAGAATTGCATGTCTCTCATTTTAAATAAAAATTCAGAAATTATTAAGCTTAGTAAGGAAGGCATCTTGAAAGCTGAGACAAGTCAAAAGCTATGTCTCCTGTGTCAAACAGCCAAGTCATGAATGCGAAAGAAAAGGTATTGAAGAACATTGGTTAAATGTAATTACAATAATTACAATAGCGACATTAAAGCTAGCTGATCATAGATCACCATAACAGATAATCAATAATGAAAAAGTTAAAAATACAGTGATAATTATCCAAATGTGACACAGAGGCAAATGCTGTTGCACAAATGCAGTCGATGGACTTGCTCAACACGGGGTTGCCATAAAACACAATTGGGTAAAACATGCAATATCTATAAAAGGCAATCAAATGAAGCCCAATGAAGTGAAGTATGCCTATACTGACTCAGTTTTATCATCTCATGCATTTATTTTCAAGTAAACCATTGAAGCTTAATTAAATCATAAGTGTACTTTTGATGATGTTTTACACAGTGAAAATATTCTCACAACCATTCCATGGATTATGATATAAACTATTATTACCTGCATCTCAGAAGCCTGTATCATTCTCTCCATTCTCTCCACTCAAATTGCTCTTCAAAGTTCTTTCACCATTTATTAGGTTTGCCTGCTTTTAAACTTTTGATAAAGGATGGGTCATATTGAATATAATTGTGTATGTGATTTCATTTGCTCAGACATTTTTCTGAGGAATGTAAGCATACTGTTTACTATTGCAGAGTTTGGTCGTTTTTATTGCTTTATAATATTCTACTAAAACATTTACATCTTGTTGTGTGAAATTTCTTTGAAAATATTCTGCCCATGGTGCACTGTGGGTGTTAAGTATTCAATTTAATTCCATTTAACTTGGGAGAGTTTTTTTTTTTTTTTTCCTCTGACCTGTTTACTTAAGATTTCAATCAGAATAGAGGCCTCTCCTATTGCAAGCGAGTGGTTATTTTGAGATTTTTGAGATTCATGTTTTAGGACTCTCTCTGCTACTACAGCACAGTTGCTAGTCCCTTGATGGTGTATTAGGAGTCACGCTTTAGTGGGGGGTTTGCGCCCAACGAGATATATTTGGAGGTTATAGGGATACTTTGTTAGATAGTTTCTGGAAGGTGTCTGTGTGTGCATCTGCACACGCTGCTTTGCCATCCTAGTTGATCTGTTGCTGTATGTGAGTATATTTCTAGAGATTCAAAAAATATGCCTCACGATCTTCCTTCTCAGAAATCCCCCTAACTATGTTTTCAATGAGCAAGGAAATATGCATAATTATATGGTTATCAAGATTAGTTGGTCAGAACATGTCAGGGAAGAGATATGATGAAAAAAAAAAACCCAAAATGAAGCAAAATACCTCTGTTTCAAAGTAAATATATGGAGATGTAATGTATGTAAATCTAAATAAATATCTCTAACAGTAATTGCAAATATGTAAACATAACCAAATATAGTGATATATATAGAGAAGAAAATATAAAATTGTCCCTAACATTTTTATGCCAAATGAGTAGCAATATGATATAAACTTCCAAGGAAACTTTAGATTACAGAACATTGAGATTGCTTATGGTTTAGTTTTTTAAAAAGTAAGCAAAATATAGCTTATATTGTAAGGCTTATAATTGAAAAACTATTTGACTTGGCATCCACCACTATGTTTAATTTCATGTATTCTTTACTCCAGCCAGGCATATATTGTGTAAGCCAAGATTCAAAATACTTACAGTAGAATCTTTTTCTGTAATACTCTGTCATATTAAGTTCTATATTCCCCCATTCTTTAAAAAAACATTTTACGTAAAGCCATGTTTCAGTGGTTTCTAAACAAGATTGTAAAAGCTGGATGTTTAATTGAATGAAGAAAACAATTCATTTTCAGTTGCTAAGGACATAGCAACATGCATGATATTTCAGCATATTTTTTCTTTTTTCAGAGCATCGTTTTTCAGTTTTGCATGAAATTCTGAAATGTTATTGAAAAACATATTTATCAATTGTTTTGCTTTTAATACAGAAAAAAACATTAGGCATAAAAAACATGAGGATTATGGGTACAAATGAAATAAAACATTTATTTGAGATAAATAAGGGATTTTTAAAACTTCCAAATGATTTATTATAGTTTTCTTGAGTTGTTACAGCTAAATTTCAATTTTGATTCTATTTATTTTATGTTTTTATCTGGGAAATAGTGAGAAGCCTAGATTCCAAAATGAAAGTCACATGGTGTAATTTAAAATAAAGGCAAGATTATATGAATGAAATTCAAAGAAATAAGAATCAGCTTGAGGGATTCATATAGCCTGAAAATCATATTTCAGTTCTGGCAAGTATTTGCAGGAAAATTTTGTTTGTCGGCAAATAAATAATTTTAGCTATCATCCTCCCCCCAAAATTAAATTAAATTAAATTAAAATTTAAAAGGATGGGAGTCTGTGGAAATTTATGGAAGCTATACCCTAAATGTCAGGACTTCAGCTTGATTCTTGAGTGATTGACAACTTAAATGTATTATCTCCCCTTGTTCAAATAGTAACTCATACCTGCTATTTTTTTGCTTACATTATGTATTAATTTTTTTAGTCTTGTGGTCTTTGACTGAATTTACAAATGGACTAAATGCAAGTCTTATAGTTTTTATTTATAGTACAGAATGGAGAATGATAAATCACAATGTACTGGATTGATTATAAAATATTTTTTACTCATTTGCATCATGGGTTTATTTGCTGTCTGACCAGCCATAGAAAAATGGAAAAAAATAATATGACCCACTGCCTTGTCTATAGGAACAATAAGAAAATATTATTTGAGAAAAGAGTATACCTCATTTTTCTGAAATAGAAGACTGGGAACAGGGTAGCAAAATTTAACATGCCAGTAATGTTTGACATATTTAATACATGAAGAAAAAAATATTGGTAATATGGTAAAGCAAAGAGTGAGAAAATAGATTTTTATCATATACCCAGGTT
The DNA here is from genome assembly GCF_049350105.2 of Macaca mulatta. Lineage (NCBI taxonomy): Eukaryota > Metazoa > Chordata > Mammalia > Primates > Cercopithecidae > Macaca > Macaca mulatta. Next base: position 69,260,938 of record NC_133410.1, read on the forward strand.
GATGCATTCTTTTACTAAACAGACAAACATATAGTTTAAGCATAAAATAAAATATATTGAGCATATTAATGCTATGAATAAGCGCATATATATATATATATATATATATTTTTTTTTTTTTTTTTTTTTTTTTTTTGAGACGGAGTCTTGCTCTGTGCCCCAGGCTGGAGTGCAGTGGCGCGATCTCAGCTCACTGCAAGCTCCGCCCCCCGGGTTCATGCCATTCTCCTGCCTCAGCCTCCGGAGCAGCTGGTACTACAGGCGCCCGCCACGTCGCCCGGCTAATTTTTTTGTATTTTTTTAGTAGAGACGGGGTTTCACCGTGTTAGCCAGGATGGTCTCGATCTCCTGACCTCGTGATCCACCCATCTCGGCCTCCCAAAGTGCTGGGATTACAGGCTTGAGCCACCGCGCCTGGTCGATTAAGCATATTATTAAGAAATAATGAAGGCATATGAGTATATGGAGAATTGAAGCAAAACTTAATACCAATAAAAATTATACGTAATTCAAGAAAATACACTAATAATATGATCAAAATAGTTGATTCTTTTTTTCTCTTTTTAGATTTTTAATGAAACCCGAAAACATATGTACAATACAAAACAAAGGGCAACTAATTTTACTTTATGTGAGGTGAAAAATTAAAAAAATATATAAATAGGTTTTTAGCATGTTAGGAATCTATAATGGGTTGTTAGACAAAGATAGAATTAAATTTTATTAAGATATATTTAAATATATGGATTACATGGTAATATAATTATCTGACCATCAAAGAAAGTGTAGCATGTTACATTGTTTTATTAGAAAACCTACAATCCATAATACAGTCCAAGGCATCTGTGATTGAAAGAGTCAAGACCATTTATGTAAATATGTGTTTTATTTCATTCAAGAATTTTCATGATAAAGCTGGGACACCATGAGATTTGTTTCCTTTTTTGTATTAAAATGTGTAGTTTTGAATTCTTCTGATTGGCGCCATCTATAAGACCTTGAATAGGTGAAATACTTAAGTATTATTTATCATCATCTGTATATATGTTCTCAAAATAACATATACATATTATGTAATGATATTCATAGCATTTTAAAACCTTCCAAAACTGAATATTGTATCTAAAAAGAAGCACCACTATAAAATCATTTAGTTGGATCCAGCTGACAGTTTAAAAAACTAAGTCAAAATCTAAGGAAAACATTCTATTTATGACTTTATTTTCACTTGCAACATAATTTTAGAATTTTTAAAAATTTAAATGCTGATATATGAAAATATTATGTAATCACAGACACGAATAAATCGAGTTATTATTACATTGTACACAAATATTTGCAATATATTTCTACTGCTCTAAAGCCATTTTCCTCCTGGATTTTAGCCCCTGGAGTATACAATATAATGTTTATTCAAAATTAAAATGCATAGCTCATTTTATACCCTTCCTTGTCAATATAAAGGGAGGTTATAAAATGGGTAAATGAGTATAAGTAAGTTACACAATTTTTGAAAGTTCACGTAAAATACCTAATCCCACAGCTAAAATTTTTACCATGGTAGCCTTAAACATAAGACTAATATGCAGTAGAAAAAAATAGTTCAGAAAATTCAGTTTTGAGATGAGAATACAACATAAAATGAAATGATCTCAAAAGAAAATCAGCTAAACCAAAGTCTAATATAGCTATATTACCATCAATAATTAAATATTAGGGAAAAGATAGTATTTTCTTCTACAGGACAGTGATGGACAGCTACTCCCATGAATAACAAAAAAGAAAATATTTTACATAGCATATTATGGATAATAAGTATACAAAATCCATTTAAATTACATTTGATAGCAGTCAATAAACTATCTGAAACTATATGTAACTTTGTCCTTATGACCAATACAACAATATGAAATCAGACTCCTATTTCTCCTCATTTGTGAGGTTTACACAGTTCCATTAATTAAAATTAATAAAAACTTACTAGCGTTTCCTAACAGCCCCAATGTTCTGACTGTGTATTATGTAATCTTAGACAAATAAAATTTCTGTACTTTAGCCTATACTTTCATTGCTTTCTGCTTCCATTTTCATCGCCTACCCTTTCTATCAAATTAACAAAGACTAGGCCGGGTATAATGGTTCACGCTTGTAATCCCAGCACTTTGGGAGGCAGAGGCGAGTGGATCACCTGAGGTCAGGAGTTCGAGACTAGCCTGACCAACAAGGTGAAACCTCGTCTCTACCAAAAAGAGTACAAAAATTAGCTGGGCGTGGTGGCAGGCGCCTGTGGTTCCAGCTACTGAAGAGTCTGAGACAGGAGAATTGGCTTGAACCCGGGAGTCGGAGATTGCAGTGAGCCGAGATCATGCCACTGCACTCCAGCATGGGATACGGAGTGAGATTCCATCTCAACAACAACAGCAAAAATGTTTTAATAAATTCAAAATGATTGAAGTAATTCAAAGGTCATTCAGTGACCACAATAGATTTAATAAGAAATTAGAAAGATATAAGTGATCTTATGTTCAGAAATAAAATAACACACTTTTAAATAGTACATAGATCAAAATAAATCAAAAGTAAAAATAGAAAGTGAATTAAAATACAAAGGAAACCTATCAGTTTTGTGGGTTGCCACTAAAGCAGTAGTTAGAAAGAAATTCATAGTTTTAAACACATAAGAGAAAAGAAGCCTTCAACTTTCACTATTACAAACTAGGAAAAGGCAAGACAAAAATCCCCAAAGTTAGCCTAAGAAAGGCAATAATAAAAATCAGAGTAGACATCAATAACACATGAAAGCAATAAAGAAAAACTATTGAAACTAAATATCTGCTTCATTGCAAATATGTATTTTTTTAAATATCTTAGGAAAAATAGGCAGACACAAATTACAAATATTAGGAATTAATTTTTAAGGGATTTTTTTTTTGCTAAAAATTTTATTGAAAATTTATAAAACTTTTTATGGAACATCTCATTCCTTTTCTCTCCTGTGCTCTGGAAGATTTCATAGAAGATTGGCAGTACTTACTGCTTGAGAGTTTAATACAATCCGCCAGTAAACCCATTTGATATTTGCATTTTTCTTTGTAAAAAATGTTTTCATCATGAAATCAATAACTTCAATAGTTAAGAGAATTTTAATTATTTTTTCTTAAATTAGGAATTTTTATTTTATCAGGATTTGGTTTGTCCATCCATCTAAACTTCTAAATATATAGGAAAAGTCAGTCATAATAACGTCTTTGTAATTAAGTTTGGAAAAATTGCAGAGAATTGTTAGATGCAAAAGCACTGTAAACGTAATTGGCTTTTTATATAACTGTAACAATCATAAAATGCAATTTAAAAATGTATTATTAAAATATCTTCAAAATTGTCAAATATGAACAGATAATCAAAGATGCACAATGCATTTATCAATGAAAAAGACTACTTAAAGAAATGAGTATTAATGTCTTCAAGTTATGTAGGAAAATCACTTTGTTCATTTTTAGCTTGGGATTTCCATGGACACTCTTTACTCTTGATTACTTTTCCCAGAGGTTCGTACATTTTAATAGCATGTAACAGCACAATGTTTGGCTTTGTTGATTTTTCTCTAATAAATAAATTTTTGTTTTATTATTTTTTATTCTTATTATTTTCTTTAGTTTATTTGTGTTTAATTGAATGCTCTTCAACGTATTCAGATGGATTCATAGATCTTTCTTAAAAATTTTTTCTATTATAAGAATTCAATGCTAAAATTGTTCATCTAAGCATTACTTTAGTTCTATTCCACAAATTTCTCTGCAAAATATTCTTATTATCATTAACTTCAAAGGATTTTCTATTTGTTATTTTAATGGCTTTTGTGTACCATGGCTTTTTGGCATGTATTTCTTGATTCACTGGTATGTAAGGAGTTTCTAGCTATTTTCTATAGATTTCCACCTAAATTTCTAAAGACAATGTACTCAGGATAATTTTAATATTTTAACATTTTTATACCTTAAGGCCAATAGTTTGGCAAATTTTTGTAAATGGTTTCTGAGTGTGAATACAATGTGAATTCATTAGTTCTTGAGTACAATCTTCTACAAATATCCATTAGATAAGTATTGTATATTGTGCTGTTCAAATTTATTTTATACTTTTTTTAACTGCTTGTATTCTAACTTATTTAACTTGAAAACTTAACTATTTTGAAGTTCTCCACTGAAATTACATATTTATGTATTATACCTCTATGCATTTCAACTTCATATAAGTTGCAACTTTGTTATTTTTGTCTATAAAATTTAGAATGTATAAAATTTCCTAGAGAACCAAACTATTTATGTCTTTTATTTGTCTTCAATAATGTTTGTTTAGCTTAAAATCTGTTTTCTGTTAATACAGAAACATTTTCTTTCTTTTGGTTAGTGTTTTCAGACTAAATATTTTTTTTTTCTTTTACTATCCAGCTTTCTGTATGCTAAACTTCTAGAAGTCTCTTATAAACATCATAAAAGACAGGTTTTAGATTTTTTCCAGTCTGTTACTCTCCATCTTTTAACCTGAAAATTTGTCTGGGTCTTAGTCTATTTTCTTTTTTCAAATATTTTTTTTATTTTTATTATTTATTTATTTATTTTCGAGACAGTGTCTTATTCTCTATCAGGTTAACTCACTTGTTAACCAGGTAATGGATAATAGAATAGCCCTTGATTTTTCCTCAGCAGTAAAAGGAGGGGTATGTGCTGTAGCAAATACTTTTTGTTGCTTTTATGTTAATCCCTCAGGAGAGGTTAAGTTTAGAGCCAACCTACTACTTCATAGAGCTAAATGACTCAGAGACACTAAGATACATTTAGCTGGAGATAGATGGAATACCATTAAAGGATATCTCCCTTCAATGGCATGGTTTCTCCCCTTAATAGGACCCCTGTAATGATTATGTCAGCTCTACTTTTTGGAACCTGCATATTAAATCTTCTTGTAAAATTTGTTTCTTCTCACCTAGTCACCATTAAACTTCAGATGGATGATGTAAGTGGAACCATGCATGAAGAAGTCCTTTTTCTGAGGCCTTCTGGACTTCCCTCTGGAGGATCCCTGATTGTCACACAAACAACACTCTCTCAGAGCTTGAATAAGCTAGAGTGGTCATCTCCCCTTATCCCCTAATGGCAGTTAGGGTCACCACTCCAGAGCAGAGAAGGAAAGAGGAGGCAGGTAGGGGCTGATTAGGCAGAGAGAGATGGAGGGTCTAGGGAGAAGGACAGTGAAAGGCAATGTTCACACAAACAACCATGTGATAGCATTTACACCACCTGTTTAGCTAATAGGAAGAAATATGCTTAAGAACTTCCCCTTGTGCCAAGATGTTGCTCAAAAGAGACAGTCGCAACTTAGGTACAGGTACAATAAATCAACCTAAATGTCATTAACTTGATCCAACTCATTATAATGTCATTAGCATGATATTAGTATTGTGGTTTCAGCACCCTCATGTGTTTAACTTAGGTACTCATGGGTAATAACCAAGATGAGGTCATTCTTGTCAATCCCAGGCATACACAGGTGTAATACCTCTAGGAGGAAATTTTGCCTCTCCCATTTGAGCAGAACCCACAGAAGAGTTCCTTGTCTTTGGAACTCTTAAAAGACCCAGAACTCAGCTCCATTTCTGGTAAACTGCTTTTATACCCCCTCTGTTTGTTAAGAGCTTTCCTTTTGCTTAATAAATTCAATTATTCTCACTCTTGGGTGTCCACTTGCCTCTTTCTTCTTGGTCGTGGAACAAGAACATAGATCTAGTTGAAGTAGGGACTAAGCAGACTATAACAATTATTGTATTTTTTTGTGTGTAAAAACAATGGTTTCACTTTTATTATGTAAATATAAGATTTTCAATGTTACTTTTTATACTCCTGATAGTTAATTTCAAATGATGCAAATAGAAAATTAAAACACATGTTATTTAGTATATTGATTTCACATTTTTTTACAAATATATCTCGAAGCTTGTTTGTTATAGATTAAATTGCATAAATATAGTTGAATTACACAAATAATAGACATAGATCCAGTTTGTATACACAAAAATTTAATAAAAATAAAGTACATTTCTGATTGAATTGTTATTCAAACCCAGTCTTACCTAAATGGATAATAATTTTTATAAGAATCCATAGCTTTTTTTTTTTTTTTAAAATGCACATTTTGAAGCAAAATATAAGTGGGAATGTTAATGGTAATTATCTTACTTTTGAATTGTAAGCCAGAAACACAAAAATTTTATTTTTGGAGTTTGGAACGTTCTTATTACTTTAAAACTGTTTATGAAAGAAGAGGGATATAGTAAGAGGAGAAAAAGAAAGTCAGGGTAAACAGCAAATGAGACTGTCATTGCCACGTTGTATCAATGGAGAAAATGCCACGGGACATTATTCAACTAACCAGGGATAACAGGAATGTCCTCATTCTGTCAGAAAATATGAACGAAAATGACCTCTCCTTTTACCATGAACAGTTTGACACAATAGCTTGAGCCTTCCGTATAGATAAGGAATTTTATTTTTTATTTCCTTATTTATCAGGGATTCATCCTAAAATATTTTTCTTATCATACAGTATTCTTCATATACGAACATTTAGAATAAAATATGAAAATTATAAAAACCATGTTTTTTTAATAAAAACATCTATTTTATTGTATAGTATTTTTTCACTAATAATTAAGTTTTAATACTAGATTTTAAGGCAATTGAAATGTGTAATACTATATAAGACGTTACTCTTCTCATGAGTTTTAAAAGCAAAAATAAATGTACATAATCACAATACTTTAATGATAAAACTATCCCAAATTATCATTGATTTAAAGCCATGTCCTTGAATAATATGTGAATAATAGTAACCAGCTTATAGCTAATCATAATTGGTTTACATAGTTGATGAATAATCTTAAAAAATAAAATTATCTTTACTTACATAAAATTATGTAAAATATCAAATTATGAAATACAGTAGCCTCCCTTTTTTACAAGGAATATATCCTAAGGCTCTCTGTGGATGCCTGAAACCAGGTATAGTACTTAAGCCTATATATAGTTTTTTCCTATACATACATAGTTATAATAAACTTTATTTTATAAATTGGCTACAGTAAAAGATTAACAATTAATGATAAAATAGAACAATTATAACAATCTAGTATAATAAATGCTATGTGAATGTGGTCTTTCTCTCTCTCAAAATACCTTATTCTACTGTATTCACCCTTTGGCCTGTGATAATCTGAGATAACAAAATGCTGAGATGGTTTGGTTCTGTGTAGTCACTCAAATCTCATCTCAAATTGTATCCCACACGTCGAGGAAGGAACCTGAGGGGAGATGATTGGATTATGGGAACAGTTCCCCCATGCTGTTCTCCTGACGGTGACTGAGTTCTCATGATGTCTAACGACTTAAAAGTGTGGCACTTCTTCTTCTCTAGCTCTCTGTCTTTCATGCTGTCTTGTAAAGACATGCCTCGCTTCTCTTTCACCTTACACCATGATTGTAAGTTTCCTGAGGTTTCACCAGCCATGTGGAACTGTGAGTCAATTAAACCTCTTTTGTTTATAAATTACCCAGTCTCAAGTATTTCTTTATGACAATGTGAAAGCTTACTAATACAGATGCCTATGGTCAGATGAAGTAAGGTGACGGTGTTAGACTACTATGCACCTTGTGACGATACGTCAAAAGGCAGATTATCAGCTTTGAGTGACCAGGATTATCAAGTCATGACAATGTTGATGGTTGAATAACAGGAGCAGAGGATACTGATGACTAAAGTGATGGGTAGTATATACAGTGTGTATATGCAGCATATACATATGAGCAAGGTGAAGATGTGTGTCCCAGGCAGGCAGGACAGAATGACATGGCATAGGATGGTGTGAGATTTCGTCATGGTGCTCCCAATGGTGCAAAATTTAAAATTTATGAATTCTTTATTCCTGAAATTTTTTACTTAATATTTTTAGACCACAGTTCATTGTGGTTAACTGAAACCTGGAGAGCAAAACTACAAATAAGCAGGGGCTATTCTACCCTTTTTCTACAAAGTAGAATTAAGAGTTTTTATCATAATGTTAAATAAAATTTTTAAAACTTAAAAACAAGGCCGGGCATGGTGGCTCACGCCTGTAATCCCAGCACTTTGGGAGGCTGAAGAGGGCAGATCACCTGAGGTCGGGGGTTCGAAACCAGCCTGACCAGCATGGAGAAACCCATCTTTACTAAAAATACGAAACTAGTCAAGCATGGTGGCCCATGGCTGTAATCCCAGCTACACGAGAGGCTAAGGAAGGAGAATCGCTTGATACTGGGAGGCGGGGGTTGCGGTAAGCTGAGATCTCACCATTGCACTCCAGCCTGGGCAACAAGAGCAAAACTCTGTCTTAAACAAACAAACAAAAAATTCCTGGGCAATTAAAAAAAAATTAAGATCTTTTATTAAACTATTCTTAAATAATTTCATGATACTACCCTGATGCCTTAAACATAGTATTAAGAACACGAGTTAATCTTACTGATAAAGACATCTACTCTGATGCCTAAAACATAGTCTTTAGAACATGAGTTAATCTTATTGATAAAGACATCTGCTCTGATGCCTTAAACATAGTATTTAGAACATGAGTTAATCTTATTCATAAAGACATCTACTCTGATGCCTTAAACATAGTATTTAGAACACGAGTTAATCTTATGGATAAAGACATCTCATTATTATAAGCATGAACTATTGTAAGGCAAATGGCACAGGAATTGAAAATCCAACTAAAGGAGATAGAAAATAATGAAAATTAAGAGGTAAAAGTGAACATCAAAATAAATAGTAGAGTGAGAAGAAAGAGACTATAGGCTAGTGGATATTAATTTGGAAATGAAATGCATACTACAGCTTTAGTTCCTTAACAGCAGACACCCTGTTGTGTTCTACTTTGTATTAATAATTCGTGTCTGAACCCCAAATCTGGATTATGGGGAAGTCAAAGGTATATAAAATTTAAGAGAGCACCAAACTATTCAAAAGTCAAGATAAGGAATATGTAGATACAATATTTTTTAAATAAAACTGAATGCAAAAAATAAAATAAAATAAAAACAAAGTAACCAGTTTCACAGAAATTTCTCAAAATATTCTCTGTTGCTCTTTAAACTTGGGAAATAAGGAAAATGTAAAGGAATTGTCATATGTATATGACAATGTCCTTAATAAATATTGCTATATTTTTTCCTTTGCATAAATTACATATGTTGCAGTAAAAATGCTTGCTGAGAAAATGTTGACTTGTCATCAAGATCTGGTAAAAAAAAGTATTTTATTATTATTATTATTATTATTATACTTTAAGTTCTAGGATACATATGCACAATATGCAGGTTTGTTACATATGTATACATGTGCGATGTTGGTGTGCTGCACCCATTAACTCGTCATTTACATTAGGTATATCTCCTAATGCTATCCCTCCCCCACTCCCCCTCCCCGCAACAGGCCCCAGTGTGTGATGTTCCCTTTCCTGTGTCCATGTGATCTTATTGTCCAATTCCCACCTATGAGTGAGAATATGTGGTGTTAGGTTTTCTGTTCTTGTGATAATTTGCTGAGAATGATGGTTTCCAGCTGCATCCATGTCCCTACAAAGTAAACAAAATCATCGTTTTTATGGCTGCATAGTATTCCATGGTGTATATGTGCCACATTTTCTTAATCCAATCTGTCACTGATGGACATTTGGGTTGATTCCAAGTCTTTGCTATTGTGAATAGTGCTGCAATAAACATATGTGTGCATGTGTCTTTAGAGCAGCATTATTTACAATCCTTTGGGTATAAACCTAGTAATGAGATGGCTGGGTCAAATGATATTTCTAGTTTTAGATCCTTGAGGAATCGCCATACTGTTTTCCATAATGGTTGAACTAGTTTACAATCCCATCAACAGTGTAAAAGTGTTCCTATTTCTCCACATCCTCTCCAGCACCTGTTGTTTCCTGATTTTTTAATGATTGCCATTCTAACTGGTGTGAGATGGTATCTCATTTTGCTTTTGATTTGCATTTCTCTGATGGTGAGTGATGATGAGCATTTTTTCATGTGTGTGTTGGCTGTATGAATGTTTTCTTTTGAGAAATGTCTGTTCATATCCTTTGCCCACTTTTTGATGGGGTTGTTTGTTTTTTTCTTGTAAATTTGATTGAGTTCTTTGTAGGTTCTGGATATTAGCCCTTTGTCAGATGAGTGATTGCAAAAAATTTTTTCCCATTCTGTAGGTTGCCTGTTCACTTGATGATAGTTTCTTTTGCTGTGCAGAAGCTCTTTGGTTTAATTAGATCCCATTTGTCAATTTTGGCTTTTGTTGTTTTTGCTTTTGGTGTTTTAGTCATGAGGTCCTTGCCCATGCCTATGTACTGAAAGGTATTACCTAGGTTTCCTTCTAGGGTTTTTATTGTTTTCGGTCTAACATTTAAGTCTCTAATCCATCTTGAATTAATTTTCAAATAAGGAGTAAGGAAAGGATCCAGTTTCAGCTTTCTACTTATGGCTAGCTAGTTTTCCCAGCACCATTTATTAAATAGGGAATCCTTTCCCCATTTCTTGTTTCTCTCAGGTTTCTTAAAGATCAGATGGCTGTAGATGTCTGGTATTATTTCTGAGGGCTCTGTTCTTTTCCACTGGTCTATATCTGTTTTGGTACCAGTATCATGCTGTTTTGGTTACTGTAGCCTTGTAGTGTAATTTGAAGTCAGGTAGCATGATGCCTCCAGCTTTGTTCTTTTGGCTTAGGATTGTCTTGGCAATATGGGGTCTTTTTTGGTTTCATATGAACTTTAAAACAGTTTGTTTTTTTTTTTTCCAATTCTGTAAAGAAAGTCATTGGTAGCTTAATGGAGATGGCATTGAATCTATAAATTACCTTGGGCAGTATGGCCATTTTCACAATATTGATTCTTCCTATCCATGAGCATGGTATGTTCTTCCATTTGTTTGTGTCCTATTTTATTTCACTGAGCAGTGGTTTATAGTTCTCCTTGAAGAGGTCCTTCACATCCCTTGTAAGTTGGATTCCTAGATATTTTATTCTCTTTGAAGCTATTGTGATTGGGGGTTCATTCATGATTTGGCTCTCTGTTTGTCTGTTACTGGTATATAAGAATGCTTGTGATTTTTGCACATTAATTTTGTATCCTGAGACTTTGCTGAAGTTGCTTATCAGTTTAAGGTGATTTGGGGCTGAGAAAATGGGGTTTTCTAAATATGCAATCATGTCCTCTGCAAACAGGGACAATTTGATTTCTTCTTTTCCTAACTGAATACCCTTTATTTCTTTCTCTTGCCTGATCGCCTTAGCGAGAACTTCCAACACTGTGTTGAATAGGAGTGGCGAGAGAGGGCATCCCTGTCTTGTACGAGTTTTTAAAGGGAATGCTTTCCAGTTTTTGCCCATTCAGTATGATATTGGCTGTGGGTTTGTCATAAATAGCTCTTATTATTTTGAGATATGTTCCACCAATACTGAATTTATTGAACGTTTTTAGCATGAAGGGCTCTTGAATTTTGTCAAAGGCCTTTTCTGCATCTATTGAGATAATCATGTGATTTTTTTTCTTTAGTTCTGTTTATATTCTGGATTACTTGTATTGATTTGCATATGTTGAACCAGCCTTGCATTCCAGGGATGAAGCCCACTTGATCATGGTGGATAAGCTTTTTGATGTGCTGCTGGATTCGGTTTGCAAGTATTTTACTGAGGATTTTTGCATCAATGTTCATTCAGGATATTTGTCTAAAATTCTCTTTTTTTTGTGCCCCTCTCAGGGTTTGGTAACAAGATGATGTTAGCCTCATAAAATGAGTTAGAGAGGATTCTCTCTTTTTCTATTGATTGGAATAGTTTCAGAAGGAATGGTACCAGCTCCTCCTTGTACCTCTGATAGAATTTGGCTGTGAAACCTTCTGGTCCTGGAGTCTTTTTGGTTGGTAGGCTATTAATTATTGCCTCAATTTCAGAGCCTGCTATTGGTCTATTCAGGGATTCAACTTCTTTCTGGTTTAGTCTTGGGAGAGTGTAAGTGTCCAGGAAATTATCCATTTCTTCTAGGTTTTCTAGTTTATTTGCATAGAGGTGTTTATAGTATTCTCTGATGGTAGTTTGTATTTCTGTGGGGTCAGTTGTGATATCCCCTTTATCATTTTTTGTTGTGACTAGTTGATTCTTCTCTCTTTTCTTCTTTATTAGTCTTGCTAGCGGTTTATCACTTTTGTTGATCTTTTCAAAAAACCAAGTCCTAGATTCATTGATTTTTTGGAGGGTTTTTTGTGTCTCTATCTCCTTCAGTTCTGCTCTGGTCTTAGTTATTTCTTGCCTTCTGCTAGCTTTTGAATGTGTTTGCTCTTACTTCTCTAGATCTTTTAACTGTGATGTTAGAGTGTCAATTTTAGATCTTTCCTGCTTTCTCTTGTGGGCATTTAGTGCTATAGGTTTCCCTCTACACACTGCTTGAAATGTGCCCCCGAGATTCTGGTATGTTATATCTTTGTTCTCATTGGTTTCAAAGAACATCTTTATTTCTGCCTTCATTTCTTTATACACCCAGTAGTCATTTAGGAACAGGTTGTTCAGTTTCCATGTAGTTGAGCAGTTTTGATTGAGTTTCTTAGTCCTGAGTTCTAGTTTGATTGCACTGTGGTCTGAGAGACAGTTTGTTATAATTTCTGTTCTTGTACTTTACTGAGGAGTGCTTTACTTCCAACTATGTGGTCAATTTTGGAATACGTGTGGTGTGGTGCTGAGAAGAATGTATATTCTGTTGATTTGGGGTGGAGAGTTCTGTAGATATCTATTAAGTCTGCTTGGTGCAGAGTTGAGTTCAATTCCTGGATATCCTTGTTAACTTTCTGTCTCGTTGATCGTCTAATGTTGACAGTGGGGTGTTAAAGTCTCCCATTATTATTGTATGGGAGTCTAAGTGTCTTTGTAAGTCTCTAAGGACTTGCTTTATGAATCTGTGTGCTCCTGTATTGGGTGCATATATATTTAGGATAGTTAGCTCTTCCTGATGAATTAATCCCTTTACCATTATGTAATGGCCTTCTTTGTCTCTTTTGACCTTTGATGGTTTAAAGTCTGTTTCATCAGGGACTAGGATTGCAACCCCTGCTTTTTTTTTTTTGTTTTCCATTTGCTTGGTAAATCTTCCTCCATCCCTTTATTTTGAGCCTATGTGTGTCTCTGCATGTGAGATGGGTCTCCTGCATACAGAAAACTGATGGGCCTTGACTCTTTATCCAATTTGTAAGTCTGTGTCTTTTAATTGGACCATTTAGTCCATTTACATTTAAGGTTAATATTGTTATGTGTGAACTTGATCCTGTCGTTATGATATTAACTGGTTATTTTGCTCGTTAGTTGATGCAGTTTCTTCCTAGCATTGATGGTCTTTACATTTTAGCACGTTTTTGCAATGGCTGGTACTGGTTGTTCCTTTCCATGTTTAGTGCTTCCTTCAGGATCTCTTGCAGGGCAGGCCAGGTGGTGACAACATCTCTAAGTATTTGCTTGTCTGTAAAGGATTTTATTTCTCCTTCACTTATGAAACTTAGTTTGGCCAGATACGAAATTCTGGGTTGAAAATTCTTTTCTTTAAGAATGTTGAATATTGGCCTCCACTCTCTTCTGGCTTGTAGAGTTTCTGCCAAGAGATCTGCTGTTAGTCTGATGGGCTTCCCTTTGTGTGTAACCCGACCTTTCTCTGTGGCTGCCCTGAAGATTTTTTCCTTCATTTCAACTTTGGTGAATCTGACAATTATGTGTCTTGGAGTTGCTCTTCTCAAGGAGTATCTTTGTGGCATTCTCTGTATTTCCTGAATTTGAATATTGGCCTTCCTTACTAGGTCGGGGAAGTTCTCCTTGTTGATATCCTGCTGCGTGTTTTCCAACTTGGTTCCATTTTCCCCGTCACTTTAAGGCACCCCAATCAGACATAGATTTGGTCTTTTCACATTATCCCATATTTCTTGGAGGCTTTATTCATTTCTTTTTACTCTTTTTTCTCTACACTTCTCTTCTTGCTTCATTTCATTCATTTGATCTTCAATTACTAATACTCTTTCTTCCAGTTGATCGAGTTGGTTACTGAAGCTTGCGCATTAGTCATGTAGTTCTCGTGTCATGGTTTTCATCTCTATCAGTTCTTTTGTGGCCTTCTCTGCATTGATTATTCTAGTTATCCATTCATCCATTCTTTTTTCAAGGTTCTTAGTTTATTTGCGCTGTTTACGTAGTTCCTCCTTGAGCTCTGAGAAGTTTGATCGACTGACGTGTTCTTCTCTCAACTCGTCAAAGTCATTCTCCATCCAGCTTTGTTCTGTTGCTGGTGATAAGCTACATTCCTTTGGAGGGAGAGATGTACTCTGATTTTTTTAATTTCCAGCTTTTCTTCTCTGCTTTTTCACCATCTTTGTGGTTTTTTCTGCCTTTGGTCTTTGATGATGGTGACATACTGATAGGATGTTGGTGTGGGTGTCCTTTCTGTGTGTTAGTTTTCCTTCTAACAGTCAGAATCCTCAGTTACAGGTCTGTTGGAGTTTTCTTGAGGTCCACTCCAGATCCTGTTTACCTGGGTATCAGCAGCGGAGGCTGCAGAAGATAGAATATTGCTGAACGGTGAGTGTTGCTGTCTGATTCTTGCTCTGGAAGCTTCATCTCAGAGGTGTACCCAGCTATGTGAGGTGTGATGTGTCAGTCTGCACCTAGTGGGGGATGTCTCCCAGTTAGGTTACTCCTGGGTCAGGGACCCACTTGAGCAGGCAGTCTGCCCATTCTCAGATCTCAACCTCTATGCTGGGAGAACCACTGCTCTCTTCAAAGTTGTCAGACAGGAACTTTTACATCTGCAGAGGTTTCTGCTGCTTTTTTTTTTTTTTTTTTTTTTTCTTAGCTATGCCCTGTCCCCAGAGGTGGAGTCTACAGATGCAGGCAGGCCTCCTTAAGCTGCGGTGGGCTCCATCCAATTCGTGCTTCCTGGAGGCTTTGTTTACCTACTTAAGCCTCAGCAATGGTGGATACCCCTCCCCTAGCCTCACTGCCACTTTGCAGTTAGATCTCAGACTGCTGTGCTAGCACTGAGGGAGGCTCTGTGGGCCAGGTGTGGGATATAATCTCCTGGTGTGCTCTTTGCTAAGACCCTTGGTAAAGCGCAATATTAGGGTGGGAGTTCCCCACTATTCCAGGTGTTGTGTGTCTCAGTTTCCTTTGGCTAGGAAAAGGGATTCCCTTCCCCCTTGCGCTTCCCAGGTGAGGCGATGCCTCCCCCTGCTTCAGCTCTTGCTGGTGGGCTGCACCTGCTGACCAGCACCGACTGTCCGACATGCCCAGTGAGATGAACCCGGTACCTCAGTTGAAAATGCAGAAATCACCCGTCTTCTGTGTCGCTCACGCTGGGAGCTGGAGGCTGGAGCTGTTCTTATTCAGCCATCTTGGGCGCCCCTCTCAGTATTTTATCTTTTTAAAATTTGTACTAAATTTTCTTTCAAGAAGGAATAAATACTTTCCTACTTTTCCCCTCAGGCTTAGGAAGGAAATAAGTCCATAAGAGAGAGATTATTTTTTCAATTGTAGCAGCCTTCACCCAAGACCCCTGAAGAAAATTGATGTTCAAGAGTAGCATTTCTTCTGGAAGAACAGAAAAAGCAAAATGTCAGTCAAAGCTGGGGCTCCTTTGTTAAAAACTCTGTGTGTTTAGATTATTTTTGTGATTAAATTTTACAGCACCATGTAACAAAAGAAGTATTCAAAAGATGGAGGTCTAGCACAGCTAAGGATTCTTTTTTAAGGGAAGCCATTAGTTATCCATTATATTTATGTTTATGCATAATCTTCTTGAAAATGATTACAAAGATTATTGCAGAGTCTATCTTAATACTATGATAGCATAAAGGCAGTGGAGAGTGACGCCATTGTCCTTTCACTACTCTTTTCTTCTCATTTAACCTTCAGTTACCTGCATCTTATTGGCTCTTATTAAAGTGGGATAGAGGAAAGAGAAGTTGCCTAAGCTTAGCACACATACAATATTACAGACGAGGTTACTGATCTTTCTCAGTTCAGGAGGTTATTGCATGAGTATACACAGGATTGTTTTTTTCAGTTATTTCCAATTTGTGATCACAAGTTATTAATAGCCAATAAAAACAGAGTAAAATGGGGGGAACTTGTTTCATATTTAGATTTTAAATAAAGTATGAGGATGATATTTTTTGTGTGTAATATAAATGTGTTGGAGTAGTAATGATAGTATTACAATAAAGGAGCCCAATGAGCAGGAATCTCTTTTCCATTTTTTTAACTATGGTATCCCTAGTGTCTGTATCTAGAACAGTGTCTACAAAAATAATCTCAATGAATATGTGTTCATTGAAATTTTTGCTAAATAAAATAATTCTCATGTGCCATTCAAGAATCAGTTCTTAATTTTTCCAACTTTTTAATTATTTTAGTGTTATTCTTAGTGTTATTATTAAAGTTGATATATTGTCCTTATGAGTTGTTTAATCACTTTAAATCTTCACTTTAAAAATTTTAATTAAATTTTTAATATATGAAATCATAGCTTGTGTACAGTATTGAACATAAGTTTTTAAATTTTTTATTTGTATTTCTTAAATAATATTATTTGACTTGAGGTAAAGCCCTATCATTTTATTTTTCTTAATTTTTAGTGTCATTAAAGCAAAAACAAAACTGCTTGATTGACTCTTTAACAATCTGTTTACTTTCTATTCAAATATAGGATTACATTTTGTTTTATTGACATATTTGCAATTATAAACCCAGTATTGTCAGAAGCATGCATGTAAGTTAGAAATAATCTAAATTAAAATGGAAAACCACAATTAGAAAAAATGTGATTTCCTTGATAGTAGTTATGTAATATAAGCATATCAAATCCATATAAAAAGCACAACTTATTGGAATTTACCAAGAAAGAAGTCAATACCTACTTTTGTTATAATTTCCACAATTTAATTCGTTATATATGTGTCAATAGTTAACATCACTTGAAAACTTGTTAACATGACATTTGTAATTCCAGAATATTGCTATCTTATAATTTTTATTGGATGATTTTTTAACTAACTTTCTGACTGTATAAAACAATGCTGCTTGTAAATAGAATCTCTGCTTGGCATCTGTTTACAATAGTGGTGCTAAAGCACAATTCTAAATATTGAATATTGTTGATCTCAGAAATTTACTCACTTTTAAGGCTTTAACCAATAGCTCACTGAAAATAACTCAGGTTGCCACATAATTTCTTAAATATTATTTTTTCTTGATAGCCATTTTCCAGACCTCCAGTTTATCTTTCAAACTATTCAACACATAGCTAACACTAAAAGGTAAGTTCTTTTTTTTCTAAACCATGGTATGTGTTTAGGAACTCCTGGTTTGGAAGAGACAGGCCAGAATTGAAGCCCTTTCTTCTCGAATTTTGACTCTGTATCAATTATACAAACTCTCTGTGCCTCATATTTCTCATCTGCAACAAGAAGTAATTACACCTACTTTGTGAGATACTATTGAATTAAAATTAGATGATGTATATAAAATAATACAATGGTTGATATATATTATAATTTAGTAATAGCTATTATTGTCAAAATTTTTCTTCAGGATTGTAGTTTTTTTGACTCTCAATTATTAAACTAAGATCAAATACTAAGGATTTTCATTTATTTAATAAAATATTTAATAAATATCAATAATCATAATTTTGTTCAAGCACCTATACTCAGGCATGTTAAACCATGTGTAATTTTTAGAGCAGGTCTCAATCACTGGTGCTTTAGTGCCAATGATTGATATCTACTCTAATAATGTCCAATATTATTGAATTCTTATCTTCAGATTATTTATTTATTTATTTTTTATTATACTTTAAGTTCTAGGGTACATGTCACAATGTGCAGATTTTATTACATATGTATACATGTGACATGTTGATGTGCTGCACCCATTAACTTGTCATTTACATTAGGTATATCTCTTAATAGTATCCCTCCCCACTTCCCTCACCCCATGACAGGTCCCGGTGTGTGATGTTCCCCACCATGTGTCCAAAGATAATTTAAAATGAAAAATTTTGCATTAAACTTTAACTTCTGTGACAAAAGCATTAAATCAATTATTTATCTGTTCCATAGCATCCTGTTATATACCTCATATTTATTTAAAAGTGTCATGCCACTGGTCAGAAAAACATTTTTTCACATGTGTATTTATACTATTGAATAATATTTTCTGGTTCAGGAGAGATATTTAGGGAACAATAAGGAGCCATGCAGTGTTAAACTACTCAGCTCAATTAAATCAATTACTCAGTGGAGGAACATATGTCTAAATCAACCACATTCATAGTCAAACCATTTTATGTATTTGTTACCTACTATTTTAAGTAGTATTAGAAGTATCACTACCCAGATATATCTTGTGTCTTTTATAATTATGAGCTGCTTAAGAACAGGAACACATATTTATTTTGCACATTTTGTATTGCCTCTCAGATCGCTTGGTGTCTTTAAAAACTAGGTTGCCATTAAAAAGTTAATAATAACAATAAAATAAAAATAGTTTAAATTCAAAACACAATAGGAGAAAAGTCCTATCTGACATAATAATAAAAAAAGATGGCCGGGCCCGGTGGCTCAAGCCTGTAATCCCAGCACTTTGGGAGGCCGAGACCGGCAGATCACGAGATCAGGAGATCGAGACCATCCTGGCTAACTCAGTGAAACCCCGTCTCTACTAAAAATACAAAAAATTAGCCGGGCGTGGTGGCGGGCGCCTGTAGTCCCAGCTACTCGGGAGGCTGAGGCAGGAGAATGGCGTGAACCCAGGAGGCGGAGCTTGCAGTGAGCCGAGATCGCGCCACTGCACTCCAGCCTGGGTGACAAAGCGAGACTCCGTCTCAAAAAAAAAAAAAAAAAAAAGTTATCTAAACAGTATATACAAAAAAATGATTTTTTTTTTTTTTTTTGCAACATCAATGAGAAAAGCTTCCCAAGATACACAAAGTGGACTTGAACAAATTGAAAATAAATGCTATGTCCTTGGATAGGAAGATTCTGTTGTCAGGAAAAAAATAAATAAATAATGTCACTCTCTTACAAGCCAACTGACAAATTTATAATTTATTAACTCTGCTTCCCGGAAAAGAATTAATACATCCCAACCAATGCCACAGGGCTTGCAATGCTTCACTGAGAGAGGATACTTCTACACCTACTGAGTTGAACGTGGCCATCTTTGGCCACCAGCTTCGGCCAAAAAAAGTAAGAAAAATTGAGTTGTGCCACTTCACAGAGAAACTTGAAGAGCTTCTTTGTGGTTTTGCCATGCTCTTTTCCAAACTCTGCTTCAAAACGGAGACGGAAACTTTATCCCTCAATGTGGTTTCAGAATGAACGTCAAAACTAATATAGACATTAGGATCATTTGTTACTACAGCAGAAAGCACGAACAGTTGCGGAATTGTTGCATGGGGGTTCATTGTAATCTCTACTTCAAATGTACATTTGGAAATTTTTTAAAAAACATGTTTGCAAAATATTAAAAACGAACCAGGATGACATGCTGTCGTTAGAAAAATATCATCAATGATTTAATCTAAAAGGATATTCTAGCCCAAAAAAGTGCTTCATTTAAATTGAGAAAAATGTTTTATTATCAAATCAAACTTCAACCTATTTTTGTAGAATGTGTACGTCTTTACATGAAAATTAATAATTTAAGGGAAAGTATTACACATGCACATTTTAAACACTAAATATAGTCCAGGCTGCACAAACAGGATGTCTCATTTAATCTTTAAAATTCTGTCAGTTATATATACTTTTTCTCTATTTTCTAGGAACTCAGATTCCTGTATAGAGTAGGACTGGATTTAAAAACAGTTATGCTCATCAATTTTTATTTGGCTAGAAATGCTTACTATATTTAGGAACAATCCATAATTTTAAGTTGGGTTATTGGATTTTTTTCACTTTTTTCCCTCTATTTTTAATGTGGTGCATAATCCTGTCAATTATGTTCTGATTATCAGCTCCTTATTTTGTTTTTAAAATGTTTTTCAAATAAAAATAAAAATAAAAAATAACAACCGTAAAGTTTCTTTTTAATATACAAACTTTATGAAACATTGTGTTTTTTGATAAGCATTATTCAGCAACATATTTGCTTGAGAATGAAAGGCAAAGGTTAACAAAACAGGAATATTTGTGTCAAAACTTTCCATAATTAGTTTTTATGTATTATATTTCATACAAATGCACGTAACTGGATTAGTTGTGCAATAGATTGAATTTACTTACTCACAAATTAGAACTTAAACAAAAGGAGGTGCTGCTTTCTAGGGGAACACTATGAGCCTACTCCCATAATGAGTTTTACAGACACATGAATCTTCAATTCACATTCTGCATTTTATAAAACTTCCTGCTACTATAAAGCCTTCAAGAGAACTACAAATTTTAAATTGGTTCTTAATTTGAGGGCCTTTGAATATTTAGACATAAAAAGATAGTTTTAAATTTCATAGCATTTCTGTTGAAGCATTCATGTTATTTAAGCATTTTTATTACTTATAAGTTGTCACTATATTATATAATGGTTAATTTCAACAAGAAATCTTAAAAACATTGAGGAATACTAGTAGAGTTCTTTGGAATTTTTCAATAGGATAATTTGTTGACAAGCACAGACATTGCAGGGAATTTTTGTAAAGCGGATTAAAGCTATGATTATCTATTTTTGTGTTCAAGATTTCTTGCAAAGGGCAAAATAGCATTGGATAACATTTGAATTATTCCATTATTACTTTTATATATTATTAAGAGTTATAATTATTACTCTCTATATTATTCTAAATATGAATAATATTTAGAAAGTTTATTGTGTTTTAAAATATGAATCACTTAACTGTTACCTACCTAAGCTCTTATCTTTTCACCTCTGAAATATTTTGAAAGTAGCAATGAAGAGTAAGGAGGACCATACCTAACCTCCAGGAAATATGATAGGTAGAGATTCAGGAACAGCTAACATTTGGTAGTGCCCTAGGGGCAGATATGTTCCTATAGGAGAGACAGAATGCAAAGAGGGTAGGTCTCAGAACTGCATTGCCCTCTCTTAAATCCTGGGGAAAATTGTCCAATATATAAAATTTCTTGTTTATATTTTTAATAGGTCTGCTTAACAAGAGAGTGTTTACAGCATATTCAGTTCTTGTCTTACTTGTGTATCATTACTCCGTGGCTTTTAGTCTCTTGCTTTGGCAGAGTTAATTACAGAAAACTAGTCTTCTGTATCTTAGCATTATGTTACACAAAGGGTTGGTTAAAAGACATATCAGGTACAACAATGCATGTTATGTTTAAAAGTTTCTGTATATCACCTACATTTACAGCAGGTATTGTAACCCATTCTGGCTGACGGGTGAGTGAAAGATGTTGATCAAATCTTTCTTTTGTTGGTGAACTCTACAATATGAAATAGGACAGAAATTTGCAAGAGAGTAAGCATAACTGTTATAAGATATGCAGGCATGAAAAGAGAAGGAAGTGAGCTCTGTGTGTGTGTGTGTGTGTGTGCGTGTTTGTGTGTAGCGAACAGTTAAAATGAGAATGGGAGGTTTGCAGAGCACTAAGAATTGTTACAGGGAAGAAGTAGAGAAAACCAGGCCCTAAATATGTATAGGAATATTTTACAATTCAAATATATAATATTTTGGAAAAAAGTCAATGTTTAACATTTAAAATTATATCTAGAAGTATCTGTTCTGTATTAAATCTATACATATTCTTTTTAGAACCATTTATTTGTGAAACAGATGTGACAGCAGATGGTAGTAAACAATGCATTTTTTTATACCTGATTAACAATTTTTGCCAAATGCCAGTGGTAAATAATGAAATCTACTTTAACTTGAACTACAAGAAATTAAATATTCAGTGATAATAAGCAACAGTATCAAGTTTACCTGAATATCACTTGTCTTTTGAGTGATGTTAAATGGTAGCAACTTGGTCTAAACTTAGCTCTGCTTTTACATTGCCATGTTTCAGCTAAGTAAGGCAGCTATTCTATTTCATGAAGGCAAGATAAATCTTTAATCAATTTTGTCATGTCTTGATTATTTGCAAAACAGGATGACAGATAGACAGAAAAGAAGTAAAATCTGTCCGGCATAAGGTGAAATTTATTGCTGTAATTTTACAGAAGAGTCCCTTTGATGTCATAAACTACAAGAACAAAGCATGAACAGTTTATTAAAAAACATAAGAATAGTGAGATGAGATTGCAGCCGTTATAGTGCTCCACACTTTATATTGGATAATTCATTCTTTCTCCATTGTGGAAAATAGTAAATTGATTTTGATTTCATATGTAGCTGTCCCATTAATTTTCAAAGCATAACCTTATGAAGATCAAAGTTGTAGAGTTTGCTGACATCAGCTTCGCAGTAGAACTTATTACTCCCTAAAGAAAAAAAAAATGTGTTATCAAGAAACATATCTGCAGGTCCATTGTCTAAGACTTATGACATAGAAATTATTGATGTTGCACAGTTGATATTGCACATTTCACTAAAACTGTAAAACAAAATAGTTTAAACCTCAGGACATGAGAGCCATGCCTTTAATCGTATTATCTGCTTTAGGTTTTACTTTTTCCTCTAGTCATAACACTTTTTATATTTTCACTAATTCTGTGTAAGAGATATCTAATGACAAAAGTAATCTAGCATGAGTTGAGATCCAAATGATTAATTCAATCGTCATTTAATTTACAGTAAAATCATTTTATGTTTGGTTGTGATCGTTTTGTTTGGGTCACAAAAATGTACCTTATGTCTGTGACTTCTAATAATATTCTCAAGATATTTTCTTCCTAAAATAGATTTTATATTGCATTTTAGTATAGCTGGATTTTTAAGCCTGTGTATGTGTGTGTGTTTGGCAATTTTAAAAAATGAATTGAAATATTAGCTATTTTGCTGTTTATAACAAGCATTTATAAGACATAAATATTTAAGGTGATGGATACCTCAATTACCTTAACTTGATTACATTATATGAATATATCAAATGATCACATATACACCCAAAATATGTACATATATTATGTGCCAATAAACAAGGTTCTAAAATATAAGTTAAATTTTTTGTAGCAAGGTGTGTGCATCCTTATATTACTGGAGGTAGATACTTGTTTTATTTCCAGTTCAGAATTTATCTAACTTAAAGGGAAGGTGGAAGATAATTTTCACTTTAACCACTTATTATTTTCACTTTAATCATTTTATTTTCACTTTAATCATTTATATAAAGCCCAGAATAAACATCAACAGTGTCTCAAAGACTCAATGTAAAAAAATTATATCCTATTTGCATTATTTTTATTTTATTATCTGAAAGTTTCAAAAATTGAAACCATGTATGTACATTTAAATGGGAAGACAATTGATGCCAGGCATCTCAACAGAGAAAAGGAGTTTTGAAAAATTATTTATCGTTTGAGTCTGTGTTCACGACAGAGGTAAATCTAGTGTAAACACACTACAAATCCAAAGACCTTAGTCAAGTACACTAATTTGTTTTTCAACTTAATTTGCCTAATGTTAAGAAAAATGTTTGAATGCATTTACTTCTTAAATCATGTGGAAGATTTGTAAGACCCCATTTTATATATATATATACACGCACACATGTGTATATACATACATATATATACATACATATATATGTGCGTATATATAATATATATATTTTATATATATAAAAAATCTGTACATGAAAACTAGGAAACTGTCTAAAACTTAACTCATTACATGTTCCTCTCCCAGTATTTATCTTCCTATTTCATATATCCAATGATGTTATCACTATTTACTGTCACCAAAACTTATATAATCCTTGCCTCCTTGACATTGTGCTATTATACCCTGGTCAATAATTAGTCATTTTTACTCTAGTTCCTAAACATTTTTGGAAAATGTTTAACAGCCCTGCATCCTTATTGACATTTTTCTGGGAAAGGTCATATCATCTGGCACATGAATTACTGCAACAGCATCCTAATTCCTGTCTCCACCCTATACAGGCTGTAATTCATTCTTCATATTACAATCAAAAGAAACTTTTTAAAAATTTATTTAAAGTTTATTTTCAGAACATTTTTATATTTACAGAAAAAGTTTTATGGTAGTACACAAGGATTCCATATACCCAACATCCAGTTTCTCCAAGCATTAATATCTTACATTTTTATGGTACAATAGTGCATTCTTTTGTTTTTTTTCTTTTAGACAAGAACTCAGTCTGTCACGTGGCCTGGAGTGCAGCGGTACGGTCTCGGGTCACTGCAGCTCCTACCTCTCAGGCTCAAATGACTCTCTAAACTCAGCATTCCAAGTAGCTGGGACCACATGCGCGTGCCACCATGTCCAGCTAATTTTTGTATTTCTGTAGACATGGGGTTTCACCATGTTGCACAGGCTGGTCTCACACTCCTGGGCTCAAAAAATCTGCCCGACTGGGCCTCGAAAAGTGTCACAACCACAGGTTTGAGCCACTATGCCTGGCAATTAATGAAATCTTATTCATAAATCGTTATCGAGTAAAGTGTATAATTTATTCAGATTTCCTTATTTGATGCCTTTTTCTGTTCCAAGATCTCATCCGAGATACCACATTGTATTTACTTATCATATCACCTTAGGCTTTTGTTGGTTATGACATCTTTTTGGACTTTTCCTTTTTATTCTTTAAAGACCTTCATAGTTTTGAGGAGTACTGGTTAGGCATTTTGTAAAAAGTTATTTAGTCAGGATTTGTCTGAAGTGTTTCTCATGATTAGAATGAAGGGATATATTTTTTGTGGAAGACCACAGAGGTAAAGTATTATTATTATTATTATTATTTTTAATTTTTATTTTCTCAGAATCATAGTCTTCTTTTTTTCTTTTTTTTTATTATTATTATACTTTAAGTTCTAGGGTACACGGGCATAACGTGAAGGTTTGTTACATATGTATACTTGTGCCATGTTGGTGTGCTGCACCCATCAACTAGTCAGCACCCATCAACTCGTCATTTACATCAGGTATAACTCCCATTGCAATCCCTCCCCTCTCCCCTCTCCCCATAATAGGCCCCAGTGTGTGATGTTCCCCTTCCCAAGCCCAAGTTAGCTCATTGTTCAGTTCCCACCTATGAGTGAGGACAGGCGGTGTTTGGTTTTCTGTTTTTACGATAGTTTGCCAAGAATGATGGTTTCCAGCTGTATCCATGTCCCTACAAAGGACACAAACTCATCCTTTTTTATGGCTGTGTAGTATTCCATGGTGCATATGTGCCACATTTTCTTAATCCAATCTGTCACTGATGGACATTTGGGTTGATTCCAAGTCTTTGCTATTGTGAATATTGCTGCAATGAACATATGTGGGCATGTGTCTTTATAGCAGCATGATTTATAATCCTTTGGGTATATCCCCAGTAATGGGATGTAATGGGATGGCTGGGTCATATGGTACTTCTAGTTCTAGATCCTTGAGGAATCGCCATACTGTTTTTCATAATGGTTGACCTAGTTTACAATCCCACCAACAGTGTAAAAGTGTTCCTATTTCTCCACATCCTCTCCAGCACCTGTTGTTTCCTGACTTTTTAATGATCGCCATTCTAACTGGTGTGAGATGGTATCTCATTTTGCTTTTGATTTGCATTTCTCTGATGGCCAGTGATGACAAGCATTTTTTCATGTGTGTGTTGGCTGTATGCATGTCTTCTTTTGAGAAATGTCTGTTCATATCCCTTGCCCACTTTTTGATGAGGTTGTTTTTTTCTTATAAATTTGTTTGAGTTCTTTGTAGGTTCTGGATATTAGCCCTTTGTCAGATGAGTAGATTGCAAATTTTTTTTCCCATTCTGTAGGTTGCCTGTTCACTCTAATGGTAGTTTCTTTTGCTGTGCAGAAGCTCTTTCGTTTAATTATATCCCATTTGTCAATTTTGGCTTTTGTTGCCATTGCTTTTGATATTTTAGACATGAAGTCCTTGCCCATGCCTATATCATGAATGGTACTACCTAGGTTTTCTTCTAGGGTTTTTATGGTATTAGGTCTAACATTTAAGTTTCTAATCCATCTTGAATTAATTTTCGTACAAGGAGTAAGGAAAGGATCCAGTTTCAGCTTTCTACTTATGGCTAGCCAAAGTATTATTTTTTTAACCAAGCAGTATTACTTTTTTAACCAAGCAGTTTAGCTTCAAACCACATTTTAAATCGTGTTTTTCCCCTTCCTACTTTCTCCCCAGTTTTGAGATGTAGCTATGAGATAAACTACAAAGTGTTTTACAGCCTAAAAAATTTTTCCTCCTCTCACCCCAGTTTCAAGATGTAGCTTTGAGACAATCTACAAATGTGTTTTCTTTTGTCTTGAAATGTAGTCTGAGTGTGTGCTTCACTCCCTTGCCTTTCCCACTTTATGCTACCATGCCTTATGCACATTTATTTACTTTAATGCTTGTTAAGCACACATCATGCTCACTTATCTGGTCATATATTTCCTTAGAAGCTTCAGGGGCAGAATCATGATACCGACCAGACATCTCTGGAATTCCTCTCCAGTAAAAGATTACTCCAAGGCCAGGACTCACTCCCTGCTAGAGACTGACTGCAAAATTGACTGCTATTGATTTGTAATCTGGTTGAGGCCATGATGGCACCAGCTGCTTCACCAGATAGAACAATAATTCACGACAAACGGTCAAAGCAGTTCATACCACCTGATACTGTGCTCACACCTTTTAGCCCTGCTGTCTTTCCTGCATTACTAACCCTTCTCCTTAAAAATTCATGCATTCTCCTTAAAAATTCATATATTCCCATATATATGTGTGTGTGTGTGTATATACATATATATATATATATGATGGGGTCTTATGAATCTTCCACATGATTTAAGAAGTAAGTGCATTGGAAAGTGATAATTTTTGGAAAGAATCCCACCCATTCTCCAATCTTGTTAGCATTTAACAAAGTTTGCTCTCTTTTTATCACACCTCACTCTTGTTATTTTGACTTTATTCTACAAGTTCAAGCAGCCAAACCCTCTTTGCCGATTACATTGCATCACATTTTCCTCATTCTTCTGTTTCATTTTTATTGCCTTTCTGTGAGCTACCTGGACATTTTTAAGAATTTATCTTTATTAATGATTTTTTAGGACATATATAGTTATAAGTTATATATAAGTTATATAACATATATATAAGTTATATAGTTAATAAAGATTAGTGATTCTCTGAATATTAAAATATGTGTCTTATCACTATCTACTGGACATAGAGAAAACAAACAAAATGCCAGACTTGAGCTCTGACTTACCAATAATTATCTAAAATGCTAAAATATAAATATTATAATATACCAATAACAAATACCTGCAGATTTTTTTTTTTTCCGAAATGACCCAGCAACAAAACTATTTCCCAGAAACTTACTTCAAATTCAATGACATAGGTAACTTGAAAGTGAAAGAATGGGACCAGGCACAGTGGCTCACACCTGCAATCCCAGCACTTTGGGCGGCCATGGCTGGTCGATCACTTGAGGTCAGGAGTTTGAGACCAGCCTGGCCAACATGGAGAAACCCCATCTCTACTAAAAACACAAAAATTAGCTGGGCATGGTGGTGTGCACCTGTAATCCTAGCTAGTTGGGAGGCTGAGGAATGAAAATTGCTTGAACTCGGGAGGTGGAGGTTGCAGTGAGCCAAGATCATGCCATGAAGCGCCAGTCTAGGAGAGCAAGACTCTATCTCAAAATGATAATAATAATAATAGTAATAGTAATAATAATAAAGAAAGTAAAATAAAATAATTCCTCAATAATCACAAAGTGACACGAAGATAAAATGCATAATCTGAAGTCTTATTAACCTTAAAGAATTTGAATTTATAATGCAAACATTAATTTATATAAGGAGGGATGGGTATAATAATGCAAGATAAAGTAGACTAAGAGCAAGTAAAATTACTAGATGCAAAGATGGACATCACATTGTTATAAAAGGGTGAATTCACCAAAAAACAGTAATTCTAAATAGATATGCTCCAAATAGCAGAGCCTCAAAATATATGAAGCTGAAAGGAGCATAGATTTTCCACAGTTATTATTGGGAGCATCATTGTCCTTCTCTCAGCAACTGATAGACATGATAGAGAGAAAATCAACAGCATTATCTGAATCCAGTCAACCAACAGGTTCTAAATTATAGCCTGTAAAATAAACATAAACATATTTAAAATAATGGAGTTCACAGAGTATGTTCTATGACCATAACAAAATCAAACAGATGTGATCAATTACAGAAAGATAAAAGAATGTCTCAAATTACTTGGAAATTATATAAAACATGTATTACTAAAAAGAGACAAAAGGAATATTTTAAGTAAATAAAAGCACATAGAACTGAATGAAAGTTAAATAAAATATGTAGCATATGAGCAATGCATCTGAACTATGCTGAGAAGGTAATTTATAACACAAAACACTTAAGAATAGAAATGTCTAACATAAATAATCAAAATCCCTAGCTCAAGAAATGAGGAAAGCAAAGTGCTCTCAAAGCAAGCAGAAAAAATGAATAAAAAAGACAAGAACTGAAATCAATGAATTTGGAAACAGTTAAACAACAGAGAAAAGCAGTGAAATAAATTTGTTTCCTCAAAAAGATCAATAAAATTGATACATGTTCAGCAAAAGAATAATAAATAAAAAGGGTAAAGAAACAAATCACCAATATCAGAACTGAAAGTGGATAATGTATATTATAGAGACCCTCAGCTGTTAAAGGGTAATATTACAATACTAGAAAAAAACCTTGCATTTATAAATTCAACAGCTTAGAATGTATAGATCCATTCCTCAATAATCACAGTCAAAGTGACACGAAGATAAAATGCATAATCTGAAGTCTTATTAACCTTAAAGAATTTGAATTTATAGCTTAAAATCTCCAATCACTCAATAATCTAATAGATTTCTTAAAACTAATTAACACCAATTTTACAATATATCTTCCAGAAAAATATAAAAGAAGGGAATACTTTTAAACTCTATATAAGATCAGAATTACCCTGATACTGAAACTAGAAAATATAGTTTTAAAAACACTAATAATTAATATTGTCTATGAATTTAAACTCAAAATTCAACAAGTTAACAACAGCACATCAAACCCAGCAATCTATTTAATGAATTGTATACCATCATCACGTGGAATTTATTGCAGATATTCAAAGGTGTTTTAATATTTGGAAATCTATGTAACCTACAGTATCAACAGGCTTAAGAAGAAAAAACAAATGATCATATAAATTGATACAGAAAAAATAGCAAAATCTGACACACATTTATGATAAAAATGCTCAGAAAAGTAGAGAGAGTGGTGCACATCCTTAACTTGTTAAGAAACTTCTAAAAACCCTGCATCTAATATCGTAATAATAAAAAACTGAATACTGTCTGCCTAAGATAAAAACATGGCTGGGCACATGGTTCACACCTGTAATTCTAGCAATTTGGGAGGCCAAGGCGGGCAGATCATTTGAGGCCAGGAGTTCAAGACTAGCCTGGCCAACATGGTGAAATCCCATCTCTCCAAAAACAAACAAACAAACAAAATAGCTGGGTGTGGTGGTGCTCACCTGTAATTCCAACTAGTGGGAGGATGAAGCATGAGAATTGTTTGAACCTGGGTGGCAGAGGTTGCAGTGTGCTGAGATCTTACCACTGTACTCCAACCTGGGTGACAAAGTGAGACTCTGTCTCGAAAAAATAAAAATAAAACAATAAATAAAAGATAATAAACATGAGAAAGATCTCTGCTCCCAAGAGTCATTTTTATTCACTACTAGGTTCTTTCATGGTAATAACAAGTTACCAGAAACTGGGTAATTTACAAATAATAGAAATTTATTTATCCAGTTCTGGAGGCTGGGAAGTCCAAGATCAAGGCACAGGCACATTAAATATTTAATGAGGGCTCACTCTATTCTTCAAAGATGGTACCTGTTTGCTGTGTGCTCATACGGTGGAAGGGAGAAGGGCAAAGCGTTCTTGTTTGTTCCCTTTGTGGTTTATGTTCCAACATAGAAATTTTGGAGGAACACATATGTTGTTCCCTGGCCCATAAAATCTGTGACTGTTTCACATACAGCATACATTCATTCTATTCCAATATCCCCAAATTTATTTACTCATTCCAGCATCAACTTTAAAGGCTAATTATGAAGTTTTATCTTAATATCATCTAAATCAGATATGGGTGAGATCAAGGTATGATTCATCCTGAGGCAATTCTCCCCTCCATTTATGAGTCTATGAAATCAAAAAAGTTATGTGCTTCCAAAATATGATGGGGCCGGGGGGACAGGAATAGAATAGACATCCCTATTCCAAAACAGAGAAACAGGAAAGAATAAAGGGGTAATAGATCCCCAGTAACTCCAAAATCTAACAAAGCAACTAACATTAAATCTTCAGGTGGAAGAAAAATCTTCTTTGACTCCCTGTCTCACCCTCCAGACACATTGAGACAGGTTTTGGTCCCCTGAGATCCTAGGTGATCCTGCCTCCATGGCTTCACTGGGTATAACCCGAACAGTAGCTTTCTGAGGTTGAAGTGCTTGTGACTCTCCCAGGCTGGTTTTGAACACTGGTGGGTCTACTATTTTGGTGTCTCAGAGGCAACTCTGTCTCTAGGACTTCATCAAGTATGCTCTAGTGAAACAGGTCAGGGTCAATGGCCACAATGGCTAAAGTGTTATCCAAGCTTTGTTGTCTCACATCCAAGAAAATTAAGGATTGTGGATGCAAAGGATGAGGTTGGAGCAAAAGTTTAATAAGCTAAAGAAAAAAGCTCTCCTCAGAAGAGAAGGGAGCCTGAGTTGGTTGCCATGTTTTTACAGTCAAATTGAAAAACTTTTATAGGAAACTCCTTTCATCTCTGTAGCTGTTTGGGTAACTTCTCTTATCTGTAAAGTTGTCTGTATAATTCTCCTTACCTACTAGTTGTGGGCACACAAAGCAGTTTTTGTTTGTATAACTATGGGTTTGTTTTAGGGAAGTCCCCACCTCCTCCCTCTGCAAGTTCCCACAGAGCCCACCCTGTACATTCTTGAAAAGGGGAGAAAATTTTTTTCTGGGAGACTATTACTCACACAAAGAACAAAAGACCTCTATGCTGGACCTTGCATCCTTATCTCACAGATGCAATCTGACTTTTCCCCAGGCTGTTCTGTAGTTGCCTGTAGCTGTGATTTTTTGGGCAGGCTGCCTCTCTGAGGACTAGCCTTAGCTGTCTACCTAACTAATTTTTCCTTTTCTTCTCCCTCACTAGTAGGGGTTGTCTAGGGTGGCCCTAACCCCATGGCTTTGCTGGTCATTGTGCTAGTGGGCACTCTCTTTGGTGAGCCAAACTGTATGCCTCCATTGGACATTTCCCTAGTGTGGATGGAGTCTTTACAGTGACTGTGTCTCTGTGTCAGTTCTCTGGGTCCTGAGGCTCTCCAATGCTTCCTTTGAAATCTAGATTAAGGTAATCATGCCTCCACAGCTCTTACACTCTGTGCACCTGCTGAATTAACACCATGCAGATGCTGCCAAAGGTTACCATTTGTGACTTCTGGATGGACAATGGCCCAAGTTGAGGCTGGAACCATTTGACCACAGCTGGGGTAGCCAAGTAGTGATGCATGGGAATTAAGGGGGCAGAAGATTGAGGTGGTATGGGGCAGTGAGCCCCAAGTTTCCATGGACACCCTGAGGCCCTCCTTTGAATAGATTCTGCCCGCAAATTACTGGCACTCTGGGTCTGTGATGGAATTGCCATCTGAAAATTATTCTTCCACTGTCTTGATGAATAGGATCTGGCTTCCTGATAGCCATACTAATCTCACCAAACATTTGATCGGCCACACCTTTGGTATTTGCTCCTGAACACAGGTTTTTATCCTTTATCATCTGACCAGGCTGGAAATTTTCCAAATCTTTACTATTTCCCCTTTGATTACAAATTCCACCGTAGTTTGTTTCTGTCTTAATTTGTTTTACTACCAAAAAAAAAAAAAAAAAAAAAAAAATCAAGCAAGGCTATGAAGCACCCTGAACACTACTTAGAGATTTCTTCTGCCAAATATCCTAGTTCATCAATTTTTACTTCTACCTTCCACAAAGCTCTAGGTCAAGAACAAAATTCAGCCACTCTATAACCACAATGACTTTTCTCTCAGTTTTCAGTAATGTATTTCCCATTTCTATCTAAAATCTCATCAGAATGGCCTTTACTGTCCATATTTCGACTAACATTCTGTTCAAGATCATTTACACTATTTTTAAGAAGATTAAGTTTCTCTCTGCAGCTCTCCTCTTCTTCCGAGCTCACACCAGAATAGTGCTTTATGTTCCACCTTCTAATAGTTGACATTTACCCAGACCCCAGGCCACCTTCACATATTTCAGTATTTGTTATAGCAACACCCCACTTCTCAGTAGCAATTTCTGTTTTAGTCTATTTGTGCTGCTATCCAAAATACCACACACTGGGTAATTTATAAATAATAGAAGTTTATTTCTGACACTCTGGAAGCTGGGACATCAAATAGCAAGGCATCAATAGATTCAGGGTCTGGTGAGGATTCACTCTCTCCTTCCAAGATGACACATGATGACTGCATCTTCACATGATGGAAATAGGAAAGGCAAAAGGGCTTAGTTAGTTCTTTCCATTTTTTATTAATTCCATGAAAAATTAAATAATTAGGCCCTCATGACCAAATAATTAGGCCCTTATGCCCTAATTACCACCCAAAAGCCCTACCTTTTGATACCATCACCATGGGGTTTAAGTTCCAACATATGAATTTTGGAAAGACATACATTCAGATAGAGCAGGCTTTCTTCCTGGCTTGCAGATGGCTGCCCTCTCACTGTGTAATCACACGGCAGAGAAAGAAAGAGCTCTGATTTATTTTCTTCTTCTTATGAGGAGACTACCTCATCTTGGAGCTCCTCTTTCATGACCTAATATAAACCTCAAAATCTCTTAAAACCTCCACCTTCAAATACCACCATATTTGAAATTAGGGCTTTAATACCTGAATTTTGAGAAGACAGAAACATTCTGTAACATTATGGAAGTATAAAAGCATTACAATAGCTACAATTTTGAAAAAGGAGACTAAAAGTTAAAAGAATCGCTACTCATCAGTATTACTATACTTATATAGCTATATTAATTAAGACTGTGTGGTGTTAACGAGGGAAAGATACAATATATCAATAAAAGAGAATGGAAATCCCCCAAAATAGACTCATACAAACATGCCTAACTGATTTTTGACACTGCGCAAAATAATTAGTGGTTGAAGAGTAGCTTTTCAACTAAAAATGCTATAGCATTAGATATCTATAGGCCAGAAAACAAACATTGGCAAAAACTTTATACCTTGCACAAAAAAATAATTTAATATGGTTCACAGACTTAAATGTAAGATACAAAACTATAAAAAGGAAATAATAGATAATCTTTGGGTCAAAGTTAGGAAAGAAGTTGTTAAACTTGACATGAAACATATAGTTCACAAAATAAAAAAAATTGGTGAGCTGAGCCTCATCAAAACTTTCAACTTTTGCTCTGCAAAAGATACTCTAAGTAAGATGAAAAGACAAGGTGAAAATTGAGAGAAAATATTTACCAAATCTGACAAGAACTAATATATACAATATATAAAAAACTTCAAAACTCAATAGTGAAAAAAGTCATTACCGTTAAAAATGGAAAAAAGATATAAACGCATAATACACTGAGAATACACAATTGGCAAATAAGCACATGAAAATATG
The DNA here is from genome assembly GCF_049350105.2 of Macaca mulatta. Taxonomy (NCBI): domain Eukaryota; kingdom Metazoa; phylum Chordata; class Mammalia; order Primates; family Cercopithecidae; genus Macaca; species Macaca mulatta. The sequence continues at coordinate 69,294,942 of NC_133410.1, forward strand.
TATAACATCCTTCACCATTAAAGGAATATGAATTAAAACCAAACTGAAATACTGGCACAGAGAGAAGTCAGGGAGATATTAGGTAGAAGAGGGCGGTTCCCTGGCAAAGGTCCCATTCCCAAGTCTGGCAATCCAGGGCGCTAGATGGGAACATGGATTCCTGTTTCTGTGCCAAATGTTGCCTTTTGGCCTGTCACGCCCTCCTATCCTATACCCATATAATCTCTAAACCCCAGGCTCCATAGGCAGATAAACAAGAGCAGAGGAACAGAAGGGTGGCAGAGCAGCACGGCAGAGAAGGAGCTTCTGAACATCAAGAGGAGTTCAGCTGGGTATGGTCAGAGGGAACAATGGCTGTGGGATGACAGAGCTCCAGGGGAAGATCATCTTAGTCCATCCCCTTTTCAGCTCCCCATTCATCCGAATGAGAGCCACCTCTATCTGGCAGTAAAATTCCCCGTGTTTACCATCCTTCAATTTGTCTGTGTGATCTGATTTTTCCTGGACGCCAGACAAGAACCCAGGTCCCAAGAGGGCACTGAAATGATTAACGCTTAAGCCATCTGCGGGTGGCAGAGTTAAAAGAGCACTGTAGTATGCCCACTGGGGCTCTGGGAACCTCAGACACCCCCGCTAGATGCTACCATGGTGCCTGAGCCCAAAAGCACTTGCCCTGTCTCCTGCACCTGTCCATCTGCATGCTCTTTCTCACATAAAGAGTTGGAGCCCACAGTGGCCAAACGGATGAGCCACACCCCATTGCACGTCTTGCGAGGGAGTCAGGGGATGCTCCCATTTCAATACCGTTTGTTAATAAAAGATCAATGAAATCCGTGGAAGCAAAAGAAGAACTCTATTTTCCAAAACAAACTTCAGATTGCAGACTGAGGACAAGAAGCCTTCAGTGTAAAAATGAAAGGGTACTCTGAGGAGGAGCAGGTTGAAGAGTTAGAGATCATAAAGAAGAGGGGGAGAGTTAGGGGAGTGATAGACTCTTGATTAGAAGACCTTTAAACGCCAAACCACCAGTCTCTCTTAATTGGCTGTTTGCAGGTAGTCTGTTGGTGGTTAGTTGGGAAATTTCCAGCTGTAATTGTTTTTGACATTGTTTTCTGGAACTGTTTCTGACTTGGTTGGAGAAAAATACGTTTTGCAACATTTGCCAAGGACACACAGAGTGTGGCTACTCCCCCACCTTGCCACAGCCCCTTGGTATTGCTCTCAACATTTGAACTACAGGAAGTTCATTACATCTGTCAACTGAGGCGTAATTTGACACACTACACAACTGTCAGAATGGCTTAAAAAAAAAAGAATAGTGAAACCATTAAATCTTGGAGAGGATAGGAAGAGAATAGATCATTCAAGCATTGCCAGTGGGAATATTAAATGGTACTGCACTCTGCAAAACAGTTTGACTCTTTTTAAAAACCTCAACATGAAACTACCATAAGATCTACAAATTTAACTTTTGATATTATCACAGAAAAAGGGAAAGACATGGTCACATAAACACCTGTATATGAATGTTTATAACTCAAAACTGGAACCAACACAGATGTCCTTCAATGAGTTAATGACTAAAGAAAATGCACTACACTGATACCAGACGATATTACTCAGGAATTAAACAAACCATTGATGTAAAATAAAACTTGGATGAATCTCTAAGATTTAAACCAAGTAAAAAAGGCAATTCTAAATGGTTTCATATGTTAACACAAAATATCTGAGACAGATCTCAGTCAATTTAGATAGTTTATTTTGCCAAGGTTAAGAATGTGCCTGTGACACAGCCTCAGGAGGTCCTGATGTCATGTGCCCAGGATGGTCAGTGGTACAGTTTGCTATTATACATTTTAGGGAGACATGAGACATCAATCAATATGTATAACATGTACATTGTTTCGGTCTAGAAAGGCGGGGACAACTCAAAGTTGGAGTTTCCAGGTTAAAAGTAGATAAGAAAGTAAAGGTGGCATTCTTCTGAGTTATTGATCAGTCTTCCACTGAATACACAATTTAGTCTGGCTCCATGAATCTGCATTTTTACATAAACAATAGGCGGAGGAAGTAATCATATATGCATTTGTCTCAGGTGAGCCTCAGAGGGATGACTCTGAGTTCTATCTGTCCTTTGTCCACAAGGAATTTCCTGTGGGCAAATTGTGAGGGAGGTATACAGCTTACCTTTGTAGCAATCTTGTTTAGGAATAAAATGGGAAGCAGGTTTGCCTTTCATAGTTCTCAGTTTGACTTTTCTCACTGCTTAGTGATTTTAGGGTCCCGAGATTTATTTTCCTTATACACATATGATATGATTTATACAGTATTTTCAAAAAGACTAAATTTTTAAGACGAGACTATATTAGAGTGTTCAGCATTAGCGAAGGAGGAGGGAAGGGAGGAGTGTGTATCTCTGATAGAGCAACAGGAGGGATCCTTTTTTTTTTTTTTAATTTATTTATTATTATTATACTTTAAGTTGTAGGGTACATGTGCATAACGTGCAGGTTTGTTACATATGTATACCTGTGCCATGTTGGTGTGCTGCACCCATCAACTCGTCATTTACATCAGGTATAACTCCCAATGCAATCCCTCCCCCCTCCCCCCTCCCCATGATAGGCCCCTGTGTGTGATGTTCCCCTTCCTGAGTCCAAGTGATCTCATTGTTCAGTTCCCACCTATGAGTGAGAACATGCGGTGTTTGGTTTTCTGTTCTTGTGATAGTTTGCTAAGAATGATGGTTTCCAGCTGCATCCATGTCCCTACAAAGGACACAAACTCATCCTTTTTTATGGCTACATAGTATTCCATGGTGTATATGTGCCACATTTTCTTAATCCAATCTGTCAATGATGGACATTTGGGTTGATTCCAAGTCTTTGCTATTGTGAATAGTGCCGCAATAAACATACGTGTGCATGTGTCTTTATAGCAGCATAATTTATAATCCTTTGGGTATATACCCAGTAATGGGATGGCTGGGTCATATGGTACATCTAGTTCTAGATCCTTGAGGAATCGCCACAAAGGGCTAATATCCAGAACCTACAAAGAACTCAAACAAATTTACAAGAAAAAAACAAACAACCCCATCAAAAAGTGGGCAAAGGATATGAACAGACATTTCTCAAAAGAAGACATTCATACAGCCAACACACACATGAAAAAATGCTTGTCATCACTGGCCATCAGAGAAATGCAAATCAAAACCACAATGAGATACCATCTCACACCAGTTAGAATGGCGATCATTAAAAAGTCAGGAAACAACAGGTGCTGGAGAGGATGTGGAGAAATAGGAACACTTTTACACTGTTGGTGGGATTGTAAACTAGTTCAACCATTATGGATCCTTGTTTTAATGAAGCTTTATTCTAACTTGACTGTGGTGCTGGATACATTAACCTGCCCTCCTCCTAATACAATTTTATAAAACACAGACACATACACATACACACTCATTAATGAGTAAAATAAAACTTGGAAAGTGGCCATGATGTTGCTTAAGAACATACATTTTATAAAAACTCTGGCTTCACTCTTCTCAGATTCTTCTATGCTTCTTAAATGTAAGTAATCTTAGGAATCTTCTTTCATGAGTAAGAATGAACATAAGAGAAGTTTGTAGCTTTTAATTTCCATTGTATTTAACTTGTGCTATAGAAGTTGGTATTATCCATTGTGCCTGTTTGAACTATAGTGTATAAAGATACATCAATTACTGAATAAATAATGAATGGATTATTGGTGAGCGAAATTATACCATATAAACAAAAAACTCTAATGTATACATTTTATGTTTCCTCCATTGATTATCCTGGTTATAAAATTTAGTATTACAAATGTTTGCATCTTTAAGATTTTTTTTTTACTTTTTGTTTTTGCATATTATCCATATTAGTTCTGAAATGTATTGCCACCGTCAAATAATAATTTAGCCAAATTTCTTATATTTTAAAAGAAATCAAATTATTATATTATTAACATCTTAGCACAATATGAATCATTCCTTTATATTTCCATGAACAAAGAGTGAATGGAACAAATAATGAACTCATTGTGTGAAAATAACAAAGACATTAATCACATGTATTCTACAGAATTCAAATATTTATTTTCATAATGCCAAAACAGAAGAGATGAATACATTATAATGATCAAAGCAGTTCGTTATGCTCTAATGATATCTATTATTGGAATAAAGGAAAACAGGAAAATTTATTTAAAGTGTTTGAAATTATCATATCTTTTTTAACAAGGGGGTCTTACCTTAATAGATTGCTTGATAAAACTAAGCAGGAACTAACAATAATATATAAATTAAAGGATGCTAAGTGTTAATTAATAGATATTCATAGATATTCAAACACCTGTGTGCTTCTGAAAAGAGTTACTCAGCCGGGCACGGTGACTCACGCCTGTAATCCCAGCACTTTGGGAGGCTGACGCGGTTGGATCACAAGCTCAAGAGATCGAGACCAGCCTGGCCAACATGATGAAACCTCGTCTCTACTAAAAATACAAAAATTAGCTGGGTGTGGTGGCACGTGCCTGTAGTCCCAGCTACTTGGGAGGCTGAGGCAAGAGAATCTCTTGAACCTGGCAGGCAGAGGTTGCAGTGAGCCCAGATAGCGCTGCTGCACTCCAGCCTGGCGACAGAGAAAGATTCCGTCTAAAAAAAAAAAAAAAAAAAAAAAAAAAAAAAATAGTTACTCAATCAAGAATTGGCAATAATTCAAACTGCATTTCTTGCAATTAGGTGTAACTTTAATTACTTACTTAGAAATCCCTAAGAAAAATTCAATCAAATGTGAAGAGTCCATTTGCCACTGCATTGAATTATTAGCTTCACACCTGAAAAAGGTTTTGTGTATTATACTAATTTAAATTCCTCTTAAAGAAATGTTAGGAAATTGGCCGGGCGCGGTGGCTCAAGCCTGTAATCCCAGTACTTTGGGAGGCCGAGACGGGTGGATCACGAAGTCAGGAGATCGAGACCATCCTGGCTAACATGGTGAAACCCCGTCTCTACTAAAAAAAATACAAAAAACTAGCCGGGCGCGGTGGCGGGCGCCTGTAGTCCCAGCTACTCGGAGGCCGAGGCAGGAGAATGGCGTGAACCCGGGAGGCGGAGCTTGCAGTGAGCCGAGATCGCGCCACTGCACTCCAGCCTGGGTGACACAGCGAGACTCCGTCTCAAAAAAAAAAAAAAAAAAGAAATGTTAGGAAATTAAAAACAAGTCAATGTGATAATGCATGTCTACACCTAATTGTGGTAGCAGTAAAGTCTCTACTGATATCTCTTTGTCTTTATTTTTATAATATATTTATGTGTGATTCTAATCTTGCTAATAGATGGCATTACCACTCTTGGAGGAAAGCAATTATCCCATTCTCCTCCATTCAATTTGATAAAAACCCAGGAAACAAGTGGCTAATTAATATACAGCAGATGTAAAAGTAGAGAGCAACACCAGAAGACAGTAACCACAAGAACAGTGATGACTATTCAATCACTCTCAAGCCCCTTAAATTTCTATTATTATTATTATTATTATCTAAAAAGTAACTATTTGGAAACTTTTTTTTTTCCATTTAGGTTAGAAACAGATTGCAAATATTACAGTAACATTTTTCTGTGGGAAAAATTGAAATGATACTTACTAAATTTTATAGGAACTTTTTTTGTCTTACTCAACTCTTTCTTGACAAAATGCAGTACTAAACAAGGAATTTAGCCTAGTATTATTGCCAAGAAGGAATTCATACTGACATATTGTGACTAAATATGCAATTATGTAAATCATAAGCTGAAAGAAAATTTAATATTTTGGAAGTGACAAAAGGTCAACTATCCAACAGATTTATAATATGTCATTAGGGAAAAATAATGTGTAAAAATATAGCCATGGAAGTATACACAACAACATTCAATGTATTTAAAGCAAACACTCTGTGTAAATATCTTTCTATGTATTAATATAAAATTGCTATGGAACTTATTATTTTGCAGCTATTTTATAAATAAATGATTATAAAGTCAACTTGTAATATGTAATTAATTAGACATAGAAGACACATAACTAAATTGTTAACATACGAAAGGAACAAACCTACAGTTATAAACAAAAAGTGCGCATTTGGAATATTCTTTCCACAATGTTATTTGATGGAACTTCAAAAATATGTTAAAGTATTAAAATAAGTTAGATAAAATTGGTGTTGTTACAAAATTTGGTCATTATTCATATTCCGTAGTTCAGATGCTATGGATTAGGTGATTCTAAAATACTTTTATCTCTTTAAATATTACTACTAAATTAAATATTATAAAAATAATGACTAACAAATTTGGAGATACATATGTATGTATATATCTATATACACATATATACACACACACACAAAGTGTCTAATTATGAATTTGGATATCTTGCCCAATTGTTTTTAAGTTGAAAAGAGGAATTATTTACAAATGAAAGCATAAAATCATAATATGCAATATTTATCTGAAAATGCAAAGTATCAGATTCAAATAGGGTAAATAAAAAATAAGATCTTGAGGTTTAAAATAGCCTCCAAACGAAAACAAGTCACGCATGAATGCTTGACCTTATGCATTGGGTAGTTTGTAAAGTTAGTGTTAAGCTTTCATTAATATTTTTGTTATGATTTGTAAACTTAGTGAGTAAACAAGATTACTCCATCCTTAACTTTTTTCTTGACAGTACAGTCATGAACGCTTAAGATATAAAATATGTAACTTTTAAGTTAATATGAGTCCACATTATAAAATAAACTAGAAAATACTTTTTTGTCATTTGAACACCTAGTTTTTTTAATATCCACTTAAAATTTATTACTTGTCTTATCTATTTTTATTTATAAGTTCTTGACTTTGCAAAAATATATTAAAGAAGATAAATAAAATAATTATATTATAATTATTTTAAATATTACATTTAAATACTAAATATTAATATATATACATTTTTATTTACTTTAAAAAGTGAATATTGTATAAGTAAATCTGTAATCTGTGTAATTAATTGAGCAGTAAAACTTTTAACAGAAAGGGGTCTCAAACCAGACCCCAAGAGAGGGTTTTTGGATCTCAAGCAAGAAAAAATTCGGGGCAAGTCCACAGAGTAAAGTGAAAGCAAGTTTATTCAGAAAGTAACCGAATAAAAGAATGGCTACTCCAAAGGCAGAACAGCTACCAGGGCTGCTGGTTGCCCATTTTTATAGTTATTTCCTGATTATATGCTAAACAAAAGTTGGATGATAAATTTTCTTTTCTTTTTTTATTTTGTGTGTGTGTCTGTGTGTGTGTGTGTGTGTGCGTACGCGTGTGTGACAGAATCTTGCTCTGTCACCCAGGCTGGAGTGCAGTGGTATGATCTCAGCTCACCACAACCTCTGCCTCCCTGGTTAAAGCGATTCTCCTGCCTCAGCCTCCGGAGTAGCTAGGATTACAGGCATGTGCCACCATGCCCAGCTAATTTTTGTATTTTTAGTAGAGACAGGGTTTCACCATGTTGGCTAGGCTGGTCTCGAACTCCTGACCTCAGGTGATGCGCCTTCTTCGGCCTCCCAGAGTGCTGGGATTGTAGGCATGAGCCACCGCACCCAGCCTATTCATGAATCTTCCAGGAAAAGGGTAGGCAATTATTAGAACTGTGGGTTCCTCCCCTTTTTAGACCATATAGCTTAACTTCCTGACCTTGCCATGGCATATATAAACTGTCATTGTGTTGGTGGGAGTGTCTCTTAGCATGAATTGATGGGTTTTAGCCAGCTTCTTTACTGTAGCCTGTTTCATCAGCAAGATCTTTATGACCTGTATCTTGTGCAGACTTCCTATTAATCCTATGAATTAGAATGCAGCCCAGTAGGTCTCAGCCTCATTTTACCCAGATCTTATTCAAGGTGGAGTTGCTGTAGTTCAAATGACTGTGACAAAACACCATACAATGTGGTTAGCTCATACCATATTCATATTATGAAATTATCCTTTTAACTTCTCAGACTCCATAATTGTGTTAAGTTCATGCCTCATAAAAAAATCTCTTTCAATACATCTATACCTTTTTTGTTCTGTTTTTCTATAGTGCTGTAATACAAAAAGTGAGGAGAAAACATATAGAATTTTGTATAACATCAAATATGTTCTTGTAATTCTAGAAAGTAAGAGACAATGGAGAAATGCTGCAAAGTGATATCATTTTTTACACATTATTGATTGAGAGTTAAAAGAGAGTAAAGATCTCCTTAATTATAAAAAATAATGAAAAGTTTCCAAAATCTTTTAACCCCCATACACTCTTTCTCAGGAATTTACCAAAGTATATGTTTTTACGTAACTAAGAAACACATCAAAGAAGAGGCATTACAGGGAGTGTGAAACTAACCCTGAAATGAAGAAAAGACAATTCCTGATATAATGATGAAAGAAAGTGACAATATGACAGAATTGCAAAAATCCTTGAGAGCAGCAGTGGATTTGTACAGGAAGACATAGAAAAGAAGGGAAAGAAAGCAAGGAAGGAAGGAAGGAAGAGAGGAAGGTTACAGAAAGATAAACAAACGTCTGTCTAACATATTTAATGTATTCAGAGGGGATTTCTGCTAAAAAAAAAAGTTTAGGTGAATTAATGATAGATACATTATAAACAAAGCATCTAGAAATGATGAATCATCCATTTTAGATAAAAAATAAAAATGTTAATCACCCGGTTATCCTCATATGAGTTATATAATGATATAAAAAGTAACAATCTAAATAAAATTTAAGGTACTTTCGATTCTCCTGCCTCAGCCTCCCAAGTAGCTACAGGCGTGCACCACCACCCCTAGTTAATTTTTGTATTTTTAGTAGAGATGGGACTTCATCATGTTAGCCAGGCTGGTCTAGAACTACTGACCTCGTGATCTGCCCTCCTCAGCCTCCCAAAGTGCTGGGATTACGTGCATGAGCCACTGCCCCAGGCTAATTTAAGATACTTTTATAGAGAAATAGCCAGGGAATTGAGGAGAGATGCACACAACTTTTTTACAAATCAAACAAACTGTGTTGTGCAGTTTCTTGTTGGGGGCTACACCGGGGGTGGTGGAGAATGAAAGAACACACACAAAGACAAAGACACACAGAGAACATGGCGGCCGCACTCAGAGCCTCTGCCTCACTTTATTTATACTCCATAAACCTCACGTCAGCAGAAAGAATGCAATGCAAAACAAACTTTCTTTTCCCACATGTAACCTTCTACTCAGTACCTTGTTTCTATATTCTTTCTCATTTACCCGCCTTCTTGGCGCCTACGGGAGTTCATTAAAAGTTCAGTTGGAGATACTGTCCTTGAGCCCTATCTATTCTCAGCATACTGTTTTCAAAGGCCCCTGCATTTCCCCCCTTTTTATTTTGTTTTGCCTCAATCCTAAAAAGGTAGCCCATATTTGTTCCTGTGTTTTCTTTTGTTTTTGGTAGCGACGGAGGGAACATCGAATCACCAAAAGAAGTAGACCCAAACCAAGTGCCCAAAGCAATATACTTCCAGAGATTGTAGAAATCCATGTTTTTATCTGAGTCCATGGGTTAAAGGCAGCAAGGCATTGCCCCAGCTCCTGCAAGGTTACAGTTCCAGACAGCACATGTAATTGTTGTCGAAATGCTTCGGAAATGTTCTGAGTGAGCTCTTGAATGTCCAAACTAATATTTTTATGGCCAATTAATAATTTTTGGATTACAGTCCAATTTTGAGAGATGTTAAAAGGCAGAGGTGTTACACAAAATTGAGTGGAATTCCAATCACATTGTAATGTTACCCGAGTACTGAGTACAGTGAGCTGATCTCCAAGCCATGTCAACGCTTGCTCCATGTTGTCCAATCTTTCAGCAAGTTGAGAATCAATGTTTCGTTGTTGAAGCCATAACCGGTGAGATTGTTCATGCCATTGCTGCACAAATTCAGCATTTTGTATGCTTTGATGAAGAGCGAGCCCTGCTACGGCCGCAGTGGAGGCGATGGCAACAAGACTCATCACCGAGGCAATTATAAGTCCAAGTGCACGGCGGATTCACTGAAGAGAAGTCCAAATATAAGTTTCAAGAGGTGATGCCCCCCACGGTCGCGTAAGATTAACAGGTAGCCAAATTTCCTTATGAGCCCTGAGGATATAAATATCCCCAGCAAAGTTGTGCCACCAGGAATGATTGAGGCAAGACAAAAATGTACACGTATTTGTACAATTAACAATTCCCGTATTATTATTCCATATCAAATTCCCTGCTAATAATAGGTAGGGCTTACGGACACAAGCAATAATATATTGAGAGGTATTCCTATATAACTGAATATGAAAGGAATTAGTTGGGTTAGAAAGATTAAGAGACATATTCCCCACAAAAGTGCTAATGGCATCGCCTGCAGCTAACAACTTCCAAAGATGACTCTGTACTTAGGCCTCCTTCACACCATACCAAGGTTTCATTATTGTTAGCAACAATACTTTTATTTACCCGGTGCCATTTCAAAGGTATGTGACTAAATTTTATTTGAAAATCACCGTGCACACTTCAATCAGTTATTTGCATCCCATTGTATTCTAATAAAATCCGGGTTTTATTTCCCCGACATAGTTGCCACTCCAGCACCTCAATATTAGGAGAAACCTCTGGAATAGGACAAAAAGGTAAAGAACTAGGAATAGTTTCATTACTATATACAGTATGATTATAATAACAATATTAGCAGCCACATAACTATGATTATAGTGAACAACCCAGGCTTCATACGATTTTCGGAGACAATGAGAACTATTTCCCATGCATATTGGAAGTTCTTCCACTCCAAATTGATATGTGTTGTTTATAATTTCCGTTTCCCGTTCTATATTGTCCTTGTCTATATAGGGGGACGGCATTCAAGTAGTGTCATTGGTGAAAACCTTAATTTCCGCCTCTCCCCAGGCGACTCCCTGATATAAGGGTGGAAAGGGAATATAAGTGCAATATTCATACAAAGCCTCACTAAGGGAAATAAGTCCCCCGCCGAGGCACATCCAACAAAGGAAGAAATGCATGCTGAATCCAGTTTTCTTTTCAACAGGGTTTCAATTATCTTTTAGGAAACCACTTAGGTCCGCTCCCTGTAAGGAAAAGAGCATAGCCCTGTTCCTGTTTTAGAACTTGCCCTTGAACATACTTACCTTCTTCATCAGGATACCAAATCTTTAAATTGTCAGCGGGGACTATCACCGAGGGAGGTGAGGAAAGATGGGTTACAACAGCGGAGTCTTGCAATGGTCTCCATTGATTCAAAAAATAATTAAGGTAAAAAGAACCTTCAAAATCAAAAAAATTAAGGTAGAAAGGTTAACCTTCAAAAAAATCTGTTTTTTTGGGGGGGCTCATTTCCCCCTTTTTGTTTTAATAGTTGAGTTTTTAAAGTTAAATTTGCACGCTCAATGATGGCTTGACCTTGACTGTTGCCCGGGATCCCGGTGATATGTGGAATATTGTATTGCTGTAAGAAAACTTGTAATTTATGAGAGACATAGGCAGGGGCATTATCAGTTTTAAGTATAAAAGGAATGCCCATAATGGCAAAACAAGCTAAGAGATGTGTAATAACAGAATCAGCTTTCTCAGATGGCAACGGAGTGGCCCATTGAAAATGAGAAAAAGTATCAATGGTATGATGAACATACTTTAATCGTCCAAAAGAAGGAATATGTATAACATCCATTTGCCAAATTTGATTAACTTGAGTACCTCTCGGGTTAACTCCAGGATGGAAGGATGGAATGCTCAAAGGAGCACAGAAAGGACAAGAGAACGAGCTTATTTATGAGTTAAATGAAACCGTCATTGAAGGCCAGAACTATTAGTGTGATGTAGAGCATGTTCTTGTTCTGCAGCCTGCAAGTGGCCAATTAGAAGTGAATCAATCTGAGTATTACCATGAACTAAGGGTCCAGGCAGTTGAGAATGAGAACGAAGATGAGTGATGAATAAAGGAGCTCGACGTTGGCTCAAAGTAGAAAATAACAAGGAAAAGAGTTTTTGAAGAGAAGAAGTAGCACAAAGAGGTAAAGTGGCCTGAGAAATATAAGAAGTAACATAAACGGCGTATTGAGAATCACTAACAATATTACAACCAGTAGTAGGGAAATCAAGTAAGACCATGAGAATAGCAAACAATTCTCCCTGTTGCACCGAGGGATAAGGATAAACTGTAACTCAAGATTGATGAAGCTTCTTGCCAAGAATCAGAAGTTGCAAGAAGATAAATGATATGACTATGAGTGAATTGAGAGATAATTAAGGAAGGATCTCCTCCCCAAAGTTGTCGACAGTGATGCCGTCCTTTGATGATCAGTTCAGCTAAACAATCAATATAAGTAGCCAAGCGTTTAGATGTCTGATTGGACAAAAAGATCCATTCTAGCGGCCGATTGGTCTGATGAATCATTCCTGTAGGAGAATGTAAAGTATGAAATAAACAAAGGGAAAGGGGAACATCGGGAAGGATATAATGTAAATGAGCCTTTTGAAGTTGCTCTTCCACAAGCTGGAGTTCCTGTAAAGCCAAAGGAGTTAAATGACGTGAGCTGTCCAAGTGACTGTCTCCTTCTAGAATAGAAAAAAGATGTTGTAACTGAATAGAGAAAAAACAATTTTTGAGATCTATGACCATTAATTTTTAACTTTGTGGGATAAGGGCAGGATTAGGAAGACCAGGCTGTAAACTTTCCCTAGGTTTAATGTAAACATTTATAGTTTTAAGACAAGACAAAGACGGGAATTCCATGCAGAAATACGTGGCTTTATATTCCTCTCAGCCATTTGTTTTTTGACTTACTCTTTTAGAGTCCTAAGTATTTCTTTAAATAATGGTCACTGTTTCACATAAATAGGAGTGGTGGCTATGAGTTTAAAGGATTGTAGCCCATTTTGAACATCATATTTTTGGCAGCTGAGGAAATATGAGGAATGTTTAAAAAAGCAGCAAATTGTTGTGAAAGATCCCAAAAATTAATATTGATAGGAACAATATAAAAATAAAAAAAAAACACTTGACCTTGTTAACCTTTAGGACCGACACAGGTTAAAGGTTCTATGTTTTGATAAACCACAGAAGCAGCACCCAAGCCAGTGAGTATAACTGAAACTTGTCTTTTTTCCTATTGTATAGGCCTCTAATTTAAACAAATAATAGACATATTCACCACTGTATCAATCAACCCTTTAAAAACTATTTCATTAATGTGCAATGAACATAAGGGCTTTTGATTAGAAACTAAAGTTTCCCAAAAAACAGTTTTTTCTGTGCTACCAAACCCTCCCTATTGAGAATACGTTCCCCTGCCTCTAGGCATATAAATTGTGAGACTTGAACCATAATAAGAATTTTATTAGTAACATCATGTCTCTCTAATAGCTAATTTATATACTCCTCTATTAGGAGACAAAGTATAAGGCTGAGTAATAACTAAGTCAGCAGCGGCGCTCTGCTTAGTTGCCACATAAAGCTGAGAAACTGGGGTAAGGTGTGGGATCCTTAAGGAGGACTTGAATTTATTCCTTGATGTTGTAGGCCATTGCTCACTGGATATTGTATGCAGATTTAGTCAATAACAAATATTTGTAAACAAATAAGGTGATTACAGGTACAGAAATTCAGTTCATAGCTTACTATTCAATAGAGTATCTGCTTTGTAAAAAATGGTGGACCACAAAATACTCAACGGATTTTGGTTTTCAAAACACAGTGATGCTATCCAAGGCTAAATAGATACTTGAAATTGGGATTGGATCTGGTGCTGAGATACAACTTTTACTTAGTTATTGATTTTTCTTTCCTCCGATTATTCCAAGGAGGGTGACTACCAATTTTGTACTTTATAGAGCAGTCTAGAGGAAAGGGTTAAGCATGTAAGCTCTGGGGACAGAAAGTCATATTTTCAAAATATAATAGCTATATGACCTTGGATACATTTATAAAACTGTCTTAACTCTGTTTTCCTGTCTACAAAATGGTAATAATTATAAAATTTGTCAGTCTTAAAGGGATGTTGGAAGAACTAAATGCAAGTGAAGATTTTTTCACAGTAGTAGACACATAGTAAGTACTCAGTATACTATGGCTATTATTACTGTTATTATTGTTAATATTACGTCTATTAATTTTAGTTCTTTAATGTAACAAGTGCAGAACCATAATCTCACATCCTTCAGAGTCATGCTCATCTTTTATTTTTTGGTCCTTTGACTAGTTTAATGATTTATTACAAGAAACCTAGTTAGTTTGTGCATTCTTTTCCTTTCTTATATTTCTCATTTGTAAAGACTGATAAACCAACTACACTTTCAGACCTGGTGACATAAATTTTTGGGGCCCCAAGCCTGTGGGCCCCGGCTCCCATTTCCCAGGAGAGGAGACAGTAAATTTCCACTTTTATCAGTTTTGAAATGACATTTATTTGTCCAATGTCGACCTTTACCACAACATTTGTACACCTTTGAAGGCAGCTTTCTGCCTTGAGAGATAAAAGTGTTCAATTTTTATGACATTCTTTTTTGAAATGTCTAGGTTTACCACACTGGAAGCAAACACCTTGTTTGTTATTTCCTTTTAAGGCTTTAGACAAAGCTCCAGCAAATAATTGAGCATTATAAATAGCCCCTCCAACACTAACACAAGTTTTAATATATTTATCTAAATTGGCCCCATTGGCCTTTAACGATTTTAACAATTTTTGACAGTCAGCATAAGCATTTTTAAAAGACAACGTTTGTAACAAAATTTTTGAAGCAAGGTCAGCACCCCCAATTTTCAAGACAGCATCCTGAAGACGGGCTACGAAATCTGAATATTGTTCATTTGTGCCCAGTAAAATCTTCACAGAGGAAAGGGAAGATTTTCCTGTTATCTCTACCTTATTTTAGGTCCTTAAAAACAAAGTCTTGATTTGAGTAAGGGCGACATCTTCTAGACCAGCCTGAGCACTAAGAGTAGCATATTGGCCCGTGCCTATGAGTTGTTCCTCAGTGGCTCCTGGGGGATCACACATAACATTTTTTCTAGCCTGTACATGCGCCTTGTTCATTTACCAGCTGTGCAATTGTAACCACTGAGAACGATCAAGAAAAGCTTTCCCCAAAGTCTTCCAGTCTATAGAAATTATCAAATTTTCTGATGAAAAAATATCAAGAAGACCAAGGATAGGGGTTCATAGTTAGAAATGGCAGCTTTCATTTCTTTTAAACATTTAATTAGTAAGGCATTAAATTGGACATTATTGCCACCATTTGAAAGCTAAGCATTAGGAGCAAAAGAAGCACAAATAATTGGAAACAGATCCAGCTCCTTAAAATTTTTTTTTTTTTTCTTTTCTTTTCCTTTTCTCCCTCCCCCAATGGCGGGCAAGGCACTGAGAAAACGTTGCCAAACAAAGGTAAAGATAAGGAAGCTGGGGGGTTGGAGGCACTGGAAAATCCTCTTTTAACAGGGCAGAAGGAAAAGAAACAGGGAAAGCTCACAAAGGTGAATTAGAAGAATGTATCTGTAATATTTGTTGAAGCATTTCCATAATACACTGCATGTCAGAATTTCCCTTAGAAGAAGGAAGAGCTGGCTTTTTCTCTTCTCCCCCTTTTGCTACCCTGGCACAAATGGGCTCCATTTCAGATTTATTTTATTTTATTTTATTATTCCAAATCCTCAGATACCTTTCCTCCTGTGGCTACATTACCACACTCCGAATCAGTCTCAAGTAACTCTAATGTCTGAGTGATAGAGTTACACAAGGTCCACAATTTTAGAGGCATACTATCCCCTAACTGGAGAGCTCTAAGCAAAGCTTTTACCACCTGTAACCATTTTTTTCCGATTCAGCTGCACTTTAGTCTGATACTGAAACCAGTAACAATGTTATTCAACATGGGCAAACAATCGCTTCAAAGTCTTTTTCTTTCACTTCTACTCCCATAGACAGCAACAGTCCTTGAAACAGCCATAAATATTCTGAGGCCAGAGAGATGGAATTCCCATAATGAAAGCTTAAGAAGGTTCCCCTTAACAATATCTGAGCCTTACCCGCTCCTAGGGGGTTCCCCTTCTTGTTCTCCCCTACTCACCCGTGCTGACCCTGCTCGCTGCGCCACTTGTTGGGGGCCGCACCTGGGGTGGTGGAGAATGAAAGAACACACACAAAGACAAAGACACACAGAGAACATGGCGGCCGCACTCAGAGCCTCTGCCTCACTTTATTTATACTCCATAAACCTCACGTCAGCAGAAAGAATGCAATGCAAAACAAACTTTCTTTTCCCACATGTAACCTTCTACTCAGTACCTTGTTTCTATATTCTTTCTTATTTACCCGCCTTCTTGGCGCCTACGGGAGTTCATTAAAAGTTCAGTTGAAGATACTGTCCTTGAGCCCTATCTATTCTCAGCATACTGTTTTCAAAGGCCCCTGCAGTTTCTTTTTTCTTTTGTTTTATAGATTCCACTGTTTTCAAAGTTACTGAGGTCAGCACATTTTCCCACCCCTTTGCAGCAAGACTATTTTATAGACTTATAGTTTTGTTTTGTCACAGTCTCTTGGGGTGCATCAATTTTCTACTAAAAAGAACATATATATATATATGTGTGTGTGTGTGTATGTGTATATATGTATATATAGATATGTGTATATATATACACAAGAAAACTTTAAAAATATTTACTTTTAAGTTTATATATGTGTGTGTGTCAACACACATAGGTGTGTGTGTATATATGTGATTATATTAAGGTTTAATATTTGTGCCATGAAGTTCTATGCTTTTGACAAATGCATAATAATATATATCCACCAGCATAATATTGAATATTTCACAGCACCCTAAAAGATGCCCTATCTTTCATGTATGTATGTTCCCCCTACCTGCACCAAACCCTAACAAGCACTGAACTGTTCATCTTATGTGTAATATTACCTTTTCCAGGAAGTCAAAGAGTAGTCATACAGTCTGAATTTTTGTCTTGAATGGGTGTGAAATTTTGCTAAATGCTTTTATAAATCAATTCGTAAGATCATATGACGTTTGATCTTTAGTCTATTGATACGGTAGGTTACATTGATTTGTTTCAAATGCTGAAATTACTACGTTTTACATGAGTGGACTATCATTTAGTCATGAATGTAAACTTTTTTATATTTATTTTAAATATTTTTATGTCTATGCTAATAAAATGTATTGGTCTGTCATTTTTCTTCTCCTGATATCTATTTTTTTGTTTGCTTGTTTGTTTGTTTTGTTTTTTGTATCAGGGTCATTCTGGCTCCCTAGAATAAGTTAGAAAGATTGATGAGTAGCGGTTGCCCTACTAATTATATACATCTATCTATCTATCTATCTATCTATCTATCTATCTATCTATCTATCTATATTTAGTTTAAAGACTTAGTTTAAATATATATATTTAGTTAAATATTAGTTTAAATATTTAGTGTATATGCATATATATATTTATATATATACATACACATATAAATGAATTTATGCATACCTTCAAGTAAGAGTATGATGATTCTACAGTACAGATACTCCTGACTAGCATGGTGAAACCCCGTCTCTACTAAAAATACAAAAATTAGCCGGGGGTGATGGTGTGTGCCTGTAGTCCCAGCTGCTCAGGAGGGTGAGGCAGGAGAATGGCATGAACTCAGGAGGCAGAGCTCGCAGTGAGCCGAGATCATGCCACTGCACTCCAGCCTGGGCGACAGAGCGAGACTCTGTCTCAAAAAAAAAAAAAAAAAAAAAAAAAAAAAGCAGAACCTATAGTACAGGTACTCTATTTAAAAATAGTCCTGAATTCTTCCTTCTGTCTCTTGTAAAACTGTTACCTTTCATTTTATTTATTTAGATGCTATAATAACCAACTATATCTTCATTTTCTTCATTTTATTGCTTTTAAATAATTACCTTTTAGATCAAATAAGAATAAGGAAAATAAAAGATTATGTTTTATTTTCATTTATTCCTTGTAGACCCTCTTTCTCTCTTTTTGTAGAACTAATTTTCTGATATACTACTTGCCTTCTGCCTGAAAACTTTAACATTTCTTTGAGGGAGGATTGCCTGGTGATGCATTTATTGTTTTTGTTTGATTAAGTTTTCATATCCTCTTCTGTCTTAAAGGAAAATTTTGGTGGATACTGAATTATGAGGATTTTTTTCAACACTTTAAATTGTTTACTCCATTCTCTTCTAAATTGCATAGTTTTTGACAAGAAGTTGGCAATAATCCTTAGACTTGTTTCCAAGTGATAGCACTTCCTCCTGCTACCAGTTTCTTTTGAATTTTTCTCTGTCATTGGTTTTCTAAAGTTGGAAAACAATATGTAAAAGGTATGCTTGTGTGTGTGCATTTGTTATCTTACTTGGTGTTGTTTTAATTTCCTTAATCTCTGGTTTGATGTCTCTTATTAATTTTGAAGAGTTATTGGTCATTATTATTTCTGATATTTCTTCTGCATTGTTTTTCTCTTCTTTTTGGTATTCCAACTATGCAGATGTTATGCTTTTACCTATTCTTAAACAGATCTCCAATATGCTATTCTTTCATTCATTTTTTTATCTGTTTCATTTCAGCTTAGGTAATGTCTATTAACCTATTTTCAAGCCCACTCATTCTTTCTTTGGCCATGCCCAACCTACTAGTGAATCCATAAGAAAACTTTACTTTTATTGTGGAATTTCTTTTTTATTCTTTCTTGCAGTTTTGATCATCCATTTGTTTGTGCATATTTTATAATTTTTCCCATAGACACATTGGCATATTAATCATGGTTATTTTAAATGCTCTGTCTGATCAGTTGAACATCTGTGTCATATCTAAGTCTGGATTTTGATGCTTCCTTTTGTTTTTTAGGTATTTTTATGTTTGCTGATTTATTTTGCCTTTTGATAAGTCTCATAATTTTTTTGTTGTTGAAAGTTGGATTTCTTGTTCTGGGTATAAAAACTGAGTTAAGTAGGCCTTTGTTGTGAGTATTAATATTTCTATGGCTAGCAGTTGTGATATATTTATTTTTTAGTGTAGCTATAGGAGCCAGAGGCTATAAATTTCTCTAGTGTGTTTGCTTTTGTATCTTCTCCTTGGGCATCTGTAAGTGCTCCTTTTGAAATAAAGCTGTGCCCCACTTCCTTTTAGCTGTAATCCACTGCAGTTGTTCTGGAGCACTTTTGATGTGATAGCACAGCACTTCATACAAGTGGTGTATGAAGGCAAGTAGTTTATAATCTTCAAATCGTATCTAATTGTTTAAATTAGCCTGTATCAAAGGGCTTTGATCTTCAGTGTTTCTCCTGTAGTATAGCTTAATTTCCCCCCATACAGACTTACTTTGTCCCCTGACTGACGTGTTTTCAATTAATTTTTTAAATCTTATCGTTGTTTACTATGTCCCTTCACCTACCCCTTAGAGGAGATAGGAGACTAGAAAAGATAGGAGAGGGAGAAACTCCCTTTCTTCAGCTGAGACAAGACTCTAGTTAATTCCTTTTTAAATAGGAAAACAGGTCTATTAAAATAATATACTCTAGGTGTATTTTGTAATGATTATTTTCCCTCTTTACTGCCAGACTTACTACAGAGATCTTACCATCTCTGAGAATCTGATGGTTTTTCTCAAGGTAAAGCCTATGCAAGTGTAGGGGCCTCCTTATACTTTCACTGCTTACCCTCAGGAGTTACTCACTGTCATGCTAATTCCCACTTAGCTGCCAGTAATTCAACAAATTTACTGCTGAATTATTTCCACCAGTTTTATGGCTCCAGTTGATTATTCTCAAGGTCAACATATCTCATCTGTGTCTTTCTGAATAATGACTATCTGATCAGATTTCAGAGTGGCAGTTTGTCCTCCAATCTTGGACCCTCTGATGGGTCCCTGTAATCCCAGCACTTTGGGAGGCTGTGGCAGGTGGATCACCTGAGATCAGGAGTTTGAGACCAGCTTAGCCAACATGGTGAAACTCTATCTCTATTAAAAATACAAAATTAGCCAGGCATGGTGGTGAACACTTGTAATCCCAGATACTTGGGAGGCTGAGGCAGGAGAATTGCTTGAACCTGAGAGGTAGAGGTTGCAGTGAGCTGAGATCAGGCCATTGCACACCAGCCTGAGTGACAAGTGCAAAACTCCATCTCAAAAAAAAAAAAAAATGCTCATATTAATTATAACTACACATAAACTACTGAAGAATACCAATATTTAAAATTATTTTATTTAACTTCACAAAATATGAAGACAATTTAAAGAGCAGGTTAATAAAGTGAATCTAAATAATGAATAATACTTATTCCCTAGACACTGAAAATACTGTATTACAACAGGAAATTCAGAATCATTTCTTTCTACTAAATAGTAATACTACCCAAAATTATAAATTGCCAAGAAAACTCATTATTCTCTTATTAAATTAATAATCAAGAGAAATGCAATTTAATCAAAGCATTGTTTTTATTTATGTAAACATTCATAATAGAACACATGATTTTAAAACATGACATTACCATTCAGGTCACTGACAAGTGTGTGGTTACCTAATTAAAAGGAAAGAAAACACACACAAACATATGTACATTAGGTTATATTTAGCTAACAATAGATTGGAACAAGCTAACAAAAATCTCTGGATTTCAACTAGAAGCAATCATGAAAAATGTCACAGAGAGAACTGAAACTTCAGTTCTTCTCACTAGAAATATAGGTCTTTCAATCAATGGGCATGTTAAAAAACTCAGGACTTTGCTAAATTCAGATGAGAGCAACTAAATATATAAAACTGTTAAATTGTATATTTTGGACTTATTAAAAGTAAGTGTTTTGCTTACTTCAAAATTTATTCATTTTTGACATAAAGAAAAATGTGAACTCTTGATTTTTTAATGTTATCTAATCAGTGGAAATATGAAAAGACATTGAACTCTAATATATTTTTATAATTCTTTCAAATTTAATCTGAGGTACACAGCAAGTTAGTAAATTCTTTAATTTTTAAACTTAATAGAAACTAATTTGTTTATTTGAAGTTTAGACCCAATTGTTTGTTTGTAATGTAATACTTTATTTTAGAAGATTTCTCCAATTTATCTTACAAATTCCAGAATTGTCACAAGATTATATCCCTACTAATAAAAAACTCTTCATTTATATATCTATAGTACCTAATACTACAGATGAGAAAAACAGGCAGTAAACTTTACCTCATAAGGACAACTTACTTTTAGAATTGTTTTGGAAAAGGAGAGACAATTTGTCTACTGGCCAAGTCTCATGGTACATAGGCCTGAGTATCTGTTACGAAAACAAAGATAAAAGAAACAAAATAGAACAAAATCAAAACCAAAAGAAATATTAAATGTTTATGTAATGAAATATGAAAGGCTACAAGATGCAAATATTTGTTTTGTCCTTATAAAATTTTATGAGTGGGAAAAAGATTAAAAGATGGAAGCCTAGATACAGCTGGGATGCACCTCTTCTAAAGAAAGAAACCAGAATATCAAGCAAGCATTCACAGTTTAAGCAGGTCTTTATTTTTGGAGAGAAAACACTAAAATGAAATAGGTGATGAGAGACACTAGTGTTGAAGAAGGAGGTGGAATTGCCTGTTCTGTGCTGCTGGGTGCCAGAACTGGCCCCCAGACACAGACAGCATCCAAGAAAGGGGTGAGTGAAGGAATCTCAGGGCATCACATTCCTGCCAAGGACCTCTGAGATCCAAGTTACAAGAGTTCCCACAACCCCTAAAGATGTGTGGACTGTAGAAGAAGCTGCATAGAGAACATGCAGAGGAACTACTTAAGTCCACATAAAGCTGGAAAAGTTTCAGGGTGCTGTGCAGCTGCAGCAAAATGTAACACTTGTTGTCCATTACCCAACATTCTGTGTTCTGCCCCTAGTGGCTGCAGCTGTTTCTGTCTGCCAGGCTGGGAGAAAGCAGTGCTTGTATATACTCATTTGCCCACAACAGACCCCAATTCTATTGGCATGGGACCAAAGTGCAACTAAATCAATCACCACAAAACCAGCCTTACAAGAAATGCTCAAAAGAGTTCTAAATATGGAAACTAAAAGATAATACTTGCTGTGTTAGTCAATTTTGGATTGCCATGAAGAACACATGACACTAGGTAATTTATAAAGAAAATAGGTGTATTTGGATAATAGTTCTTCAGACTACACAAAGCATAGGACCAGCATCTGCTTCTGGTGAGTGTCTCGGGAAACTTACATTCATGGCAAGAAGGGGAAAGGGAGCTAGAGTTTCACATGGTGAGAGGGAGAGTAAGAGAAAGAGGAGAAGGTGCCAAGCCCCTTAAAACAAGGTATCATGCAAGGTACCACAGCAATAACTTACTCATAACCATGGAAATGGCAATGATAAGGTTTGGCTCTGTCCCCATCCAAATCTCATCTTGAATTATAGCTCCTATAATTCTCATGTGTTGTGAGAGAGACCTGGTGGGAGACAATTGAATCATGGAGGCAGTTCCCCCATACTGTTCTTGTAGTAGTAAATAAGTCTCATGAGATCTGATGGTTTAATAAGGAGAAATCCCTTTCACATGGCTCTCATTTTTTCTTGACGGCCATCATGTAAGATGTGCCTTTCACCTTATGCCATGATTGTGAGTCCTCCCCAGCCACATGGAACTGTGAATCCATTAAACCTCTTTTTTTTTTTACTTTTTTTTTTTAATGTATTACCCAGTCTCGGGTATGTCTTTATCAGCAGTGTGAAAACAGACTAATGTTGGGACTGGCTAACAAGCAGAGGTTGGAACGGTTTGGAGGGCTCAGCAGAAGATAGAAAAATATGGAAACATTTGGAACTTTCTAGAGACTTGAATGGTTTTGAACAAAGTACTGATAATGATATATACAACGAAATAGAGGATAAGATGGTCTCAGACAGAGATGAGGAACTTATTGGTAACTGGATTAAAGGTGACTCTTGCTATGTTTTAGCAAAGAGGCTGGCAGCATTTTGCCACTTCCCTAGAGATTTGTGGAACATTGAGCTTGAGGGAGATGATTTAGGATATCTGGAGGAAGAAATTTCTCAGCAGCAGCACATTCAAGAGGTAACTTGTGTGCTGTTAAGAGCATTTAGTTTTAAAAGGAAAACAGAGCTTAAAAGCTTGGAAAATTTGCACCCTGATGATGCGATAGAAAAGAATATCCTATTTTCTGAGGAGAAATTCAAGCCAGCTACAGAAATTTGCATAAGTAATAAGGAGCCAAATGTTAATCACTAATGCAAAAGGGAAAATATCTCCAGGGAATATCAGAGACTTTTGTGGCAGCCCTTCCCATCACAGGCCTGGAGGCCTAGGAGAAAAATACTGTTCCGTGGACTGGGCCCAGGGCACCCCTGCTGTGTGCAGCCTAGAGACATGGTGCCCTGCATCCCAGCTGCCTTAGCCATGGCTAAAAGTGGCCAAGGTACAGCTCAGGCCATGGCTTTAGAGGATGCACACCCCAAACCTTGGCAGCTCCTACATGGTGTTAAGCCTGTGGGTATACTGAAGTCAAAAACTGAGGTTTGGGAACTTCTGCCTGGATTTCAAGAAAATGTATGGAAATGCCTGGATGTCCAGGCAGAAGTTTGATGCAGTGGTGGGGTCCTCAGGAAGAACCTCTGCTAGGGCAGTGCTGAAGGGAAATGCGGGGCGGAAGCCCTCACACAGAGTCCCCACTGGGGCACTTGATAGTGGAGCTGTGAGAAGACAGACATCATCCTCCAGATCCCAGATGGTAGATCCACCGGCAGCTTTCATGTGCACCTGGAAAAGTTGCAGACACTCAAAACCACAGGGGCGGAGCTGCCCAAGACCATGGGAACCCACCTCTTGTATCAGTGTGGCCTGGATATGAGACAAGGAGTCAAGAGAGATTTTGTTGCAACTTTAAGATTTGACTACCCTGCTAGATTTTAAACCTTCATGGGGCCTTTAGCCCTTTTATTTTGGCCCATTTCTCCCATTTGGATTAGTGTATTTATCCAATGCCTGTACCTGCATTGTATCTAAAAAGTAACTAACTTGCTTTTGATTTTACAGGCTCACAGGTGGAAGGGACCTATGTTGTCTTGAATGAGACTTTGGGCTGTGGACTTTTTAGTTAATGCTGAAATGAGTTAAGACTTTTGGGGACTGTTAGAAAGGCATGATTAGTTTTGATATTTGAGGACATGAAAATTGGGAGGGGCCAAGTGTGGAATGATATGGCTTGGCTGTGTCTCCACCCAAATCTCATCTTGAATTGTAGTTCCTATAATTCCCATGTGTTGTGATAGAGACCTGGTGGGAGATAATTGAATCATGGGGCAGTTCCTACATACTTTTCTCATGGTAGTAAATAAGTCTCACAAGATATCTTAAGATCAAGAGTTACTTGGCTCTCATTTTCTCTCTTGTCTGCCATCATGTAAGATGTGCTTTTCATTTTCTTCCATGATTGTGAGGCCTCCCCAGTCAAGCACAGCTATGAGTCTGTTAATCCCATTTTTCTGTATGAGTTGTCCAGTCTTGGGTATGTCTTTATCAGCAACATGAAAATGAACTAATACAGGCAACAAGCCATTCATAAATAATTTACCCCTGTGACCCAGCTACTTTCCATTAGGCCCACTCTAAACATCAGAGGTCACATTTTAATAGATATTTAGAGGGAATACACATCCAAACCATACCACTTGCCATAATAAAAGCACACATAAGTAGAAAGCTCACAGACCCCTAAAACAATTACACAATTGAGACTGCAAGACAACAAGCTACCAATTATGATAGCAACAAAACCTGACATATCAATACAAATCTAGAATGTAAAAGGCTCTTTGTGAAAGATATGACCATCAAGTTGAATTAAAAAATTAGACCCAAACATCTGCTTCCTACCAGAGCCCTGCCTAATCACTAAAGACGCTTACAAAAGGAACAGGAAAAGAAACATCACACAAAGCAAAAGCAAGCAGAAGTAGCCATTCTTATACAAGATGAAAAAAACTTTAAGTCAACCATATTTTAAAAAGATGAAGAATGGCAATGTGTGATAAAGAATCAATATAAAAAGAAGATTTAACTATCCTAAATATATAAACACCCAAGAACAGAGCAGCCAGATTATAAAAAATATTATTAGACCTAAGAATATAGATTGATAGTATTACAATAATAGTGGGGGACTTCAACACACTACTGACAACACTAGACAGGTAATCAAGGCAGAAAGTCGACAAAGAAACTCTGGACTTAAACTAGACTCTAGGCTGAATAGAGTTAATAGGAATTTCCAGACTTTTTTGCCCAACAGCCTCAGAATATACATTTTCCTCATTGGTGCATGGAACATTATTCAAAATTGACCATGTACTTAGCTATAAAGCAAGTCTCAATAAAGTTGTAAAAAATTTAAATCATATCAAGAAACTTGTCAGAACACAGTAGAATAAACTTAGACTATCAACACAAAGAAGAACTCTTTTTTGTTGTTGTTTGTTTGAGAAGGAGTCTCCCTCTGTCTCCCAGACTGGAGTGCAGTGGCGTGATCTCGGCTCACTGCAAGCTCCGCCTCCCAAGTTCATGCCATTCTCCTGCCTCAGCCTCCTGAGTAACTGGGACTGCAGGTGCCCACCACTATGCCTGACTAATTGTTTGTATTTTCAGTAGAGATGGGGTTTCACCTGTTAGCCAGGATGGTCTCAATCTCCTTACCTTGTGATGCGCCTCTGTCGGCCTCCCAAAGTGCTGGGATTACAGGCATGAGCCACCGCACTTGGCCACAAAGAGGAACTCTTAAAGATACACAATTACATGGAGACTAAACAAGTTGCCCCTGAATGACTATCGTACAATGAAATTAAAGCAGAAATCCAAAAATTTTTGGAAATGGATGAAAATAGAGATACAACATACGAAAACAACTGGGATAGAACAAAAGCAACCCTAAGAGGAAAGTTTACAGTATTAAATGCCTAAAAAAAAAATAATTGAAAGATCTCGGATTAACAAACTAATATCACACTTCAGGAAAATAGAAAAGCAAGAACCAATGAAATCTAAAGCTAGCTGAAGAAATAAAATAACAAAGATCATAACAGAGGAAACCTAAATAAGATGGAGACCAAACACTCAAACAAGAAATGATACAAAAAATCAACAAAACAAAAATCACTTGGTTCTTTCAAAGCGTAATCAAAATCTATAGATGGCTACCTAGTTTAATGAAGAAAAAAGGAGAAGACTGAAATAAGCATACTCAGAAATGATAAAGGTAACATCAAACCTGATACAACAGAATTATCAAAGGTAATTAGAGATTATTATAAACAGATCTCTATGTGCACAAACAAGAAAACCTAAAGGAAATGAATGAATTTTAAAGACTGAACCAAGAAGAGATAGAAACCCTGAACAGACCATGAAATAAAATCAGAAATAAAAAACTTACCAAGAAACAAATGCTCAGTACTAGATGAACTCATAGTCAAATTTACCATTAAACACAAAGAAGAGATAATACTAATCTTAATAAAACCATTCCAAAAAATTTGGGAGCAATCCTCCTAAACTCCTGCTAACTAATTCTATGAAACCAGTGTCACCTGACACTGAAATCGAGCAAGAACATAACAACAAAAAATTCCAGGCCAATGTTCCTGATGAAAATAGACTTTAAAAAATCTTCAACAAAATACTAGTAAACCATACCCCACAGTGTATCATAAAGTCAATTTGGTAGAGGTGGGGAAAGATGGCTAAATAGAAGCCTCCACCAATCATCCATACTGTAGCAAAAGCAAATTTGACAGCTATCTACACAGAAAAGCACCATCATAAGAACCAAAAAGCAGCCTAGGTACCAGCTCAGCTACAGTAGGGAAGAGCAAACTGAGGGATCTTAGGGTATCTGATTCCTGACTTTGGATCTTGGCCAGCATCTCTCGACTTATCCTTTGCTAGAGGGAAGCCCATGTTTTGAAGGGTGAGTCCCAGGCCTGGGAGCAATTATGATAAGCTGACTGAGGAGCCTTTGGGCTTTACGTGAACATTGCTCGTATCCTGGAAGTACACTCTGCAGGCCTGTGGCGGTGATGGGCATAAGGAGACACTCCTCTGCCTGAAAAAAAGTGGAGTGAAGAATTAGGGAGACTTTGTTTTGTGATTTTAGTACCAGCTGTGTCGCAGTAGAATAATGTACCAAGTGGATTTCTAAGATTTCAGACTCTAGGCCCTGGCTCCCAGAAAACATCACCGGACCTCCATGGGGCCAAGAGGAACTCACTACTTTGAAGAGAAGGAAAAAAGAGTAGCTAACTTTGCCACCTGATGATTGTAGAGCCCTAGGGTCTTGAGCGAATACAGATGGTAGCCAGGTAGTGGTTATAGTTGACCTTCCGCTAGACTCAATGCTGTGCTGGTTTCAGGTCTAAACTAGTGAAGTCCCAATGGCAGTGGCCACAATGGTCCTCTGGCACCTGTTGCCACAGGTCCAGACAGCTCAGAACAGACAGACACTCTATTTGTTTGGGAAAAAGCATGGAAAGAGAATGTGAATCTCTTCCTGGTAATCAAGAGAATTCTTCTGGATTAGATCTTATCCACGACCAACAAGTTAGCACCTCGACAAGTCTGCCAGATCTACAGCATTACTGAGCTTGGGGTACTCCTTAGTGCAGATGTGGCTTCAGTAACCAAAAATAAGGATTTCAACACCCAAGTCGCCTTGACTACCTGGAAAGCCTTCCCAAGAAGAATGCTACAAACAAGTCCAGATGGGAAGTACTACAATAAATATCAAATTTGTCAAAGCTGAGACACTGAAGAATATCCACAAGCATCAAGACCATCCAAGAAAGCACGACCTTATGAAACAAACAAAGCACCAGGGCCAATTCTAGAGAGTCATATCTATTTAACCTCTCAGACCGAAATTCATAATAGCTATTTTGAGGAAACTCAGAGAAATTCAAGATAGCATAGAGAAGAAATTCAAATTCTAGATAAATTTCTTAAGAAGGTGAAATAATTAAAAATATTTAAGCAGAAATTGTAGAGTCGAAAAATGCAATTGACACACTGCATTGGAGTCTCTTAATGGTAAAATTGTTCAAGAAGAAGAAAGAATTAGTGAATTTAAAGACAGATTATTTGAAAATACAGAAGAAACAAAAGAAACAAGAATAAAAAAGAATGAAGGATTCCTACAAGATCTAGAAAATAGACAGCATTGTAACAAGATGACAAATAGAAGGCTCCATTGATTGTTCACCTAACAAGGACACAAATTTAACAACTATCTATACATAAAAACACTTTAATAAGAAAAAAGCAGTTAGGTGAACACTCATAGTACCTAGTTTTAACTTTATATCACTGAAAGAGGCATTGATAAAGGTAGAAAAGACATTCTCTAATATCCAATGTCACCTCTCCTCCATCCCCCAGCAGTGGCTATGTGGTACAGAGAGAGAGAATCTGTACACTTGAGAGAGGTAGAGGGCAGCAATTGTAAAACATTGTACTGAACTCAGTGCTACTCTGTTACAGCAGAAGGCAAAATCAGGCTAAACTCAGCTAACACCCACACATGGAGGGAATATTTAAACCAGTCCTAGTCAGAGGTGAATTGCCCATCTCAGTGTTTGGAAATTGAGTTCTGGCAAGCCTCACAACCATGGGATAAACTGCTCTGGGCCCCTAAATAAGTGAGAAAGGCAGTTAAGGCCACAAGGACTGCAACTCCTTGGCAAGTCCTAGTACAGAACTGGGCACCAAGCCAGTGAACTTGGAGGGACTGCAATATACTGAGATACCAGCCAAGGTGGCTAAGGGAGTGCTTGTGCCACATCTTTCCCAATTTTAGGCTGCAAAGCTCATTCTCCAAAAGGGACCCATTCCCTCCCCTTGAGGAAAGAAGAGGAAAGAGTAAAGACGCTTTTATCTTATATCTTGAATACTGGCTCAGCCACAGTATGTATGATATGGCATCAATCAGTCCTGAGTCCCCCTTTCAATACCCAAGCTCCTAGACTATATTTCTAGACACATCCATGTCAAGAGAAGAACATGCTTTTTTTTTTTTTTTTTTTTTTTGAAGAAAAGGACAGGACCCATCACAAGTTGACTAGAGAACCCTTGGACCCTTAATAAATGTTACCAGTATACTGTGGGTCTTGAATGGGACTCTAGAATTGTTGGCTTCAGGCAAGACTCGGCACATTCTCAGCTGTGGTGGCTATGGGGAGAGACTCCTGCTTGAAAAACAAAAACAAAAACAAAAAAAACAAAAAAAAAACAAAACAAACAAAAAAAAAAAACAGAGGGAAAAGTAAAGGGGACTTTATCTGAAACAAAGAAACAAAGAGATGTTGATGAACCATGAGAAATTATCTGAGGGTACAAAGCTCAGTGATAAAAATGAATACACAGAAAAGCACAAGAAAAAAGAACTGTAATTTTGTGGAAACTATTCATATCAAGTAGAAAGAATAAATAATGAGCCAATCAAACATATTAACACAACTTTTCAAGACATAGGGCAATAAAATATAAATAAAAACAGCATAAAGTCAAAAAACGGGGAGATGAAGTTAAAGTACAGAGTTTTTATTATTTTTTGTTTGTTTGTTTGTTTATAAAATTAGTGTTGTTATTATTTTAAAATAATAGGCCGTATTGTTTGAAAGCTTCATGGTGACCTCAAATCTAAAAACATACAATAGATACACAAAAAATAAGAAGCAAGAAATTTAAACATACTACCAAAGAAAGCCACCTTTACTAAAAGGAAGACAGGAAGCAAGTAATGAAGAAAGAGAACACCACAACACAACCAGAAAACAAATAACAAAATGGCAGAAATAAGTTCTTATTTATCAGTGATAGCATTGAATGTAAACATACTAAACTGTACAATCAAAATACCTAGAGTTTCTAAACGTATTAAAAAACAGCACTCTGCTCCGTCTCAAAAAAAAAAAAAAAAGAAAAAATAAAAAACAGCACTCTGTTACTGACAAGAAATATACTTTACCTAGAAACACACACTTAGACTGAAAGAAAAGATAGAAACACATATTCCACATAAATGAAAACCAAGAGAAGGAGTAGCTATACTTGTATCAGGTAAAACAGACTTTAAGACAAAAAAAAAAAAAAAAAAAAGACAAGTTAATTATATAATGATATGAGGTCAACTCAGCAAGAGAATAAAGAGAATATGAGAGTTTACAATACATATGTACCCAAAAGTGGAACACTTAGATTTAAAAAGCAAATATTATTATTGATAAGGAGAGAGACAGACCACAATACAATAATAGCCAGAGACTAAAACACCTAATTTATAGCATTAGACAGATGATCCAAACAGAAAATCAGCAAAGACACAGCAAACTTAATCAGCAATGTAGACCATAGGCACCAAATAGATATTTAGAGAGCATTTCATCCAGTGGCTTCAGAATACACATTCTTCACATCAGCACATGGATCCTTCTCAAGAATAGACAACATATTTTGCTACAAGACAAACCTTAGAGCACTAAAAAAAAAAAAAAAGAAATATACATCCAGCATTGTTTCTGACTAAAATGGAATAAAACTAGAAATCAATAACAAAAGAAATTTTGGGAATCATAAACAAATGGTAATTAAACAATATGTTGCTGAATCACCAGTGGGTAAATGGAGAAATTAAGAAGGAAATTAAAATATTTCTTGAAACAAATGGTGATGCAAACACAACGTATCAAAAACCTATGGGATTCAGCAAAAGGATTAAGAGGTAAGCTTATAGCTATAGATGCCTACATCGAAAGAGAAGAAAAACTTTAAATAACAACCTACCAAATGCATCTTAAAGAACTGGAAAAGGAATAGCAAACCAAACCAAAAATCAGTGGTAAAAATAAAATAATAAACATCCAAGTGCAAATAAATGAAATTGAAAGCAAGAAAATTATAAAAAATACCAACAAAATGAAAAGTTGAAAAGTTGTTTTTAAAACATAAACAAAACACAAACTTTAACCAAACTAATAAATAAAATGAGAAGAAAGATCCAAATAAATTAAATCAGAGATGAAAAAAGAAACAATACATTCGTTATCATAGAAATTAAAATGACCAATAGAGGCTACTATGAGCAGCCATATATCAATAAATAGGGAAACCAAACATTTAAAGAACTAATAATAGTCCTACTCAAATGATTCCAAAAAAGGCTACAGGCATACTTCCAAACTAATTATTTGAAGCCAGTATTGTCCTGATGCCAAAACGAAAGACATATTTAAAAAAATAAAAATGACTCGGGCGTGGTGGCTTACGCCTGTAATCTCAACACTTTGGGAGGCTGAGGCGGGTGGATCACGAAGTCAAGAGATTTAGACCACCCTGGCCAACATGGTGAAACACCATCTCTACTAAAAATACAAAAATTAGCCCAGCATGGTGGTGCTCACTTGTAGTCCCAGGTACTCGGGAGGCTGAGGCAGGAGAATCACTAGAACCTGGGAGGTGGAGGTTGCAGTGAGCAGAGATTGCACCACTGAACTCCGGCCTTGCAACAGAGTGAGACTCCCTCCCCACTCCACCCTCCAAAAAAAAAAGAAAGAAAATGATAGGCTAATATATCTGATAAACATTGACACAATAATCCTCAACAAATTATTAGCAAATCAAATTCAACAATACATTTAAAAGATTATTCATCATGACCAAGAGGGATTTATCCCAGGGTTGCAAAAATGGTTCATATATTCAAATTCATCAATGTAATACATCATGTGAACAAAATGGGAGAAAAAAATACAATAATTCAAATTCATGCTAAAAAAGCATTTTATAAAATTTAACATCCCTTTAAAATAAAATCACTCAAAAAACCAGGACTAGAAAAAATAGACCTCAACATTACAGAAGGTACATATGACGTATCATCAGCTAATATCCTAATGAATGAACAAAAACCGGATGCTATTTATTTAAAATATGAGAATACCCATTTTTATCATTGTTGTTTAATATAGTACTGGAAATCCTAACTAGTACAATCGGACAAGAGAAAGAAATAAACACATCCAAATTAGAAAGGAAGAAATCAAATTTTCCTTGCTCGCAGATATCATAATCTTATATTGATGAAAACCTAAAGAACAGCAAGCACAAAACTATTAGAACTGATAAACAAATTGAGTAAACTTACAGCATACAAAATCAATATACAAAATTTGGTAGCATTTCTATATGCCAAGAGTGAACACACTTTGGGAGACCGAGGTGGGCAAATCACCTGTGGTCAGGGGTTAGAGACCAGCCTGGCAACAGGGCGAAACCCCATCTCTACTGAAGATACATAATTAGCTGAGCATGGTGGTGGGCGCCTGTAATACCAGCTACTTGGCAGACTGAGGCAGGAGAATCACTTGAACCTGGGAGGCAAAGATTGCAGTGAGCCGAGATCGCGTCACTGCACTCCAGCCTGGGCGACAGAGCAAGACTTTGTCTCAACAACAACAAGAACAACACCACCAACAACTAAAGGAGTGAACAACCTGAGGGAAAAAAAAAAAAAGAAAATAATTGCACTTACAATAGCTACAAGTAAAATTAAGTACCTAGGAACTAACGTAAAAAAGTAAAATATCTTTGTAAGGAAAACTATATAACACTGATGAAAGAAATTCAAAAGGACACACAACAAAATAGAAGAATATTCCATGTTCATGAATTGGAATAATCAACTTTGTTAAAATGTCCATATAACCCCAGACAATCTACATATTCAATGCAATCCCTATTAAAATACCAATGATACTCTACACATAAATAGAAAAAAAGATTCTACAGTTTATATGGGACCATAAAAGAGCCAGAATAGTCAAAGATAAAAGAGCAAAATTGGAGAAATCATCTTATCTGACTTCAAATTATACTATGGAGCTATAGTAACCAAAGCAGCATAATATTGGCATAAATACAGATACGTGGACCAATGGAAGAGAATAGAGAACTCAGGAAAAAAAAAAAAAAAGCACCTATACATCTACAGTGGACCTTTTTTGGACAAAGTTGCCAAAAGCGTACATAGAGGAAAAGATACTCTCTTTAATAAATACTGCTGGGAAAACTTGATATTCATATGCAGTAGAATGAAACTATACTCCTATCTCTCACCATATACAAAAATCTAATCAAAGTCGATTAAAGATTTAAATCTACGACTCCAAACTATGACTCTCCTAAAAGAAAATATTGGAAAAGCTGTCCAGTGTATTTGCCTAGGCAAAGGTTTATTGAGTTACATCCCAGAAGCACAGGCAACCAAAGCAAAAATGGACAAGTAGGATTAAAGTAAGTTAAAAAGCTTCTGAACAGAAAAGGGAACAATCAACAAAGTGATGAGACAATCTACAGACCAGAAGAAAATATTTTACAAACTAACCATCTGACAAGAAATTAATAAATATATAAGGAGCTCAAACGACTCTATAGGAAAAATCAATTAATTGATTAAAACATGGGCAAAAGATCTGAATAAACATTTCTCAAAAGAAGACATACAAATGGCAAGCAGATCTATAAAAAGCTGCTCAACATCATTGATCATCAGAGAAATGCAAATCAAAACTACAGAAACCTGTCACCTCACCCAGTTAAAATGGCTTTTACCCAAAAAACAGGCAATAACAAATGCTGGCAAGGATGTGGAGAAAAGGAAATTCCTGTACACTATTGGTGGAAATGCCGAATAGGACAATTGCTATTGAAAACAGTTTGAAGGTTTCTCAAAAACTAAAAATAGAGCTTTATATAATCCAGCAATCCCACTGCTAAGAGTATACTCAAAATAATTGAAATTAGAATACAAAAAAAACTTTCATGTTTATTGTGGTACTATTCACAGTAGTCAAAAGTTGGAAGCAAATTAAGTGTGCATCAACAGATGAATAGATAGATAAAATATAGTACATATACACAATGGAGTACTCTTCAGTCACAAAAAGATAAGATCTTGTCATTTGAAATAGTATGAATCAAGCGAAGGTTATTATGTTAAGTGAAATAAGCCAGGCACAGAAAGACAAACTTCGCAAAGTCTCACTAATTTGTGGCAGCTGAAAAAGCAACTGAATTCATGGAGATAGACAGCACAATGATGATTACCAGAGAACAATGGTAGTGGGAGGGCATGGGAAAGTGGGGATGGTCGATGGCTATGAACATTTAGTCAGAAAAAATGAACAAGATCTAGTACTCAATAGCACAGCAGGGCATCTGTAGTCAATAACAATTTAATTGTACAGTTTCAAATAACTAAACATGTGTAATTAGATTGCTTGTAACACAAAGGCTAAATGCTTGAGGTGACGGATATACCTCATTTACTCTGAAGTAATCTTCTTTTTTTCTTCTTCTTCTTTTTTTAAGACATAGTCTCGCTCTGTCACCCAGGCTGGAGTGCTGTGGCGCAATCTCAGCTCACAGCAACTTCTGCCTCCTGGATTGAAGCAATTCTCCTGCCTCAACCTCCTGAGTAGCTGGAATTACAGGCGTGTGCCACCGTGCCTGGCTAATTTTTGTATTTTTAGTAGAAACGGGGTTTCACCATGTTGGTCAGGCTGGTCTCAAACTCCTGATCTCGTGATCCACTTGCCTCAACCTCCCAAAGTTCTGGGATCACAGGCATGAGCCACTGCACTCGGCCACTCTGAAATAATTCTTACACATTGTTTACCTGGATCAAAATAGCTCATAAACCCTATAAACATGTATACCTACTATATGTATGCCTGTACCCACAAAAAAATTAATAATAAACTTTTTAAAAGCACAAATTAAAAAACAAAACAAAAGAACACATGTATACAAAAGAACGAACTCATAGGGGATCTATGATTCTAATTCATCAAACTGATTCTGATTTCATTTCTATTTTTTTTATTATCCATATTTTCTCTGAAGATACTGTGCTGATGGGCCAGTGTGAAGAGCCCATGCTTCTAACTGGTATTTCTCATTACAAATAAATGTTATGTAACAATTACAAAACCAGAGTGGCATACTGAAGGGAAAAAAAAATCCTTTCTTTCCTTTTCCCCCTTGCAAGTCTCTGGAATTTTGCTGATTAAGGCTAAGCAAGACTAGTGTGAATTTTAAGCTGTCATTTGGTCTGGGTTTTCTCTAAATTTTATTTGTGCTCTTTAAAGTAGCTACTATGTGAAGTATTTCTTCTCAATGTGGAAGTGAAGAACCCAGGGTGCCTATACCAAAAAGTGCATTTTAAGTTTTTGCTCTACTTAATAAAGATGGTAGGGGAGCAGTTACTCTTTGATGAGAAGATTTGAGTAAATGTAAAACGTTAGATGGCATCAGAAGCAGATATATTTATAAAATATTAGTGTATTTTTAAAAATAGATATCAAATCTGAGAACAGAAATGGATTTTCTCACTCAATTTTAGTGTTCAAAAGGTATATTTTCTTGATAAGACTAATCTAATATATAATTCCAATATAATAAGATGTATTGCACTTGAAAATAACATTCACACAACTCAGAGTAAAATATTGGTTAAGACAAGGGAATGCATTACTTCATTACTATTTAAACACTGTGATTTTAACCACAGTAAGCATGTCACCTTGCTCATGCCCAGTCATTTCCTAATAGTTAACAACTTTTGCAGGAAAAGTTTCTAGAGTTGCTGTGACAACACTATATTCTTTTAAATAAAGACTGTGTATAGTCTTCTTGTGAATAGTCTTGGTTTAAAAGAGTGTAGTGTCACAGCAATCCCCTCTCCACTGATTCTTCCCTTGGGGTGGGCTGTCTGTATGCACAGTGGCCTGCTAAAACTTGGCAGGGAGCGTGTGCAGTGTCTTTACTGGAGTTCTAAGCATGATGACTTGAAGTGTTCTTCCCATACTAGTTTTCATTCCTAGAGGAAGGTAATATACCAGTTAAACTCTGCCACTTTGCCTCTGAATGTGCATGCTTGAGCTCACTCACCCAACTCCTAAGGTCAGAAAGCTGCTAATCACCAGTTTCAGGTGCTTTCTATCTATTGAGAGACAACTACTTTCCCTTGTTCTGGCTGTGACCAATTATTATTGCCTGACCATCAACTGCTGGTCACCTGACATTCCTGTTGCGTGTGTGTGTTGGGGGGAACCCACTTCTGCCATGTCATGCCTGACTAGCTACATACTGTTACAGTAGCTCTGCTCTTCATAGTTCTGTTTTCATGTCTTTTGCCTTTAGGTACTCTAGAGCTAATGAATCTCTTCCAATGAGTCTGTTTTAATTGGATACTTGAGTCTGAATCTTGAAGAAAACCTATAGCTATGTTAACTTTATTTGACAATGTAGTTATTTCTCTAAAACTGTACATAGTACTATTAATTTCTTTATTGTAAATTATTCTTATGTGTTTATATAAAACATAATATTTAAGATGAAACATTTTAAAATTCAAGTTTCAGCACTTTTTCTTACAGACATTTGGCAGAACATTTCACTAACAGTGAAATGATTGTATAGTATGTAATATATAATTCATTTGATGCAGATGCTGAATATCCGCTGGATCCAATGTGGATATGCAGTAAAGATATTTTTGTTTTTATCTTTACTCAAATGAGTCTAGTTTGAGACAAATTATGTTTACTGTTAGTAACTGATATGGTTTGGCTGTGTCCCCCACCCAAATCTTTTGTTGAATTGTAATTCCTATGTGTTAAAAGAGGAGCATGGTGGGAGGTGATTGGATTATGGGAACAGATTTCTCCATGCTATTTTCATGATAGTGAGTGAGCGTTCACGATATCTGATGGTTTAAAAGTATGTGGCACCTCCCCCCTCATACTCCCTCTCTCTCTCTCCTACTGCCATGGGAAAGCATGCCTTGCTTCACCCTCACCTTCCATTTATGATTGTAAGTTTCCTAAGACCCTGAAGTCATGCTTCCTGTTAAGCCTGCAGAACTCTGAGTCAATTAAACCCCTTTTATTCAGAAATTATCCAGTCTCAAGGAGCTCTTTATAGCAGTGTGTAAATAGACTAATGCAGAAAATTAACACCTGGAGAGAGGGTCACTGCTATGAAGACACCTGAAAATGTGGAAGTGACCTTGGAACTGGGTAACAGACAGAGGTTGGAACAGTTTGGAGGAATCAGTAGAAAACAGGAATATGTTAGAAAAGTTTGGCACTTCCTAGAGACTTGTTGAATTTTTTTTTTTTTTTTCCTGTTTGGTTTTGTTTTGAGATGGAGTTTCACTCTTGTCACCCAGGCTGGAGTGCAATGGCA
Source organism: Macaca mulatta (assembly GCF_049350105.2). Taxonomy (NCBI): domain Eukaryota; kingdom Metazoa; phylum Chordata; class Mammalia; order Primates; family Cercopithecidae; genus Macaca; species Macaca mulatta. Next base: position 69,332,336 of record NC_133410.1, read on the forward strand.
TGATCTTGGCTCAATGCAACCTCCACTTCCTGGGTTCAAGTTGTTCTCCTACCTCAGCCTCCCAGTTAGCTGGGATTACAGGTGCCCACCACCACACCCAACTAATTTTTTGTATTTTTAGTAGAGGTGGGATTTCACCATGTTGGCCAGGCTGATCTTGAACTTCTGACTTCATGTGATCCACCTGCCTTGGCATCACAAAGTGTTGGGATTACAGTCATGAGCCACTGTGCCCGGCCATTGAATGGTTTTGACCAAAATGCTGATAGTGATATGAACAATAAACTCTAGGGCTGAGATAGTCTCAGATGGAGATGAGGAACTTATTAAGAACTGGAGTAAAGGTCTCTCTTGAGGTGCTTTAGCAAAGAGACTGGTGGCATTGTTCCCTTTTCCTAGATGCCTGTGGTACTTTGACCTTGAGGTGGATGATTTAGGGTATCTGGCAGAAGAAATTTGTAAGCATCAGAGCATTCACGATGAGACCTGGCTATTTTGAAAAGCGTACATTTATATGCATGAACAAAGAGATTACACGTAACTGGCAATTATAATTAAAAGGGAAGCAGAACACAAAAGTTTGAAAAATTTGCAAGCAGACCATGTGGTAGGAAAAAACAAAACAAAACACATTTTCTAGGAAGTAATTTAGCTGGATGTAGAAATTTGCATAAGTACAGGGAAGTCAAATGTTTATAGCCAAGACAATGGGGAAAAATGTCTTCATGTCATGTCAGAGACCTCCTTTACAGAAGCCCCTCCCATCAAAGGCTTAGAGGCCTAGGTGGAAAAAATGGTTTCATGGGCCAAGCCCAGGGTCCTGCTGCTCTATGCAGCCACAAAACATTGTGCCCTCTATCTCAGCCATTTCAGCTCCAGCTGTGGCTAAAAGGAGTCAAGGTACATACAGCTCAGGCTATTGCTTCAGATGAGGGAAGTTCCAAACCTTGGCCGCTTCCACGTGAAGTTGGACATGCAGGTGCACAGAAGGCAAGGACTGAGGTTTGCAAACCTCTGTTCAGATTTTAGGGGATGTATGGAAACACCTGTATGTCCAAGCAGAAGTCTGCTGCAGGGGTGGAGCCCTCATGGAGAACCACTACTAGGGTAGTGCAGAGTGAAATTGTGGGGTTGGAGTCCCCACACAGAGTCCCCACTAGGGCACTGCCTAGTGGAGCTATGAGAAGAGGGCTACCATCCTCCAGATCCTAGAATGGTAGATCCACTGACAGCTTGCACTGGGTACCTGGAAAAGCTGAAGGCACTCAGCACTAGCTCATGAAAGCAGCCACAGGGGCTGTGCCCAGCAAAGTAACAGGGGCAGAGCTGCTGATGGCCATGGTAGCCCATCCCTTGAATCAGCAAGCCCTAAATGTGAAACACAGAGTCAAAGGAGATTATTCTGGAACTTTAAGATTTAATGCCGTTCCCTCCTGAGTTTTAGACTTGCATGAGGCCTGTAACTCCTTTGTTTTGGCTGATTTCTCCCTTTTGGAATGGGAACATTTGCCCACTTCCTGTACCTCAATTGTATCTTGGAAGTAATTAACTTGTTTTTTATTTTACAGGCTCATCAGTGGAAGGAACTTGCCTTGTCTCAGATGAGGCTTTGGATTTAGACTTTTGAGTTAATACTGAAAAGAGTCAAGACTGTGGAATTGTTGAGAAGGTATGATTGTGTTTTGAAATTTGATAAGGACATGTGATTTGGGAGGTGACAAGGGCAGAATAATATGGTTTGGCTCTGTGTCTCCACCCCAAGCTCTTATTGAACTTTAATCCCCATGTGTTGAAGGAGGGGCCAGGTGGGAGGTAATTAGATTATAGGGACAGGTTTCCCCATGCTCTTCTGGTGATATTAAGTGAGTTCTCATGAAATCTGATGGTATAAAAGTGTGTGACACTACCCTCCTTACTTTCTGTCTCTCCCTTAGCCATGAGAAGACATGCCTTGCTTCTCTTTTGTCCTCTGTCATGATTGTAGTTGTACTGAGACCCCCAAGTCATACTTCTTGTTAAGCCTGCAGAAGTGTGAGTCAATTAAACCTATTTTCTTCATAAATTACCAAGTCTCAGTTCTTTATAGCAGTGTGAAAATGAACTAATGCAATAACTTTCCTCATAATTTTTCTAACATCTTTTAAATATTGGTAAGTGACTTATACACCAATAATGTTTCTGGTTTAGAAAAGTTATTTATTTTATAAAATATTTTGTTCCATATATCTAGAAAAAACATTTTAAGAGTTAATTCTTTGGATCAAGTTTCCTGAGAAACTTCCACTGTCAAGATCTTCCAAATAAGAAAATTGGCTGAAAGCTTGAAGCTAAAATATCAAACTTTTCCTCATGATTTCCTAATTACAATGTAATCCCTGGGCATAAACAAGGTGACTTCACTACTGTGGTTAAAATCATAGCCTTTAAATACTAGTTACAGGAATACATACCCTTTCCTAGATCAATCTTTGAGTTTTCTGAATAGTATCTAAGTTCAATAGGTGGTGGTAAATGCACCAAATGAATGTGTTCTAATTATTTTAAATTATGTATACTAATATTATAAAAGTTTCATTTTCTGGAGCTCTGCAAGAACTCAATGCTACATTTTGTATGTACTGCAGGAAGCATAATGCTGTAAAAAATAAACTGCATGGACCTTGTGTAAAAAAAAACTTAGAGATAGGTATAAACTCTAATACTGTTACTACAAGTATGAAGCAATTTGCTTATTCTATATGAACTTCTCTCTTTACATTGAAAATTGTGATAATAACATAACCTCTTTTTTTTTTTTTTTTTTTTTTTTTTTTTTTTTTTTTGAGCTGGAATCTTGCCCTATTGTCAGGCTAGAGTGCAGTGGCGTGATCTTGTCTCACTGCAACCTCTGCCTCCCGGGTTCAAGCTATTCTCCTGCCTCAGCCTCCTGAGTAGCTGGGACTACAGGTGTGTGCCACCACACCTAGCTATTTTTTGTATTTTTAGTAGAGATGGGGTTTCACCATGTTGGCCGGGATGCTCTTGATCTCCTGACCTCGTGATTTGCCCACCTCCACCTTCCAAAGTGCTGGGATTACAGGCATGAACCACTGTACCCAACCAATAACATAATCTCTCTCATGCTTTTGAGAGAATCCTGCTGGATATCATGTGGAAAAGTCCTCATGTGGTAATTGGCACAAAGTAGTTGTTAAAATAAATGGACCATTATATTTTATCTTTGATTTGAGAATAAAAATTGAAGATTATAGAAAATGATCAGACAGTCTGGCCAACATAGTGAAACCCTATCTCTACTAAAAATACAAAAAAGTAGCCAAGTGCAGTGGTGTGCACCTGTCATCCTAGTTACTCGGGAAGCTGAGGCAGGAGAATCGTGTAAACCAGGGAGGCGGAGGTTGCAGTGAGCGAGATTGTGGCATTGCATTCTAGGCCAGGCAACAGTGTGAGACTTCATCTCAAAAAAAAAAAAAAAAAGAAAAGAAAAGAAAAAAGAGAATGATCAGAATATATCATGGCGCATAAAGTTTCAGGATAAACCTTCCTCTTTATTCTGCTTAGAAATTCACGTCTATTTTTCTGTATGCTAAAACATGTCATCTCTTCTGCTCTTGCATTATAATCTGATCAGAACAATCATTATCAACCGGAGAGACTCATTTTCACCAACCCTAATTCCCAAGACACACAGGGCAAGTCAACTTAATTATAAAGGAATAGGCTTTCCAAGACAATTTTAAATAATTGTTGTAATTATACCCCCAAGAACTTCCTTGTTCTTTATACTCAGACTATTGATACAATATATATATATATATATTTTTTTTTAACTCTGAAACTTTTCTGGAAACAGGAGTGAAACAAACAAACCAACCAAAACAACAACAACAACAACACTGCTATTCTTTCTTCTCCTGCAGGGTTGGTTTATGTGCTAGCACTTTCCACTAGAGACAAAAAAAAAAAAAAAAAAAAAAAAAAAAAAAAAAAAAAAAAAAAAAATCACTCTCAAACAGACCAGAGCAAACTTCCCTTACCCAGAATGTGAGGGATTGTTGCTAACTTATTTTTCAGTAGAAGAATCATTATAATCCTACTATGTTTCACACTTTGGGGCAAATGTGTACATAAATTTTCCTTTACCAATTCAGTTTTGAGCAGAACTCCTGACACACCTCAAATATTTTCTCTGACTCTTGATACATAAATCTGCCAAAATAATACTTTGTCTACTAAAAATGCTTGGAAAAGTTTCTTCAAAATCTCGTTACATTTTTGAAGCCTCAGACTACTGTAATTGCCAAAGGCAAATAAATGAAAATTGACTTGTTATTTAGCATTAAACATTAAACAGCCTTACTCAAACAGTGTTGTCATTGGCAAAGATTTCAAACTACTTCAATATCCCCTTTTTAATTTCATCCTCAATATCCAGTACCCATATATATCCACATGCAATTATATTTCCTCCTGCATAAAACACACAATTTCACCACCAGCTGGCTATAACCCACCTCAAGAGTGGGAATAATTTGGAACTATAAAAATTGTTATTATAAATTAGTTCTTTCCTATTCTAGAATATTATCTAACCAGCCAAAGGTAGAAGTGTGATATTCTCAGATTGCATAGTATTTTGTTTTTCAAAATATCTAAGATCCTCATAACAATATATTGGAAAGTGAAGAAGTTAATCTTTCTGTAAAGTGATTAAAATCACAAAGGGTACTCTACTCATCTTCAAGTACTCAAAAGCCATCACCATATTTGGCCGTTGTAACAACTCATTAACGTTTTTTTTTTAGTTATTTAACAGGAAATGAACAGATCTCTTACATTTCAGCTTGCCTCTCTTGTGTCCATATAATGTTTGCTTAATGGATTATACATTTTATTGCATTATATTTAATATCCAGTTGACTCTTTAATCTTTAATATCCTTTGTTATTATGAAAGTCTCTGTATCTTAATACTTTCAACTATAGAGCCTGAATTTGCCTGTGCCTTGTCATAATAGTGTTATTCCTTATTTTTCTTTAATTTCCTTTGTTTAATATGCTTTTATATCTGCTTGTACTCTCAAATTTTTCTTGATAATTTAAAAATGCATCATATTTATAACACATAGTTGTAAAATTGTACTAAATAATGGCTAAGTGCCTGAGATTCAAACCAGAATTCAAGGCAGACTGCCTTTGCTATTTACTAAGAAGTGTCATTGGATAACACTTAAACTAGTTATTTTTTAGTTTCTTCATAGGAAAAATGAGAAGGATAATAGTCCCTCTCTTATTGGTAGCTGTGAAGATTAAGTGGGATATTAAGTATTAATCACTTAGATGCTTTTTTAACATGTCTACATTTATATAAGTGATTTTGTATCACCTGAATTTATTAATTGCATTTCCATTCCATGTATAATTATTAAGTATTTATTTTATGTTATGGCATTTTCTAGACATTGAGGAAACTGAAAAATTATTAAATATGTTGCCTTAAATGCATTAAAAGCTAATTTTCCTGTCAATATTACAATATTAGGATGAATATGTACAATGAAAATATTAATCAAGAAACTAATAAGATGACTTCAGATCATGATAAATGCTATGAACATTTAATGCCATACTATGGTCATGAAACAAAGTTCAAGGAAGATGTCATTGAGGAGGTAAATTTTGAGCCGAGATCTAAAAACTGAAAGGATTCAAACACTAAGTGTATCAGAGAAGCTAATTACAGGCACTGCAACTTGCAGATTATATCCAAACAGTAAGATAAAGCAAACTTTGGGCTCATATTTGTTTCTCGTGTATCAGGAATCATTATGTTGCGTATTATCCAATATGGAAAGCATGTTTATACTTTTTATGTTGTTTAAGGTGAAAGGTATATTTAGTTCCTTTAGGTTTTGAATCCTCATTTAAATGAAAGGTTTTTTTTGTTTGTTTTTGTTTTTTTTTTTTTGAGCTTATTTCCAAATTACGGAAGCATTGAAAATAGTACAAAAATTCACATATATCTTTTACCAAGAACTACTAATTAGGTAACTATATCCTTTACCCAGAATCAGCTATTATTAAAATTTTTAATTTGTGTGTCTTTTTTTTCCTTTACACACTCAGTCTTCTGAATCAACAAATAATAATTTACGGCCGGGCGTGGTGGCTCACGCCTGTAATTCCAGCACTTTGGGAGGCTGAGTGAAGCGGATCACGAGGTCAGGAATTTGAGACCAGTCTGGCCAACGTAGTGAAACCCCATCTCTACTAAAAATACAAAAAATTAGATGGATGTGTGCCTGTTCTCCCAGCTACTCAGGAGGTTGAGGCAGGAGAATTGCATGAACCCAGGAGGCAGAGGTTACAGTGAACCGAGATCGCACCATAGAACTCCAGCCAGGGCACAATGTGAGACTCTATCTCAAAAAAAAAAAAAAAAAAGAAAAAAAAGAAAAAAGAAAAGAAGAATGTACATACTTCATGACCCTTTACTACTAACTACTTCACAACTATATTTCTAAGCAAAAAGACAATCTTATTCACAACACCTCCAAAATTTTCAACTTCAGGAAATGTAATATTGATACAATATTATAATCTAGTGTACAAACCATATTCTAGTTTCATGTAGTGCCCAAAAATGTATTGTATAGTAATAGTTCCTCTGATCCAGAATTCAATCCAGGATAATTCATCACATTTAATTATCTTGTCACTTGTTTTCTTTTATCTGGAAAATTTTGTATCTTTCTTTTTCTTTTATGGTTAACATTTCCTTGGACAGGTGATACGTTTTGTAGTATGACCCTTCATCTAGATTTGCTTACTGTTTTGACATGATTAAATTGAAGTCATTTATATGGGACAGAAATATTATATAAGTGACATTTTATCTTTCTCAATGAATTATGTTTGGAAACACAATGTCTCTTTATCCCACTATTTCTTATGTTAATTTTGGTCACTTGGCTGAGGTGATATTTACCAAAATTCTCCACTGAAAAGTTATACTTTTCCCCTCTGTAATTAACTATAATGTTTTATTAGGAAGCTAATTTGAAATTCTGCAAACAGGCTATTCATTCTTTCACCTAATATTTTTGCATTAATTGATAATTCTTACTTGAGTCTTCTTTTTTTACTAATTTTATTGATTTTCTAAACCTAGCATTTTTCTGCATTCATTAGTTGTCATTATACTATATATTTTGATATTTTACTGCTTCTCTCCTCCTTCCTTCCTTTCTTCCTCTCTATTTTTATGCTTTCTTTTTTATTTTCTATAATTGCAGACTGTATATACATATGTTATTCAATGGAATGTAATACTTTATCTATGTTATTCTTTTGGTGTTCAAAATGTGCCATATTTGTCTAGTCCTTGCAAGAGAGCTTCTCTTTTGAAATGGTCTCTTATTTTTTAGCATTTATTATTTTATGGCACTAGATATTACAGTTTCAACTAGTACTTTTCTTGTCATAGCCCAAGAATTGTCTATTTCTCCACGGTCTCCAATTTCTTGTGGCAAAATCAAAGTCAAAATGCAAGGGGTTCTTATTACTATTATAATGTCGTTGTTTCTAGGCCAAATTAAAAAGAAAAGAAGACACCAAAATGACTCTTTATGTTGTATGTTTACTATTTTTCTTGTTTTGTTTTTGCATTAGCTTCATGAATGATAGAGATATAATTTATTATATAAAGATGATTTAAGTAGGAAAATGTTTTGATAGAATATTTTTTGAGATGGAGAATTAGTAGTGTTGATTTGATCTTGTTAAATTTGTGATACCTATAAGATATCTAGATAAAGATAGCAAGACATTAGTCAGATGTAAATATTTGAAGTTAGTGGATATGTTAGAATCAAGTAATTCATTTTAGAATTAGTGACATATACACAGTATTTAAGGGAATGATATTGGATGAGATCACTTAGGAAATGCATACAGAAATAAAAGGGAAGCAGTGCTAAGATACTGTAATAATTAGAAATTAAATAGAGACCACAGTCAACATCCTCTGTGACATCATATTTTATACCTCTCCTTCTCCTTTAGCTTCAGTCAAACTGGCACTATATTTTTCTTGAACATAGCATGCAGCTCTGGAACAGGGTTTTAATATTTCCAGAACTTACTATCTGAAAGATATTTAGACCAAATATAATTTTTCATTCTTCCTCAACTGTACATCTTTGAGCAATTGCCATTTTCTCTCTAAAGACATCTCTAACTTATTTTATGTGTCAGTCCTCACTCCTCTTTCTTGGTTATTTTCTATTATTTTCCTTAACATTATCCAATTTACTATATAATTGACGTATTTATTTTTCTTAGTTTCTGTCTTTCTTGAATGTAAGCCAATTAAGATAAAGAACTTAGTATGTTTTGTTTATTGCTATATTACCAGTACCTTAAAAAGTATATAGCATATAATTATTGCAAAATAAATAATTGAACAAAGATATATAGATTTCAAATCAATTGTAAAAACAAAACCATATAAAGAAGCATATTTGTTGTTATCATCTAAAAACTTACCAACATTTTTAATGTCAGTAGCAGAACAAAGATATTTTTGTATTTAATATTATTTTTCATTTCAGTAGTACAACATTCTAAGTAGGCATTAAAAGTGAAACCACCTTTAAAAATGTGTTTCAGTTTTTAAATTTATTTTTCTTTCTTTCCTTTTTTTTTTTTTTTTTTTTTTGAGACAAAGTCTTGCTCTGTCTCTCACGCTGGAGTGCAGTGGCATGATCTCGGCCCACTGCAAGCTCCGTCTCCCAGGTTCACGCCGTTCTCCTGCCTCAGCCTCCTGAGTAGCTGGGACTACAGGCACCCACCACCACACTCGGCTAATTTTTTGTATTTTTAGTAGAGACGGGGTTTCACTGTGTTAGTCAGGATGGTCTTGATCACCTGACCTCATGAAACGCCTGCCTTGGCCTACCAAAGTGCTGGGATTACAGACGTGAGCCACCACACCCAGCCTAGTTTTAAAATTTCTAAAATACAGACCTAATTGCCTTTGATTCTGTTAATTTTTTTTTTTTTTAATTTTTGAGAGGGAGTCTTGCTCTGTCACCCAGGTTGGTGTGCAGTGGTGGCATCTTGGCTCAAGGCAACCCCCGTTTCCCAGGTTCAAGCAATTCTCCTGACATACTGGTCTTTTATTAACATGAACTTATTTTAGCATTTTTCTATTTCAAAGTACAAAATATTCAAAAGAGAATTTTTTAAGTGACAGTTAATGTGCTTTCTTTAATTTAGTGATCAAACTGTTTGAGTGCAAATTGTTTAAATGTTTATTTTTTACAAGAATCAGATCATAAATTATATTTACTTCTTACTTGATTTGTTCTTTGCTTAGCTAATTTTTATTAAGGTTCACATTTATAGACAAGAAGAGCATGCTATTTTTTAAGTATTTAAACACTTTTTAGGGAAAATTCCTTCATTAACATTTTAATATTTATCTTCAAATAATGCTTCAACACCTTTCCATGAAATTTAATTATATGAGGTAAATAGAGATACAATTTGACATCTAATGCTCACATTGAATTCATATCTTGTTCTCATAGAGAACTATACACCTTTATAATGTATTATTTTGCAAAAACATTAACAATGGAAACATATTCAAGTTGCTTAAAATATTCAACATGTATATACTAACCTGAATTTTTATTAATATGTCAAATGAAATAAAATTGTCTCAAAAACAATTTAATATGTATCTTAAGTCTTACATTGTATGTGTCACAGAATGGTGCAGTAAGGTATGAAAAATATATTGAGCTGCTTGCTCTCCAGGAGACTAGAATAATTAAATAGTCCTGTGTCCTAAATAATCCAACTTCTCTGAAAGCATACTTATTTTTCATTAGTGTCATATTTCTGAGTAATATTTAAATTTCCTCAAAATCAAAGTAAATAATTTAAAGTATATCCTAATTAAAACATAAAATTGAACAATGTCAAGGAATAATTTAAACATTTAGAACAGATTTCAAATAACAATTGTGGCTATTAACAGAAATGCAGAATCAGTTACCTTTAATATTAGGCTTTTAATTTTACATATTTTTCCTTGAGTTCAAAGTAGTAAATATAATGGAAGTGTCACAGGATCCTTAGCATGTCACTTTTCCAGCTCAAAACCAGCCACTTTTTCATCTGTGGCCAGTGGCACCTTTGCCTGAGTTCTTTTCAGGCTGCTGGGCTGGTTCCACCCACTCGGCCCAGTAGGCTGTGCTTGGCTCGCACTACTGGCTGGGACCCCATGCCTGCCAAGGGTCAACAAGGCATGGAGCAGTAAGGGATGTGTAAGCGAGTATGGGGTCTGGCCACTGCTCATAGCCAGGCGTGCCGGCTGCGGCAGGGTGAACAGCTCTAAGCCCTGGTACAGGCGTCGGCTCCCTGCCAGGCTGCGGCTGGACCAGGTGTATCACAAGTAGTTTCCATTGTGGGTGTCAGAAAAATGCAGTGGTGCCTGGAAGCTTGGAGACACCAGGAACCGCAGAGCCCCAAGGGAGTGTCACAACCCTTGCTTGGGGAGCTCCTAGGTCTGAGCTCCCGAAAGTGCTGTAGCTCTTCTCTCTTTCTCTCTTCTAGTGGAGAGTTGGGGGCATGTTTCAGCCCTGTTTGTGTTTCACCTCTCTCAGTCCAAGCATTTGGCAGGTCCTGGGTAATTGTCCAATGTCCAGGAAGAATGAGGTATGTGGACAACTGGAAGGTGAGCAAGGCAGGGAGGAGCTTCACTGAGCAATAGACCAGCTCGACAGAGATCCGAAGTGGGTAGCTCCTTCCTGCAGTTGGTAGTCCCAATGTCTGTGTGAGACGGGCTAAGTCTGGGGTTTTTATGGGCTCAGAACGGAGGAACTGTATGCTGATTGATCCATGGGTGGTCATGGGTGAGCCCCAAAAAAGCACCATACGTTCTCACTCCAAGCCACAGACTTTACCGGGAACTGGTAGTCAACCCCCAGGCTTCAGGCCATCCCTTGCTTGAAGGTGGGGTTTCACCAGGGACCCACCCCTTTCTGCCCAGGAACCTGTCTGCCTCCCACCGTCTACATGAAGCCCAAGGCGCTCAGTCTGTTTGCTCTGAGGAGCAGTTGCAGGCCTGTGCTGAGCTGCCATTAGCCCTCTCCAGCATCCCTCCTATGCTCCTTGGCACCTAAAGTCTGGAGGAGGCCGAGGCGGTGTTGGGCATAATATGTCAGTGCCGTCCTGAGCGGCTGCACAACCAGCTCAGTTGCAACAGCACCCAGGCTTGGCCACAACTTTGCTCCAAAATTGGAGCAGGCACCAGGATCAAGGGAGAGGCCAGGGAGTAACAGCAGAGACATCTGAGCCAGTAGGGCCGGGGGGTTTCCTGGTCCCCAAGTGGAGTGCAGGCATGCCTGGGGCTGGAGCTGCAGCTATCCAGCTGTGCCCCAGAGCCTGGCTCCTGCCCCCCCGCAACTCAGTAGTGGGCAGGGCTCCCATCTGTTCCTTCCTCCCGCTGGCTCCATGGAGTGTGCAGCCCTGGCCGCGCCTCCTGGTTGTAGCTGGCATCCCTACGGTGTCTGCTCTAGATGGGCCACCACTGCCATTAGAAGCACGTCTTTTAAAAACTCTATTTAATTTAATAAATAATATTACCGTCAAATACATCATTTTAGAAATATTGTGTTTGCCATGATGCAGTTACGGAGTGACTATGGAAATTAAATATGTATTACACACTGAAAGTACGAAAATCATGACATGGCCAGGCGCAGTGGCTCAAGTCTGTAATCCCAGCACTTTGGAAGGCTGAGGCAGGCGGATCACCTGAGGTCGGGAGTTCAAGACCAGCCTGACCAACATGGAGAAACCCTGTCTCTACTAAAAACACAAAATTAGCCAGGTGTGGTGGTGCATGCCTGTAATCTCAGCTACTCGGGAGGCTGAGGCAGGAGAATCACTTGAACCCCGGAGGCAGAGTTTTCAGTCAGCTAAGATCGCACCATTGCACTCCAGTCCAGGTAAGAAGAGTGAAACTCTGTCTCAAAAAAAAAAAAAAAAAAAAAAAAAAAAAAAAAGAAGGCTGGGCACAGTCCACAGTAACTCACACTTGTAATCCCAGTACTTTGGAAAGCCAAGGCGGGTGAATCACCTGAGGTAAGGAGTTCGAGACCAGCCTGGCCAACATGGAGAAACCTCATCTCTACTAAAAATACAAATTTTTGTATTTTTACAAATACAAATGTGCATGGTGGCACATGCCTGTAATCCCAGTGACTCGGGAGGCTGAGGCAGGAGAATTGCTTTAATCCTGGAGTCAAAAGTTGGAGTGAGCCAAGATCACATCACGCACTGCAGCCTAGGTGGCAGAGTGATAAAGAAAATCATGACATAAAATTTTATTTATTTAGCACATTGCAAATGTAAAATTTAGAATATGATTAATTAAATAAGGCTACTTGTGAATTAAAAAAACAGAATTATTATAACAATCTATTATGATTCCTACAAGTGACAATAATTCATGCTCTTGAGCTAATGATTTTATTTTTGCTCAGAGAATAATTATAAGCATATATATTCATAGCCAAGTTAAATATATTTGAGATGTTAAGTAGGACATGGGATCAATGATGAGACCAATAAGAAATTAAAATATAGCGTGTTATTTTAAAAGTTGCTGTTTATAAAAATGTTGTATTATTGGTAGAGAATTTGCCTTTCTTTTTTCTCTACATGTCTGCTATGATCATGAAGACAGACAGCACTATAGCTATATCTAAGAGAAAGATATTTAAGAAAGGAATTTAGAAACAGCTCTTATAAAACAACTGGAAAAGATGAGGAAGCAAAAGTCAAGAAAACTTGCCAGTGGCTTTTGGGAGATCAAAATATGGGAATTAGTCATTGATTTTCTCAGACTTCTGCAGCACTAGTGAGAGTATTTTGATAGACAATACCCACGGCCACTGGCAAAACCTTATGTCTGCCATATGCATGTCCTGGCCTGTGTGATTTTTAGCCACATTCACATGAACAAGAATGGCATTTGCTTCTCTTAACCCCTCCAAAGCTTTTGTTAGTGCTTTTTCTTGGTGCAAAACAATCCAAAATTCTGCTGGTAGGAATTATGTAGAAATATATGTTCTGGGTTTCTAGCTTCTACTACACTGGGAAAATCATGCAAGGAAAATTTATTATTGAGTTGCTAAAAGATAGCATAAAACAAGCTCAAAATCATATTTAAGGTTTATATCTTTTAAAACAATTACATGGGACCATAAAGATACTCTATCTAGGCAATACAATCTCCATTACAGAGTATTAATCGCCACACTTAACTATGTAGTCTCTTCAAAGAAGCTAAACTATAACTGAAAAAGAAATAATTATAAGCCATATATATAATTTTCATTAGAGAACCAGCATTTGTGTTCTTAAGGAAAATATGAGAATGCTCTCTTCTCTGTTATTCTTAGATATTATGGCATCAGTTTATATTTAAGTCTCTATTTTTATATGCGTACTAGTAGTAGAGTTAGAGGTATAAAAGTGTTTTTTTTATTTTTTATATTTTTAAGAGGAAAAATTTTATAAGGCATATATGTTAGTTATACTTATCAACCACTACCAATGTTTAAGTCTTATTTTATCTTCACTATTATCATAAATTGCACTAAATCCTATATGAAAACAAGTAAGGTATATCAACCACTACCAATGTTTAAGTCTTATTTTATCTTCACTATTATCATAAATTGCACTAAATCCTATATGAAAACAAGTAAGGTATAAGACTAAACATATACGTATGTATGAGTGCATATGTGTATGCATTGTACATCTATGCACATAGATCTTATACAGAATATAAATAAAAATGTGTATTCTCTGTGCTTTGGAGTGTATCCAAACACAGATGAGGTATTTCTTGGTATAATTTTACATCCATACTTAAGACCGTGTTTGTACCCATGTAATTTAGTGACAGTTTCATGCATGTTAAAAATAAAACTCTGGCCAGGTGTGGTGGCTCACATTTATAATCCCAGCATTTTGGGAGGCCGAGGTGGGTGGATCACCTGAGGTCTGGGATTCGAGATGAGCCTGACCAACATGGAGAAACCCCATCTCTATTAAAAATACAAAAATGATCTGAGGACGGTGGTGCACACCTGTAATACCAGCTACTCGGGAGGCTGAGGCAGGAGAATCACTTGAACCCGGGAGGCAGAGGTTGAGATCGCATCCCTGCACTCCAGCCTGGATGACAGAGTGAGACTCCATCTCAATAAATAAATAAATAAATAAATAAATAAATAGTCATAATTTTTTCAACTATATCTGAGGATATTTACATAAAATTTTAATTCCTAAGAGTACATACCTTGCAAATTCTCATTTTTATGATAGGTTTGTTACTTGGTTAAAATGTGTAAAATTTTAGTGTGTGGTTGATAATCTAGATTCGTGTAAAAAATGACATTTCTTGGCAGTTCTACATTTTCAAAAAAATACTCATAATCTGAGAATAGAGTAGCTTTCTGCAGCTTGCATTGGAGTACTTATATTTTAAACGTCTTCTCTGTACCTGGGGACAAGATCCTCTACGATATAGGCCAATTGTTAATGAAAACATGTTTTTTAAAGTATCAGTATCCTGTTGGTTCACAGTGATATTCATTTGGATTAATGAGGCACTCTGGTAGTTTATAGGATACAGGCTAAACTCATTTGATTTATGTATAATAAATAGCTCTGCTTCAACAGTGTTGACTGTTAAAGTACTTCAAGTGAACAAATCATTTTAGTCTTGAAGAATAAATCACACTGGTTCAACTAACCTGAATAATTAAAAACTCCTGGTAAAATATGTAAGTTGATTAAATGAGGTAGAAGCATCTCTACTTTCCATGGAGAATTCTGTTACTTGTAGATCTTAAAAATCCCTGAATAAAAACAAATAAGTTCTCAGTGGGGTAAGAAAAATGCACCAAAGGCAAAAAAAAAAAAAAAAAACCTCTTTTATTTTTTACATAGTCATTGTTGCCAGTCAAGACCACCCGATCTTTGACAAAGTGGACAAAAGTAAGAATTGGAGAAATGACTCCTTATTCAGAAGTGGTGCTAGGATAACTAGCTAGCCATATACAGAAGACTGAAACTGGATGCCTTCTTTCTTCAGTTTATAGAAAAATGAACTGAAGATGAACAACTTAAAGGTACAAGCCAAAACTGTAAAAACTATAAACTATAAAACCCTGGAAGACAACCTAGGCAATACAATCCTGGACATAGGAACAAGCAAAAATTTCATGACAAAGATACCAAAAGCAATCACAACAAAAGCAAAGATTGACAAGTGAGATCTAATTTAATTTAAGAATTTCTACACAGTAAAAGAGACTATCAACAGAGTAAACAGACAACCTACAGAATGGGAGAAAATATTTGCAAATTATGCATTTGACAAAGGTCTAATATCCAGCATCTATAAAGAACTTAAATTCACAAGAGAAAAACAAACAATCTCAATAAGTAAGCAAAGGTTATGAATAAACCATTTTCAAAAGAAGACATACCTGTGGCCAATAAGCATATGAAAAAATGCTCAACGTCACTAATCATTAGAAAATTGCAAATTAAAACCACAATGAGATACCATCTCACATCAGTTAGGATTACTATTATACTAGTAAAAAGTAAAAAAAGAAAAAATAACAGATGCTGGTGAGGTTGCAGAGAAAAGGGAACACTTATACACTGTTGGTGGAAGTGTTGACTGGTTCAGTCATTGTGGAAAGCAGTATGGCTATTTGTCAAACAGCTAGGAGCACAACTGCCATTTGACCCAGCAATCCCATTACTGGGTATATACCCAGAGGAACATACATCATTCTGTCATAAAGACACATGCAAGCGAATGTTCATTGCAGCACTATTCACAGTAACAATGACATGAAATCACCCTAAATGCCCATCAATAACAGATTGGATAAGGAAAATGCAGTGCATATATACCGTGGAATACCATGCAGCAATAAAAAGAACAAGAGCATGCCTTTTGTGGGAACGTGGATAAAGCTGGAGGCTATTTCCTTAGCAAACTAACACCAGAACAGAAAATCAAATACTGAATGTTCTCATAAGTGGGAGCTAAATGATAAGAATTTATGAACAGAAAGGGAGGAAACAACAGACACTGCAGTCTACTCAAGGGTGGAGAGTGGGAGGAGAGAGAAGAGCAGAAAATATAACTATTGGGTACTGGGCTTAATTCCTGGATGATGAAATAATCTGTACAACAAATCCCCGTGACATGAGTTTACATATGTAACATACTTTCACAGGTGCCTCCAAATCTAAAATAAAAGTTAAAAGAGAAGAAGTAGATGAGATTGAAAAAAAAAAAAAGAATGAAAAGGAGGAATAAAAAACAACAGAGATGTGGTTTGCACTTCATACAGTCTAAACTTCTTGGAAATACTTGTATAACAAATTCATCTGCTCTGCAAAATGCTAAATAACTCTCTTTAATTAGACCATTTAAATTCAGTTGAATACTTTATTGAAAGTTCAAGCTCCAATATGTTCAAAAGCTTAGCTGATTATTGAAATAAAAAAGCCCAAAGATATTTCTCTTCTCATTATCTTTTAAACAGAAGAAATAAAAAATGATTAATAACCCTGAGGTACTGAATTAAAGTAAACTTGAAGATGCAAGGGGAGGAGGAAATGAAATGAAAAAATGCTCTGTGTTTCCACAGCTTCCACTTTCAACATGTGAGTGAAAAATAAAAAAGAAAGAGAATAAAATAAAGCAAAATTACAAAACACAATTACTGGTTTCATTCTAAGTGTGGGGCTTTTTTTGTTTTTGGGGTTTTTTTTTTTGAGACAGTCTCACTATGTTACTCAGGCCATAGTGCAGTGGCACAATCCAGGCTCACCCCGGCCTCAATCTCCCAGGCTCAGGTGATCCTCGCACCTCAGTACTGTTTGTAGCTGGGACTACAGGCGACCATCACCATACCTGGGTAACTTTTGCGTTTTTTGTAGAGACTGGTTTTGCCACGTTGCTGGGTTGGTCTCAAACACCTGGACTCACAAGGTCTTTCCCCTTCCAGAGTGCTAGGATTACAGGAATTAGTCACCGCACCTGGCCCTATCTACTTTTTTAAAAAATTCACTTTAAATATAAAATTTAGCCTTAGCAGCAGAGAACTGGAAATGCCTGGCTTAAAACCATATAGTTGTTTTTTTTTTTTTTTTTTTTTTTTGCATTTCCCTAAAATAAGTTCAAGGTTAAGCAACCTGGAACTTGTGTGCAAACAATGTCTGAGCAATTTATCCCCCCTTCTTAGCTTGTCATTCCATACAGTAATATCTTGTTCTTGAGTACAAGATGATCACTGCATCACCTGGCCTATTTTCTGTATTCACATGATAAAGGAGAAAAAGCAAACAGCCTGTAAAAATACCTACCTATGGAGTCAGGTCACTTTGAAAACCTTTTTCCATAAAAAATAATCCAAAAACTTACCTTTCCAATCGTTAGCCATTCTTAAGTGCATGAAACCAATCCAATCACTTCCATCTTTCCCAGGGATGGAGTATCAGGTTACGCATGACCTCATCTGAAAAAATAAAAATAAAAAAACATTTTATACTAAACTCAAATTAAAGGAAATGTTGGAGAGATGTTCAAACTTCATTTTTTTCCTCAGCGTAAGAGGGTGGGTGACCTTGTGGTAATAGCATGATATCAGACACTAAAATGAAATATATAGAGAGTGTACATGCAAACACACCTTTTAATATCTTATTTTTCTCAAGATTTTACAGAAATTGTTTTTATGCTTTCATGTGTCATGTCTATGGATCCCACAGTGAAGCCTGTTAAACAGCATTATGGCAACCAGGTCAGCTGTTTCCTTTCCTGGACATAAAGATATTTGTTATATTTAACATGCCAAAGTAAATGGAAACAACTATTGCATAATTATTGCTTGTATAAATATTCAATTATATGTATTGTTTATGTATTTTTTGGATAGATGTTAGAGTGAGCATTTGCTATTCATTACCACGCAAAATCTTTTTAAACAAATGATTATGAGTATCAGTATGATATTTTGTTTCAGAGGGAAGCAATAAGAAATGAAAAATAGGGTAACTGTACAAGTAGCGATAGAAGAGGCAGGGTTCTTGATTAACGGAAGTAACAGCAGCCTCCTGACTCTGGTAAGGTAAAGTGATTCTGTCTATAAATATCTCAAGCATTAAACAACAGCTTAACCTTCAATGGCACCCTAGAAATGCAGCCGGGTACTTTCTTTAAGCTCTGCCAAAAGTTTTGTGAATTAGTTTATACTTCGTTTTAATCTCATTTTAGAAAATTCCTTCCTGCTTAAAACAGCTAATTTTAGTATCTGAAACCAATTATGTTGGCAAATAAAACATACCAACACTGGTTTCAGACAAAAAGACTTTGAGAAAAGTAGAAATCTGGTTAATTTTGGAAGAAGTTATATCCAAATTAGCATCAAAAGATATAATTCTTATAGTTTTTACCACACGGTAAGTGAAGTATTTTTCCATCTGTTTTAAATATTCACAGATAAAAGATCACCCGTCCTGATGTTTCTACTGAAAGCAAGGCAATCCATTTTGTAGAATGAACATTCGCTGTTATAAATTATGACTATGGTCATAAAGATTATAAGAATGAATAAGCTGGTTAAGTACATATAACTGCTATGAAAAGCTTAAAGAAAGACAATTTCAAGCCTGCTGTTTTATGTTCTTATATGAAAGGAGAATCAAAGAACCACGCAATCTCTAGACTGCCTCGGAAGAATTACAGTTTTGTTTGTAGCCATGAAAAGATGTAGAAAGAAATAAGATTATGGTCCTATAAAGAACTGAATTACAATAAATCTATAGCAGAGAAAGTTATGCTAAATGTATACACATATCCAGAGATAGCTGAAACAGATGGGAATTATAGCATATGTTCATTTGATTGGTAGACAATGTTGATTGGTACTCAATGTTGGCTTATTCTAAAATATTTGAGATGTCATAAATTATGATAAATTATTTGGAGAAGTAATCCAAATGCCAGGAGGTATGTAAGTTAAAAGAATGTGTGAATCATTCACTATGCTTTAATTATATCGCCGGAGATGTGCCTGTGAACATTCCCTTCAGGAAAGGAAAGGGAAGGAAAATTGCACTAGTGAGGAAAACAGCGACAATCTGGAAAACCTCTGTATCAACTGTCCTCAGGAAGATAGGGATGGAGGTGAGAGATTCTGCAATGGCCCCCCAAATGCATGGAGTAAAACCAGATAGAGTCACTTAGCAAACAGATACAAGAAGGTATTGTATGCTTGTCAGATTAGACAGCAGGTCAGAAGTGGCAAGCCAAATAGCTGCACTCTCAGAACTCGTTGCTAGTAGTTGATTATTCATTTATCCCAGGGATCAACTTCACAAAGAACATAGCAGATCTTTGTTAACTAGGGGGAAAGAAGAGCTCTATTGTGGAGAGCATGTCTGATATGGTATCCTTCTTGTAGGAGCAGTCAGATTTAGACCAGCTTCTTTAGGCTTGTTCAGTGCTGGTAAAAAATGTTTCTTTGGTGTCAAATATAAAGTATATGCAGGGGCTTGGTAACCTAAGTTTTCTTTCACCACAGGTCACCTGACACCTAATGTTCATAGATAAAAACTTCCCAGAAATTTTATTGCTCCTGCCCATCCAAATAATCTGTGAACTTCCTAGCATTGCTCAACAAACCCTTTACTGCTTAAACTACTGGGTGTGCAGTTGTTGTCTGAAAAAAACAACTTTGACTCAGAAGTCAATCTTTCAATAAAAGCTATTGGAAAGCAGTTAAACATAGTTAAATGATTTTATTACATTTTATATGGTAAATTCTATTGCCATTGCACACTTTAGATAGGAAAATAAATCAGTATGTTTCTCTTAATGATCATCACTCTCAGGTAGTGAACCACTGGTTAAAAGATTTGAGATTTTAAAAACCATTTCAGGTGAAAATTGTGAAAACACAAGATAATGAAAATATAACACCTTACATTTTCCCATAAAGATTTTAAAGTCAATGCCAAACAAGAAAATTGCATTCAGGCTTTAGTTATTTATTTATTTAGAGACGGAGTCTCACTCTGTCGCCTGGGCTGGAATGCAGTGGTGCGATCTCAGCTCACTGCAGCCACTGTCTCCTGGGTTTAAGCGATTCTCCTGCCTCAGCCTCCTGAGTAGCTGGAGACTACAGGTGCACACCATCACACCTAGCTAATTTTTTTGTATTTTTAGTAGACATGGGGTTTCACCGTGTTGGCCAGGATGGTCTCTATCCCTTGCCCTGCATTCAGGATTTATTAACAAACAAACAAAACCAACGTAACATAGGCACATAATGTTCTTGGCTTATTCCTCTATGATGTTTAGATAAAATGAAGACACAAGTAGTTACCAATAATAGGCTTTTATAAGGTGTCTTAAGCTGTATCACTTTTAAAGATTAAAACCCCCTTCTCAGGAAGTACCTCATAAGATTATCAATAGCCTGAAACTCAGAACTGCTTTCTACCTGAGATACACCTCCTCCATGGATGCTTGCTAAATAAGATCATATCAAATACTTTTGACAACTCGCTCTACTAATAGGTGCTAGAATCTGTGAACTTTAATAAAATGTATCTTGCAAGGAATTCCTTGTTTCAGCTGATTAAGAAGATATATAAGGCCCTTCTCCAATCATTACTCCCTGTTGGAATTATGCAAAGGAATTTAAATTGTTTACAAGGGATCTCATGGCTCCATGGGAGGACGGGATTTAAAATAGTTGTGCAACTGAAACATGTTTGACATATATTAAGCTAAACTTGTGCATGAGCGGTTGAAACTGTATTTTCAAGTAGAAAAGAAGAAAAAAAGGTAGGCATTGGAAGTTTGTAGAACAGTAGTACTGTCTATCTTGGGTTTCTAATCTATTACATCTACTCTATTAGCTCTCAAGGACACCTCCAGAAAAGGGAGTATTTCCCTAAATGACAGAAACTCAAGTTTTTTAATGTAGTATTAAGTCATTTAATCTCATTCTAAAACTTCCCGCATGAGTAATCTCTTCAAGATCATAATAAGTAGATATTTGATAAAGCAAGCTATTTGCAATTCTAAATTTTCCCTTATGAGGAAAATGCCTTATATGACAACAGAATATAGCTATACATCACCAATAGCGCTTGTTAAAACTATCAGAAATCTTGATAAAAGCCTTAGTCAAAATATAATGCAAATTACATTATGGCAACATAAGTTCTCATGCTGTCTTTAATGTAGGTACAAGCATAGTTTCTTTTGCCGTCAAACCTACAGTTGGCAACATAGAATCTAGTTCAATTTGCTGCATTTGCATATTACCAAATATTTATTATGGTATTTATCTCATTGTTAGTTCAGCAAGATGGTCATATATGATGAGACATCTCTGTGTTATCTAAAGGAATTGCTTAAAAACAGATAGCTCTGTTTCACTGTACTGTGTAAACATACAGGGGAAAATGTAGTCTAAGATAAACATATTTGTTGTATGTATAATAACTTACTACTTGTAGATTTGTGGAAAGATAAAGGTCACTGCTGTTGGGTGTTGAATTATGACAGTATAAATGATAGGGCATATGATTTAGAAAATATGATCTTCCAAATTCTATTCCCATAAATTACAGTCTTTATAATCAGACTTACTATTACCTCGTAACAACGCCTTCAAATGTACCGTTATTGCAATTACTGTTCTTAAACTGTCTTAAGCTTAACTTACTCAGATTCTTTTCTTTAATTAATCATATTTTTCTTCCATGTATATTTAAGTGTTGATTATTAAACAATACAGTATTTTGTATTCGCATCTGGGCATGTCTTCATGAATTCCCTTTATAATTGTACAGTAGATTTTTTATCTGTTTTTCCTAGCCAAAAGATACATCAACATGATAATAATTTTGACTCTTCTTACAAATTTTACTTCTGGAAATTCTTAGCAAATGCAAAACTGCATACATTCTAAGGCAAACGTAATCTGTTTTCTGTAGATTTAGGTATGTTTGTGTTAGTATGTGTACACACGTGTATGTATGTGTGTGTGTTGTCAAAACGTCTGGTTTTGATTCTTTTGATTTAGTTCTATATTTTAGTATAGATCACGACTGTGACTTCAAATATCCTGCTTAACCCAATCCCATCTTCATTTTCTTTTGTGGAAGAAAAGCATAGTTTTAAATATTAACATATTCCATGCTTTGATAACTAATATCCCAAGGAAAATAATTCTATATTCATAATATATTATAGAGCATCAAAGAACCTTCACTGTGCATCCAAATAATAATAAAAAAATAGTTCAGGGAATAAGGGAAAGCAACCAAAAATAATTTCTCCCAGTCTGAGAACAAGAATTTGAGGAGTGGCACACACCCTTAATATTTGAGTTAGACTAGGTTGCATGAAGAATTAATTTTTTGATGTTTCCCAGCCCTTCCTTGTGAAAGTCAGGCCTTTGGGACTCTGGTGTCCAAATGCCTTAAATCAAACCCAAGTCTCAGTCAAAAATAAGCAACATCTCTTGATTTCTGTTTTTATTTTTATAAAGTAGATGTAATAATACAAAGTATTTCAAATATTACTTTTTTTATAAAATAATTAACTGAAAAGCACTTTGTGGATTTTCAAGCCTGTAATAAACACTCGATACAACTTAACTATGGGTAGTTTTTGTAACTCTGGAAATAAAATCTACCTCAATTTTTTGTCATTTTTTTTCTAATGATGGTGCCCTAAATATTTTAATTACAAATGTGTATTTAATACTGCAAATGTATATTTAATCTATGCATTTAATAAAATTAGATAAGTAATCTATATTTGCATATTTTAAAATAAGTAATATTTTAGCAAACAATAGAAAAAGCTAGTCACCAATTTTCGAATAGCAAATTAATAATAATAAAGGTGAGTTTTTAATACCGATTAAAAAGTATGTGTTTATAATACCTAAATCTACTTTGTTTTAATTTCATATTTGTAAAACAAACACTATATGACAACACTATATTTTTTTATTCTATTTCATGGTCATGGTTTAGAAAAATCTGCATTTATATAAAGAATAATAAAAGCAAGTCATTTAGCATAAATCTAGGGCAACTAATCATAACCACATATATACTATAGTATTTATTAGAGCACTACATTAGAAATTATTGATTTAATAGCCAATACATTTATCACCTCTTGAAACTTCAGCATATATGCTTTACATTCCATAGGAGGAAAGAGTTCTTCATATACAAATGTTCACAAAATAAAAAGTAGAATAAGCTAAATTCCTAGGGATATCATAATGAATTGTATGAAAAGGTGTTGTTTCAAAAAAGATTTCTGTAGTTCTTTAAATAAGGCTTCTTTAGAAAAAGAGTTCAGTAAATAAATCCATTTATCTATCTGTCTTTTCATTCATCTCTCCATTCATCCATCCGTGCATGTATACATTCATACATACATAAAAAAATCACAGAACACACATCCTTTTCAATGTCATCACAATTGCATTTCAGGTTTTCATAATTCTATGCTACTAACTATAAAAAAGCATGCCTCAAAATAGCTAGTAATCAAACTAATTTTCTTAAACAATTTTTAGAAATCTTATGATAACCATTATAGAATGATATAGAATTACTGAAAAAAAATGATGTTAAAAAAGACCAAATTTAAAGGTCATTGACTTACACTCTCATGTAGATGGTGTGTTAGGCTGTTCTTGCATTGTTATAAAGAAATACCTGAGACTAAGTAATTTATAAGAAAAGAGGCTTAATTGGCTCATTGTTTTGCAGGCTGTACAAGAAGCATAGTGGTATCTGCTTCTAGGGAGGCCTCAGGAAGCTTCCAATTATGGTAGAAGGCAAAGGCAGAGCAAACCTACCATACAGTGAGAATACAGCAAGAAAGAGAATGGGTGGGGAGGGACCACACACTGCTTAATGACCAGATCTTCTTTAAACTCAGAGAAAGAGCCCACTTATCACCAAAGGGATGGCCTAAATAGCCATTCATGAGAAATTTACCCTCATAATCCAAACACAACTTACTGGGCCCCATCTCCAACACTTGGGATTACATCTCAACATGAGATTTCGAGAGGCATCCAAATTATATCAGATGATCGAACACTTTCTACTTGTCAAGTGATCACATTTCCTTATCTTGACTGTAACATATCTCCAAGTCCTGACCTTATAATCAGTCCTTTCTCAGTAAAGTGATAGTATTCATTGAATTCTGAAAATAACTACCATATTGGATTAGTCCGTTTTCACACTGCTATAAAGAACTACCTGAGACTGATAATTTATGGAGAAAAGAGGTTTAATTGAATTGCAGTTTTCCAGGCTTAACAGAAATAATGACTGGGAAGCCTAAGGAAACTTACTATTGTGGTGGAAGGCGAAGGGGAAGCAAGCACGTCTTACCATGGCAAAGCAGGAGAGAGCGAGCGAAGGAGGGATTGCTGCACATTTTCTAACCACCAGATCTCATGAGAATTCACTCACAATCACAAGAACAGCAAGAAGTTAGTTCATTTCTGTGGTTCAATCATCTCCCACCAGGCTCCTCTCCTAACAGGTGGGAATTCCAATTTGAGATGAAATTTGGGTGGGGACACAGAGCCAATCCATATCACATATGATTTTTTTTTTTTTTTTTGAGACTGAGTCTTGTTCTGTTGCCCAGGCTGGAGTGCAGTGGTATGATCTTGGCTTACTGCAACCTCCACCTCCTGAGTTCAAGTGATTCTCCTGCCTCAACCTCCCAAGTAGCTGGGGTTACAGGCCTGTGCCACCGTGACCAGATAATTTTTGTATTTTTCGTAGAGATGGGGTTTCATCATTGTGGCCAGGTTAGTGTCTGCCTGCTTGGCCTCCCAAAGTTCTGGGATTACAGGTGTGAGCCACCACACCCAGCCCACATATGATATTTCATAAAGTAAAACAGGCATGTGAAGCTTACAAAATTAAAAAAAAAAATCACTAATTTTAACACTCTAGCTTTTACATATAAATCTATTATCTGCCAATATAAACTGATGGATAGATAGAGAAATAGGTAGATTGACAGATATGTAAACAAACAGATATATTGAAAATGATATGATCTTCATTCAAGAGAAGTTTTGATAGTATTAATCATTAAAAAATAAGGTAATGTGTTATAAATACTGATGTAAAACAATATGCTTTATAATTAGAATAATTTTATTGAATTCAAGTTTAATTACATTTAAGCACCTTGATAGCCATAATTTTCAAGATATGAAAAAGACCTATTTTTTCAAAACTTTAGGGAACTTTGGAATGTAAACTTAAAAATATCTAAGGGATTTCTTATCTTTTTAACTGATCTTTTAAGTAATGCTTGCCATTGTCCTTAAACGAAAATTGTTTAAAAATAAATTTATTTGACTTTTAACATTTTTATGCTCTGAAAAGTAAATTAGTCACCTGGATAAGCATTTCACCACATTGCATAGGACAGATAAAAACACAGGAAATGTAATTTTCCAGTGTAATAGTTGAACCCAAATAGTGTATTTTGCAAAAAGAGAATGTGAAGTACATTAGAAATATCTAGCTTCATAGCAAATAGAAAAACTCGACCCTCCAAACCATCACATCATTGATCCACTTTCTCAAGGAACAATTCATTTGTTGTTGGCTTCCGGTGTATCGTCAAGAAACATTAGACTATCAGCGGGCAGACGCCACCTAGTGGTTGTCTGTGTAGAGAAAATGAGAACAGCAATTTTGAAGACACCTTCTTTTTTACATGTCTTTTTTGCTCATTTAGCAACTTAGGTTGCTAAGGACATTGATACTTGGATTTTAAATGCTTAGCTAAGTGCCTTGTGTGGTTTCTTAATTCTGCTTTTGTCAGTAAGATCCCAAAGAGATTTTTGCTGACACTCAAAAACAAAACAAAACAGCAACAAATGCAGCAAACAATGAAACCAAAATGAAAGTTGAAAACATACAACAGCAAAACTTAAAGATACAACATGCATTTTCCCAATGGCAAATAGCATTCTACTTTCTATTTCATTTACTGTTACAATCCGACATGTAAAGAGAAACCACCTGCAACTATTTTTTCTTCAGTTTAAACAATTATTTACTATAATTAAGTTAAGCCAACAAAGGAATAAAAGAAACATGGAAATAAGTCTCCCCAAATTAATTACTTTGTCTATTCTATATTTACGAAGTAGTCTAAGTCCAGGGAAGTTCTTTAAGTGTTATGTTATCTAAGGTTTAATTAAACTATTTTAATCATTTTTTTCTGCTATATCTAAAAATTTCCTGAATTATAGTTAAACAGTTATCATTTTGGGTAAAAAATATGCTTATCTGCTTAAATCAAATGAAATTGGTGTTTTTGTCTGGTTTTCTTATTTCATTTGGTTAAAAACTGAATCAAACTAATTCTAATTTTTAAATCTCATATGAGTGTCTGACTTATATTTACATTTTACTCAGATACTTATAGTGAATTTAGAACTATTGAATTATCTGGAATCAAAATTGATTAATAAGCAAAATGTCTCATTATCTACAGCAGTGTGATATGGTTTGGCACTGTGCTCACACCCAAATCTCTTGTTGAATTGTGATCTCCAGTGCTGGAGGTGGGACCACCTGGTGGGAGGTGGTTGGATCATAGGGATGGTCTCTAATGGCGTAACACCATCCCCCTAGTGCTGTCTTGTGAGTGAGTTCTCACAAGATCTGGTTGTTTAAAAATCTGTAGCAGTTCCCCCTTCACTCTTTTTCTTTCTTGTGCTGCCATAGTAAGATGTGCTTGTGTCCCCTCACCTTCTGCCATGATTGTATTTTTCCTGAGGCCTCCCAGTCATGCATCCTGTACAGCTTATGGAACTGTGAGTCAATTAAATCTCTTTTCTTCATAAATTACCCAGTCTCAGGAGTTCTTTATAGCAGTGTGAGAACAGACTAATAAAGAAATTGGTAGAGAAGAAGGGCTTTGCTTTAAATAAATCTGAAAGCGAGGAAGTGACTTTGGAACTGGAAAATGGGATGGGCACAGGTTGGAACAGTTTGAGCTCCATAGCAAACAGGAAGATGAGGGAAAGTTTGCAACTTCTTAGAGAAATAATGATATAGACAATGAAATCCAGGCTTATGCCGTCTCAAATGGAGATGAGAAACTTATTGGGAACTGAAGTAAAAGTCATCTTGCTATGCTTTAGAAAAGGGACTGGTAGCATTTTGCCCTTGCTCTAGAGATCTGTGGAACTTTGTCTTTGAGAGAGATGATTTAGGGTATCTGATGGAAAAAAATTCTAATCAGTTAAACATTCAAGAGGTGGCCTGGCTGCTTCTAAAAGCTGATGCTCATTTGCATAAAAAAAGAGATTATCTGAAACTGGAACTTATATCTAAAAGGAAAACATAGCATAAAAGTTTGGAAAATTTGCAGCTGTACCATGTGGTAGAAAAGTAAAACCCATCTTCTGAAGAGGAATTCAAGCCAATTGCTGAAATTTGCCTTAGTAAAGAGAAGCTGTATGTTAATAGCCAAGACAATAGGTTATATGCCTCCAGGGCATTTCAGAGACCTTAGTGGTATCCCCTCCCATCAAAGGCCTTGAGGCCTAGGAGTGGCCTAGTGGGCCAGGCCCAGGGCCATGCTGCTCTCTGAAACCTGGAGACATGGTGCCCTGTGTCCCAGCCACTTTCAACTCCAGCTGTGGCTAAAAGGAGCCAAGGTATAGCTCAGGCCATTGCTTTAGAGGATGCAAGCCACGAGCCTTGTTAGCTTTCATGTGGTGTTGGGCTTGCAAAGGCAGCAGTTGAAGTTTGGGAGTCTCTGCCTGGATTTCAGAGGACGTATGAAAACACCTTTGTGCCCAAGCAGAAGTCTTCTGCAGGGCTGGAGTCCCCATGGGGAACTTCTTCTAGGACATTGCAGAAAGGAATGGTAGGGTTGGAGTCCCCACACAGAGTCCCCACTGGGGCACTGCCTAGTGGAGCTGTGAAAAGAGGACCGCCATCCTCCAGATCCCAGAATGGTAGATCCACTGACAGTTTGCACTCTGTACCTGGAAAAGCTGAAGGCACTCAACACCAGCACATGAAAGCAGCCACATGGGCTGTACGCTGCAGAGTCACAGGCGCAGAGCAGCTGAAAGGCCTTGAGAGCCCACTCCTTGCATCAGCAAGCCCTGAATGTGAAACATGAAGTCATTGGTGATTATTTTGAATCTTTAATATTTGATGATTGACCCGCTGGTTTCTGGACTTGCATGGAGCCTGTATCCCTTTTGTGTTAGCCAGTTTTTCCCTTTTTGAATGGAAGCATTTACCCAATTCCTGTGCCCCACTGTATCTCTTTTTTGTTTTACAGGCTCATTCATGAGGCTTATTGGTGGAGGAGACTTGTCTGTCTCGGATGAGACTTTAGACTAGGAGTTTTGAGTTAATGCCAAAATTAGTTAAGACTTTGGAAACTGTTAAGAAAGCATTATTGTGTTTTGAAATGTGATAAAAACATAAAATTTGGGAGGGGCTGAGGTCAAATAATGTGGTTTGTCTGTGTCTCCCCAACCAAATCTCATGTTGAATTGTGATCTTGAATGTTGGAGGTGGAGCCTGGTATTGGATCATGTGGGTAGTTTCTAATGGTTTGTCAACATCCCCTAGTGCTGTCTTGGTAGTTAGTTCTCACAAGATCTTGTTGTTTAAAAGTGTGTCACACTTTCCCCTTTGCTCTCTTTCTGTATCCTGCTCCATCATGCTAAGAAGGTAAGACATGCTTGCTGCCCTTTTGCCTTCCACTGTGATGGTAAGCTTCCTAAGGTCTCCCTCCTCAGCCATGCCTCCTGTACAACCCATGGAACTATGAGTAAATAAAACTATATATATATGGTTTATTAAAGCATATATATATACACACACACACGCACATATATGTGTGTGTGTGTGTGTATATATATATATTTCCCAGTCTCAGTTATTTATATCAATGTGAGAACAGACTAATACATGGTGATTGAAGAACGTTGTTGAAATATTATTTATTGAAAAAAATTGATGGTAGGAGTGGAGAAGCAGGAATGGAAATACATTTTTTGTTTGCATGTGTCAGAAGACAGTTTGTTTCAATCAATAAGATGTCATGAAAAATATGTGAGGACTCCCCTTTATTTGTTGGCTTTCATTGTATGGTGACACATTTCTGGGTAAATTCTTCAATAAAAAATAGATCTACAGGATATTTTAATTTTCACTAAACTAATCCACACTAGTGTATAAAAACCAAAATATTCTTATAAAATAAGCATAGATGGATAATGATACTGATATTATAAAGGATTAGTGGAAAAATAACCAAATTGTTTTACTAATTTTTCAAAATATATTTTACTAATTATACTATAGTTTTTAAAATAATAAGCTCACTAGATCTGAAAAGTTTTCTCTATTTTGTAAAATTAAGAAAATGACTTTCTGATATATGAACTTAAAAACTATTGTTAATCAATAGTTATATGTATTATGCCTTGAAAAATTAAGCAACAATTTTTCCAGAGATCAATATTTATAAAACATTTAAAAACTTAGTATCTGAGTAAGGCAAACTAGAAAATAAATTAGCCATGCTTTAAGTGATATCATAAATTTCCACTACATAGCATTTATAGATACATACATATAGAATATGTATGTTGAGTTTATATATATGTATAATTAATAAATGTATTCTTATAAATCAGTTTTAGTGAATTCACCACATAAATATTCATTTTACTTTATAGAGTAAAAATAAATGTTTTGGTACATAAAACCACCACCATTTTCTAAATATATAGCATCTTATTACGTCAAAAATTTCTTTTGTGTGCCTTTGTTGTCAATTGTCTTCCCTATTCCCTCTTAAAAAATTGTGAAGCTATAAAATAGCATTAACTTTTTAAAACATTTTTTTGATATATAGATATAGATAGATCTTTCTATATACATATATTTGTATATATGTATATGTGTGTATGTGTGTGAATATATGTATAATCTCAACAAAGTGGGACTAGACAGATAGATAGTCTCACTTTGTTGCCCAGGCTGGAGTAGAGTGGTCTGATCATAGGTCCTTGCAACCTCAACCTCCTGGGGCTCAGGTGATCCTCCCAACTCTGCTTCCTGAGTAGCTGCGACATCAGGTGCATGCTTTCATGCCTAGCTAATTTTTGGTAATATTTTATGTACATAGATTTTGCCATGTTGCCTAGGCTGGTCTTGAACTCCTGGACTCAAGGAATCTGCCTTCCTTGACCTCTTAAAGAGCTGGAATTACAGATGTGAACCACTCTGCCTGGTGGAATATTTAAAATAACAATATAATGTATTCTGGGCAGATAGGTATGTATAAGTGAGGTATATATAAATCATAGCACAAGGCATGGGAAGAAAATACAGTACATTAAATTGTTAAAATGTCTTTTCATTGTTAACCAACTGCTAAAAGTACTATTTTGAGTTGAACTTTAGTAAGTCAATGTGTCATATTGAAATCTTCTCTCTGAACTCATCAAGACCAACAGGAGAAAATTTCTATATTTCAGGAATAAATTTCTTTTTATATTCAAAAATCAATAAAAGAAAAAAATATGATTATTTTAATTAATGGAGAAAAATCATGAAAAAGTTAACTCTCATATATTAAAAAAACAACCTCTTTTATGTGATAATAAGGACTTAAACTGCAGCAAATGATATAGTAAAAATAAAGCATAATAAAAAAAAATATTAGTATACATCTTTAAATTTCTGTGTTCATAAGATTGGAAACAAGGCAGGTATATCTGATCTAACCAATTCCATTAAGCATTGTGAAAAAGGCTCAAGTGGGTGAAATATGCCAGAGAATATAAAAGTAAGAGGCACTATTATCAGAAAAGAAGTAAGCATTATCTGTCATTGTTTGCAGATAACGTATGTAGATAATTTTAGAGTAAAAAAAAAAAAAAACAAAAAACTACTAAACTTAATATGTGATTTAGAAAATGTTGTGGGATACAAGGTTAATGTACAAAATAGTTCGTATTTCTAAATATTAGGAACACTTAAAATTTAAATAATCCATATTTGATGAAGTATACAGTAAAAGCAGGTTAAACAGTTAAGAACATTACAAAATCATCAGCACAAAAACAATCATGAAGAAAACTATAGAAAAATTCCTAAATACTTTAAGATATTAATATCTAAAAGAAGAGCAAAGAAAATAGACAATATACAATATAAGCATAGCAATATATAATTCACCATAAGTAAAACATAAAATTGTATTGACATAATTTTGACCCTATATGTTCATCATGTCAGTAATTGTTCATAAGTTTTAACCACCTGTTTACAAAGCAACTGCATTATATATTGGTGTATAAAGCAAAATTCAATTTAATGTTGTATATAAGAAACACATCTAAAGCCAGATGACTTCAAGACTCTAAAAAGTGAAGAGCAAATGTAATGAGCAATAATTATTGGAAAAGGATATATGTAAATCATAAATTATTTGATATTATAAAGAAAAACACTTTATGACTAAAACACAATTGAAAATAAAAATGAAAATACTATTATCTGTGTAATCAAAGAATATAGCTAATGTTTTGACAGGAGATAAGAAAAAGGGAGAGAAACAAGTAGAAGACATTTATAACTTAAATACTATTATTAGTGAGCACAAACAACTAAAATATATATTTCCAACACAAAAAGCTAAAGTCTATATCAAATAAATTATTAGATAAAAACAATTATGGGAAATAGAAAAAAAATAGTGGAATACATAGATAAATTGAAAGTCTAGTCCTTTGAAAAATTTAACACTTTATTTTGAATAATTTATCACTTTATTTTTAAAAATTATGTAATTATACAAGTATGTAAAATATCTGACACAGCAACATCTTATTTTGTTTACTATTGTTCAATATATGTGTAGCATCTCAGCCATGCCTGTGGTTTAGGATATTTTTTGTATGTTAACAGTATTCCTTGTCATTAGATTTGGCTTGACTTTGGTTTTAATTACTAAAAGCCACTTTATCTGAAAAAATCAACAGACTTTAGCTGTTAGAAACACATTAAATGAAAAGGCATTATGAGAGAGGATCTCAAGTGACACTGAATGCTTTAATTTTCTTCTTTTTATTGGCTTGGAATGTTCTTGCTGAATTCCCTTAAAGATTGCCAGAAAAAGAAGCAATGTTATTAGTTTGGTTTTTGACTGAGTTAATTGATAATTGTGTGTCACTGAGCATAAAGAATAAGAACATCAGAATAGAAAGAGAAACTCTAGTCAACCAAAATTCTTTCTTTTTTCATTTTGTGCCCAAGATTAATAAAATGTAAACTTACTGATTCAAGCATAATACTGGTACAAAAATATTTTCTTTCTAATGGAATAATGAGTACAACTAGAAGCTTAATTGCAAACTGAATAATTAACACAGTAAATGAATCATTAACACATTATGGACACATGTTTGTTTTATCTTGCTGGGCACCATCAATTTGAATAAAGTGTTCTATAATTTACTTGGTATATATCTCTCATTTCCTACTGTTTGGTTTTGGCTTAAATCATTTGACTTAATGTTAGTCATAGATCTTATATTTATGGTATGATCATTATATTTCAATTTAATTAGAATTCACCAAATTGCATTTGAGGTTTCTGATTTAAAGACTTTAAATATATTCAACCATTCATTTGTAGAAGAAAAAAATATAAACATTTTCTTAAATTTAATATCTTTTACATTTTATGTCATCTACATACTAAAAAAAAAAACAAGACTTATTATTTCCTAATTTTGTCTACCCCTATCCATGTATGTATTAGACAGTCCTGACTTTAGCCAGTTGTAAACAGAGCATGTGGACAATGTACTTTTTTTTTCAGTGCACACTGTTGGTATATAAAACATTTATGAGAAAAATAAGTTAAATCTTGCATTTCAAAGTAGAAAAGAAAGTATTTTACATAAGCTGATTGATGTTACCAGTCAAAGTATATATCCAGTGAAATGAGTGGGAACATACATGTGTTCAGATTGAGATGATGTTCCATTGCTGCAACAAAGCTGAAACAAAAGATACAAAAGGCTTTGAGTAGTCAGAAATTCCTTGATCTTCTCCCCTTATCATGAGTTTCATTCAGAAAGAGCACAGCACATAACATAATAGAACTGTATGTTTCTGAACGTTTATAGTAGGTGACAGCTGTTGCTATTGTACGTTAAGATAAAATTATATTTGCTTCATCTACACAAAGATTTTTAACTATTTTATTAAAATCTATTTTTGACTGCAACTTTCAGAAAAGGAAAAGAATGCAAAAATGTTGAAGGAGTGGTGGGCTTGATGGTAGTACAATGTATTCTAGAAACAGAATTGACAAAAATCAAGCAGAAGTAAAAGAGTACAGAGACATGAAGAACTCTGTTAATAATACACAATAAGGATCATGTAATTCTATATTTTTTCAACCTTCAACTCTCTGGAAGTAGTAAAGTGAGATTTGCTCTAGTAGAACTGAAACAGATGTCAGCCTTCTGGATCCATAATGGTTCTCTACCTTCACTGTACATTAGAATAATCTGTGATATTTTTAAAATATATGGTAATAGAACACCAATATTAAATAGATATTTCATAATTTAACCTCTGTAAGTAATTCTGATGTAAAATCAGCTTTAAGATTGAAGCTTTTATGCATATTAGGAAATAATTTAATTTTGTATACATAAAACTGTTGTGCTGATTTGTATGGGAGATGGAGATTTGAGCAGGATCTAATTGGACTACTTGTTAATAACTTACATAATGAACAAGTCTTGGAGCCCATTCTACACAAAGGTATTTATAAACAAATGAGTAAATCACTGACACATTAATAAAGAAAGAAAACAATTTGTAATATAAGATATAAGATATATAAATGTCTCCAAATATGCAGCAAATGTCCATTATGTCTATTCATTGAAAGAATACTAACTAAAATAGAGAAATACTACTTCAACTATAACATTGTCAATAAACAATAATACCTGTGCTGGCAATGTGTAATGAGAGAGGCATTTTGTTGGTGGCGATGTAAATCAATACAATCCCATCTAGAAAACAAATGAATAACAATTGCAAAACACTTAAATACACTCCAGAGTTGAATAGACATATTTATTATAAATTGGTAGACATGGTGAAAGTTTCAACAGTGATTAGGGTCTCATTTTGAGAATATTTATGACAAAATGCTATGAGACATAAACATAGAACAGTAATTTTCATTTCTAATTTTACTCTAGGGGAAGGATATTTGAAGTGGTTTAATTCAATAATTAACTGGTAAACAAAGTATAACTGGAGTACTTCAGAATATTCACAATACCATCTAAAGAGATGCACCTACAACTTTCCCATAGATAGGAAATCCTCTGAGACATATGCTAATGTCTGAGAGACCAAATTGTTTTGCTCAAGATACCAAATTTGACTTCCATATGAAATATTCTTTAACAAGAAAGAATCAATAGTGTATGATGAGCATTTTTTCATGTGTCTGTTGGCTGTATGAATGTCTTCTTTTGAGAAATGTCTGTTCATATCCTTTGCCCACTTTTTGATGGGGTTGTTTGTTTTTTTTTTTGTAAATTTGTTTGAGTTCTTTGTAGGTTCTGGATATTAGCCCTTTGTCAGATAAGTAGATTGCAAAAATTTTCTCCCATTCTGTAGGTTGCCTGTTCACTCTGATGGTAGTTTCTTTTGCTGTGCAGAAGCTCTTTAGTTTAATGAGATCCCATTTGTCAATTTTGGCTTTTGCTGCTGTTGCTTTTGGTGTTTTAGACATGAAGTCTTTGCCCATGCCTATGTCCTGAATGGTACTACCCAGGTTTTCCTCTAGGGTTTTTATGGTATTAGGTCTAACATTTAAGTCTCTAATCCATCTTGAATTAATTTTCGTATAAGGAGTAAGGAAAGGATCCAGTTTCAGCTTTCTACTTATGGCTAGCCAATTTTCCCAGCACCATTTATTAAATAGGGAATCCTTTCCCCATTTCTTGTTTCTCTCAGGTTTGTCAAAGATCAGATGGCTGTAGATGTGTGGTATTATTTCTGAGGACTCTGTTCTGTTCCATTGGTCTATATCTCTGTTTTGCTACCAGTACCATGCTGTTTTAGTTACTGTAGCCTTGTAGTATAGTTTGAAGTCAGGTAGCGTGATGCCTCTAGCTTTGTTCTTTTGACTTAGAAATGCAAATCAAAACCACAATGAGATACCATCTCACACCAGTTAGAATGGCGATCATTAAAAAGTCAGGAAACAACAGGTGCTGGAGAGGATGTGGAGAAATAGGAACACTTTTACACTGTTGGTGGGATTGTAAACTAGTTCAACCATTATGGAAAACAGTATGGCGATTCCTCAAGGATCTAGAACTAGATGTACCATATGACCCAGCCATCCCATTACTGGGTATATACCCAAAGGATTATAAATTATGTTGCTATAAAGACACATGCACACGTATGTTTATTGCGGCACTATTCACAATAGCAAAGTCTTGGAATCAACCCAAATGTCCATCAGTGACAGATTGGATTAAGAAAATGTGGCACATATACACCATGGAATACTATGCAGCCATAAAAAAGGATGAGTTTGTGTCCTTTGTAGGGACATGGATGCAGCTGGAAACCATCATTCTTAGCAAACTATCACAAGAACAGAAAACCAAACACCGCATGTTCTCACTCATAGGTGGGAACTGAACAATGAGATCACTTGGACTCAGGAAGGGGAACATCACACACCGGGGCCTATCATGGGGAGGGGGGAGGGGGGAGGGGGGAGGGATTGCATTGGGAGTTATACCTGATGTAAATGACGAGTTGATGGGTGCAGCACACCAACAAGGCACAAGTATACATATGTAACAAACCTGCACGTTATGCACATGTACCCTACAACTTAAAGTATAATAATAATAAATACATTAAAAAAAAAAATCTGATTCAATCCAAGTTGTCCGTCATTGCCCTGGAGATTCATGTGTTCGACAAATATTGAACACCTCCCCCTTGTCAGGCTCCTCCCCTTCATCAGTCAGTGGAACCTGTAGTCTAGTAGGACAACTTCTGATAATGATAGGTGCTGCAGAGGATAGAAAACAAAACAAAACAAAACAAAACAAAAACAAAAACAAACAAAAAAAAACGAATCAATAGTGTAAAGGGAAGGATGCGGGTTACAATGACTTTATTCTTTCTATGTCTTTAAAACTTAAGTAGTGACTCCAACAAACTCCTGGATAGTCCTGAACAATAGTTAAACTAAGGAGAGATTCTCTGAGCTAGATGGACTGAGTTAATATTTTAGCCTTGTTGTTTCCAAGTAATATGACCTTGGGCAAATTATTTAACTTTGAAGAAGGTTATTATAAAAATGGCTTGAGTTAATATATGTTTTCGGAAATTTACTAGACTTGCTATAAACAGTATAATTATTGTAATATTATATAGTCAGGCACAGGTCTAAAATAGCACCATTGTATTTGAATCAACTTGTGATGGTCAAAAAACAATGGTATTTGCCTCCACAAAAGTAAAAAGAAAACCATCAAATATTAAGCAGGTTAAGAGACTTGAAAACTGCTCAATGACCTAAGAATGACCTATGACCTCATATTTGTCAGTCTCAGCTTATTGCTTTTTGATTGTATATCAGCCCCAACTTAGGAGCATTTTCACTCAAGTGAAGGTATTTTTCTGTAAAACTGCACACATATTATGTAGTCAACAATTTGGCTTATTAGGTAAGAACTCATTAACATTATTAGTAAAATAATTCTGTTTATGAGTGAAGTTTTGAATCTGATTTTGGTTTAATGAAACATTATTTGAGCCTAATCACACCACATTGCAATTCAAAAATATGTCTGCAACATCTGGTTTTGATTGGAATATAAATGACTTTTGTTTTCAGCAAAGTACCATGCTAATGAGCTCTCAGCTGGCAAAAGCCTATTTAAATATTACATTAGCTGAAGTTAAGTTTAGTAATATAAGTAAAGTCTGAAGTTTGTAAATAAAAGAAGTGCTCTATTTTTATTTATTAATAAAAGATTTTCATAGAACAATATGTAACAATGAAAAATGCAAATAATAGCTCTTTCCACATTTAACAATGTGTTTGAGTGTCAACAGTATACTCTAATAATGTAATTATTTGGGTTCTCAGCTAAATACATAGCCTTTTCCGAGTTTGAATGAGCTACATATTTAGCTAAGATCTTTAAATACTTTCATGAAAATGCTGATTCTAATAATACATCTCTTTCATTGCTTCTTAATATACAAATATAGTATCAAATAATGACAATATGTTCCCAGATTCGGTTTTTATTGGAAGCTTTTGAAATAAAAGATATTCTCTAGCAAATTCTATAGTATGCACTAATCAAAATACTCTTCAGTTTCTCATTATTGTTAATGAACCACAAAAAATAAAATGCATCTACGAAATCTTTAGTGAATCAATAAATTGATAAATGAAGATATTAGAATAACTTAATCGAAAATGATAACAGAGATATCAGCATTTACTATACCATCTTAGTTGCTGAAAGTTTCTGTATAATAGCTCGATACAAGTGTGATGGAGACCATTTATTTGGCTAAGTCTGAACTTGGAAATATCCAGTCATTGGTGATATAGTATATGAATTCCAATCTTATGGTGGCAATAATAGAATATTGAATCTCCATGAGCAAAATGAGAGTGATATAAACTAATTATTAAATATCAGCACCAACCTGCAAGCTGCTCTTCTAGGTATTGCTGATACAGAAGTGAAGTAAAAGCAGCCCAGCCCCTTCCTAATTACACTTACATTATAGGGGGAAAAATAGGAATGAAACTAACAAATAAATATTTTTATTTTTACTTTAAGGGTAAATGCTTAACAGGGATAATAAAGTTAATATAAGAATGTCATGAGGAACTAAAGCTGCTTTTCTACATAAAGTGATCTAGGATATATTCTTAAGGAAGGTGATGTTTGAGCAGGGCACTAAAAGAGGCAGGAAAACATGTTATGCTGATATATAAGGGAAGACAGTTCTGGTCAGAAGAAATGCCCAGCACCTATTCCTGACATGGAGCCTCCTAAGAATCTTCCAAGAGCAGCAACAGATGAGTGAGAATGGGTAAGATGCTTTTCTCTGAAAACTGGTATAGTACGCAGGCATGGCATGGGATTTCTTTTCCACCGAAGGAGAGAGAAGGATCAGGATCATTCGGCTGCATCTGAATATTTATTGTGCCTGAAACTTGTCGCATTTTCATAGAAACCTTTCTACTGCCTTGAAAATTATTTGCATCCTTTTGAACTGCAAAATCAGTTCAAACAGTGAGTAGCTCTAAGAATTATTAAGAAAAATATGGATTTTCCAGAATATAGACTACATCATTAATGAATTCTATTTTGAAAGTGTAGTCTTTTGAAACAAAGATAATAATGTGTCACCTGTGACTCACTACTAACTGAATTCAGGCAAATGGTATTTGGGATCTAATTAGGTGAATTGTCTTTATTGTTCTGATAATCTTCTTTTCTAAAAAACTAGCTAAAGTTGGAGCTGTATGATTTGAAATGTAAGATGTTTGTAAATGTTTAATTTGTAGTCAGATAAGCACTCTTTTAGCCAAATGATTGGTGTCATCTAAATACAGTCTAATTTGTTATGATACTTGATGACTTGATTTTTCATTTTTCACATTTGTCTTCTATGTAGTTTAGTGATCAGAACATTGGGCTAAGAGTTATATGACATGGTTTTAAGACCAAGTCTGTTACTAAGTTGCTATAGTGACATTATAAATCTTTAAACCACAATTTCCCGTTTTTTTTTTTCTGGTTTTTTTTTTGTTTGTTTTTGTTTTTTAAGAATACAAGTTATCTACATTCTGGCAGAGTTATTTTGAAAGACAGAAGGAGTAATGTATGAAAGTACTCTTTGAAATTGTAAAGCACTTTTCAAAGCTATCATTATACCAACAAAAAGATTATTTAATATGGGTGTTTTCTTGTAATGATAGGAAACCAGTGTTAAGAAAATATACCAATATGGCATTCCACTAGTGTAGAATTACTAAATTATAATTTTTCAGAGAAATAAAAAGATATATTTTCTAGAAATGTCATTTTTCAATTTGAATTCTATATGCTACTAGTTTTTATGGGCAGCTTATCTGCATTGTTACGCTTGGCACCTTATGGCTTTGTATAAAAAAGGTATGTAGCAGTATACTTGTAAATATAAAGTTAATATATTAGTGTTTAAAAAGCACTCTATGCTTAAAAAGAAAAGGCTGGGCCAGGCACAGTGGCTCACATCTGTAATCCCAGCACTTTGGGAGGCTGAAGTGGATGAATCACTGGAGGTTAGGAGTCTGAAACCAGCCTGGCCAACGTGGCAAAACCCCATCTCTACTAAGAGTACAAAAGCCTCCGGGTATGGTGGCATGTGCCTATAATCCCAGCTACTCGGGAGGTTGAGGCAGTAGAATTGCTTGAATCCAGGAAGCGGAGGTTGCAGTGAGTCCAGATCATGCTACTGAACTCCAGCCTGGGTGACAGAGAAAGATTCTGTTTCAAAGAAAAAAAAAAAAAGACAAGACTGAAAGGCCAGGTATTTACTAGTTTTAACAGGTCAGACAAATTCAGGAATTAGTAAGTGGCAATTATTATAGTAGCTATTATGTGGTAGAATAAATCAGTCACTAAAATCAAATTAAACTGACTTAAAATAATGTGTATACATGCATCTATCTAGTAAAATTATTGTTGATTTTTCATCTCCTGGTTTAATCTTTTTTTTTTTTTTTTTTTCCTGAGACAGGTTCTTGTTCTGTTGTGTTGTGGGAAGTCAGGGAGCCCGAATGGAGAGACCAACTGGAGCTGTAGCAGAGGAACATAAATTGTGAAGATTTCATTTTAATATGGACATATATCAGTTCCCAAAATTAATACTTTTATAATTTCTTACGCCTGTCTTACTTTCATTTCTTAATCCTGTTATCTTCATAAGCTGAGGATGTACGTCACTTCAGGATCACTGTGATAATTGTATCTAACTCTACAAATTGATTGTAAAACATGTGTGTTTGAACAATATGAAATCAGTGCACCATGAAAAAGAACAGAATAACAGCCATTTTCAGGGAAAAAGGGAAGACAACCATAAGGTAAGACTGTCTGTGGGGTAGGGCAGAATTGAACCATATTTTTCTTCTTGCAGAGAACCTATAAATGGACGTGCAAGTAGGAAAGATATCACTGAATTCTTTTCCTAACAAGGAATATTAATGATTAAGACCCTTGGAAAGGAATGCATTCCTGAGGGGAGGTCTATAAATGGCCACTTTAGGAGTGTCTGTCTTACATGGTTGAGATAAGGACTGAAATACACCCTGGTCTCCTGCAGTACCCTCAGCCTTATTAGGGTGAGGAAGAAACCCCACCCTGCTAAATTTGAGGTCAGACCAGTTGTCTGCTCTTGAACCCTATTTTCTGTTAAGATGTTTATCAAGACAGTACATGCACAGCTGAACATAGACCCTCATCAGTAATTCTAATTTTGCCCTTTGCCTTGTTATCTTTGCTTTTGTCCTTGCTCTCTTTCCTCAGAAGCATGTGATCTTTGTTCTCGCTTTTGCCCTTTGAAGCATGTGATCTTTGTGACCTACTCCCTGTCCACATGTCCCCTCCCCTTTTGAAATACTTAATAAAAGCTTACTGGTTTTGCAGCTCAGGTGGGCATCACAGTCCTATCTATATGTGATGTCACCTCCCGAGGCCCAGCTGTAAAATTTCTCTCTTTGTACTCTTTCTCTTTATTTCTTAGCCCACCGATACTTATGGAAAATAGAAAGAACTTACATTGAAATATTGGGGGCTGGTTACCCTGATATTGTTGCCCAGGCTGGAGGGCAGTGGCACAATCACTGCTTACTGCAGCCTCAACCTCTTGGGCTCAATCAATTATCCTGCCTCAGCCTCACAGGTAACTGAGACTATAGATTCACACCACCATGCCCAGCATTTTTTTTTTTTTTTTTTTTTTTTTTTTTTTTTTTTTTTTTTTTTTTTGCAAAGACAGGGCATCATGTACTCTAGGCTGGTCTGGAACTTCTGGGCTCAAAAGATTTGCCCACCTCAACCTCCCAGAGTTTGGGAATTGCAGGGATAAGTCATTGTTCCCAGACTGATTTATTATTGAGAATATATTTATTTTCTTGTTGTTTCCATGTTTTGCCATTGATTTACCAATAAAAAACTTGTAGTAAACATATGTGATTCATTTTTCCAAGTACGTAATTTTGTGAATAAATGAATCTTCTAAAGAGAACTACTCTGATTGTAGTAACAGAAAGAAGGAATGCTTTAATTTGGGTTTTTCTTTATAAAACATAGAAAATATTTCAGATATAATCTTCACAAAAATATATGTTTTTGGAATTACTGGACAAATCTGTTTTCTGTACTTGAAAGTATATAGAGACAACTGATGTAATTTACTCCCACACTGGAAATATAGGCAAGAAAATAATAAAGAGGAAAAGAGAGAAAAATCACATAGACACATAAAAAAAATGATAAAGGGAATATCACCACTGACCGAACAGAAATACAAACTACCATCAGAGAATACTATAAACACATCTATGCAAATAAACTAGAAAATCTAGAAGAAATGGATAAATTCTTAGACACGTACAACCTCCCAAGACTAAACCAAAAAGAAGTTGAATCCCTGAATAGACCAATAACAAGTTCTGAAATTGAGGCAGTAATTAATAGCCTATCAACCAAATCAAGCCCAGGACTAGACAGATTCAAAGCTAAATTCTACCTGAGATAGAAAGAGGAGTTGGCACCATTCCTTCTGAGACTACTCCAAATAATTGAAAAGGAGGGACTCCTCCCTAACTCATTTTATAAGGCAACATCATCTTGGTACCAAAATCTGGCAAACACAAAAAGAAAAAAAACCCTTCAGGCCAATATCCCTGATGAACATCTATGTGAAAATCCTCAATAAAATACTGGCTAACTTAATCCAGTAGCACATCAAAAAAGTTTATTCACCATGATCAAGTTGGGTTCATCCCAGCAATGCAAGGCTCGTTCAACATATGAAAATCAATAAACATAATCCATCACATAAATAGAACCAATGACAAAAACCACATGATTACCTCAATAGATGCAGGAAGGAGCTTCGATAGAATTTAACATTCCTTCATGTTTAAAACTCTCAATAAACTAGGTGCTGATGGAACATATCTCAAAATAATAAAAGCTATTTATGACAAACCCACAGGCAATATCATACTGAATGGGCAGAAGCTGGAAACATTCCTTTTGAAAACCAGCACAAGGCAAAGTTGTCCTCTCTCACCACTCCTATTTAACACAGTATTGGAAGTTCTGGCCAGGGTGATCAGGCAAGAGAAAGAAATAAAGGGTATTCAAATAGGAATAGAGGACATCAAATTGTCTCTATTTGCAGATAACATGATTCCATATTTAGAAAACTCCAGCATCTCAGCCCCCAAACTCCTTCACCTGATAAGAAACTTCAACAAAGTCTCAGGATACAAAATCAATGTGCAAAAATCACAAACATTCCTATACAAGAACAATAGACAAGCAGAGAGCCAAATCACAAATGAACTCCCATTCACAATTGCTACAAAGAGAATAAAATACCTCGAAATACAGCTAACAAGGGATGTGAAGACCTCTTCAAAGATAACTACAACCTTCTGCTCAGGAAATAAGAGAGGACACAAACAAATGGGAAAACATTCCATCCTCATGGATAGGAAGAACCAATATCTTGAAAATGGCCATACTGCCCAAAGTAATTTACAGATTCAATGCTATTCCCATTAAACTACCATTGACATTCTTCACAGAATTAGAAAAAAAAAAACTACTTTAAGTTTCTTATGGAACCAAAGAACTGTCTGAGTCACCAAGACAATCCTAAGCAAAAACATAAAGCTGTAGGCATTAT
This sequence comes from Macaca mulatta, assembly GCF_049350105.2. NCBI lineage: Eukaryota > Metazoa > Chordata > Mammalia > Primates > Cercopithecidae > Macaca > Macaca mulatta. The sequence continues at coordinate 69,375,607 of NC_133410.1, forward strand.
GCTACCTGACTTTAAACTATACTACAAAGGTATCGTAACCAAAAAGCTTGGTATTGGTGCCAAAACAGACATTTAGACGAATGGGACAGAACAGAGACCTCAGAAATAAGAAGCAATGGGGACAAAACAAGCAATGAGGAAAGGATTCCCTGTTTAATAAATGGTGCTGGGGAAACTGGCTAGCCACATGCACAAAACTGAAACTGGACCACTTCCTTACACCTTATACAAAAATTAACTCAAGATGGTTTAAAGACTTAAATGTAAAACAAAAATCCATAAAAACTCTAGAAGAAAACCTAGGTAATACAGTTCAGCACATAGGCATGGACAAAGACTTCATGATAAAAATGTCAAAAGCAATTGCAACAAAAGCAAAAATTCACAAATGGGATCTAATCAAACTGAAAAGCTTCTGCGCAGTGAAAGAAACTATCATCAGAATGAACAGACAATGTACAGAATGGGAGAAAATTTTTGCAGTCTACCCATCTGACAAAGATCCAGTATCCAGAGTAAAAAGTGCACAAAGACACAGACACTTCTCAAAAGACATTTATGTGGCCAACAAACATATGAAAAAATGCTCAATGTCACTGATTATTAGAGAAATGCATATCAAAACCACAATGAGATACCATCTCATGCTAGTCAGAATGACGATTGTTAAAAAGTCAAGAGACGAGGCGCTGGAGAAATAGGGATGCTTTTACACTGTTGGTGGGAACGTAAATTGGTTCAATTATTGTGGAAGACAATGCAGCAATTTCTTAAGGATCTAGAACCAGAAATACCATTTGACCCAGCAATCCCATTACTGTGTATATACCCAAAGGAATATGAATAATTATTCTATAAAGACACATGCACACATATGGGTTTATTGCAGCACTCTTTACAATAGCAAAGACATGGAGCCAATCCAAATGTCCATCAATGATAGACTGGATAAAAAAATATGATATATATATCATGGAAAATTACGCAGTCATACGAAGGAATGAGATCATGTCCTTTGCAAGGACATGGATGAAGCTGGAAGCCACCATCCTCAGCAAACAGGAACAGAAAGCCAAACACCACATGTTCTCATTCACAAGTGGGAGTTGAACAATGAGAACACACAGACACAGAGAGGGGAACAACACATACCGGGGACAGTTGTGGGGGATGGGGGACAAGGGGAAGGAGAGCATTAGGACAAGTAGCTAATGCATGTGGGGTTTAAAACCTAGATGACGGTTGATAGGTGCACTAAAACACCATGGCACATGTATACTTGTGTAACAAACTTACACATTCTGCACTTGTATCCCAGAACTTAAAGTAAAATAAAAAAATTTTAAAAAGAAAACTTAAAAAGGAATACTTCATCTTATCAGAATTTGTTAACAAAAAATTTAAAAGTAAATAAAAACGGAACCAAAGTAAGTCTAGGCAGCTTATTTTGTGCTAAGTAAGGGAAATTTTTGCTTATGATGAATTATTTAATTTTTTTATTGCAGTAGCCAGATAAAAGTATTCAACTAACATAAACTTGTTTAAGATTATTAGCCTTTGGCAAGAACAGTTGCTAGAAGAGTTCAGGACATTAGGAGTAAATTCAATATTTACTTAAAAAAACGAGGAAAATTACTCAAGAGGTTTGCCTTTTTCTTGGTATGTTCACAGATGCTACTGGTACTGCAAAGCAGTTGTTTGAAGAGTCAACGCCAAGTTTGAAGTGACAGCAAAAAGAGTTCCTACAGCATATTTTGCAAGAAACAACTGCAGGTGACAAGATTTTTAAAGAAATTGAGGAGGCAGTAATGCAGTACAACTTGTAGTGGAATCTGCTGAGATGTTTTATGGCTGATTGTGGGAAAAAAGTATGGAGCAGAAAAAGACATTTAAATAAATTCACAAATCTTGTAGAAATACAAGGCTTTAAAGCTTATAGTTATCCAATACATTATTTTTCAGCAGACACTTTGTAGGAAATATTTAAACCTATCATGTGTAATTGCGCCAGTAGTGTCAATGGTAAGCTTCATTTCTTCTCAAGAACTTAACTATTGCCAATTCATGAATTTTTTGCCAAAATAGAAGCTGAATATTGTGGCTTGCTTTACCACAAAGAAGTTCTATAACTTTAAAATAATGTAGTTGTATTGTGATTCTGTTAGTTGAGGACATAGATTTTATTTTTTTTTTAACTGAAAGAGTACCACCCTCAACCACTAATGTTAAACATTAAATAGCATTGCAGAATAACTTTTGCTGCAGACCTCATAAAGTTCTTAAGTATTTTTTTTAGTGAAATTACAAAGCAAAATAGTACTTTTTAACATGTATTGTAAAAATCTGAACAACTGCTTATATTGCTAGGATCACAGATACTAAAAATTTGCTTTATATATGGTTAAAGTTAAAACCATTTTAGACATGCTGCAAAGTTAAAATAAAAATCAATATTCCTATAGCCCCAACAAATTTGAAGCAGATATATTTGGTGAACTCATTACAGTTCTAGCAGTGTTTTTTGGACTCAAGAAAGGTCCAAATAGAGTCCACATTTTAAAATCTGTTTCCTTGTGCAATTAAGGAGATTTTATATAATCTTCAATTAGAAGAGATTAATTTTCAATATTAAGACATGCTAAAAGGGCACCATCAAAAGAAAAATCAAATAACATTTGATAAATATCTTACAACAAATTATGGATTGATGGCATTATTTGGAAGTTCCTAGATGTATAAAAAGTAAAAAGACTTTTGAAAAATGAAATATGCCAATCTCACTACACATCAGCCTTATATGTTAGATGAATACTTGCAACCAATTTTGACCATATGGAATACTCACTTTGAATCCCATTTAAGTGAAATGTTATTATCCCTCCCAAATATGTTACTTTTATTGGTATACCTGTATTATACAAATATTATATTGTTATTATTCTTTGAATTATGGAATTACAATTTTGTGAGAGCATGTTATTTCTTGTTATGTAAGTCCATACATCAAATTCTCTCTTTTGCCTTTTTGGCCTGAAAGGTCTAAAATATCTTTTATCAGACACTGCAGAATATACTAGCAATGATGTAATTTTATTTAAGAATAATATTTAATTAAAAAGCTTAAAAATGTACCATATGTTTACATAAGCTATCGTTATTGTAATAAACTTTACAAACTATATTTCTGCACAATATTTTATTAATAATAACTACATTCATGGTTTTAGATATATTCTTATATATAAAAGTCCTACATTTGAATCCAGATTTTAGAAATACTATGTCAATATCAATTAACTCATTAGAAAACATTTCCAAAGTTTTAATTTTCCAGACTCTTATTCATACAGTTATTTCAATATACTATCTTGCGTAGCTTAAAAGTGGGTATAAGCTCTGAGAAATGAGCCTTTAGGTAATAGAATTATTAGATGATTTTGTCTTTATACAAACATCGCAGAGTGTACTGACACAAACCTATGTGGTATAGCCTTCTACATACCTATATGTTATAACCCATTGCTCCTAGATTACAAACCTGTACAGCATGTTGCTGCACTGAATATTGTAAGCAATTGTAACACAATAATAAGTATCTGTGCACCTAAACATAGACAAGGTATAGTCAACTTTTTCTTTTTTTTTTTTTTTTCTTTTTTTTTTTTTGAGACAGAGTCTCCCTGTGTGGCCCAGGCTGGAGTGCAGTGGCGCATCTCTGCTCACTGCAAGCTCTGCCTCCTGGGTTCACGCCATTCTCCTGCCTCAGCCTCCCAAGTATCTGGGACTACAGGTCCCCCCGCCATGCCCGGCCTTTGTTTTTTTTTTTTTTTTTTTTCAGTAGAGACGGGGTTTCACTGTGGTAGCCAGGATGGCCTCGATCGCCTGACCTCGTGATCTGCCCACCTCGGCCTTCCAAAGTGCTGAGATTACAGGCGTGAACCACCGCACCCAGCCAGTAAACATGTTTTACCAGATAAAAAGTGGTATCCCTGTATAGGACACTTATAAATAAAATTTGCAAGGCTGAAAGTTATTTGTGAGGAGTCTGAGTGGTGAGTGAATGTAAAGTCCTAGGACATTACTGTACACTACTATAGACTTTCTAAACACTGCAGACTTAGGCTATACTAAATGTATAAAAAAATGTGCTACAAAATTATGACAGCTGTGGTATCACTAGGAACTAGGAACTTTCCGCTCAATTATACTCTTTTGAGATTGATAGAATTTTTAACAAAAAATATATTTTTAAAAATTAAGATAGTAGTCCTGATATTCTGAATTTGGGTACTGTCATGTTATTTTTTCCATTTTTTTTTTTTTTTTTTTTTTTTTTTTAGGTGGAGTCTCACTCTGTTGCCCAGGCTGGAGTTCAGTGGTGCCATCTCAGCTCACTGCAACCTCTGCCTCCCAGGTTCAAGCAATTCTTTTGCCTCAGTCTCCTGATTAGCTGAGACTGCAGGCGTACGCCACTACGCCCGGCTAATTTTTGTATTTTTAGTAGAGATGGGGTTTCACTGTGTTGCTCAGGCTGGTCTTGAACTCCTGACCTCGGGTGATACACCCACCTCGGCTTCCCAAAGGGCTGAGATTACAGGCATGAGCCATCGTGCCCAGCCGGGTACTGTCATTTCTTTTCACCTTTTCTATTTTCCTTTCCTTCCTTTGCATTGCCTTCACTTCTCTTCGCTTCTTTCTTCTTTCTTTTCTCTTCTCCTTGCCTGGCATTGTCAGATCCTTCTCTCTCCACCATTGATCTCTCCACAAAAACTTCCTTAGAGATAAAGTCTTCTTAATTAACACACAATCTTAGATGTGTCATTATTATATTATTCCTCTGGAGCAATGTTGACTTCGTCTTGGAGTTCTTTGAAACATCTCTAAATCTAATATGTTCACACACACACTCACACACACATACACACGCACATCAAAACAAAACAAGAAATCTCCATAAATTCTTCCAATTGCCTCTTGATAAAAGATAATAATAATGGCTTAAACTATTGAGCTTTCATTTTTCATTTATTGTAACTTCTTTCTGCTCTGTTCTTATATTTATAATCTGTGTTAATTTAATTCCTTTTCATTTTTATGGAAAACTGACATTATTCCTTAACAATTCTTCCTTTGAAATTTATCAGATCCTAATCCTTCCCCTTGTTTTGGTCTCGCTCTGTTGCCAGGTTGGAGTGCAGTGGCGTGATCTCGGCTGGCTGCAACCTCCGCCTCCCTGATTCAAGTGATTCTCCTGCTTCAGCCTCCCTAGCAGCTGGGAGGGAATACAGGCGCGCGCCACCACATCCAGCTAATTTTTGTATCTTTAATAGAGACAGGGTTTCACCATGTTGGCCAGGATGGTCTCGATCTCTTGACCTCCTGATCTGACAGCCTCGGCCTCCTAAGGGGATGGTGTTACAAGCGTGAGCCACCTCGCCTGCACCCCCCATCCCTTGTTTTTTAAGTCCACAATTAGCATCATACATTTAGAATTAGCTTGGCTCTTCTATATCAGCTAATGTAATCTTGGCTTTCACAAATGAGTCAAAGATGTGATCAAACTTTGACACATATTTGCATACACATAAGATGGGCTGCCATTTCCAGTCCATTTTACATAATGTTGCCAAACCAGTTCACCCAATACATATTTTCAATCATTTCATCCACTGAAAAATTGTTCAGTCATTTCTTTTTCCTATTGAACGACATCAAAACTCAGTCTCAAAATCAATTATGTATAACAGCGTTTTCCCAAAGTTGTTCTGTAAAACAGAAGTTTGTCCAGACATCAAAAGTGATGTAGAAAAAATAAGAAATACTGTGTATGGTGTCAATTAAGCATGGGAAACCCTGAGTTAAAGAAATTTAGAAAATTTATTTCCTGAAAGACCGCTTAAAAGCTTTCATTTCATTTTTCTGCTCCCCTCAAGGGGTTGTTTGTTTTCAGGCTTTAATATGCATATTCTATACTCTTATTCTTATTTAGAACTCTCTATTCCCTTCATACTATATTTACTTTTGTTTTCTCCCTAGGTCTTGTGTTTTCCCAACACACATTTTCACATTCTGAAATGAGCATTTTTTTACTTAGAAACTATTTAAAGTTTTATATTGAAAGTCTTCAAACAAAAAGCATGTAATGCTCACTCCTTACTCTGATCAGTTGATTGTACTTGACAATGACAAATAATCAAATACTATATTGTGCCAACATTCTCTTGCCTTTTGGATTATTCACAGGATCAAGCACATTACCCAAACAAGTATTTTCATCTTTAAAATAAATGTGTTGGTACATAGTAGGTATATATATTTTTGGGGTTACATGAGATATTTTGATATGGCATGCAATGTATAATAATTACATTGGGCTAAAATGGTTATTTATTACCTCAAGTATTTATCCTTTATGTTACAATTTAATTGTACTCTTTTAGTTATTTTAAAATGTACAGTTAAATTATTTTCACAATAGTAACCCTGTTGTGCTAGCAATTGCTAAGTCCTATTGATTCTTAAAACTTTTGTTTTGTACCCATTAGCCATCCCCACATCCGTAATTGAAGGACAAAAATTTTACGTTCTTTCTTGGTTGTATTATTTCTGAGAAAAATTAAAAGCTATTGGAATTTATAATACATTGAAGCAAGTAGAAAAGCAGTGTAAAGTTTATGATAAAATAACTGTAATTAAAAGCAAACTCGAATTTTAGTTGTCAGTGTATTTGTAATTAATTCATATTTGGCTACCTAAAAACCCATTGCCCCTTTATGTAAATTATGTTGTAAGATTATTTCTGCCAATTCCTGAACTCTTCAGTAGTCTTCTGCCTGCTCTATGGGGAAACATTTGCAAACTAAAAATTTTAAAAATTTTAGGCTTCATGGCTGGACTCAGTGGCTTACGTCTGTAATCACAGTACTTTGGGAGGCCGGGGAGGAGCAGATCACCTGAGGTCAGAAGTTCGAGACTAGCCTGTCCAACATGGTGCAACCCCATCTCTACTAAATTACCAAAAATTAGCAGGGCGTAGTGGCGCTCGCCTGTAATCCCAGCTACTCAGGAGACTGAGACAGGAGAATCGTTTGAACCTGGAAGGCGGAAGCTGCAGTGAGCTGAGATGGTGCCATTGCACTTCACTCTTCAACAAGAGTGAAACTGTTTCAAAAAAAAAAAAAATTAGGCTTCATTCACATTGTCAAGTATATATGAATTTATGTTCATACTACATTCTGAAATGTTTTTTCTGTATACTTTGTCTTATAGCAACATTGGATTTTGTTTAAAATTAGAGAACAAATGCAGTCGTGACAAGAACTGAAAAATAATGTGATTTCCATGAGCTATTCTATTGTTTTAAAGTTAGGCAAAAACATTATTTGCGTGAAGAAAGGCAAAGTGCTGTCATTTATTGTAACTTGTGTCATTACAACTTTTTTTTAAATGTATTTTTTTCTCTCCAATTAGTACTTGCACCCAAAATGGGCAATAGTATTTATAAATTATGTATAATTCACTATTTTACCTTAAATAATAAATCATGATTCATATATACCTTGTAAAACTTTAAAATATAAGCACAATATAGTACGTTCACGTTTGTATATATATTTATGATATATATATACAAATGTACATACATAGCATGTATACAATAAACAATCAAACGTATAAACAAAACTCACTATAAGCCAACATCGCCTCACTGTTTGATTGGTCTGTTCTATTTAATTTGGAACTAAGCTTTACTTAGACTTTTTTCTTTGAATGATACTGGAAAAAACTCACCAAGGGTTTGAACAATATTAATGAAAGGAATAAAGAGAAAAAAAACCTTTTTGTTAGCATATTTACCTAATATCATAGTATTAAACCATAACTTGAAATGTTGCCACTGACTGAGCTGCTTTTTAACGAAAGAGTTTTCTATAATATGGAACATGACAAAGTAACAACATGCACTAAAATATGTTTCTATATATTTCTTCTTGTGTTTTGTTCTGAATAAGAAATTTATAGACCTATTTGCAAATCTCCTTTCTTTAAAAATAATAAAATTTAAATTTATGTAGATGATTAAAATGTGCATAATTGTGCTAATTTTTTTTCTTTTCTTTTTTTTTTTTTTTAGACAGAGTCTCCTTCTGTGGCCCAGACTGGAGTGCAGTGGCATGATCTCAGCTCACTGCAACCTCCTCCTCCCAGGTTCAAGCGATTCTCCAGCCTCAGTCTCCCAAGAGGCTGGGACTACAGGCACGTGACACCGTGTTTGGCTAATTTTTTTTTTTTTTTTTTTTTTTTTTTTGTATTCTTATTAGAGACAGAGTTTCACCATGTTGGAGAGGCTGGTCTCAAATTCCTGACATCAGATGATACGCTCCCCTCAGCCTCCCAAAGTGCTGGGATTATATACGTAAGCTACCATGCCCGGCCAATTGTGCTAATCTTAAACAACAAATTACATTGGACACATTAAAGGATATTCACGTTCTGCCTTGTGTTCTGTGTTTAGCGCCCTTGTGTCACTTTACACTGCACATTGAGTGATCACACAGAGAGCTAATTATATCTTTACTAAGAAGCTCATCCTTCATCCTTGAACTCAGACATTATTATTTGTGCACTATTGAACCAAAAGACTGCCTAAAGAAAATAATATGCAATGCACTCCATGTTAAAATAGTTAATTTTACAAAATTTTTGGTCAGACACCAGAAAAAAAAAAAAAGTGACACATACGGATACAGACAATAGTTTACCAGGGTATTTTCAGTATTCTAATAGAAACAAAAGACAAAAACAATATATTATGCTGGAAATATGGATATAACTATATAATGAATATATACTAGTCAGGGAATGGCATGAAATGATAAATAATTTTAAAAACACTATCCCGAAGCTTAATTTTGGATATTTATAAAATTTTAATTAAGATTATTAAAAACTTTGAAGATAAGTTTTTGGCTTAATTATTTCTTTTTCATATGCAAAATAAAATATATAAATTAAATATTAACATTTATTTCAAAACATTCCCCACTTAACATAAGCATTGATATTTCTTGCTTTTAGAAATATATAAGTGATTTTTAATTTTGTTAAATAAAATGCCATCTAGGAAGCATGTTTTCAGAAAATTTTTAAAAGAGGATCTTTGCTAGAAAATTTGGCTCTATTATTGCCCTTTGGATAGAAAGTATCGATAAAAGTAAAGTTACTTTTTTCCTTGTTAATATTATAACCATTCTTCATTAGATTATCTGCCCTTTGTCAATAGCTGTCACACAATAAACTTTTTTTATTTCCTAGCAAAGGCAGTATTTACTAAATGACTTTTGTAAAGGTTGTCTGTAGTTATGTTGGGAATAGATAGCTATTTGTAATCCCAAAGCTCTGCAATAACATTAATTCTAAACTAAAGGTTAAAACCATAAATTTTTCCAATATCCCCTGCAGGAAGACCAACTTTGCAATCAACAAAATGAAAACAATAATGCTATTTCACAAGTATTTTATTTAATTATTGAAACATTCTAAGTTATTGTGTGGTTTTTTAATGGAAATATGCTATGGGCTTGTCATATTTCTTTATAACCCAACTATAATGAAGGCATAATCCTTGATATGCCTTTGATACATGTTCCAAAAATATACATTTCAGAATTAATTAAATTATTGCAGCATTTTTACTTGACATATGTTAATAACAGATTCAAACGGAAGCATCCTTCTGATACAAATTGGATTTGAAAAAATTACATAATCTATAAACACAAATCAATTTATAGTCATTACTATAGTCTGCACTAATAAGATTGTCTTAGTTTTGACACTTAAAAATGTTGTAGATGTTTTCAGGTACTGAAAAATACGTACCTAAATTAGAAGGAAACTGACTCCTAATCTCTGTGGCTATCACTGCTTCTTAATCTTTGTCAATTTTGTTGGTATTCAGAGAAGACACAAGTAATGTTTGAACATGTCATATGTCAGGTAACTAATATCCAGTCTATGAATATTCTTACAATTTTCTTCCACATTTAGGATTGATATGGGAGTTTAAAAGAAATTACTTAGGCTGATAGTGAGGATACTGGAGTCCTCGGTATGGTTTTCCTTTTTAATGAAAAGCAGCCCCAGATCATTTTCTAATGAAGAGCTGCCTGTAAAATCAAGCTGTGGACACAGACAAGCAAGCTGGAGACTTACAATGGTTAATGCCAGCAGAAGGGAGCTGTCTGAGACTAGATATGTTCAGAATTCAAGCTTCATCTTCCCTTCCCTTTGCCAGCCACATGTACAGTGAAGAGCAAGCAAGATGGTGCCAGTCTACTGGAAATTATATTTGCATAATAAGATTAGGGTAGGGTGGCCAGCCTTCCCTGTGCACTATGTAAACATCACACCTGATCAAACCAATCTGTGGGACCTGCATAAATCAGACACCACCTCCTCAAGCCTGCCTATAAAATCCGACAAATTCCACTGCTAGCCAGTCTTTCCTTTCAGAAGTCCTTCTCTCCCACTAGAGAGAGAGCTGTCTCCTTTCTCTTTCTTTTGCCTATGAATTCTCCACTCCTAAAGTCCTCATGGGTGTCATCCATGTCCTAAATATTCTTGCCACGAGACAACGAATCCTGGGTATTTACCACAGATGACAAAGCTGCTTCAGGATCATGTGGCATTACAGTTTTCCAAAGTTGAAGTTTGGAATATCATTAAATTTGCAATCTAAAATATGCTGTATAGTTAGAAGGCTAAACTATTCTATTTTGCATACATATAATGTCTTCAGGTAACACTTTGAATTTGTGAATGTTATGTTATTTTCAATACACACTCAAAATTCTTTGACATGTCACCTATTAAGAAGACAGGTTTCCTTATTAATGACTTCTTTCACCAATAAATAGTGAAAGTTATATTTTGTGATTTCTGAGACTGAGTCATAAAAGATTATGTAACATCTCTCTTGCTTTTGTTGATCTTTTAGCCACTATGCAAGAAGTTCAGCTACTCTGAAGCATCCATGGTATGAGGAAGCTCAAACCACATGGGTACATGGGAAGCCACGTGTAGCAGCCCTGGTTGGCAGTTCCAGTTGAGCACAGTCTTTGTTTCAGCATAGCACAATCATCACACTTATGAAAAAAGAAACCGCCCAATGTTTTCAGCTCCTGGCCATTTTAATTATGCTTAGATGTGAAAGTCTTCCCAATTGTGGCCAAACACAGAGCAGAACAAGTCATTTTTCATCCAAATTCCTGATCCATAGATTATGTGAGCACTTAAAAAAGAGTTGACTAAATTTGCCCATATAGATGTGATAACTCAAGTATTTTAAGTCCTTTGTATTTTACTTGGACTTGTGGTAAATGATATTTATTATGTGATACACAGAAAATAAATATGTACTGTTTTTCATCCTTAGATTAAACTTTTGTACACAAATCACATGGAGTATATTTTGGTTTCAGGGCAAAACATACCTATTATTATCTTTACTATAAAAGTGGATGTTCCCATGACAGAGCCTAAGAAAACAGATAGTAGAGAAATGGTAGTGAGATTTTGGGACTGCAAGCATCCTCATCTCATAAAGTACTATGTCAAAAAATATTGCATATACTTGCTGAAAAAGAAAAAGAAATTTAGAATGTCATTCCACACTGAAGAATTATGTAACAATAGAAAAAGAGAGAAAGCAGAGATAGGTAATGTTACAAGTAAGTTAGACCTCGATATGCATAACTTTCTTTAAGTGATAACCTAGTCTTCTTTATTCTCCATAAAGACTATTCCCATTAACCACATATATAAAATATTAAAAATATATAAATATGTATATATTTGGTATGAAATATATATATAGTTACATATTAAAAATGTATAAAATACATAAAATATTCCTATCAACCAGAAGAATAAAACATCTGCTGAGGGATGAGGCAGAGGGTTTATTTTGGTTATCAGCTTTTCTGTATAAAAGGTGAATTTTTAATTGTGTGCATACATTTTCTTGACAAATATTTTATATTGATAATCAAATAAAATATACTGAATTCATTGATTTTGAGAGGGAAATAGGAGCTCACTTAAGGTATGTCACCAAAAATGCAAGTAGGGTGCAAGAATTACAGGAATGTGATCAGTGGATACAACAACTAATTACATGAAGAGTGAAGCAGATGAAATTCTAAGAAATGGGAGATTGGGCTAAAGAGATACTATTTATCTGAAATCCAGTCAGATACAAGGAAGAACAAGGATATGATAAGTTCAGTTGAAGAACTAAAAGAGGATACATAGAGTAGATCATTCAATTATAGATGTTTGTAGGGAGATAAGCATTATAAATATTAATATAGTAGCCATATGTTTAGTAGTTATTGCTAATAAACATATGTTTTTCGAAACAGAAAAATATAATCGGTTTACCAATGGGAAGAGAAAGAAAATTACTATTTTCGAGATAGCATGATTATTTTTCACAGAAATGCCATTAGGAGAAATGAAAACTTACTGGAACTAATGAAAACTTTGCAAATTGACGAATTGCAAAGAAAAATATACACTAATGCATATTTTTATGATTTACCAGCAAAATATTAATAATTGTACAATAACATCAAAAAAGAACATTTAATCTACATGCCAAATTATTGATTGTAACTATCTCTGCATTAGTAGTAATTAGTAACATTTTTTTTTTCATTTTCTTGTATATTTTATACACTAAGCAGAAAATTATTTTATTTATTTATTTTTTGAGACGGAGTCTTGCTCTGTCGCCCAGGCTGGTGCGCAGTGGCCGGATCTCAGTTCACTGCAAACTCCGCCTCCCGGGTTCACGCCATTCTCCTGCCTCAGCCTCCCAAGTAGCTGGGACTACAGGCGCCCGCCACCATGCCCGGCTAGTTTTTTTGTATTTTTTTTTAGTAGAGACGGGGTTTCACCGTGTTAGCCAGCATGGTCTCGATCTCCTGACCTCGTGATCTGCCCGTCTCGGCCTCCCAAAGTGCTGGGATTACAGGCTTGAGCCACCGCACCCAGCCGAAAATTATTTTTTAAAAAATAATTTATATGATATACGTGTAATACATAGTGAAAAAGTATTAAATGACACTAAATACAAAGAAGCGTTTAAAAAATAAAGAATAATTAAACAAGTGGCAGTTTGGAAATGCTGGAACACATTAAGAAAGGATTATAACCATGGCACACATTTACCTATGTAACAAACTTGCACATTCTGCACATGTATCCTGGAATCTAAAATAAAATAAAATTTAAGAAATATAATAAAAAGAAAATAAAATATTATTTGCTTCAGTAATTTTTTTTATCTTAATGTATATTTTGCCTGATATTAGTATATCCACTCTATCTCTCTTTTGATTACTGTTTGTATTTTAATCCTTTAAACTTTCAACCTATTTGTGTCTGACTCTAAAATATACGCCTGTTGTAAACAGCATGGAAGTGGTTTACAGTTTTTAAAATCTATTTTTTGTCAATCTCTGCCTTTAAATTGGAGTGTTGAAACCACTTACATTTAATGTAATTGTTGATAAGGTAGAATTTACATTTGTAATTTTGCTATTTCATTTCCGTATGTCTTATTTCCTTTTTGTTTGCATATTCTGCCATTAGCTGACTTCTTTTGTATTAAATAGATATTTTCTATTATACCATTAAAAAAAGAAAAAGAAAGGTTTATAAGGATTAGGAAAAAATAATAACAATTACAAAAACATGGAAAGTAAAGACATAGATAATTTAAAAAATGAGAATTCAACATAAATGTCTAATTCTAAATAAAAACTGTGCTGATATTGTTCATTAGAATATTTTCTGTAACAATAAGAACTAACCACGAAAGTGTTAATCAATTTTGAATTTCAAAATTTACAGTTGCTATTCTTGTTATATACTACATATATATATATTTTCCTGAAGAAAGAATAATTATATTTCCGGATAAGTTATCCCAGTTTATTCTTGTTAAAAAATCATAATGGAAGCGTTTCATAGGCAAACATTGAATAGCAATCTTTCAGTTGGGTTACCATTGGGATACAAGAGATGTTTCCAAGGGGACTGAAGGATTGGATAGTTTTAATGCAATTAATTTCCAGAACTCAAATTCTTTTTGCACTATTTCCTAGAATTTATCTTCCTGAGACTGTGCATAGGTTGTCCTGCCTTTATGACACCAGTTTGAATTGCATGTTTGTAATCTTCCTTCTTTTACTTTACATTAGAAAGGCAAACATTTATCCATTCAAACTTTTAACCTGCTCAAGGGTACAAAAAAACTGTCACAAAAAACTGGCAATAATTGATGCATTTATTGAAAAAGTGAATGACTCTAAAATGGCTCAAAAGTTGTTTTCACATGTAGGTGTTTGTAATTATCTGTTTTCAATAAAATAAGGGAGATTCAATTTAATTTTTTAGGCAATGAATGATTTAAATTAATTCTAATGATGCAGATATATGAGATTAAGTTGTATACTTTTCAAGGATTTTTTAAAAACTGAGTTTCATTGCTAAAATTTCTTACTTCTGTATAAATATTTATGTGAAAAGTTTCTTCAACAGTTACATGTATAAAAAAAATGAGGAACAGGCCAGGTGCAGGCTCACACTGGTAATAACAGCACTTTGAGAGGCTGAGGCAGGGCGGATAACTTGAGGTCAGGCCTTTGAAACCAGCCTGAGCCTGGCCAACATGGCAAAACCCTGTCTCTACTAAATATACAAACATTAGCCATGCATTGTGGTGCATGCCTGTAATCCCAGCCACTCAAGAGACTGAGGCAGGAGAATCTCTTGTACCCGGAAGATGGAGGTTGCCGTGAGCCATGATCTTGCCACCGCACTCCAGTCTGGGTGACAGAGTGAGACTCTGTCTCAAAAAAAAAAATAATTTTGAGGAAAAACAGTAATAATTTTTACCTCCTTGAATCAGTATAAGTAATATTTATCCATGAACACAACAACAAATTTTGCATGAATTATAGTAATCTCACTAATAGAAGTATATCTAATTAAATATTATCTACAAAATATTTATAAAAATTTTTAGGTATCTGTATAATTTTGGTTAAATTTATACTAATCATATGTTGAAACATAATTTAAGTCATAAAAAGCTCTAACACGAAAAACTATTTTTCAAATTTAAACATATGTATTTCTTTGTTCAGACTACTGTGACTGGGAAACTTCTAAACAACATAAATGTATTCGTCACAGTTCATGAGGCTTGGAAATCCAAATTGAGGGTGCTGTCAGATTTGATGTCTGCTAAGAGAATGTTTCCTGATTTACAGATGGTGCCTTTCTCACTGTGTCCTCACATGGTGGAAGGGACTAGGCTTTCTGAGGTCTAGGCTCTTTGATGCATCTTTTATAAGGGCACTAGTTCCATTCATAAAATCCTCCATTTTCAATCTAATCACTTTCCCAAAGTCCTCATGTCTTAATATCATCATCTTGGGGATTAGTTTCAACATATACATTTTGTGGGACATAAATATTCAGGCTTTAGAAGTCTGTATTAAAATTTACATAGCTATAATAACAAATAAAAAAGATGTACAAGGAAAGACTTTCAATATCTCAATGTCATCATGACATAATCTATTAGTGAAGTATAATTGAAAAGGATTAAATTAGAGACTGTTTTTAAATTGTATTTTTCATTGAGTGTTAGTGCACATCAAATCACCTTGATGGTTAGATAGCACTGGATTCATTGAAAAATGAGGCAATAGTTTATATTAAAATTTTACTGTTAAAGTATACATTATTAAAATACTAAATTATGTAAAGACAAGTTAAATTATTTACTGTGTTTTAAAATAAAAGTATGATTTTTATAAAGAAAAGGATAACTTCATTTTTTTCAGAAGCTTTTAGGGGATACACTAGTAAAATTTTGAGGACAAACTATATACAGAAGCACAAGAGAGTTGGGTGGGGGCAGGTTGTACTTAAAATATATGTTTTGTATGAACAATTAAGAAATGATTCTTAAATCTTTCACCCATTAGAAGTATTCAGGGATTTTTTAAAAATACTGATGCCGAAGGTCCACCCCAAACCAACTGAATCAGCATTTCTGAACAGAGAAGCTAGTCATGAGCATTTTACTATATCTATTTATTATTTAAAAGCACCTCAGTTATTTTCTAGTGTGAAATAAGAGATGTCTCTAAGGTCAATTCATTAAAAAAAATAAGACATAAGAAATGATATGGGTTCACTTGAGAAGAATTTTTCTCCTTAGTACCAATGTCTGTGACTGCTTTGTAAATAATTTGTCTCTGTCTCCTCCTCTTCCACAAAAAGTGTAAATTAGAGAGGTAATGAGTTTTCAGTATTGTAGCTTCCCAGATGTTAGGAAGGAAAGGGGAAGAAAAGGCAAAATACAGTAAGGTCTAGACAAAGGAAAGATTCACAACTGGGATAAGATAAAAGGTTTTTCTTTTGATTTTGCTTGGTTTTCTCTTTTGTGATTCTTTGTTTTACAGCTGACTTCTATGCTTGGAGGAATTCTAATGAAAAAAGATAATTTTACTTACTGTTTAAATCCAGGAATGATAAACAGAGAAACCGAAACAGTGGAAGATTTTTAGGTGGCTAAATGATAATTGCTCATCAAGTCACCTACGAATTCATCGGCTATTGTCAATATTACTAATTCCAGTTGGTATAAAAGTACAATTGATACTTCTGATAAAGCTTTTTACAATACCTTCTTTGTTATTGGTTATTTTTGAATTTAAATAATTTTAAAAGAGCTCAAATGTGGAATATGATAATATTAAATATACCATACAATAAATACTTAGAGATATCATAAAAACCTGTAAGAAATATGTCACCTAATGTAATTCTTTTAAGAATATAAATTTACTTTAATTGTTTCTAGACAAATGTAATTTATTCATTATATTAGTTCATATTTTTCCAGTCGCTTATACTGTGACTCCAGAATTTGGTTTCAGTTTATTCATTGTGTTAAAAGCAGGGTTTAAATCAAATTGCATACATTTAACTGCCTAAATGCTAGGACACGAGGACTGAGATTTGCTGCTTTGTCGAAATGTCCTACCTTCTGTCATATCCAAAATTCGTATTTCTGTAATCTTTATAAATTGGTTTCTATGGACTGTCAATCACTCCTCTGGGGCTCTTTGTAAAGCAGAGAGATTCTGTACATGTAATATAATAGCTTATTTTAACAGGGTCCACAGACATTTACTTCTAATTGGTCACACTGAATATATGAAAATCAAACTGAAAGGTTAGCTATCCCTAAAGGAAGAACAAAATATTTTCTTTATATCTATCATAATTTGTCTCATTAAGGCCATAACTTAGTCATGACATTTTATACTTGTACCGTGTTTCTTAATTTGAGATTTCAGAGCCAAACTATATAAAACTTTTGGCATATCCAATGATCACATCTAATGAATATCCACTTTAGTTTCCTCGTTATAATGTTATTTCTCAGATTCAACTGTTATGATACAAAAAATCCTAAAATTGTTAAAACATAATTGCTTAATTAATACTAATAGTTAATAATCATTTATAGAATATTTATCACAAAATATTTAACATATATTTCTCAATCAAAAAGCTACAGTCAGGATTATTAAAATATTTCCTCTTTAGTTCTAAGCACTTCATATTTAAATAGAAAAAAATTATAATAGAGATAAAAACCTCTAATGATCTTATTCTACATTTAGTAAAAAAATTATATTTTAAGATATTTAGACATTTATATATGCAAACTTGTTTAGATTTGAATCTTCTAATATTTTCTAATTTTCTAAGTAAATGACAGAATATAAAACATATACATATATACACCCAAAACTATTGTCTTATGTATATATTTTCTTAAATGTGTATGAAATACACATATATAAAAAACACAAACATGCATTATATTTATTCATCTGCAATATATATTTATAAATATTATACATATATTTACTTTTTAATGAGTTAGTGTGTAAGTACTTAAATTACACATTATATAATACATTTTGAATTTACAGATTATTTTATTTGGTTTTCTTTCAGGATTTTTCTCCTATTTTTAAATTCCAGTTACCCTTTTCAAGGCTGTTTTTGCATATCACATTTTCATGAAGGCAGATGCTTAGGCAACTGAGCTCGCATTAAAGAGTTAATCCTTGGGTTTTCAGAGGGCAAGATGGCTGACTAGACACAGCCAGGTGGAATTGCTGCCATCGAGGGACCCAGATGACCGCTGTGCTTCTCACAGATCTTCCCTTGAGGGGAGGGAAACATACAGAAACAAGGGTGAATAGGGAGAAAGCTGGGAACCCTACACGGTGCTACTGAGCACCTGGACTCATTCCTGGCCCCCAGTGACTCCAGGGGCATGGGTGAGTTGAACTGGCAAGGAGCAACCAGCTCTCGCTACGGGACCTCTGGAACTCTGGCAAGAGGAGATCCCTCAATCACCAGGGAGACTGGAGTTGGCAGGGAGATCTGCTTAGAGAAGTGGTAGGGGCAGCACACCTACTGAAATGGACCTGGAGGGTTTGGTGCAGGAAACTCCGTAGCATGCGTGGATAGAGAAAGCCATACCCATAGGCCAGACTTGCTACCATACGAGACTTTAACCCTAAGGGAACTGCAGGTCCTGAACTATGCAGGGTGGTCTTGCCCATCAGATGGGGCCTGAGCACCTCTTGGTCTGTTGGCCTCTCCAGGAGCCCCAACCTGGTCACATCTAGTTGCAGGGCAGCCTCAGTGCCTTGGGGATACTTATCATAGCTTCTGTGCCGGCGGGACTCTGCCTGACCAGCGGTGAGCTTCAGCGGGCAGCCCTCACGGCCACACACACCAGCCTACTGGCTCCCTCCCCTCACTGCAACTTCCCTTGGACCCATCGCAACTCCCCACATTACTTTGCTGGTGTGTGTCTGAACAGGCGGGTTTTGCTTTCCTTGCTCCACCAGTACGTAAATGTGCGTACACCCTGCCCTGCCTGCGGACACTGCTGCCAGGTGAATACAGTCCATCCCCTCAACGCCTGGCAACTGCAGATGGAGCCTTGGAGGGCACAGAGCTAGCCATCCAACCCTTGCACTAACTCTACCGCAGGAGTGATACTAGGCAGAGAGAACAATGAATCGTCCCCCGCCCTCAGTGCCTACTCCTGCTTGTGGTACACAGAGAAGGAACACAAACCTGGATCCACCAGCGCTTCACTCCAGAGGTAACACCAGCACCAATGAAACTGGAACACAGTTGCCAGCAGAGACCCCCCTCCCCCCCTCACTCTCTCCTACCCTAACTTCCTGGCCTCCTCCACTGTGATTAATGTCTGCAGGGAAGCAGGTACCCTGGCACCCACTAGCGCCTTGCCACAGCCAAAAAGCATTCACCCCACAGCACTACCACTGTGTCTGCTGCTGGCATAGGTGAAGGAGAACAAATCCCACTGTCACTACACTATGAAAACCTTGGGTGACACCAGCCACTAGTGGTGCTCCAGGAGCAACTTAGCTTCCCACAGAGCAGTGGATTCCTAACCTCAAGGAGCTAGAGAACAAAGTCGGGCTCAATGCAAGTCCCCCGCAAGTTAGAGAATTTAGTCCTGGAGTTAGGAGCTAAGCATTGCCCCCTAACATCTCCGACAACTGATGTGACTCGGCTGAATCTACCACATAATACAATCAAACCCTTGTGGTCATCAAATAGGATTTTTTAAAAATTCCAAAGGTCAGGAACTGCAAAGATTAAAGGAATGTTATCCAATAAAGATAAGAAAAAAAACAGCACACGAACTCTGACAAAATCCAGAGTGCCTTCTTCCCTCCAAATGACTGCATCACTTCTCCAGTGAGATTTCTGAATGTAGCTTAGTGATTGAAATGACAGAAATAGAAATCAGAATATGGATAGGAGTGAAGATCATTGAGCTACAAAAATACATTGAAACCTAATCCAAATAATCTAAAAAACAAGATAAAACAATGCAGAAGTGGACAGACAAAATAGCCAGTATAAAAAAGAAGGTAAGCAACAAGATAGAGCTGAAAAACACACTATAAGAATTTCATAATGCAATCACAAGTATTAATAGCAGAATAGGCCAAGCAGAGGAAAGAATCTCAGAGCTTGAAGACTGTTGTTCTAAAATGAGACAGTCAGACAAGAATAGAGAAGAATGAAAAGAAACAAACAAAACCTCTGAGAAATACGGGATTATGTGAAGAGACCGAATCTACGACTCAATGGCGTCCCTGAAAGAGATAGGGAGAATGGAACCAACTTGAAAAACATATTTCAGAATATAATTCATGAGAACTTCCCTAACCTAGCTAGAGAGGCCAACATTCAAATTCAGAAAATGCAGAGAACTCTAGTAAGATATTCACAAACAGATTATACGTAAGACACATTATCATCAGATTCTCCAAGGTTGAAATTAAAGAAAAAATGTTAAAGGCAGATAGAAAGGTTAGGTCACCTACAAAGGGAAGTCCATCAGGTTAACAGTGAACCTCTCAGCAGAAACCCAACAAGTGAGAAGAGATTGAGAGCCAATATTTAATATTCTTAAAGAAAAGACAGAACCTACAAAGAACTCAAACAAATTTACAAGAAAAAAACAAACAACCCCATCAAAAAGTGGGCAAAGGATATGAACAGACATTTCTCAAAAGAAGACATTCATACAGCCAACAGACACATGAAAAAATGCTCATCATCACTGGCCATCAGAGAAATGCAAATCAAAACCACAATGAGATACCATCTCACACCAGTTAGAATGGCAATCATTAAAAAGTCAGGAAACAACAGGTGCTGGAGAGGATGTGGAGAAACAGGAACACTTTTACAGTGTTGGTGGGATTGTAAACTAGTTCAACCATTATGGAAAACAGTATGGCGATTCCTCAAGGATCTAGAACTAGATGTACCATATGACCCAGCCATCCCATTACTGGGTATATACCCAAAGGATTATAAATTATGCTGCTATAAAGACACATGCAAAGGTATGTTTATTGCAGCACTATTCACAATAGCAAAGACTTGGAATCAACCCAAATGTCTATCAGTGACAGATTGGATTAAGAAAATGTGGCACATATACACCATGGAATACTTTGCAGCCATAAAAAAAGATGAGTTTGAGTCCTTTGTAGGGACTTGGATGCAGCTGGAATCCATCATTCTTAGCAAACTATCACAAGAACAGAAAACCAAACACCGCATGTTCTCACTCATAGGTGGGAACTGAACAATGAGATCACTCGGATTCAGGAAGGGGAACATCACACACCGGGGCCTATCATGGGGAGGGGGGAGGGGGGAGGGATTGCATTGGGAGTTATACCTGATGTAAATGACGAGTTGATGGGTGCAGCACAGCAACATGGCACAAGTATACATATGTAACAAACCTGCACGTTATGCACATGTACCCTACAACTTAAAGTATAATAATAATAAATAAATTTAAAAAAAAAAAAAAGAAAGAAATTCCAATCCAGAATATCATCCAGCCAAACTAAGCTTCATAAGCTAAGGAGAAATAAAATCTTTTGCAGATAAGCAAATGCTGAGGGAATTCATTGCCACCAGACCCACCTTTATTAGACTACTAAATGAAAAAACAGAGAAGATCCAAATAAACACAATAAGAAACAGGGGTATATTACCACCAACACCACAGAAATACAGACAGCCATCAGAGAATTATGAACACCTGTATGCTAATGAACTAGAAAATCTAGAAGAAAGGGATAACTTCCTGGACACATATACCCTCCCAAGCTGAACCAGGAAGACATTGAATCCCTGAACAGATCAATAATGAGCTCTGAAATTGAGTCAGTAATAAATAACCAAACCAACAAAATATAAATAAATAATAAAAGCTCAGGACCAGAGCTTTTATTATAATAAAATATATATTATATTATATATAAAATATATATTATTATATATAAATAAATAATAAAAGCTCAGGACCAGATTAATTCACAGTTGAATTCTACCAGATATACAAAGAAGACCTGATACCAAGCCTTCCTCAAAAAAATGAGGAAGAACTCCTCCCTAATTCATTCTACGAGGCTAACATCATCCTGATACCCAAACCTGGCGGAGACACAACAACAAGAAAAAAGAAAAATTAAGGTTGACACCCTTAAAGAACACATATGCAAAAATCCCCAACATAATACTGGCAAACCAAATCCTGCAGTACATCCAAAAAGTGTATCCACTATGATAAAGTAGGTTTTATCCCTGGGATGCAAGGTTGATTCAACATATTAAAATATATAAATATGATTCGTCACATGAACAGAACTAAAGACAAAAATCACATGATTATCTCAATTCACTCAGGAAAGACTTTCAATAAAATTCAGCTCCCTTTCATGTTAAAAACTCTCAACAATCCTGTTTTTGAAAGAACATACTGCAAAATAATAAGAGCCAACTCTGTCAAACTCACTGCCAACATTATAGTGAATGGGAAAAAGCTGGAAGCATTCCCCTTGAAAAAAGACACAAGACAAGGATGTCCTGTTGCACCAATCCTATTCAAAAAAGTATTGGAAGTTCTGGCCGGAGTAACCAGGCAAAATAAAGAAATAAATGGCATCCATATAGGAAGAGAGGAAGTGAAACTATCTCTGTTTTCAGACAACATGATTCTGCATTTAGAAAACCCCATAGTTTTGACCCAAAAGCTCCTTGAGCTGATAAACAACTTAAGCAAAATCTCAGGATACGAAATCAATGTGCAAAAATTGCTAGCACTCCTATAACCCAACAACAGTCAAGTGGGAAGCCAAATCAGGAATGCAGTCCCATTCACAATTGCCACAAGAAGAATAAAATACCTAGGAATATAGCTAATCAGGGAGGTGAAATAACTGCAAGGGAAACTATCGAACACTGCTCAAAGAAATTAGATGACACATACAAATGGAAAAACTTTCCATGCTCATGGATAGAAAGAATCAATATCATTAAAATGGCCATACTGCCCAAAGCAGTTTATAGATTCAATGTTATTCTTACTAAACAATAAATGACATTCTTCACAGAACTAGAAAACGCTCTTTTAAAATGCATATGGAACCAAATGAGAGCCCAAATAACTAAGGCCATCTTAAGTAATAAGATCATACTACTTGACTTCAAACTATACTGCAAGGCTACAGTAATCAAAACAGCACAGAGCTGGTACAAACACACACACACACACACACACACACACACACACACACACATAGATTAATGGAACAGAGTAGAGAATCTAGAAATAGGCTCCTCACCTAGAACCATCTGATCTTAAACAAATCTGACAAAAGAAAAAAGCAATGGAGAATGGACTTCCTATTGAATAAATGGTGCTGGGGATAACTGGCTAGCCATATGTGGAATATTGAAACTGGACCCCTTCCTTACAACATGTTAAAAAAATTAACTGGGTTTAAAGATGGATTAAGGACTCAAATGTAAAATCCCAAGCTATAAAAACCTGAGAAAACTACCTAGGTAATATCATTCTGGACATAGGAATGATCAAAGATTCTGTGGCAAAGGTGCCAAAGTAATTGCAACAAAACCAAAAATTGACAAATGGGATCTAAGTAAATTAAAGATCTTCTGCTCAGCAAAAGAAACTATCAACAGAGTGAAAAGAAAAACCTATAGAACAGGAGATAATTTTTGCAAACTATGCATCTGACAAAGGTCTAATATTCAGCACCTAAAAGAAACCTAAACAAATTTACAATAAAAAAATGACCCCTTATAGTGTTGGAAGTTCTGGCCAGGGCAATCAGGCAAGAGAAAGAAATCAAGGGTATTCAATTAGGAAAAGAGGAAGTCAAATTGTCCCTGTTTGCAGATGACGTGATTGTATATTTAGAAAACCCCATCTTCTGAGCTCAAAATCTCCTTAAGCTGATAAGCAACTTCAGCAGTCTCAGGATACAAAATTAATGTGCAAAAATCACAAGCATTCTTATACACCAATAACAGACAAGCAGAGAGCCAAATCATGAGTGAACTCCCATTCACAATTGTTTCAAAGAGAATAAAACACTTAGGAATCCAACTTATAAGGAATGTGAAGGATCTCTTCAAGGAGAACTACAAACCACTGCTCAGTGAAATCAAAGAGGACACAAACAAATGGAAGAACATTCCATGCTCATGGATAGGAAGAACCAAATCGTGAAAATGACCATATTGCCTAAGGTAATTTATAGATTTAATGCCATCCCCATTAAGCTACCAATGACTTTCTTCACGGAATTGGAAAAAACAACTTTAAAGTTCATATGGAACAAAAAAGAGCTCACATTGCCAAGACAAATCTAAGCCAAAAGAACAAAGCTGGAGGAGGCATCAGTCTACCTGACTTCAAACTATGCTACAAGGCTATAGTAACCAAAATAACATGATGCTGGTACGAAAACAGAGATATAGACCAATGGAACACAACAGAGCCCTCAGAAATAATACCACACATCTACAACCATCTGATCTTTGACAAATCTGACAAAAACAAGACATGGGGAAAGAATTTCCTATTTAATAAGTGGTGCTGGGAAAACTGGCTAGCCATATGTAGAAAGCTGAAACTGGATCCCATCCTTACACCTTATAGAAAAATTAATTCAAGATAGATTAGAGACATAAATGTTAGAGCTAAAACCATAAAAAACCCTAGAAGAAAACCTAGGCAATATCATTCAGGACACAGGCATGGGCAAGGACTTCATGTCTAAAACACAAAAAGCAACGGCAGCAAAAGCCAAAATTGACAAATGGGATCTAATTAAACTAAAGAGCTTCTGCACAGCAAAAGAAACTACCATCAGAGTGAACAGGCAACCTACAGAATGGGAGAAAATGTTTGCAATCTACTCATCTGACAAAGCGTTAATATACAGAATCTGCAAAGAACTCACACAAACTTAAGAGAAAAAAAACAACCCCATCAAAAAGTGGGCCAAGGATATGAACAAACACTTCTCAAAAGAAGACATTTAGATAGCCAACAGACACATGAAAAAATGCTCTTATCACTGGCCATCAGAGAAATGCAAATCAAAACCACGATGAGATACCATCTCACACTAGTTAGCATGGTGATCACGAGGGGGGCGGAGCAAGATGGCCGAATAGGAACAGCTCCAGTCTCCAACTGCCAGCGCAAGCGACACAGAAGACCGGTGATTTCTGCATTTTCAACTGAGGTACTGGGTTCATCTCACTAGGGAGTGCCGGATAATCGGTACTGGTCAGCTGCTGCAGCCCGACCAGAGAGAGCTGAAGCAGGGGGAGGCATTGCCTCACCTGGGAAGCGCAAGGGGAAAGTGAATCCCTTTTCCTAGCCAGGGGAACTGAGACACACAACACCTGGAAAATCGGGTAACTCCCACACCAATACTGCACTTTAAGCAAACACGCACACCAGGAGATTATATCCCACACCTGGCCGGGAGGGTCCCATGTCCATGGAGCCTCCATCATTGCTAGCACAGCAGTCTGCAATCTAACCGCAAGGCAGCAGCGAGGCTGGGGGAGGGGCGCCCACCATTGTTGAGGCTTAAGTAGGTAAACAAAGCCGCTGGGAACCTCAAACTGGGTGGAGCTCACAGCAGCTCAAGGAAACCTGCCTGTCTCTGTAGACTCCACCTCTGGGGACAGGGCACAGCTAAACAACCACTAAAGCAGCAGAAACCTCTGCAGACACAAACGACTGTGTCTGACAGCTTTGAAGAGAGCAGTGGATCTCCCAACACGGAGGGTGAGATCTGAGAAGGGACAGACTGCCTGCTCAAGTGGGTCCCTTACCCCTGAGTAGCCTAACTGGGAGACATCCCCCACTAGGGGCAGTCTGACACCCCACACCTCACAGGGTGGAGTACACCCCTGAGAGGAAGCCTCCAAAGCAAGAATCAGACAGGTACACTCGCTGATCAGCAATATTCTATCTTCTACAGCCTCTGCTGCTGATACCCAGGCAAACAGGGTCTGGAGTGGACCTCAAACAATCTCCAACAGACCTACAGCTGAGGGTCCTGACTGTTAGAAGGAAAACTATCAAACAGGAAGGACACCTCTACCAAAACCCCATCAGTACGTCACCATCATCATCAAAGACCAAAGGCAGATAAAACCACAAAGATGGGGAAAAAGCAGGGCAGAAAAGCTGGAAATTCAAAAAATAAGAGTGCATCTCCCCTGGCAAAGGAGCACAGCTCATCGCCAGCAACTGATCAAGGCTTGATGGAGAATGACTTTGACGAGATGAGAGAAGAAGTCTTCAGTCCATCAAACTTCTCAGAGCTAAAGGAGGAATTACGTACCCAGTGCAAAGAAATTAAAAATCTTGAAAAAAAAGTGGAAGAATTGATGGCTAGAGTAATTAATGCAGGGAAGGTCATAAACAAAATGAAAGAGATGAAAACCATGACACGAGAAATACGTGACAAATGCACAAGCTTCAGTAACCGACTTTATCAACTGGAAGAAAGAGTATCAGCGATTGAGGATCAAATGAACGAAATGAAGTGAGAAGAGAAACCAAAAGAAAAAAGAAGAAAAAGAAATGAACAAAGCCTGCAAGAGGTATGGGATTATGTAAAAAGACCAAATCTACATCTGATTCGGGTGCCTGAAAGTGAGGGGGAAAATGGAACCAAGTTGGAAAACACTCTTCAGGATATCATCCAGGAGAACTTCCCCAACCTAGTAGGGCAGGCCAACATTCAAATCCAGGAAATACAGAGAATGACACAAAGATACTCCTCGAGAAGAGCAACTCCAAGACACATAATTGCCAGAGTCACCAAAGTTGAAATGAAGGAAAAAATCTTAAGGGCAGCCAGAGAGAAAGGTCGGGTTACCCACAAAGGGAAGCCCATCAGACTAACAGCAGATCTCTTGGCAGAAACTCTACAAGCCAGAAGAGAATGGGGGCCAATATTCAACATTCTTAAAGAAAAGAATTTTAAACCCAGAATTTCATATCCAGCCAAACTAAGTTTCATAAGTGAAGGAGAAATAAAATCCTTTACAGATAAGCTAATGCTTAGAGATTTTGTCACCACTAGGCCTGCCTTACAAGAGACCCTGAAGGAAGCACTCAACATGGAAAGGGACAACCGGTACCAGCCATTGCAAAAACATGCCAAAATGTAAAGACCATCGAGGCTAGGAAGAAACTGCATCAACTAACGAGAAAAATAACCAGTTAATATCATAATGGTAGGATCAAGTTCACACATAACAATATTAACCTTAAATGTAAATGGACTAAATGGTCCAATTAAAAGACACAGACTGGCAAACTGGATAAAGAGTCAAGACCCATCAGTCTGCTGTATTCAGGAGACCCATCTCACATGCAGAGACATACATAGGCTCAAAATAAAGGGATGGAGGAAGATCTACCAAGCAAATGGAGAACAAAAAAAAGCAGGGGTTGCAATACTAGTCTCTGATAAAACAGACTTTAAACCATTAAAGATCAAAAGAGACAAAGAGGCCATTACATAATGGTAAAGGGATCAATTCAACAGGAAGAGCTAATTATCCTAAATATATATACACCCAATACAGGAGCACCCAGATTCATAAAGCAAGTCCTTAGAGACTTACAAAGAGACTTAGACTCCCATACAATAATAATGGGAGACTTCAACACTCCACTGTCAACATTAGACAGATCAACGAGACAGAAAGTTAACAAGGATTTCCAGGAATTGAACTCATCTCTGCAGCAAGCAGACCTAATAGACATCTATAGGACTCTCCACCCCAAATCAACAGAATATACATTCTTCTCAGCACCACATCGCACTTATTCCAAAATTGACCACATAATTGGAAGTAAAGCACTCCTCAGCAAATGTACAAGAACAGAAATTATAACAAACTGTCTCTCAGACCACAGTGCAATCAAACTAGAACTCAGGACTAAGAAACTCAATCAAAACTGCTCAACTACATGGAAACTGAACAACCTGCTCCTGAATGACTACTGGGTACATAACGAAATGAAGGCAGAAATAAAGATGTTCTTTGAAAACAATGAGAACAAAGATACAACATACCAGAATCTCTGGGACACATTTAAAGCAGTGTGTAGAGGGAAATTTATAGCACTAAATGCCCACAAGAGAAAGCAGAAAATATCTAAAATTGACACTCTAACACCACAATTAAAAGAACTAGAGAAGCAAGAGCAAACACATTCAAAAGCTAGCAGAAGGCAAGAAATAACTAAGATCAGAGCAGAACTGAAGGAGATAGAGACACAAAAAAACCTCCAAAAAATCAATGAATCCAGGAGTTGGTTTTTTGAAAAGATCAACAAAATTGACAGACCACTAGCAAGACTAATAAAGAAGAAAATAGAGAAGAATCAAATAGAAGCAATAAAAAATGATAAAGGGGATATCACCACTTACCCCACAGAAATACAAACTACCATCAGAGAATACTATAAACATCTCTACACAAATAAACTAGAAAATCTAGAAGAAATTGATAATTTCCTGGACACTCACACTCTTCCAAGACTAAACCAGGAAGAAGTTGAATCCCTGAATAGACCAATAGCAGGCTCTGAAATTGAGGCAATAATTAATAGCCTACCAACCAAAAAAAGTCCAGGACCAGATGGATTCACAGCTGAAATGTACGAGAGGTACAAGGAGGAGCTGGTACCATTCCTTCTGAAACTATTCCAATCAATAGAAAAAGAGGGAATTCTCCCTAACTCATTTTATGAGGCCAACATCATCCTGATACCAAAACCTGGCAGAGACACAACAAAAAAATAGAATTTTAGACCACTATCCCTGATGAACATCGATGCAAAAATCCTCAATAAAATACTGGCAAACCGGATTCAGCAGCACATCAAAAAGCTTATCCACCATGATCAAGTGGGCTTCATCCCTGGGATGCAAGGCTGGTTCAACATTTGCAAATCAATAAACATAATCCAGCATATAAACAGAACCAAAGACAAGAACCACATGATTATCTCAATAGATGCAGAAAAGGCTTTTGACAAAATTCAGCAGCCTTTCATGCTAAAAACGCTCAATAAATTCGGTATTGATGAAACGTACCTCAAAATAATAAGAGCTATTTATGACAAACCCACAGCCAATATCATACTGAATGGGCAAAAACTGGAAAAATTCCCTTTGAAAACTGGTGCAAGACAAGGATGCCCTCTCTCACCACTCCTATTCAACATAGTGTTGGAAGTTCTGGCTAGGGCAATCAGGCAAGAGAAAGAAATCAAGGGTATTCAGTTAGGAAAAGAAGAAGTCAAATTGTCCCTGTTTGCAGATGACATGATTGTATATTTAGAAAAGCCCATTGTCTCAGCCCAAAATCTCCTTAAGCTGATAAGCAACTTCAGCAAAGTCTCAGGATACAAAATTAATGTGCAAAAATCACAAGCATTCTTATACACCAGTAACAGACAAACAGAGAGCCAAACAGGAATGAACTTCCATTCACAATTGCTTCAAAGAGAATAAAATATCTAGGAATCCAACTTACAAGGGATGTAAAGGACCTCTTCAAGGAGAACTACAAACCACTGCTCAGTGAAATCAAAGAGGACACAAACAAATGGAAGAACATACCATGCTCATGGATAGGAAGAATCAATATCATGAAACTGCCCAAGGTAATTTATAGATTCAATGCCATCCCCATGAAGCTATCAATGAGTTTCTTCACAGAATTGGAAAAAACTGCTTTAAAGTTCATATGGAACCAAAAAAGAGCCCGCATTGCCAAGACAATCCTAAGTCAAAAGAACAAAGCTGGAGGCATCACACTACCTGACTTCAAACTATACTACAAGGCTACAGTAACCAAAACAGCATGGTACTGGTACCAAAACAGAGATATAGACCAATGGAACAGAAGAGAGTCCTCAGAAATAATGCCACACATATACAGCCATCTGATCTTTGACAAACCTGAGAGAAACAAGAAATGGGGAAAGGATTCTCTATTTAATAAATGGTGCTGGGAAAATTGACTAGCCATAAGTAGAAAGCTGAAACTGAATCCTTTCCTTACTCCTTATACAAAAATTAATTCAAGATGGATTAGAGACTTAAATGTTAGACCTAATACCATAAAAACCCTAGAGGAAAACCTAGGTAGTACCATTCAGGACATAGGCATGGGCAAAGACTTCATGTCTAAAACACCAAAAGCAATGGCAGCAAAAGCCAAAATTGACAAATGGGATCTAATTAAACTAAAGAGCTTCTGCACAGCAAAAGAAACTACCATCAGAGTGAACAGGCAACCTACAGAATGGGAGAAAATTTTTGCAATCTACTCATCTGACAAAGGGCTAATATCCAGAACCTACAAAGAACTCAAACAAATTTACAAGACAAAAAACAAACAGCCCCATCAAAAAGTGGGCAAAGGATATGAACAGACATTTCTCAAAAGAAGACATTCATACAGCCAACAGACACATGAAAAAATGCTCATCATCACTGGCCATCAGAGAAATGCAAATCAAAACCACAATGAGATACCATCTCACACCAGTTAGAATGGTGACCATTAAAAAGTCAGGAAACAACAGGTGCTGGAGAGGATGTGGAGAAATAGGAACACTTTTACACTGTTGGTGGGATTGTAAACTAGTTCAACCATTATGGAAAACAGTATGGTGATTCCTCAAGGATCTAGAAGTAGATGTACCATATGACCCAACCATCCCATTACTGGGGATATACCCAAAGGATTATAAATCATGCTTCTATAAAGACACATGCACACGTATGTTTATTGCGGCACTATTCACAATAGCAAAGACTTGGAATCAACCCAAATGTCCATCAGTGACAGACTGGATTAAGAAAATGTGGCACATATACACCATGGAATACTATGCAGCCATAAAAATGGATGAGTTTGAGTCCTTTGTAGGGACATGGATGCAGCTGGAAACCATCATTCTTAGCAAACTATCACAAGAACAGAAAACCAAACACCGCATGTTCTCACTCATAGGTGGGAACTGAACAATGAGATCACTTGGACTCGGGAAGGGGAACATCACACACCGGGGCCTATCATGGGGAGGGGGGAGGGGGAGGGATTGCATTAGGAGTTATACCTGATGTAAATGACGAGTTGATGGGTCCTGACGAGTTGATGGGTGCAGCACAGCAACATGGCACAAGTATACATATGTAACAAACCTGCACATTATGCACATGTACCCTAGAACTCAAAGTATAATAATAATAATAAATTAAAAAAAAGAAAGAAAATGTGGCACATATACACCATGGAATACTATGCAGCCATAAAAAAGGATGAGTTTGTGTCCTTTTTAGGGACATAGATGCAGCTGGAAACCATCATTCTCAGCAAACTATCACAAGAACAGAAAACCAAACACCACATGTTCTCACTCATAGGTGGGAATTGAACAATGAGATCACTTGGACTCGGGAGGGGGAACATCACACACCGGGGCCTAATATGGGGAGGGAGGAGTGGGGAGGGATGACATTGGAAGTTATACCTGATGTAAATGATGAGTTGATGGGTGCTGACGAGTTGACGGGTGCAGCACACCAACATGGTACAAGTATACATATCTAATAAACCTGCGTGTTCTGCACATGTACCCTAGAACTTAAAGTATAATAAACAACAACAACAACAACAACAACAGCAAAAAAACACACATCTTTATTAAACTGCAGTTCCCTGGTGTTTGCACTAAATTACAAGTGCAAATATTTGGGATCAAGGTCTATCTGTTATTAATTAGCTTGGGGTAACTCAATTACTTTAGGAATTGACAGAATGCACACATTTAATCTGTAAATAAGAGGTTGGGGTGAATGAGTTTCAAAGTTTTTTATAGCTCAGAGAAATTATTTAATTGAGGAATTAGTCTCAAAATATGACTGGTATTAAAACTAAGATCTTTCCAAAAAAAAAAGAAAAGAAATATAAGCATTTAAGTAAAGCATAAAAAACATAAATCCTGTTTCTTCATGTTATCTCTTAGGAAAAATTTTATTTTATTATAAGTAGAAGGACTAGAAAATTCACTTTAATCCACTAGATATTTGTTGAATTGTGAGCATTTTTTTCTTTGTCAACGTATGTTGATAGAAGAAAATATTTTTGGTTTTAAAAGAGGTACTCTCTACCTTAAGGGGAAGAAAGAGAAGTTGATACTAAAGTAGAAAGTTATTTCACAATGTCTATTGTCCTGTTAATGATACATGAAACTATTAAATGGAGAAGAGAAATAAAGTACTCCTGAGTGGGTGGTTGAGGAATGTTTGTTCCATCACTCTTGAAAAATAAGAAGAGCTCATTAAGTGGACAAAATGAATAAGACAATAAAGAAAAGAGCATTTCCTACAAGCTTAATATAATGTAGAAATAAATTAAGTAGGTATATATTTATTTTCAGAAATCAAGGAATAGCCATGTAAAAATACAGCCTAAGTTACATTATGAATTATGGTTAGAAATGTGACTGGATTTTAGATTGTAAATGTTCTTGATAAGCCATTCTAAGGTACTTTATCTTTATTAAAAAAGCAAGATGGAGGCAGAAAAGTATCAAAATCAGTGTTTTAAATTAGGCTAGTCACAATCAGATCATATTTTCTGAAAAGCAGCAGTGGTATGAAATATTGACTAGAGTGTTAAAATGAGAAAAAATTAAGTTAGAAGAATGTTCACATTTGGTAGTCAGACACATGGATGCAAAGCAAAATTTTTATATTTATTAGTATCGGAATTTGGATAACATTTTTTAAAAATCTGAAACTTGTAGAAATTCTTTCATTCATTCATACATTCATTGACATGTCCATTAATATTCCTAGCCTTTAATATTTGATTAATAAAAGGAATATACATTTCAGTCAACTAAATAAATACATAAAAATATTATATACTAGTAACTATGATGCAGGGAATTAAGAAAGGGTAATAGGCAATTAGTGACATAATGATAACAAGATCTTGGGAGGCTGAGGTTTTGGAGGAGTGCCCTTTGAGAAGATGACATTTAGCTAAGATTTGACTGACAAGAAGAATAAGCAACTGTTTTTGAAGCATGTGATGCAAAATATTATGGAACTAGATTTGCAAGTCTGAGAATTTAAAAAAAAGGCCGGAATATTTGTCATTATTAAAGGAACACACACACACACACACACACACACACACACACACACACACACACACACACAGAGAAAATAAAAGGATTAGGAGTGTCATAACATAAAAACTATTAATCATATAGTCTATGTACTGTGTTGTTATTTGGAAATTCCCACCTTTTCAACCAGTTACAGAATTTAGTACATTATCAGTTTCAAAGAATTCTTAGAGAGTGATCTTTGCTATTCTGTGGGGTAGATGACATAGGATAAAAGTGAAGCAGATAGAATCATAGAATCATAAAAGGCTGGAAATGATCTTATTCATTGCTATTTTCTTTTTTTTTTTTTTTTTTTTTTTTTTTTTTTTTGAGACAGAGTCTTGCTCTGTCGCCCAGGCTGGGGTGCAGTGGCCGGATCTCAGCTCACTGCAAGCTCCGCCTCCCGGGTTTAGACCATTCTCCTGCCTCAGCCTCCCGAGTAGCTGGGACTACAGGCGCCCGCCACCTCGCCCGGCTAGTTTTTTGTATTTTTTAGTAGAGACGGGGTTTCACCGTGTTAGCCAGGATGGTCTCGATCTCCTGACCTCGTGATCCGCCCGTCTCGGCCTCCCAAAGTGCTGGGATTACAGGCTTGAGCCACCGCGCCCGGCCTTCATTGCTATTTTCTGAATTTGAATTTGTACATGTATTTTCTACTTACATACTAAATAGCCTAGAACGTTAGTTTGAATATGCTTATCCTTAGAGAAAGATGTTAAAATTACATTTGTTGGTACAAAAACGTGATAAAGTCTCCAATTATGAGATTAGATAATACTATTGAGATTTTTATAATTTAAATAAGCATTTTTTCTTTTGCTTTTCAAACTGCTTGCAAGTATTTAGCTTAATTAAATTCAGCAGAAGTCACATAAATCTTTTTCAGACTTCTTTTTATTTATAAAAGTACTTCACAATTTCATTTATAGAAACATTGAACATAATTATTAAAAATAAAAAGAAGACTAAAAGCTACCCCTCTTAAATTCAACATCTGTTATCAACTAGACAATGAATCAAAAGCTTTATATCAAATCAAGTCTTTAATTTTAGCATAAAAGTAGACTTTACTGATATTTTATAGATGAAAAAATAGAAGAGGTTTAGAGATAAATAAGTCATACAAATGCACACATCAGATATATGGTCTATCCAAGATTCCACTTCATGTCTGTTTTACTTCAAAACGCACAATGCTGGAGTATGCGATATCTTGTGTGTTACATTATGATCAGTGATGGAAATTTACAGATGAGGAATTGGTTTATTTCTTATGCTGAAAATGAGGGGAGAAGCTCATTGACAAGTGAAGGTATGCATCTATAGATTCAAAACTTGCATTAATCAAAATATTTTTGACAAATATGGACCTTTCAAATAGTAGCATCTAAATTTTGATCACATTAATGAGTAAACAAAAATTTTGCCTTATATCTTGGCAAACGTCTTATCATGTTTATGTTCCTGACCCCTTAATGTTGACTTTAAAATTTCATAATAATATTTTCTATGTAAGAAATGTAACATATCATTTTGAGGACTGAAAACATTGGTAGAATGACAACTATGTTTGTTCTTACCATTTTCTGAGCCATTATACACATACATTCATGTTGGTATGTGTGTGCCTGTATATGTAGTTACAAACTTCTCAAATATGGTACACCGTTCTTCTGAGGGGATTACTTATCAATATTGAGAAATAAGTTTAATATAAAATGGTAAATTACATAAAAAAATTCTAGTACCTGAATTTGATGTGCACATTGCATTTTTAAACCTTCGGTTAATGATGATTTAACACTTTGCAGCCTTGAAGTGCCTTCTAAATATTGCATGAAATACAATTTAGCTTTGTTTATGTTAGGTGACTTTGGATTTGACTGACTCAAATGCAGTTTAAATTGGCATAAGCAAAAAGGAACAATCATTATGAAAATATAGCAATTTTTTATCAAATGCAAGTGTAGATACATTGTTGGATCTCAATAAAAACTAGAAACAGGAACTTCCAATTGTTGGGTCCAGTAAAAACTGGAAATTGGAACTTCCATGGCCTGAGGGCTATCTTCATTTCTTCTGTTCCCGTCCATTCTTTACTGTCCCCAGTAGAGATGTTTTTCCTATGCTACTTTAATATACAATTCAAGAAGCATGAATCCAAGCAACTCTATGATTTTCCATAATTTTCTTTCAGCTAGGAGAAAAACCCAGCTTATACTCTTTATTCCAATCCATAATAATAAAGAAACATATGATTAGTTTGTCCAGTTTTGTAGTGTATTGCATATCAGACCAAAACCTCTGGCTTAAAGGCAATTTATGTAATAAGGTCTTCTTGCTGAAAGTCATGAGACGAGAAAATGAGGTGGAGATCAAAAGACCGGTGCCGGAAAATAATCTTTGCAGGAAGAAAATTCTGTTTATATTTATTATAGTCTACATAAATTTAATTATATGTCATTATGCTTGAATTTCTTGTACATTTTTGAGACTCAATAATTTATATAAAATTTTATTTAATCAAAAGATTTTATGAGCCAGGATGCCTTTTCTCAGACTACGATATCAAAAAACATACCAAGAAAGAGCTAAAAGACGCTTCCTAATCTCTCATATGTTTTCTCCTAAAATACTTTAGTTGATTAAGTTGACTATTTTTTAACTTATTAAAGAATATTTTATTATTTTTGCATTTGTACATGTATATTTACATTTAACTTGTAAAGCCCTATTCTGTTTGTGGTTGGATAACTGAATTTATATTAAAATTTATTTAGTAAGATGTAAATTATTATTTTGCTTTCATTGGTATTTAAACTGTCATAAAGTTAGAAATAATTTATCATTGGACATACAAGAAATATAACATACTACATGGAAAAAACTGCAGATAAAAGAGAAAATAGATCTTAGATTATTGTTATATTTATCCCATATGTCAATTATATTCATGACAAACACAACAGTTCACAGATTGATTATTTCTGTCATACTCCATTTTTACTTCTGATTATTATAGCCAGACAGACTACATGACTGTGTGTAAACTATTAAAATTAACTAAAAGTGTTTCATGAATCATATTGTTTCTTCTGACTTCAAGAGTATAGTTGCAGGACTAATCTTGGGTTCTGATTGGCTATGTATTGTCTAGGCATAAAGCTTCACTAATGAAATTAGTGAAATAGGTTGAAATTTAAATAAGACATACTAAATGGCATCATTTTTTGATGGTATCATTAAAAAACTCATGAGATTTTAGACCTGAAATTAGTGTAAATATTAATTAAATTAATACCTAAAGCAGGATAATTTACATTGTTACTAAAATAGGCACTTCATAAATACTGTTTAATTTCAAAATTGCTTGAAGGTTAATCCACTTGGGAATAATCCAGTTGGGAATGACTAACCACACTATCAAATAACTATGCCACATTAAATTCATTTCATTGCAGAGTACAAAAAAAAAAAAAAAAAAAAAAAAAAAACAGAGATCATATTTGAAATGTAATACTCTTAATTTACCTAGACTATTCAGGTAAAGTAGTCTGTAATTTATCTAGGATATGTGATATAGATATAGTGATTTAGAAAACAAATAAAAATAGTTTTGAAAGAAGTAATGTTATACTGATACTATACTTTTAAAAGTTCTAAATAAATTTAAGTCCTATGTTGGTTAGACATCTCAGATTATATACTTCAAGGGGGCTTACAATATTGATTAGTATAACATGAATACTTGTTTTACTTTTGTTTATGTTTGTAGACAATTTGTGTAAATATTTTAAATAGGAAATATCTTGTGATACCCTTAAAATCAACAGTCTATTTAATATGTTATAGGGAAAAATGTATATAACTTTCTTAAGTATATAGAACTGCAAGTATTGATTAGACATTCAATTAATGAATAGATACTGCAATAGGAATAAAATGTAATCGTAATAATGTATCATTTTAGAAAACAAATTATAAACCACAAGATGGAGCTGGAATTATATTTTCTATAAAAGTGAACTAATTTTACTCAAGTCATGTTTTCAAAATGTATGTACTCTATGCAGTACATATAATTTTTAAAACACCATATAAGATTGTATTTCCAAAGTGCTCATACATGTACAGTCACAAATATTATAATTATTTAAAATATGACTCTACAATATACATGTAAACCTATTGTTAAAAGACAAAATTACAAAAAAAAAAAACAATTAAAGATTGAGTTGGCTTTTATTTGTAATTTTAGAATTAGGCAACACCTCTGACTATAAAATGACATGAGTATCTCAATAAACTGAACTGAGAAGTTTGGTTTTATAGGCAGAAAAGTGCTGAAGAAAGCAAAATCAAAGAACAAAAAATGGATTGATTATTTAAAAGTTACTTGCTTTACAGGCTTAAAACAGAGGAGACTTCCTTACTATGCTAATTTAGGGTGAGTAAAATTTTCTGTTTTTGTACAAAAAGTGACCTATTTTCAAATTCAGTTTGATCAAATGGCACTAAGCATAATTGGCATCATTTGATCTGGTCTATTGGGACCTAATATGGAAGGTTAGTCCAAAATAATGACATTTTATGAATGTTAACACTATCAATTTTCATCTATTGAAATTATGTTACAATTTTCATAGAAATATTTCCGTTTTATAATAAAAAAGAGTCAGTATAACGAACCAGGCTGAAGGAAATTTTTGAAAATGACTGCTGAATTGTTATCTCTATTATTTACCAAATAATAAAGTGATATTCATTATAAAAAGAGTATTTTAGCATGATACTCAAAGATGATCATTTAGATAATCTTATATGCACATATATACATTATGCATTATAATATATTATATAAAATGTCATTTATTAAAAATGATATTTAGTGAGAACCAGTTACATCTTTCTTGCCTTTATCTGTTTCCCTGCCTTTGATATTTTTGTGAACTGAGACAAAATTCATTTTCTAGAACTTCCATTTGAAAAACTTCTCTTTAGACTTGTGGCTTAACTTCCATGCTTGTGAAACAATATGTAGCAGAGTCACCTTAACCAGAGGAAAACCTCAAAAGTGCTGCTAATAATAACAATAGATTTTTAAGCTCTGGTAGACAATTTATGTGAAAATATTTTTATTTAATATTGTATTTTTTGATATTTAACAAAATATGGAATATTGATGGCTGGGGCTTCACCAAAAATTTTTGGAGATAATATACAAATTCAATTAAATTGTAGAATACAAAATCAACAAATAAAAATCCACTGCATTCCTTCAAAAAACTTTTTTTTTTATTTTAAATTGTTCAATTGAGCAGAGATCTTGTGTTCCCTTTAAATAAATATAATTTGTTACTCAACAAGAATATATGCTGCCTGAAAGATTATACGTTATTGCTTAAGAGTATCTAGCACCAATGATATATGTCAGGAAGTCTGCTATAATATAAACGTTTAAATATTATCTCCACATTTGTTTAGAAGTGGGATGTAGGCTCAGTTTGTTTGTTTTGTCCAATCTGCATTAGATATATTGAAATAAAAATTAAGGCCGGGCGCGGTGGCTCAAGCCTGTAATCCCAGCACTTTGGGAGGCCGAGACGGGAGGATCACGAGGCCAGGAGATCGAGAGACGATCCTGGCTAACACGGTGAAACCCCGTCTCTACTAAAAAATACAAAAAAACTAGCCGGGCGAGGTGGCGGGCG
The DNA here is from genome assembly GCF_049350105.2 of Macaca mulatta. Lineage (NCBI taxonomy): Eukaryota > Metazoa > Chordata > Mammalia > Primates > Cercopithecidae > Macaca > Macaca mulatta. Next base: position 69,414,616 of record NC_133410.1, read on the forward strand.
CCTGTAGTCCCAGCTACTCGGGAGGCTGAGGCAGGAGAATGGCGTAAACCCGGGAGGCGGAGCTTGCAGTGAGCTGAGATCCGGCCACTGCACTCCAGCCTGGGTGACAGAGCAAGACTCCGTCTCAAAAAAAAAAAAAAAAAAAAAAAAAAAAAAAAAATTAAAACTATTGAAATAAGCTATTTATGTAGAAAATTATGTAAACATTCTTAAAGTACTGTAATTGAAGTAATTTTGGGGGCCCTTCTGGGGTGCTGAGGAAGTTCTAAGAAACTTCATGTTTCATATTTTTGTTCTAGCCCCTCCTGTGTTATCTCAGCTGCACTGCACTCTCTTAAATTTAGTAACTCATTTCAGTCTGATGGACCACAAGGAAATTACTTCAACAATTCTTTAAACTAAAAAAAATAAGGGTTTTTGTAATTTAAAACATATTCGCTCAGTGAAGTGGTTAGCCTTTTATGAAGAATTTATGCTAGAAAAGTCTCCTGGAAGGTCAGGAGTGAGTTTACTGTCCTGCTATTGCTTTGAATGGTCTCTTTAGATAACCCAGTCCTGCAGAATTGGGAGGTTGGATAAGGAGCCATTAGGCAGATAAGACTGGTTGTACCGAAGAAGAGAAAAAAAGATGAGGACTTTAAACATTCAGTTTCTTTTGAACCACAAGATAGTTTTGCTCCAGTTCGTAAAAAAAATTATGTGTTTTGCAGTGAAACGTAATATCTGATAAGAATAGGTGACAACAGTGCTAGTATACAATGCAGTTCAAACTAATATATCCAAATCCGGGCCAAGATTAATGATTCCCCCTTCAAAACTGGAATCTATATTAGATTGGAGAAGAGGTTTTTAGGCATCGAAGGACACTTAGAAATCCCCGGATATTACAAATGTAAGGGATTTTAAGAATAATCTCATCCGAAATTACAAATAGTTTTCATTGTCCAAGCCAAGTCCAAATAGTTGATGGTGTGTGGATTCAGGTAAATTCAGATTTATCTGTAAGAAATATTTCAACTTATAAATAAGATTCATCAGTTAGAGGAGTTGCTGCATACCTGTGGTACATCATGTAAATCTAAACATCATCTAAAAATCATCACCACACTTAAAAGATATGCCCAATATAAACTATTATTATATCACTTAGAGGCAAGGCTATAAATGTACTGTTTCTGTATTTAGCACTTAGTCCACTTTGCTATTCTAGAAGTATCAGAGCAATCTGCATATAAATTTTGATAGTTCACTAGTAATTTCTAGCTCAGAAACAAGCAGTTAATATATGCTATACATAAAATAGCTAGTGGATCATTAGTATTTATTTTTAAAATCATATTTCTTAAAATCTATTAATAGATTATTAATCTTTCTGAAATTGATAACTTTTGTGGATTGAAATATTGCCCTCATTATTTTCATTCTCCCTCTTTTCTATGGTGTTCTGATAGTGATATGCACTCCCTAGCCTCTTAACTTTGGGTTTAGCCATGTCACAGCAAAGCTTAAAGTGTTACTTGAGTATTTTTTTAAAGGATAAATTACCAAACTTTGTAACTCACTCTTTTGTTATGTATGTCTACAATATAAGGAGCAAACTCATTGTGTCATTATCTAAGCCATGTCAAGTTTCAACTAAGTATCTCTTAGCAGAAGAGTTTCTGATTGTTTGCAAGATAAAAAGAAAATATTATTTATGCAGCAAAGAACAAATACATCTTTTCCCCAACATCTTTGCCTATATTAGGTATGCATAAAGGTAAAATGTTATTTTATTGCCTTATATTGTTTATTTTTTCATTTTATTGTTAGGTTCACAGGTCAAGTAATGCCTGACTGTTAACAAAAAGTTCTGTTCTGAATCAAATGTTACATTATGTCTTTGTAGAGAACTCAAACAATAAGCATACTTTGCATTTCTGGTTAAATATCATGGTATTCTCAAATTATTTTAATTCCTTGAGGGACAGGGATATCCACTGCTACAATTTTTAACCTTAGTCTATTAGACACATGTGGAGCTTAATATATGTAGAGATGCTTGATTCTGCCTCTTCACTTAGCATCTCTTGCACATGGGGACTATATAGACTTGCTTATGAAACAACAACCACAACTATGTCCACTACTGGTGCAAAATCAGGGTCAAAATTCATTGAAGTTAGCAATACTGCTTTAGTCTCAGATCAGCTAAAAGGTAACAAAATGCTACGAGGTGTGTGTTATATTATATTACTGTCAGGAACAGTTTGTTGTATCTGTTTAAATAAAGTATTTTCTACTTAATTTCCACAATTCTAAGAAGACTCAGTATTGGTTGCATATACAATTCAGAATAAAAATAATACTAACTTTACAGTATAATCAGAATATCAGATAAAGGTATTTTAAGATATCTACTAATTAATTGAAATTAAGTTATACATAAAGACATTAATGAACATATACATGCAAATCCATATTTCTAAAGATATCTCCAAAGACAGTAAAATAAGTCACGTGATAAAGTTATAACATTTAGTCTAAACTTTCCTTTGTTGAAAGGCAATGAGCCCAGAGAAAGCGAATAGACTTACTTAGTTAATAATGGAAGGTGCTCCCAGCATGCTTTCTTTCAGTATATCAATTTATCATCCCTCTAGTTTTTTTTTTTTTTTTTTTTTTTTGGATAACAATTGATTATTAGTAGTCAGGTGAGGAACCATAGACAAGAAAAATGTTCAGGTTTTGAACACTAAGATTTCAAGTTAACCTCTGTCAGCTAGAAACTAAGTAGATGGCAACTTATACACCATATTACTCATGCTACTCAATATTTGAGTATTCATACTACTCAGATAATTAATGATGCTTCCATGTTTTGCAAGCCATTTTCTAACTTCCTATCAACTGCCATTTTTGTGTAAAGGCAATTAACCGAGGACATTTTAACATAATGTAGAAATAACTAACTTGTTGCATGAATTCTAGAAGTCGGCAAGTCTGAAACAGTTGTTCTCTGCATTAAACTAGTTCTCTGTCACCTCATTGGGTAGCGAGTTAATCTCATGATAAAATAGGTGTGGTGCAGATAATGAAAAGCAGTAGAGACAGGAAAACTGGAGAGACAGATCCTGGAGACAGAGTTATGTGTCCTGCTTGAGGCATCACACATTACTAAACTTCACTGATATGTACATTCAAATAAAAAATGTCTGTATCTATAAATAATTCCACATATTTGCAGCTAATTACGCTTTCTTCTGATTCTGTGATGTCTGAAAGGTGATCATGCACCAGTGGCATTTTGTTAATCTCAGCTCCTCACTCTATATATAATGTGTTTTTCTCTGCCCTGAAGGTGCAGCCAACAGAGTTTCAGCATTAAATCTACTATTTACAAACTAGTTTAATGGCATCATAAAAAACATTCACAAAATATCATTAAAGGTCGGCAATAAACTGCCTAAATCTTTTTGCCTTTTAAATATATGGGTGACCAGCATATCCCCAAAAGCTATGAGTTTGAAAATTAGCTGCTGAGCATGCACTGCAGTTAATTTTCATAGCTGCTTAGATATGATGCATCAGCAACATAATAAAACATACTCCTGCATAATAAACCCTTCTTTGATGCAAATCAATAGGGAGTAGTGCTATATAAAAATAAACTAAATACATGGAAACTCTGGGACATCTATGAATAGCCAGAGCACATACAAGCATCACAAAGCCCATTAAACCATTTTTGATATGAGTTTTGGAGCAAACTAGTAATAACCAACTCTCTAAGAAAATATAAAACAAACATAAGACAATCAAGTAAGACCCAAATTATAGAAGTCTGGCTCTCTCGCATGATTGTTTCCTAGGTAACCAGGACGGTGAAATAGAAATTTCTCAAAACAATCAAAACCACGAGTAAGATAACATTAAAATGCTTTTGCACTTACATCTTTACTGATCCACAAGAACAAAATTCAATTTAAGTAAAATCCAGGGATAATTTTGAAATAAGAAAAGTGAATTCATACTAATGCCATCACGTTATTTCAGTAGTAATAGTCACTGCCTTCCAGTGCTTGTAGGTGAGATAATTTGATAAATTTGCCTTAACACATATTCATATTCTGGTTTCATCAAATTAAATTGAAAAGGCAAGGTCATAAAGGTAAAGCTATTGCTAACTGCTACCTCAGACTCTTACAATATTCAGTCTTCTGAGAAACATTAGTATTGGAATGCTGGGTATAGCACAGAAATAGTTGCTGCTTTTGATACATATGTTCTTAATAGATTTGAAAGACTTTCCTTGGGTATTAGATAAAAGTTAGGTGAGTTTTAAGAACTTCATATCATAACTCTGCTGGATATAAAGTAGCGCCAAATTTCTAGGGACTCACTCACAAGAGTGCCACATTCAGTCTTAAAATGACCACTTCTAATATTTGACAGTAACACTGAGAAAGCGTTTGAGTTTTCAGTGCTTCTACCTCCTCACTGTTAAGTTAAAATGACCACTTTTAATATTTTAAAATGACCACTTTTAATATTTGACAGTAACACTGACAAAGCATTTGAATTTCCAGTGCTTCTACCTCCTCACTGTTAACTTAGCAATGTCATCTGCATGCTTCATTCTATCCAAAGGAAAAATAAAAACTAAAAGGATTATGTTTTATGCACACATATCCTGTAATTTATTCCCGACTTTTAATTGTTTCACCACATACGCTGGTGTTTTCAACATGTTTCTGTATCCTGGGATGCACAGAATCCTCAGCGACACACATTGTTTTATGTTCTGGCAGTAACTGATCCAGAGACTTTCCCCCTGAAACTTATTTGTTCTCTTTAATATTGTCTAGAAAATGAATTGTTACCTAGGCTATTAGGTGGAACTTTTCCAGCATATACAATGTTTTGCTATAAAACATAATTGAATCACTTATTCTTTCATTAATTTTTCAGAGTTTAATTGATCACCTAGCCTGAGTAGGCACTTTGCCAGATGATGGGGGAAAGGGCAACTGTGACCAAGTAAATCCTGTTAAGGAGTCTTCTCTTGTAGAAATTTGTACTAGTGTGCAGAAACGGTAAATAGATTTTTTCTACTCCCTTTACACAAACACTGTAGTGTCAACATTATCTTTGTTTTGTAACTAAGAAGGCAGAGAATTAAATAAATTATCCATTGTTCATTGGAACAGCAAACCAACCAACTGTGTCTCTCAGGCACTAAACCTAAAGGAAAAACAAACAAAAAAAAATCTGCAAAAGCATATAATCAAATATAAAACAGAACAAAAAAATTAACAAAAACAGAAATGTCATGTAAGCAAAATCTTAAAGACAATATCTGATCCTTCAAACTGTTGTAGACATAATTGTTAGTCCTGTGAGAGATCAAATACATTGAACAAAAAATAAGGGCAAATGTTTTTCCTTATTTCAGAACTTCAGCTAAAGACACATTAGGAAAAGAAGGTAATTAGCATCTCCATGTCTTAAAGTGCCAAGGAATTGCAATACATACTCCTGTCCCTATCGCAAAGTGAACAAACTGAAAATCTTTGACTCTAAATTCAATACTAGATTCAGCCCATATAATATGACATTAGAATTTCAAAAGAAAGATCTATATTTTGTGAGCTTGACTAAGTGAGAGGTTGATGAAGAGTTTTCTGCTATTTTCTGTCTTCCCTTCACATTGAACCAAGTAAGGATGGATATACAACAGTTTTTTCATCTTTCTCCTGTCTTGGATTATTGAAGAAGATAGAAAAACCCAAAGGCCCACCTAAGTGCCATAGAATAACAGATGAAAAGTAAGTTTATAGGAAAAGCTTCATATGTGTTTATTGCAATAAGGAGACAGAATTTTTTTTATTTTATTTTATTTTTTTTTGAAATGGAGTCTCACTGTCTCCCAGGCTGGGGCCCACTGCAACTTCCACCTCCCCGGTTCAAGCAATTCTTCTGCCCCAGCCTCTTGAGCAGCTGGAACTACAGGCACATGCCACCACGCCCATCTAATTTTTGTATTTTTAGTAGACAAGGTTTCACCATATTGACCAGGCTGGTCTCAAACTCCTGACCTCATGATCTGCCCGCCTCAGCCTCCCAAAGTGCTGGGATTATAGGTGTGAGCCACCGTGCCCAGCCAGGTTCATGATTTTTATATGAAGACTCCAGAATATAAAAGATGGCTGGTTCATTTCATAAAGACAAGGGAGAAGAGAAAGAGCCCTGGAAGATCTACTCATTCTGTCATTATTTGCCATGGCAAGAAGTAAGTCTCCCATGAGGTTTAACAGTTTTTTCATTTGATTCGTGAAGTACCTGCATTTATACCCCCCACCTCAGTTGCTCTCACTATCATCTCAGTACATGACACCCCTTCCCCTGGTCTCTTAAACCTTCTCATATTCTAGAAATTGAAGGGACAATAAATGTCTACCTTTTTTTCCAGCATAAGCATTATGAAGCAAAAATGGATAGAGGTTTTCTTTATTTTAGTGCTTTGCAAAGCCAAGGTGCATACTGGAGAAGAGCCAGCAAGAAATTAGGCGTCACACTTTGCTAGGAACTCTGTTAAGTAATTATGTTCCTTCAAGAAAAAGGGAGTTTCTCAGATATATCCATAAAGGAAAAATGCTACACAGCTCTAAAACTTATATCAATTAAGGCTGTGTACATATCGTTTTCTTCTCTGATGCAGCATAATAGTTTTGACAATTCCCTGAGTCAGTGTACTTATTCATAGTTATAATTATACTTTATTTCAATTTTTTCTTTCTGTGTATGTAACATTAAAGTACTTGTAAATCAATACAAGTAAATGGCTAGAAATACATAATCTTAATGAATAATTGCGGACAATTTCTCAACAATAGTCCAATTTAAAAAAAAAAAAATCGGAGATCCCGGTGCCTTCCTTCTTGCGATATCTCCATCCTTCTGGATTTTTAAAAGTTAGACACTGATTGTACTGCTTTGATCTGGTCTACAAACAAAGACAGCAAGAAAAGAAGATCTCTTGGCCTGCCCACAGTAATATACACCTCTATTACCCAGGCTTATTGAACCTCTCTCAGAACATGCTTGTTGTCAAGGAGATGGGGACATGTACTCTACAATCCTCTGAGGACCTCTGAGCATCTTGTCTATCCTGACCACATCTTACGTAGAAAAAAAAAATCTGCATGATGGGAAATATTATCTCAATATTTCCTCCTTTTTTAAACCAGTGAACACATTTACTTAAAAGGAGTATTGTGGTAGGCTGAATTACACTCCCCTGAAATTCCTGTGTTGAAACCCTAATGCTCAACGTGAAAGTATTTGGAGACAGGTCTTTAAAGAGGCTATTAACATTAAATGAGTTCATAAGAGGAAGGCTCTAGTTTAATACAATTGCTCTCCTTCTAAGAAGAGAAGACCTGAAGATGTGCACATGGAGAAAATGTGGAGGAAAGGCAACGTGAAGACAATGAGAAAATAACCATCTGAAAGCCAAGGAGAGGCCTCAAGAATAAACAACCAGCTGGCACCTCTATCTCGGACATCCAGGCTCCAAAATTTTGAGTAGTAAATTTCTGTTGTTTAAGACATGCAGTCTGTAGTATTTTGTTATGGCAGTCCTAGCAGAAAAATCCAAGTATTGGCCTTTTTGTTTGCGTAAATGTCTGAAGTACTCCTCTGAATTTCAATATAAAAGTTCTTAAATGGAGTCAAATTATCTTAACCCTTACCTTTCAAGTTTTATGTTTATCTTTGGCTCCTCTTATTTTTCTTGGTATAATTCATAAATATTAAATATATATGCTCTGTAGGTACCATATATAAAGCAAAAAATTCCAAGGGAAAATACAAAGTGTTAGGGGAAAGAGACTGTTTACGTGTCTCTCATTGATAAAATGGAGAAAAAAGACTCACGAAAGCATTGAAGTTGTTATAATGACGGTGCCTTGACTTTGCGTGAAATCTCATCCTGTGAAATAAACACATAGAGGAGTTAAAAAAAAAAAAGGCATGCCAACAACAAAAAATCTAAAAAGAGATTATTTCTTTTCACATAGTTATCTTTTAGAGTGCTCCTATACCTGCAAACTCTTGTTGACTGAAAATCACCTCTCTCAGAACGTCATTTAGAAGTACTACCCTCAGAGAGGTGCTACATGCAAGTTTTTACTGTGATATCTTTCTGTGATAAATGACTGGTTTGAGTACAAAATCTGATGGGAAATTTCAATAAATCTATTTCATGTCAATAGAGATGGAAAGCACAAATAAGAAATGTATTGAAAAAATGTTAAGTCTTCTCTATCTATACACTGATCTAGTTAGAATACTTACAAAAAAGATCTTCCTGCCATGTTTTTTTTTTTAAATCTATGTTTTATACTTATTCCTACTTACATGGATGAAGAAAGTGGATAACATCCTAGTACACCCAATTTCTAAGATTTGACAAGGGTAATTCCTTTAGGCTAAAAGTATTAAGTCCCCTAAATTGACATGCTGGTACTTCAAATGTTAACAATAAATTGAGTAATTTACAGAAACCTTTACATGGTAAGTAGAATTCTAGTCACTAATATGGTCTTAAAATTATATTTCCTTACTGTATTATCTACAAAAGTAAAAATTTAAATCTAGACAAAAAGGTAGACATAAATCAACACAAAATCCATAAAAATTCAAAATCAGTACTAATAATGCAAAATATTAAATTAATAGCATTATATTCATGTGATGAATGCTGCTGTGCTAAATATGATGTTACAGTCATAAAATAGAATCCCTATGACAGATGTAACATATGCTATGTAAAACCAGCTCTTCTGCATCTGTGTTCCTTTTAAGTTACAGTGATTTCCTCGTTCATAATCAGGACATATAGATAATTACAAACAAAACAAAAACAAGCTATGGTATTTGTTAGCCATCACTGGGCCAAAACTAACATATATACTTAAATTTCTTTGTATTTCTGAGTTACTTTCATTAAAATGATTGAACAAATGTGATTGATTAAACACATTTTAAAATTAACTTTAAGTAAAAACAGCAGAATTCTTGATACCTAAACACATTTCCTGAGCTACACTAAACCTAATTTGGATAAAAGTAGCAACGGATGTCAAGACTCTTAAATCCTGACAAATAACAATGTTGTGAAAACTACCTTAGAATTCTTCAATAAAGTTTACAAGTTGGAAAATACAATGCATACTAAAAGATCACGATATATTGCCGTTAATGATACTCAATTTTCACACCAATAAAAAATGTAAAACTAATAATACATGCAAAATAAGGCAACATTTGGCCTTTATTTAATTGTTTGCTACTATTTACCAAAATTGTTTTCAAAGAAAAAATTGAAAGCAAATGTTTTCTTAAAAATAAATCAAAATAAAGAATCAAGCTCTTTTTCTTTACAAGGATTATGTTCATATTCTCATAATTTATCTATCATAGCTAGAAAATATTTGTAAAAACTTTGCCACTTTAAAATTTTTAAGGAGTCAGGTCCAATATTTTTAAGCAGAAGCACTCTAAAAATGAATATGTGAAAATGAGTTTGTTTGATTTCTATCAGTCATTCACTGCAGTGCCTGACATTAACCTTGTTTGTGTATTTGGGATCTATATAGTTAGAATTAATTTTCAGTGAATAAATTCACTTTCTTTTCTGATATGTTGTTTGCTGTGTTGATAGGAAATTCCATTATGAGATAAAAAGCACTGCATCCTAAAAGAAAAAAAAGAAGAAAAATTTATAGGTGATGCCTCATGTTTATATGCAAATTAAGATAGAATTTGCAAACTTTTAGAATAATAGGTTTATTAATTATCTTGTTTGAAATAATTAAGTAGAACTAAGCAAAATGTATGAACAAATGCAGTTTTATGAGAGAATCAACTTACGTAGAAACAAATCAAAGGAAGTAAATATAAAGAAATATCTCACTTATGTGAGGAATGACACAAATATCAGGAGTCAGACTATCTTCAATAATATAGAGAATAGTGTAGAGAAATTGTGTGGGTTAAACATATTTTTGTTAATTTTTCTGCAAACAATGAAACCATGAAAGTTTAAATTAATTCGAGTTATTAAAATATTTTTATGTACAAAACTAGCCGGGCATGGTGGTGCATGCCTCTAATCCCAGTTACTTGGGAGACTGGGGCAAGAGAGTCACTTGAACCTGGGAGGCCAAGGTTGCAGTGAGCTAAGATCATGCCATCGCACTCCAGCCTGTGTGACATGAGCAGATCTCTGTCTCAAAAAAAAAGAAAAAAGGTTTTGTGACTTAGTGTGTCATAAAAGGGTAAGCTTTATATTATTTATTTATTTTTATTATATTAACTTTTTAAATATGTCTTATTAATGTCAAGATTGGCCGACCAGATAATTCATGTGAAAAAAAGATCAAAAGTTTAGCCAACTAATGCATGACGTAATGCAAAGAAAATAACATCTTTAAGATATTATTGCATATAAAGTGTGAATTAGAAATAAAAGTAAAAATCTGACACTTATGTAGATCTTCAACAACTGGAGAGAATCTGAAATTATTGGAAACTCCAATGGACATCAAATGGCAGAGCCTAAATTTCAAGGAGTTTGAAATACACTGGTTTAATAAAATAAATGTACTTAATTTAATTAAGATAGTCCTATATCATTGTTATATTAAAGCCTCTCTAGGAATAAATAGTTTACTTAACATTAAAATTATTTAATTTCATAATCACTTTGAAAATTTTTGCTAGATCTTTTCTACCATCTTATACCAAAATGCAGAGTTTTTACTTTAAAAATTAAGCACCAAATTAAAATACAATTGAAAAAGTGATAAATACAATCTGCATTGAACTTAACTTGGAGTTGATCATGAGACTCCAGCACTTATATCTATCTATCTATATATAATATCGCCGTTTTAAATTTGTTTCAGAATGTTTAGTAGATATAATCGTGTATTTCATATTTCCTAATCTGCAAGTAAGCCAATTTACATTGGATAAATTTTCTTCACATTATCTAGGGCATGCTAGGGCACGAAGTGTACTAATAACTAATCTCAGATTCTGGTGAATATGTTTCTATTCAGGATACATTGAGATTTCCAACATTATAGCAAACTAATGTAACAGTCAAATAATGGGTCATCAGAATTACAGAAATCATGCAAGAATATTTAAATATTGAATAAATAATGATTACTTCTACTAGTATTTATACCTATAAAAATGACAGTTAAAATCTCAATTTTTTTCAAATTATTTCATTTTGATTTGCATATGTATCTCCAGTTTCTTATGTAGCTGTTATAATATGAATAATATATTACTAATTAATTATAATTGAGATATTATAATTTAAATGGTCAATTTAGAAGAAATAAGGACATCTTATGTGGCATTTTCCATATTTTTGTCCCTTTATTTCTTGACAATGTTTAAAAATATGCAATTTTGAAAATATTGTTTGAAATTAAAAGAACACAATAAAAAAGTTAGAAAGTGTTACAAGTGATTAAAAGTAAAAGAATAAGATGAGAAACTTAGAAAAAAATAAAAAATAGAAAAGTGTAAAATATTTACAGTCAGTATAAAACACAATTTACTTTTAATCATGTTTCTAATACAACTGGATGTCTAGTCATACTGTGATTAAACTTATAAAATTGCATGCATTATTTATTATTTCACAGTCAGAAGCATTTCAATTGAAATAAAGAAATGATTTTGAAAATTTATTGCATAACCAGAATAATCAAAATGTTTCGTTGACTAAAACACAAATATCAATTTCTGTCACCAAGTAGGAATAATCATAATTCAAGTAATATTTAAATTAATTGAAAAACGGCATGCCATTTTGAGACTTTTCCTATTTTGACATAAGTTGCTCTTCAGTCTTTTTAATGGGAAAGGAAAAGGATTGAATAGGAAGAGGGATTCTGAGGCACTGAGTAGTACAGATGGACTTTGAAAGCAGTAAGAATCAGGGAAGAGTTACTCTGCATGGTCTTTTTGCCCACACATTGATGGTGCTCATCTATGTCTCTGTAAAATAAGCAATTTCCTGATAGTAAGCTAGATGCCGCTCATGTTTATTATAGGTTTTCTCGGAGGTTTTTGTTTATAAATTGTCCACTCCATCTCCCTTCCTTAGCCACCTTTTCTTTTTCTTTTCTTTTTTTATTGAGACGGAGTTTCACTCTTGTTGCCCAGGCTGGAGTGCAGTGGTGCCATCTCGGCTTACTGCAACCTCCGCCTCCTGGGTTCAAGTGATACTCCTGTCTCAGCATCCGGAGTAGCTGGGATTACAGGAGCCCGCCACCACGCCCAGCTATTTTTTTTTTGTATTTTTTACTACGGTGGTTTTCTCCATGTTAGCCAGGCTAGTCTCGAACTCATGACCTCAGGTGATCCGACTGCCTCCACCTCTCAAATTGCTGGGATTACAGGTGTGAGCCACAACTCCCGACTCTCTTACCCATTTTTAAAAATTCTTATTTAGGACTTCTATTACTTTTTTTAAAGAAGAGAACGAAGAAACATTATAAAGAATCACAAAAATACTGTAAAGTTGTTGAATTCCTTGCTCATTTATACTTCTGATTCAAAGTTATTAGAAAAGAGGCTGAGGGGCCTTTGAGGGTTGAGAAGTGTTTTCTGATTACTATTCTTCTGCACTAATGCATTAATGAAATAGACTGGTATACATCCTCCTCCTCCTTTGACCCAGGCAAGCACAGGAAGAGGTTTATTTTAAGAACCCTCTGATAATATTCCCAAACACTAGTTCAATACTAGAGATACATAACAAAGAACAACTACCCCAATAAATGGCTAAATTGTTTCCCCAATGTTAGTGATGATGGCTGAGGAAAATGGTACTGTTGCTTTACTTAGTATGTCATAATTTGGTTAAAGAAATATAATAGGGCTACATTTCTTCAACTGAGGTGAAAACTTAATGAAAGTAATGATGAGTGTTTACTCTTTAACTGGTTCTTCGTGGCACCAATAGGAAAACAAAAACATTTGAGGGTCTGAATATATCATATTATTATACTAAGCAATTTCCCTTGCCACTGATCTGTTTCTTACAAACTTTTACTTAGTTTTTTGTCTCTGGATAAGCTTCTTTGCTATTTGTGGATTTTAACTCAGATATTTTATTATTTGGATTAAAGGGAAGATTACAGTGTACTAAAGCTTAATGCCTTAATGCTATAATCCAAGCTAAAAAGTTTATCAGACAAGCCATGTATAACAGTTGAGACATTACATTTTGGTATTAAGGCCTACTAGGAATAGACTTTTATTAAAGCATAGCCTTTAATTGTAATTGAGGGCTAAGAGAAGACCTGTATATTGCTACCATGAATACTTTTAATGCATGTCTTCTAATCCCAACAGTACAGAGAAGTGTCTTCAAATTAAAACTATATTAAAATGGTCAATTCAAAATTATGGAAATTTCAACTTTAAATAAAGCATATTTACTGTCTTAGGCAAATATACATTATGAAAAAAGGATAGGTCTACTCTGCGAAAGATTCTATGTCCATTAATATATTGTTAAAATTATGCATAATTTGTAATATTCATATTATAATTATTAATAATAGCAATTGTATCTGACAAGGATTTTGTTATTTTTATTATTTTTATTGAGTGCTATGCTGAGAGCTTTATATACATTTCTCTTGCCGTCATATTCTTATGAAGCTGCAAATGTCTAGGTACAGATTTAGTGAGGGGTATATTCTGCATTCACACCCAAGTCTACCTTCAGAGCCAGAGCCCTCAACCACTACACTATACTGAAGATAACTGAAATGTGAAAGTAAATATGCAAGTAAGTAATTGAAATATGTTTTCTAGGACTGATATACTTTCATGATCTATAGAAAACATTGTTTTAGCTACTCGCAGAGTTTCTTACATTTTCTCTCAGGTTAATTCTACATATTCTGTCTCCAAGGCTAGTGCTCCGGAAACAAAGTCAAAGAAAGAGATTTGCATGCAGAAAGTTTATGGAACAATACTATTAGCAGCAATATCCATGACAGAGCGAAGGAAGCAGGATGGAAAGAGTCACAAGTTGACCTTTGTTGTATCTGTAAATAGTCCTCAGCTAACTTTCAGAAAATCTGTCAGCTAGAAGGTCTTTCTGAATTGTCTCAATTAAGCCAAGGGGACCTCTTACTTTTATTACTTCCTATCAGCCAGTGACTTGAATGTGATATGCCCCGAAGGTGATATACTTGAGTGAGGCTGCTTCATTCCACCAAGGGCAATTTCCAGAGTAAGAAGTTTTGAGTCCATAGGAAATAATGCTCCAGGATTGAGTGCCTGCATGCTCAAGTGGGGATCTGGGAAACACACAGCAGTATCTACTTATGTTTGCTAAAAATTTGCTTTAAAACACTTTTTCTTTCACAAGATATATCCCAAAGTTCAGTACATATGAAAATATCTCTAATTATATCTCTCAAAGCTATAACACCAAAACAGAGTAATTACATGTTAAACATAATTACATAAAAGTGTAATTACAGAGTAATTATGCTATTTAGAAAGCGATGAGTTATACTATTACATGTTTCCAGTATTTTTTTCTTTATACCATTTGATGTTATAAGACTTATGATATCTGGTGTCTATCCTGAACCATCAGTGTATGGAATCATATTCTTTTGAATAATTAAAAGTTTATTTTTTGAATATGCTACCCTTTCTGATTCAGAAAAAAAATGACATTTTCTTCTATATTTAGTTTTAATTAACCAAAGTTTTAATTTTTACGATGAGATTTTTGTTTAGTTCACTAATGTGGTCTTAGGCATAAATTTTTCAGTTTGTTATTGAAAGCACTTAGATGCACCAGATTATTTGAAACATCTGTCAAAAAAAATAACATAAAGTAACACTCCAGAAGGTATCTCATTCATTAAACACCTTCATTATTTTTTTTACATTTTGATACCTAATGATGTTGGTACTTCATGTTCCTACAAGCTACTTTGCTATTAGGAAGCACTATTACTGACTGATTTGGTGACAAATTGGTCATTAAATTGGTGTGTAAAGGTCAAGACTTTGAGTGAAAAGGCCAGTCTTTTTTTTTTTTTTTTTTTTTTTGAGACGGAGTCTCGCTCTGTCGCCCAGGTGGAGTGCAGTGGCCGGATTTCAGCTCACTGCTGCAAGCTCCGCCTCCTGGGTTCATGCCATTCTCCTGCCTCAGCCTCCCGAGTAGCGAGGACTACAGGCGCCCGCCACCTCGCCCGGCTAGTTTTTTTTCGTATTTTTAGTAGAGACGGGGTTTCACTGTGTTAGCCAGTATAAAAAGGCCAGTCTTTTCCAGGCAATATTTGCTCCACAATTTCTCACTGTAATTGCTGAATTTTTGTGAGTTTGGGATGTCTTGGAAAGTATTCCACATGGATAAAGGATGAAGGAATACTACTGTAATCTTAGAAAGAAAGAGATAGAGATAGAGAGATGATAGGTAGAAGATAGATAGATAGATAGATAGATAGATATAGATATAACATTAGTTATATCTGTATATACTAAATATATACAGTATACTAAAGCTTAATGCCTTAATGCTATAATCCAAGCTAAAAAGTTTATCAAACAAGCCATGTATAACAGTTTAGACATTACATTTTGGTATTAAAGCCTACTAGGAATAAACTTTTATTAAAGCATAGCCTTTAATTGTAATTTAGAGCTAAGAGAAGACCTGTATATTGCTACCATGAATACTTTTAATGCATGTCTTCTAATCCCAACAGTACAGAGAAGTGTCTTCAAATTAAAACTATATTAAAATGGTCAATTCAAAATTATGGAAATTTCAACTTTAAATCAAGCGTATTTACTGTCTTAGGCAAATATCTTATACATTATGAAAAAAGGATAATGCTCCTCTCCCTCATGCAGACCCTCTATATAATACCCTCCTCTTGAGTTTAGCAAAACCTGGACATATGATGAAATATCATACCCAGAGTTCTGGCCCAAACTAGTTAAGCTGAGTTAATAAAAATGTTGGCCTTATCTAATCAGTTATATCCTTAAAATGGACAATGTCCAGCCTGGAGGAAGATTTGAAGCATCAGAGAAATTCTGCTACTGGTCCTGAAAATATAAGTTGCCAGATTCTGAGACTACCTATGGAAGGCATAACATGCGAGAACCTGAAGGTGGTCTCTAGAAATAGAGAGTAGTACTCAGTTAACAGATAATAGATAAGGAGGTATCAGGCCTACAGTTTCAAGAAAATAAATTCTGCCAACAACCTGAGGGAGCATGGACCAGATCTTTCCCTAGTACTGTCAGATGAGGACCTAACCAACTTATACCATGATTCCAGTCTGTGAGACTGTTTTACATATATATTTTTTATGAGACGGTGAGTCAGATGTCGTCACAAAAGGAGACAGAGAAGAGGCTTAGAAAAAAAATAAAGTTTGTTATACTCAGAGGCCCTAGAGACAAGCCATGCAGGGCCATATGGGAAGGATGCCTGGGTGGAGACAGAAGGCAGGAAACAAGAGCTAGGGGAAGTTTTAGGCCACTACTTTAATTGGAATTTTCCAGCTAAAGGTAAGACAGCATAGGGTGAAGAGTTTGAGATTGGCTATTTTGAATCATATGGGCAGGTTTTAGGTGGTAGGGGTGGTCCAGGTACATGGGCCTAGGATGATTAAAGCAGACGAATATTGTCTCCTGGAGTATATGGGACAGATGCGGGATGTATGGATTCGGCTTCGTTAGTTTGATTATCAAAGACATACTCCTGGCTGGGACCCTTGTTATCTTTAAGAGCTGACCAATCTCGAAGGGCAGATTCTCCCCAGTCAGAAAGCCTTTTTAATATGTCAAAACATCATAATATATAGACAAATCTAGTACATTTACAATATGGAGGCACTGAACAGAAGATTCATTTGAAATACACCAGATGCCTAACCCATGGAAGATGTGAGATAATATTTTTTTGTTGTTGTTTTAATCTACCAAACTTCTGGTAATTTGTTTCACAGAATATAAAACCACTAAAAAATAAATTATATGCACCTCAACATTTAATTCATATTGTTATTTTATTTTTTCATATTGAATCTATATTCTAGATTTATGTATATAATTAACCATAAATATATTTAAAGGGGTATTTTGAAGGAATTGTTTTGAAATGCAGCCAGCACATACTAACAATATTTCATTAATGCTGAAGATAGAAAGCCTTAGTTATTGACTTTCCTGGTATGATTTTATCAATATCTCAGAAGGAATCAATTTTTACATAAAATTAATGCAAACATATTACAGAAAATGTAACACACCATAGGCTAATATCTATGATTGTGCCCTATAAAATCCCTTCCAGATTCCTTCCTTGTCATTTCTACATGTAAACGTGATATTCTTAGTTTGAAGGTTTTATTATTTGAGAATAAGCTTCTGTGTGAAATTATATAATTCAGATACATAATAAACATGATTGGAGAAGTAGGTGGAAGAATTTTTGTTTGTAAAACACTTTTTATATTTTATCCATTACGTACCACCCTAGCTTTATTTCCTCCAGCACAGCCTTTGGTTAGGTTCACACTTGACCATCTTTTATATGTCCTCAACATGCCATGTTCTTCTGCATCTCTGTGCTTTTGATTACAATGTACTCTTTCTCAATATTCTCCCAATAATTTGCTTGGGAAAATTCTATTTATTTTTTAAGGAATTTCACAGAAGCCCATTGAATTAATTACTTGTTACTTGAATTTCAGTTATTGTTTTTGCTTTCACAATTGATTTTCATGCAGAATAAGCAATCCTCCAGAGTAGGGTATGTGGATAAGTAAAGTGCTTTACAAAAGGAGGAACTTAAAATTGATTTCTAAATAAAAGCATTAAATTATTTATGTGTTAAACTAATTTTTAGTTATGAAGACCATTGTTGTTTAATGAAGAACGTTAACTTCTATTGCATGAATATTTTTCTCCCCGGCGTAGCACTCTCTATTATTTTGGATTCCAAATATTTTCTTGTTATTGTTGGTTTGGTTCATTGCCTTCAAAATGTTGTTATAACCAATCCAGGAAAATGCTCAAGCATTTGTCTTATACTGTTTATTTTCCACAAAGTAAAGATTTTGAGTAATTTTTTTTTTTATTTAACCAGCTGTCATTTTCATTACATCACCAGTTTTATAATACTTCAGAAAATATTTTGGCAATTACTTAGAGATTAAACGCTATTTGAGATACCCAGATTCATAGATAATCTAAATTATTCACTACTGGGCTCTATATAATGACTTGGTTGTAGATCATTGTTGTACACAATGAACACGTTACTACACTCTTATAATAATAATGAACAATTCATCATCTTAGTAATATATTCTTCCTGTGAATCCTCTCCAAGATAAGTTCATTATGACATATGAAACATTTGAGCATTTTCTTAAACTTACGAATATCTATTAAATATTTCTTAAATTTGGAGGCTGGAAGCATTTCAGGAATAGCAAAGTAAGAAAAATATGGTCCTCCACAAAAGCAATTGTTAAAAAAATAATTATCCATTGATCCTTGTTAAATATTTGCAATTGATATAGGGACTACTGCAATGGAGTTTTGCAGTGGGAAAAAGAGACTGGGCTCAACTTTAAACACAGCATTGGTAAGTGGAAATTTATAGCCAAGGACCACAGTGAAGAGAAAATTACTAAGAAGAAATATCAGCAATAAAGAAGATTCTGGCTAAACTGACTTATGGGGATTCTTGCTGAAGACAGGCCTGGTGATCAAATATCATCTAAAAGATGGTGGAAAATGAAGAATCTGATCGGATATTGAGGATGATCAGATATAAAGTTTGGGGAGTCCTGATAACTGACTTAGCAGGGTTCTTTGCTAAAACTGAATTTTACAAAGAAGAACACAGATGAGCCTAGAAGTTTCAGAAACCTAAAGTTTGGCCAAACAAAAACCCTTTGTCATAATGAGGACACAAATGATTGCCAAAATTTTAATTTTCAGAAAGCAGACTCACATGCAAACATACACACACACGTGTGCACACACACACACACCTATATGCAGGCACAGGCACACACACACACACACACACACCTTTGGCAAACACTGAGAAACTCATTGGTTCAAGAATTGTAAGTGTCTTTTAACCTAAAGGTTCATGGAGCAAGATCTGATTTCCTGAATTGCCACAATATATTATTTAAAATGAAAATTTTCAGCAAAAATTTCCAAGATGTGAAAAAAATAGGAAACTATAACTAACATTTAAGAAAAAAAAATGAGTAGAAGAAGTCTATAAGAAAGGCCAGGTGTTAGGAATACAAAAGAACTTCTTTAAATCAGTTATTAAAATATATGTAAGAAAGGAAACTATGACTAAGGAATGAAGAATAACATGAAAATAATTTCTGTCCAAACACAGAACATCAAGAGATAGAAGTTATAAAAATAAAATAAATAAAAATATTGTAAATCAAAATTAAAATAACTGAAAAAAAGGCCCAACAGCATACTCTAATTGACATAACAGAGAATCAGTATATTCAAAACGGGTCCATTGACTTTGTTCAATGCACAGGAGAGAACAAAAAAAAAAAATGAATAATAATAATAAAACAAAAGCCCAAGAACTTTGGGACACCAACAATAGTTCTAACATAGGCATCATAGGAATTTTAGAAGGAGAGGATAGAGAGAAAGGGTGATAAAGAATATTTGAAAAAAATAACAGTACATCTTCACAAATTAAAAAAAAAAAAAACATTACTTTGTACACCAAAGAAGTTCCAGATACCCCAAATAGGATTAATGCAAGCAGATCCATATATGCATAGATGACAGTCAGCTGCCAAATACCAATACTAAAAGAAAAACTTGAACAGAGTACGAGAAAAAGCAACTCATCATGTAAAAGAGATTATCAGTTAGATCATCAGTTAAATTTTCTTTAGAAACCACAGAAGTCAGTTTTCTAATGCAGTGGATGACATATTCCATATGATGAAAGACTGTCAACCAGTAATTCTTCATTCGTTGATACTATCCTTAAAAATAACACACACACACACACACACACACACACACACACACACGAGAGAGAGAAAGATTTCCATATAAACAAAACCCAGAGATTCTATCACTAGAAGACCCATCCTACAAGAAATACTAAAAACAGTTTTTCCTGAAATGAAAGGACGGTAGACTATAACTCAAATTTTTATGAAAACATAAACAGCATTGGTAAGTATAAATTACACAGATAAATATAAAAGACTGCATTAATGCATTTTTGTAACTAATTTTTCTTGCTATTTGTATTAAAAAATAATAAAGTAGTAAGTATAAAACTAAGTTAAAGGGTTGATAATGCATAAATATATAATTCACATGACAATGATATGATAGAAGAGGACATAGAGCCATAGTACTGTAATTTTTTGTATAATTTGAAATTAAGTTGGTGTTAATTGAAATTGTATTAAACTAAGTTGGTAATTTTAATTATCAGGAAAGCCATTAATAAATATCTCACAAAAATGTAGAAAAAAAAAGAAGGAAATTAAAATGGTATTTTAGAAAAAATTTGATTAAAACAAGAAAAAGAAGTAATGGAGGAATAACACTCCAAAATACATCAGACATACAAAAACCAAATAGCAAAATAATAGTTAAGTGTAATTGAATGAAACATTTCAATTGAAAGATAAGGATTACAAAAATCAGAAAAAATAAAAACGTAACCCAAGTATATGTTTTCTGCTAGAGACAAACTTTAGATTCAATAGGTTAAAAATGAAAGAACTGAAAAACCATAGACCGTGGAACATAAACAAAGAGAGCTGGAGAAATAATGGTGATATCAGGAAAAAAGGTAACATTTAAGAAAAACATTGTTTTATCGTTTTAGAGACCAAGAAGGAAATTTAAAATGATGAACGTGTCAAATCACAAGGAGTCTATTCACTAGGATTTTATAATTTAAAATTATGAATATATATGCACTTAGCACAAGTAGCTTACAATACATGAAGCAAAAACTGACAGAATTGATCGGAGAAATAAACATTTTGACAGTAATAGTTGGAGGCTGTATTAATCCGTTTTCACGCTACTACTAAAGACATATCTGAGACTCAGAAGAAAAAGAGGTTTAATTGGATTTAAAGTTCCACATGGCTGGGGAGGCCTCAGAAACATGGCGGGAGGTAAAACGGACTTCTTACATGGCAGCAGCAAGTGAGGAAGATGCAAAAGCAAAAACCCCTGATAAAACCATCAGATCTCGTGAGACTTATTCACTACCACAAGAACAATATGGGGGAACCCCCCCCTCCATGATTCAAATTATTTCCCACCAACTCCCTCCCACAACATGTGGAAATTATGGGAGTACAATTCAAGATGAGATTTGGGTGAGAACACAGCCAAACCATAACGGAGGCTTAAATAATGCACTTTAAAAAATTATTAGCCAGAAGAAAAGAGGAAAAACAAAATTTGAAAAGCAGTATGTTCTATTTGGGATGTTTGTTTTCCCAAACCTCATGTTGAAATTTGATTCCTCAAGGTTGGAGATGGGGCCTAATGGGAAGTGTTTGAGTTATGAGGGGTTGGATTCTCATAGATTAATTCCTTCCTTGGGGTGGGGGTGAGTGAGCTCTCATTCTGCTAGGTCTCTTGAGAGCCAATTGTTAAAAAGAGTCTAGCATCTCCACTCTATCGCTCTTGCTTCATCTTTTGCCATTTGATTTGCACACACTGGCTTTCACCTTCTGCCATGAGTAGAAACAGCCTGAGTCTCTCACCAGATTCAGATGCCATCACCATCCTTCTTGTACAGCCTATATAACTGTGAGCAAAATAAACCTCTTTTATTTATAAATCACCCAGTCTCAGATATTCTTTTACAGCAACACAAATAGATTAAGATACAATATAAACCAATGAAACTTAATGGGCTTATTTTGTTTCGGTCAATAAAAAAGAAATAAACATTCACTGACGGGCACAGGAAACATTCTCCATACACCATATGTAAAATCATTAGAAAGGGTCACAATAAATTAAAAATTGTAAAGGATTAACATTATACGAAGTATATTCTTGAACCATTGTGAAATGAAATTGGATATCAATTACAGATAGACATTTGGAAATTTATAAAAATGTACAAATTAACATACTGCTAAGTAACAAATGAGTCAAAGAAGAAATCACTAGTAAAATTCAAAAATACTTTGAAATAAATGAGAATACAACCACAGTGCACCAAAACTTAAAGAATAGAGCTAAAATGATGATAAGAAATGTGGCTTTCTACTCTTCCTACTTAAGAAACTAGAAAAAAAAAATAAAAAGCAAGAAAAAAAGAAAGTATAAATACAAGCATGAAAATAAAAGTGAAAGTAATACATAATAGAAAAACTCAATAAAATTTTATTTCTTGGAAAATCAAGAAAATTAATAAATATTTAGCTGGACTGGTCAAGAAAAAAGGAAGACTTAAATTAATAAAATCAGGATTAAAACAGAAGGCATCATTACTGACATCACAGATAGAAAAAAAGTTATACAGTATTTTTATGAACAATTTTATATTAACAAATTAGGTAACCTAGAAGATATGAATAACCTATACAAAGATACCTAGTGCTAAAAGTGACCTAAAAAGAAACAGAATCATAATTCTATTCTATTGTTCTATATATCCATCCAAATGTCAGTGCCATACTATCCTCATTAGTGTAACCCTAAAGTAAATTCTCAAATTTCTGAAATGGGGAAGTGTGAGTGCTCTAATTTTGTTTATTAAAGGGTTGTTTGGTCAATTTTTGATACTCAATGTTCCCTGAGTTTCCTAATTTGTGACTAATTTATCAGTTTCTGCAAAAATATCTGAGAGTTTGGTATAAATTGCTTTAACTTTGTAGATCAATTAGAGAAGTATTGCCATCTTAATGATATCAATTTGTCCAATTCATTAATCTTGTGAGTTTTTTCATTTATTTCTGTTTTCTCCAATTTATTTATATGATACTTTTTAATACACAGTGCACAAATCTTGTACAAACCGTCATGGGACAATCTAGTATCCACAAACAAAAGACTAAATGTGCAGTGTATATCACACAATATAAAAAAAATCACCTGAAAGTTAAACACTCACCTCAGTATAAGAGTTAAGACTAAAAAACGCTTTAAAAAAAAAAATGTATCTTTGTGACTTTGAATTAAGCAATGGTTTTTTTTTAGGTATTCCATCAAAAGTACAAGTGACAAAAAAAAAAAATAGGTATATGGGCATAACCAAAATTAAAAAAAAAAAAAAAAAAAAAAAAAAAAAACAGCTTTTGTGCTTTATAGGAAAAGTCTACACAATCAAAAGATGACTCAAAGCATAGGATATTTACAAGGTATGTTTTCAAAGGTATTTAACTCCAAAGTATGTAATTCTTAAACAACAGCAATTTTTGGGTAAATGACCTGAAAGGTAAATGATTTGTTTAGTTTTTTGTTAAATAAAATTGTCAATTAAATGTCAATAATAGACATTATTCCAAAGAAGACAAACAAATGGCACATTAGCCCATGAAAATGAGCTCAATATTGCTATCAAAATCACAATGAAATACCACTTCACACACACTAGGATGGCTAAAACAAATCAAACAAACAATAAAATGTAGAGGAGTATTGATAGAAATAGAACCCATCATACACTGCTAGATTCTGCAATATGCAGCCACTTTGAAAAACCGAAAATTCTATGAAAGTTAATCACAGATTTCCCATATGACCCTGCAATTCCACCCCTGGACATACACCCAAGAAAAATGTACACACTTCGTAACAGTCAAAAAGTGTAAGTAACACAAATATCTTTAAACTGACTTATGCATAAAGCATCATATGTCCATACAATGGAACATTCTATCTATTAAAATGAATGAAATATGCATGCTATAGCATAGCCATACCTTAAACTAAATTAATCTAAAACTAAATTATGTTGTTATGCTAAGGGAAATAATCTAGGCACAAAATGCCTCACATTATATGATTACATTTAAATGTCCACAATAGAAAAATCCATAGAAACAGAAAGTAGATTAGTGATTTACGGGGCATGGGTACAGGGGGAAATTAGGAGTAACTACTAATAAGTATAGGGTTTCTCTTTCAGGTGTTAAATTTTTTATATAGTGACATAGTGATGAAGGTTACATAACTCTTTGAATATATTTTCAAAATTGAATTGTACATTTGAAAGTATAGATTTTATGTTGGGATAATTATTTCTCAATAAAACTGTCATTTAAAACAACCTACAACTGAAAAATAATGTAAAATATTCCAGTGGCTTAAAGCATTTATGTTATATAATCATTTTATTTTCAAAATAAGATTTCTTGAAATCAATATTAAGACTTTCTGATTTAAGCCAAGTAAAGCAATAACTTGCCATACATTTTAGCTTGACTAAACACTTTGTTTATAGATTTCTTGGACGTATTTATCTGCATGTTTTATATCTTGATAAATACACTTTTCTTTGAATAAACTATCTCTGAACATTTTTTCTTTCTTTTTTAGTGGAAATTATATATATTTAAGGCATATGGTATGCTACTTTGATATGCATATACATGGTGAATGATTACTACAGTCAAGTTAATTAACATATCCATCTCCTTACAAAATCACCATTTTTTTGTGGTGAGAACACTTAAGATCTACTCTGCAAGCAAATTTCAGGTATACAATAAAGAAGATATTTATTTAGGACAATCGAGAAAGCAAAATTGCAAAAATCTTTGCTCTTCTGAGTCAGTTTTTAAAAATCGAAGTTGAACCCCAGAGAGATAAAATACAATGTATCTCTTCAACTTTTAATTGTAACTAGTATATCATACTACGCTCTTAGTGATTTTATAACTATAATAATTTGCAGGATTTTAACATATAATATTAAATAGTTTTATTTCCCATTTGTTCCTTCAATTTACCTTTTATTGTCTTTTGTGAGTAATTGATCTTTCCAAATCTCTCTGGGAATTTGAAATTATTTTTATGTATTTCTTGATTACTTTTTTGTTATATCAAATTACCAACTAAATGTCAAAACTGTTGTTAAAATATTTTATTATACTTAATAAAGTATATTTCTGCTAGTTCTATATTAAAATTGATATAAAATCAGACATCGATAATTCATAATTTTTTGGAAAATAGATGTCTTAATTATAAAACATTGCATGCCTTATTTCAAGGATTATTGAAAGAGAATCTGATGATCGTAGTGTTTTAATTCTAATCCAACGAATCTAGAACACCATATATATAAACTAATATACTTCTTTATCATTTTAAAAAATAGAAGTACACTGAAGTCATAAAGATCATTAAATAATTTTAATACATAAGAATTATTTTAATAAAAACATGAAAATGAAAACTTTTTTTAGTATAAGAATGGAGTAAACATGTACTTAAATCATTAAAAATGTTTTTCAATATTGACAATTTAGACATGAGTTATGTATTTTCATTAATGTTCAATTTATTCGTTATTTTTAAAAACTGACATAAGTACATTAAGTATTAGATTTTTTCCTATAAACAATAAGAGAAAAAAGGCTCTAAATCACCTTTCATGGTAACAATTTCAGGATACACTATAACATTTTGTGTAATAAAATGGTGTCAAATTCATGATTATTTGTCAGTCATTCATAACTTTTGTGTGGTGTAGTGATTTTGAAAAGCATTCATTCACATTATTAATAAAAGCAGGTTTGGTCTCTATTTTAAATTGCCATGAGGAGTAAAGTGTATAGACACAGAATTAAAAGGGAGACAAGCGAATTGCTTATATGATTACCATAAAAATCAGAGAATATTATCTATGACTATTACAATAATTTATTTCTGAAAGTACCCTGCTTTTGAAATATTTCTAATTCTTTTAATTAATTCCTTATCATCTTCAAATGCCTTTAACTGAAGATTTTAATATATAATCAAAATATTTTTATTTGACTTTGTAAGTCAATTCACATTTTGAAACCTGACTTTTTTTTTTTTTTTTTTTTTTTTTTTTTTTTTTTTTTTGAGACAGAGTCTCACTCTGTCGCCCAGGGTGGAGTGCAGTGGTGCGATATTGGCTTACTGCAACCTTTGCCTCCTGGGTTCAAGCGATTCTCCAGCCTCGGCTGGGATCCCAAGTAGCTGGGAATATAGTCATGTGCCACCATGCCCAGTTAATTTTTGTATTTTTAGTAGAGAAGGGGGTTCGCCATGTTGCCCAGGCTGGTCTCGAACTCCTAACCTCAAGTGATCCTCCTGCCTTGGCCTCCCAAAGTGCTGGGATTACAGGCATGAGCCACAACACCCAGCTGACAATGTAATATACCTTTAATTTAAGAATTTCTAAAAGAAGGGGATTGAATAAATATTAATATACCAGTTTAAGGATTAATGAGATAATAAGCACATTTTGCATTATTGTTGATAGAAGATCCTATGTAGTTCAGAATGTGTATTGTAAAATTTTCATTTGTAAACTAAATTATGTCATTATTATAAAATAACAGAATATTACATGTTTTTTATTTTGCAGAAACATGTAATCTAATATGTACATAATGACATGTGTAAACTGTATTTTAGGTACTAAATACATGCAAGTTTATAAACTTCCATATATTTACATATAACATCAATTTTTAAAAAGTTAAACTTAGATTTACTTTTTAATAATAAAATTAGTTTACTACTATAACTTTATCTACACAACATGGTCAAGTTATATTACAAAAGATGTCCATATGTTATATTATCTAAGATTATAACAAAGTATGAAATGATAAACAGAAAATAATATTAATATATTTTTTCCAAGAGTACCTCTATGTACTACCATGTGTTTTCATAACTTTCGTTTTTGCTAATATTCTCACAGTTCAGAAGCCTGGGAAGTCCACGATCAATATGTCTGGTTAGGATTTGTTTCCTGGTTCAGAAATGAGACCTTCTCACTGTGTCCTGACATAGTGAAAAGGAGCAAGTAAGATCCCTTAGGCCTCTTGTATAAGGGCATTAATCCCATTAGAATGGGCTCTGCCTTCATGACCTAATCACTTCTTCAAAGCCTGACCTCCTAATATCACCAGCTAGGGGTTAGAATTTCAACATATACATTGTAAGGGGACACAACCATTCAGGTAATACCATTTTTTAATTAACGTATAATTATTCACTGTGGTCTAATACCTAATGGATATTTGAGAACTTGAATAGTAGATTCCACACTAGACCTTGAAAATCAAAGACAAGATTCCTTTTTCCTTTACCAGCTTGGGGTAAAGATCCATATCCACTTTGTTTTACTCTCTTTCAGTTGTGCTCTTAATCTCCTTCAGGAAATGTTTTGAACCGGAACACTCTCGTACACAGGTCTGTGCAACTGTGGATGTGCATAAATGCATACATACAACATACACACAGAATTAGCAATGATTTTCAAGTTCAGTTATTACTATATTCATAATTATAAATTTCAGATGAATAACTTATAGATTATAGATGTAAAATGTTACCTATAGTCAATATTTCATGTTACTAAGCAAACCACTTTATCTTTCCATTTAGATTGTAGATTTTGTTTTATATCTACAAATTAAAAATTATCCATGGTGTTGCTATAAAAAAGGAAGGATGTATTCAGCTAACCAAGGATGAATGCTAATCTTCACTATCTTATTGAAATATTTATTTTGTTCAAAAATTATAATGTTCTTGTTTACATCTTCTTTATTATTTTAAAAAGATATTAAACATTATTCTTCAGAGGAATCAGGCTCGAAGTTTTGTATTTTCTCCTTTCTGTAAGCAGTGACTGAACTTACAAGTAAATTTCCAAAATACAACCTAGAAAATCTGAGGATCACAAGATTGCTGACATCTTATTAAGTAAATCCAAGAGATTAATGAATTTTTCCTATTATTCCAGTATTTATTAATGTGACCAAAAACAATAAAAGAGAACTTATTAATTTAAATTCATTATAGGGATATTAGACACGATATTTAGATAATCATAAGCAAATATTTAAAATCTTCAAGTTAGGAGAAAGAAAATAATTATGTTATTTTTTATCTCTACCTTTGTAAGTTTTTTTTTAATCAGAACAATCTAATGCTGTAAATTTAAAATATTATTTATTAATTTTTCTTCTGTCTTTTTAATAACCAAGTTATCAACTACTTAAAATTATCTTTAAAATAAGAATTTGGTTTAATGAGCAAATAATATAACTATTCAAATTATGAAAGGGGAAATGTACTTGCATTTTTAGAATTAAATATGTCTAGTAAAGTAGAACATCCATTGTTTTTTCTACATTCACACATGGCTATAAATGAGATGAAACACATAAAGAAAGAAATGACAAGTGTTGGTGCTGAGTATTATGCAAACATGAATGAGAACAAATAGTCAAAATAGAAAAAATGAAAATGTATTGGCAAAGAAGAAGCTGATATGAAAATAATCGTAGAAGGTACAATTATGAGTTTGTCTCTGAATATACAGAAAATGATTTTGATTCCTATATACATCCCCAATGGTTTGACTGTAGGATATGAAATGGAATTAGGAATTATGGAAAACTTTTCTTGAGAAAATAACTGAAGCCGTAACTACATTGGAGCTCATATTCTGAAATGAATACAATAGGAAAATAAAATAAATATACACATAAAGATTAAGAGAGTTTTTATATGCTAAGATTTCATATGGTAAGTTGACAATCAGTAACCCACGTGAATAAAAATACGTTAAAAAAGTGAAAAGATACATTTGGATATAAATTTTCCCATAACTACCTATAATTATTTTTTCCCTTAAAAGCCTTATTTCTTGATTAGTACACTATAAGTCATTTCTTGAAGGCAGATTAAAAAATGTAAAGAAGCCGGGCGCGGTGGCTCAAGCCTGTAATCCCAGCACTTTGGGAGGCCGAGACGGGCGGATCACGAGGTCAGGAGATCGAGACCATCCTGGCTAACACGGTGAAACCCCGTCTTTACTAAAAAATACAAAAAACTAGCCGGGCGAGGTGGCGGGCGCCTGTAGTACCAGCTACTCGGGAGGCTGAGGCAGGAGAATGGCGTAAACCCGGGAGGCGGAGCTTGCAGTGAGCTGAGATCCGGCCACTGCACTCCAGCCTGGGCGATAGAGCGAGACTCCATCTCAAAAAAAAAAAAAAAAAAAAAGTAAAGAAAATATCCACAAAAGTTGAGAAAAAATAAGTCAAAGTAGATTTTACCTATTTGGACAGAGAAATAGCTATTTATGTGATGTCAGGGGATTGAAGATGTGTGTTTTCTGGGAGAGGTAGGTACTGAGTCTTAATGCAGGAAAAGAGAGGCATACCAGATACACATCTATGTAAAAACTTCTGGGTAAATTAATAAGCAAGGCTATAGCAGTATAAAGTATAGGCATAGACTAAATGTATTAAAAACAAGCAAATATTCTGAATATCTTTATAGAGAAGTGGACTCAGGGACAAAATGAAGAATAAATAACAGTTTTATTGTTAGCATTACATACTCAATTGGCCCGGTCTGCTCAATAGAACTAGGAGTGCCAACAAAATAAAATTATAAGAAAGAATGTATTCGATTTGGAGATTGAACACATGGGTTTAACAGTACAAACTCAAGGTTCCACATTTGTAAAATATAGTTTTTTTTATTAGCTACTTGAAATGTCATGAAATTAAGTAGCACAGCTATGTAGTTCACTGTTGTATCTTTATGTCTAGTGGGATACATTGCACAGAACAAAACTTCGTATTTGTTGAATGAATATACATTAATGAATGAATGGGCTTTTGATGAGAATCAACAAAAGTAGTGTGCCATAGACTCCAGCATTGTGAGATTTATAAAAATTGTAATTTTTTAATGCAGTAAAAACGTTACGATTATTTAACCTAGAAATAGTAACAACAGTTCGTTAGAGCATATATCTTTATATTTATTTTATTTATTTATTTATTTATTTTTTGAGACAGAGTTTAGCTCTTGTTGCCCAGGCTGTAGTGCAATGGCATGATCTCAACTCACCACAACCTTCACCTGCCGGGATCAAGCGATTCTCTTGCCTCAACCTCCTGAGCAGCTGGGATTACAGGCACTACCATGCCTGGCTAATTTCTGTATTTTTAGTATAAACAGGGTTTTTCCAAGTTGGTCAGGCTGGTCTCAAACTCCCAACCTCAGGTGATCCACCCGCCTTGGCCTCCCAAAGTACTGGGATGAGGTGTGAGCCACGTGCCTGGCCAGCATACATTTTCATAAAGTAAGCATGATGAATAAATCACTTGATATAAAAACTTTTGAAATGTAGTATTGTAATTTACCTCAGTTTTAGCATCATACATACAGTTAAAATATTTGTTGAATGAATGGTACATTAATGCAGTAAATTCCTAATTTTCATTAAATTTACTAAATGCAAACAAATATTTTAGAATTGTAAACTACCCACATATCATAAAGCAAGATAAATTTTAAGATATTTATTAGGTTATTTATAAATTTCACATTATACTTTCATTTGGAATTATATATATTACAAGTACGCCATGCCTATCTGCAGCTCTTTGATGAGAAAAAGTAATCAAACATATAGCACAAATAAATTGAGGTTGTAAGAGATCAAAGACTATCAAGTGTTTTAATCAATAAATCAGTGAAGCCAGATGAGACAACAGAGAGAAATGTATGAAACCATATTAGGTTCGCTTTCTAAGCCTAGATGATAATTAAAATTTTGCCTTGAAATACTAATTTCTAAAAAGCAGTGCTACTTAGAATGTTGTTAAAAACTGATGTAATGATAAGACTTTGGAAATATTCAAAAATAATATGAAATAGCTTTAAAATATAAATTTATAATAGCCATGCATTAACCATATATTCAATTCTGTAGGCACAATAATAGTTATGTCACCTTTATCATTGTACCTAGTGTTACTTTTATGAACAGTTATAATAGAATTCTATAAATAATAATGCAGTTAACACAGTGGGAATATCAATGTGCTATTCTCTATGAATGAGGATATGATAGAATTAGGATGTAGATATAGGAACTATGTCAAAAAACTTCTAAAAGCAACTAGTTTATCCAATATTAACAGATAATCATTTAACTGATAGTCAAACTTTGATGCCTTACAGTAAATATGACATTGAACAAAAGTCTTAGGACTTTGGAAATTATGTTTCAGGCAAATTAGCATATCATCAGTTCAGAAGTGGAAATTTACTCCATGACACAAAATTAGAGTACTAATGAGGAACCAGAAAAATAATTTTTAAAAATGCAGTCCAGGAAAGCAATCTGAGGACACAGTGGTTAACATCTGTGGAAACAGATGCAAAGCATGCATAACTAACAAAGTTGAAAAAAAAAAAAAACTATTAAAAGATTAAAATGCATCCTTTAATAATTGTACAGAATTCAGAAATTGAAAGACACAACATTTTAAAGCTATTAACCTTTCTCAAAATTATAAAGCATGAGGACTTGATCTTCTAGGAATTTTCTACTTGGCCTTTATAATTATATATGCACATGCACTAAATGCTTTTTTAATGGTTTTTGATAATTTAGGGAGCCAGTGATCAGTATTTTTGTCTGTATTTTCCAAATTCAGAACTAGTGAGAAGTGGACAACCATGGGCTTCCCACACAAAAACCTTCATGGGCTGGACATCAGAGTAGGGTGATGTCCTCTCTGATGGTAAATTTGGAAAGAAGTTTCCAGAACAGACAATTGGAGCATGCACAATTTCTTTTGCAGAACTCATTCACTTGGCAAATCACTCCTATGCTATGGTAAAGAATAAACTGCAGGGACCAAGAGAGAAAGTAAATTTTTTGAGTTTATTTCCTCCAGTTGTTACATTGCAAAATTAACCATGAAAATGGTAAGGATGACACATTATACTATATCATAAATTGCTTCTGGAAACTTAAATGTTACCACTTCCAGCTTTTGGTCTTTCTAGTGTAAGCAATCTCGGAAAGTAATAAACTTTCTGACAGCATTACAGAAGATAACTCAGTCTAATAGTTTTTGTTTCTTTTTTTTTTTTTCTCTCTCTTCCCTTTCCCCTTTGCCTTTGTTTACTTTCTTCCTCACTCTTACTCTCCATTACTTTATTTCTTTCTCAGAGAAATTTACCGACAGTTCAATTATGGCAATAACAGTGGTTGAACACTTTCATTCCATTTGCACTCTATGGTTCATTTGTGAAATGTAATATCCTTTAACTTATTGTGGACAACATTTTCAAAATCACATAATCAGATAAAGGGAAAATAAATAAATATTGTGGCAGGCAGAATGTTGGCACCCAATATACATACTTTTATTACTCTCCCTTTGTGTAAAACACTCCCTGCACCTTGAGTATATAAAAAAAGAAACTATGACTATGTTGGGATATTTCTCCCATGAGTGTTTTTTAATTAATTAGTTGCCTTGAGTGAATGAGAAGGAAGATTTTCCTGAGTGGGCTTTACCTAATCAGGAGAGCACTTAAAAAAGATATACCATCAGAGGAATTATTTTGATCTCTTGACCTTGAGTAAGTCAGTCATCACAGTGAAAGAGAACTTATGAAAGGGGTCATGTGGCAATCATCTGATATGATCTTCCATAAGCTGAGAGGTATCATTGACTGACAAGTAACAAAAGTAAAGTTCTTTTACAACACAAAGAACTGAATTCTGCCAACAATCAGGAGCTTGAAAGATAACTAAAAACCTCAGATCGGATTACAGCCCTGGCCAGCAACTCAACTAAAGCCTGAGAAGACTCATTAACCTGTGCTTGGACTTCTGATTTGTGGAAGCAGTGAGATCGTATGAGCCACAATTCCAAGGTAGATTTTTCCAAACAACAGACTCCAAAATGGAGTTTGTATGTGAAAAGTTTATTAGGGATTGTTCTTAAAAACTACACTGATGGTAAATAAGAAGAACAAATCAGAGAAAGAGCAAGAGAGTGAGACAGAGATTGAGCTATCATGTATCTGTCTAATAACATGGAAGTTTCTAGAGTTAGTAGAGTTGTCCAAATTAAGGCAAGAACATGAACTTCATAACTACACAGCCACCAGTGTTAAGATTGGTCTGATCCCAGTAAGAGTGATGTTTCCAAACTCTCTTTGACTGGAGACAATTCCTGAAGAGAGACTCCGATGTGAACAATAAGCAGTCTACACTTCCAGGAAATGGAAGAACAGATGCTTTCATCCTGAAGCCATATCTTGGTGGCTTACCACGATGTTAACTAAAATCCTTTTGAGTTGCTAAAATTCATTTACTTATGGAAAAAGTTTATCCTTGTTTAGTAATGACTACTTAAGGATTCTGGTTTATTTCCTTTCCTGGGAATCTTATCTCAGAAAAAGTAGTGGGACAACTATAGCTCCCAAGACTGCATTTGGTTTTGACTCATTATCTGATACTCAACACCTCCTCCTTTTACCATCCATCTTATGATCCATTCACATTTGTCTCGCAGCTCTACTCTAGGTTGCTTATCTGGTGGGGCGAATCAGAATTAATGAAATGGTGTCTAAGTCCCTGGTTATTATAGCCCTCTTACCTCTTCACTGTTACATTGTCAATTTACCATCAAAATTAGGAACTTAAGATTCCACATTCATAAATTTTAATTTATGCTACTGTCTAAGCTCTATAAAAAGTACCAATAGTTACTCTATGAAATAATCATGGTGTTGAAATGACAAATTCTGTACACAATACATTAGAACAACTCTACAACCTCTTGATAATTGGAAATAATTACCTATGCCAAGATTGCAACTTTTTTCCTTGACTCCTGGTTTCTTGGTAAAAATGGAGGTAGGAGTGAATGGGTCACAGTTTTAACTTGAAGTTTAATAGAATTCATAATATGGCCATGTATAAGCATTCCTCCATTGGGAAGGAGGAACTCTAGAACTATAAAGCCATTATATATTAGTATGGAGAACAAATTTTTTTCAACTAAATTACTGGAAGTGATGGTGAGAATAATTTCATTTCTATCTCTCATTTCCCAAATGATAATATTCTGACAACTTAAGACGCAACATCGTATCATGCCCTTTGATTTAGACTTTATGTCACATTTTTTGATATGATGGACATCCCCTCACTCCAGTGCATAAACCCAAGCTAGCGCCTAGGCTGCACATAAGAAATGGCTATTACAATGCTTTATCAGCCGGGCACTTTCTGGGTACAATGATAAGACCAATACATTCGCCCATTCAACATTTCTTTTGGTAACAAGTGGACTTCTTGTTATGCAGCTTATGTTAATCAGTGTTTTTTGAAAGCATATCAAATGCATTTTAAGCCCTTGAATGTTAGCGATGGCTACTGCCTTGTAAGCAAAATAATAAACATAATAATCAATTAAATTTCCATAGTTTAAATTTGTATTAATTCCAGTCAATATTATTAGCTATGCTTTACAGAAGGGCTCTAAAATAATTAATCTGCTGATGAGTGGCTCATCGGTTGCTTCAAGTAATAGTGTTGTATTGGGGCTTAATGTTTCTTCTGCTGATAGATTTAATATTCAGTAGCAGCCAGAGCAAAGATAATTGTTGGTGATGGGGATTCCATGTGCTGGAGCCTCTGCATATTATTTGCCCTTCATCCCTTCATCATTACTGTATTTATGTTTTCATTTTACCAACACTGGTACAATGCAGGCAAAGACAGGGCAAAAAGACAAAAGCTGATTAATATTAACAGGTTGAGTTAGTTTGTCTACTTGTTGTTCTTTTGTTGTTGTTTTTAGTGCATCTATGATGAAGGTCTCCTTTGAAAATTAATATGCAACTAAAAATTCCTCACACTTTGTTACTCTCACATGTCAATTCACATGATTCCTCCCCACAGCTTTTTGTCCATATATTCTAATCTTTCTTTCTTCCAAGATTCCAACTAACCATTCCGTGAAATTCTATATCTTCTTATTTAGGGACAATTTTCTTTTGGAACCAAGTGTATAACCAGGTTCACAGCACATAGTACTGTTAACTTAGAGAATTTCATGATGCAAAGGTCAAGTTGCTTGGTCAGCCAGTGTCTCATAATTGGGTGTCTACTATCTACCAAAGCTTATTAGTAGACTAGATTCTATTTATCGAAAGGAAATGACTTGTCTGAAGAAGATGACATAGATTAGCTCCAAAGTCCTAGAGTTATGTACTGTGATTTTTCCAATTAGTTCCTTCCAGAGGGTTCTATAGCTACCTATTTGCAATGAACATTTCAGATATAATTAAATTTCCTGACTCATAAGGGCCAGTAGGGTGTTTTGTGCTGCAGCAGAAACTTGCTATAAAGGATTGTCTTGCTCAGGTCCCCAGTCAAAACTGGCAGCTTTATCAGTGATCTCTATATAAGTCAAATTGAAACACTCAAAGGTGGTACATTGCCTCCAGAATCCAAAAAGTTCTTCCAACCATCGTGATTCCTATACATGATATGTAACATAGAGTGTAACAACTTGTCTTTCATATTGCTGGGATATCTCAACATTGTCAATACTACTAAATCTTTAGAAACTTCTTTTTGGTTGCAGGCCCCAAATTTTTATGGGATTTACTTTCCATCCTGCAGTTTGCATAGGTCTTACTAAGACATTTATATTGCTTGCTACTCTTTTCTCATAATTTACATAATTTAATCAATTTATTGGATCAATATAATGTTTGTGGAACCTCAAGACATTTACGATTTCTGCAGAATATATTATGGCAAAGAACGAGAATTGAAATAACTCTTAGGCAACACTGTCACGGTACACTGTTTTTTCTCAAAGTGAATTGCTTCTGATAGTCCTTACAAATTTTGGTTAAAAAGACATTTGTCCAGTCAATAGTTACGTATACTGTAGCAGGAATAATGTTGATTTTCTCCAGTAGAGGTACTACAATCAGGAAAGCAACTGAAATTGCAGTCACCAGTTGCTTAAGTTTATGATAGTCCATGGTCATTCTCCAAGACCTACTTCACTTCTGCCAGGTCAAATTGGTGAATTAAATGTGAGTGTTATTATTTTATCTTTTCTGCTTCTTTCAGGTCTTTGGTGGAAACCTTATTTTATAATTTTTTTTTTTTTTTCTGAATTTTACTATCTTTATTGGGAGGAGATGTTCCAGGGATTTTCATTGAGTTTTCCATAATGATCTATACCCCATGTTTCAGAGATGTTATCTGAAACAAGAGAATTGCCTTCTGCCTATGATTCTGTTAAAAAAAAAAAAAAAAAAAAGTGTTAGTTATTTCCAAGATACAATGAGAATACAGGCATTAGGTAAACGTTCCCATTCAAAAAAGGAGAAATTGGCCAAAACAAAGGGGCTACAGATCCTGTGCAAGTCCAAAACCCAGCAGAGCAGTCATTAAACCTTAAAGCTCCAAAATAATCTTCTTTGACTCCATGTCTCACATCTAGGCCACACTGATGTAAGGCATGGGCTCCCAAGGCCTTGGGCAGCATTGCCTCTGTGGCTCTGCAGGACACAGCCCTTGTGACTGCTTTTGCAGATTGGCATTGAGTGCCTGTGGCTTTTTCAGATGCATGGTAAAAGCTGTTAGTGGATCTACTGTTCTGGGGTCTGCGGGCTAGTGGCCTTCTTCTCACAGTTCCCCTAGGTAGAGTCCAGTGGGGACTCTATGTGGGGACTCCAACCTCATATTTCCCCACTGCACTGCCTTAGTAGAAGTTTTCCATGAGGGCTCTGCCCCTGCATCAGACTTCTGCCTGGACATGCAGATATGTCCATTTCATCCTCTGAAATATAGGCAGAGATTACCACACCTCAACTCTTGCCTTCTGTGCACCCACAGGCCCAACATCATGTCGAAACTTCCAAGGCTTGAGGCTTACACCCTCTGAAGCCATGGCCTGAGCTATTCCTTGACCCCTTTTAGCCATGGCCAGAGTTGAAGTGGCTGAGACTCAGGGCACCATGTTCTGAGGATATATAAAGTTTCTGGGCCCTGGGCTTGGCCCATGAAACCATTTTTCCCTCCTAGACCTCTGGGTCTGTGATGAGAGGGGCTGCCATGAAGCTGACTGAAATGCCCTGGAGACATTTTCTCCATTGTCTTGGCTAGAAATGTTTGGCTCCTCTTTACTTATGAAAGTTTCTGAAGCAGACTTGAATATCTCACCAGAGAATGGGTTTTTATTTTCTACCACATGGCTGGGGAGCAAATTTTCCTAACTTTTATGCTCTGCTTCCCTTCCAGTTTCAGATAATCTCTATGTTCATGCATATGAAGGTACAATTTCAGAAATAACCAGGTCACATGCTGAATGCTTTGCTGCTTAGAAATTTCTTCTGACAGATACCCTAAATCATCTATCTCAAGGTCAAAGTTCCATGGATCTCTAGGACAGTGGCAAAATGCCACCAGTTTCTTTGCTAAAGCACACAAGAATGAACTTTGCTCCAGTTTCTGATAAGGTCTTCATCTCCATCTGAGATCACCTCAGTCTGGACTTCATTATCTATATTGGCATTTTGGTCACGATTCAACAAGTGTCTAGGAAGTTTCAAACTTTCCCACATCTTCCTGTCTTCTTCTGAGCTTTCTGAACTGTTCCAACTTCTACCAATTATCCAATTCCAAAGTTACCTTACCGTTTTCAGGTACCCTTATAGAACTCACTCATTGTCATTAATGCAGCAAGGAGGACGTCACCTCCATGATCCAATCACCTACCATTGGTTCCTCCCCCAACATTGGAAATTACTATTTGACATAAAATTTGAGTGAAGAAGCAGAGCCAAAGTATATCATTCTGGGAAGTTGAGAGAAGGTATGATTCTTCAGCATAGAGACTAAAGTCAAATTTTTGGCAACCAGACTTTTCACATAGGTAAAACAGTACTCATTAGGCTACCCATCTATTTTATTTCTAGAGAAACGCTGATCAATTGGTCTTCACCAAAATTCTCTGTGGACAGAGTTCTACTTTTTTCATTGCAATCTGAATGTCATTATATATTGTTATCTATACTAATTATATTGACTAGACCTTTTGGTAAAATGTCAGTAGAACTGAAGAGAGTACACATTCTTCTTTTTTTTCCTGATGTTAGGGGAAAACATTGTCTTCCATTATTAAATATGATGTTAGCTTTTAAATAAACAGAAAACTTTAATCAGGTTCAAAAATTTCCTTTACATTGTGTTTGATGATTTTTAAATCATAAATTGTTATTAAATGTTATCAAAAGTTTTTTCTACTTGTATGAATATTCTATGTGATACCTCTTTTTTAAGTTGATTAGTATGGTGAATTACATTGTGAAGTTCAAAGTAGATGGATAATGTAAGAATGAATAGGTGATATTTACTGAATCTTTTAACATATTCAGACATTATCTTGAGAATTTTTATATTTAATTCTCATAGCATTATTCTGAGGTAAGCATTATGATCATATCAACTTTAAAGATAACAAAAATGAGGCATAGAAACATGGCTAGTAAGAGGTGGAATCAGGATTCAATCTGAAGTTGGGTGATGGCATAGTATCAAACACTGGGCTAAAAGGATGTTGTGTCTGCCTAGAAGAGTCAAGTTGTTATAGGAAGTAGTAAAGCATTTTTCCTTTACAGGTATATTTTAGGATATCCAGAAAAAAATATTCTAATATCTATCTTACAAGTTACATGCAGCAAATCAGAATTCAAACTTATAAGGTATGAACATAAATTGATAATATATATGTGATAACATATATTAATTATAAATAATTTAGTGGTAAATGAGGAGATCAGCTCTCTTAGTTTTTATCTTTTGGAAAGATAGATTGGGTTCAAGTTTCTAAATCTGACTGAAAAACGAAAGGGAATCCTACTATTTGGAAACTGATTTTTTTAAAGGAGAAACAATACTTAGTGGCCAGTCACCTATATAATATTGATTATAGATGTGGTTTGTTTGAACATTACAATGCAATGAAAGACATTCTTTATATTAATTATTTTTATAAGGCAGAATTACTTTTGCTTTCATATTTTGTCTTTTGAAGTGTATCTGGAAAAATCTCGGCACATTTACAGCTTATCTTAAGGTGATTTCCAAACAAAATAGTCAAAATGTTTATTATTTTATTCTTAATTCATAATGTATTTTACAGCTGTAAAAGCTAAGGATTGTGGAGGTCCAGGAGTTTCTCCACTATTCCATAAAGCCTTTTATGAAGTCCTGTCTTCTATCTCCAAATGCAGAGTTCTAGTTCATCTCTCCTCCAGTTGGGAGCCTAAACATCAAGGCGTAGACCTAATTCAGAAAAGTAAAATTCATATACCTCAGTCATCATTTGTCATAGTACCTGTTGCAGTAGTAAATCTCCCTAAAAGATCTAAAATCAAGAACTGATCCAAGTTCATGTGAGACATGCCTGTGACAGGAACAAAGGCCACTTAAATATACACATGTAACTTAGTATACTAATTCCTATCCTAAAGCACTCTTAGAGTAGCATAAAAAATTCCCCAGAAATTTTAAGCAGTGATAAGTTCCTGTTCTGGATCTAGAAAATGGCTTCTTGTTCATCATTCAATATACTCTCTTTTTTCCTCCCCTACCACCCATGTACATATTCACACACATACTCACACTCACATACACACTTTGTCTTCTTAGAGAAGGACTTTACAGACTTCAGTGTGCATTACAATCAACGCAAAGGCTTGTAAAAACGGATCGCTGGTCTCTTTCCATGTACTCTGATTCAGTAGGTCTGGAAAGAAACCCCAAAATATAGATATTTAACAACTTCTGTGTGAAATTTATGCTGGTGGCCTAAGAACCTCACTTTCAGAACGAATGCTGGAAAGCAACTAAAATATTGTGCTATTACTCATTAAACCAGTAGTGCTTCTCAACTGGCTTTCTGGAAAAAAAAAAAAAAAAAAAAAGGTTCTCATTTGTAGCGCTGCTGATGGCTATTGCTGATTTCAAGCTACCCATATGATGTCACTGAGCATGAATTTGGGAAGAGATGGTATGAGCCAGCCTCATCACTCCATTGGGTGGGATCTTGATGTTACAAAATGTCTAACTGAGTTACTACTGGGTACAAGCAACTCTATAGCCAACCAGGTCACCATAAAATATGCTTTTATATAGTTGTTGTCACCAACATTTTGTATTCAATTTTCTATGAAGTTAAATGCATACTATCCATAAAGAAAGAGTACTATTAAAATGTTCTCTTATGCAATTCATGACTTTCCTGGCTACTGGAATTTGTTAAAAGTCCCCTTTTTCTTTAGCAAATCCAATCACAGAATAGTGAGGGAGGAAAAGTTTCTGATTCTGGGAGACTGAGGGGAGAGAAATTTATGGAGAAGTGGTGGAATTGATTTTATAAAAAGACATTTTATATTAAAGGTTGTCAGATTTTTTTTTTTTTTATTGCTTACTATAATGTGGCTCAACAGGATAGAGGGGACATCATTAAAATAAACATACACACATACACACACACGCAAACACACACAACTTTGACATTAATCAGTATAAGTATTTACAGAGGCAGTTTCTCTTTCCCTTAAACACGAAGGCATGGCAAGTTCCCCAAAACATCATTTTGTTCTTTGATGACTAAAACAATAGTGTCTAATTTCTCAGGGAACGTTAGCCAGTTATCTTTGATGGTAAATAAAGTTTTGTAACTAAATATATTTTAAGACAATGTAGTAAACAGTTGCATTTTATTTATTGCAACATTTATAATATTTTAATGTACTAAGTTGAACTGATAATGTCTAGAAAGGTAACAATATTAACACTACTCGAATTTATTGTAAATGGAAGCATTTTGAAAAGAATTTTTAACATATTGAGAGTCATTATTATGATCCTGAACCCATATATATATATATATGACTGTTGTGACTATGAAATTGTCACATATTAATACCAATATCAATTCTATTACTGTTGATAATTGGAAGCAGTATTTCTGTGTCAAGTTATCATTTTGGTTGATCAGCAGATTAAAACACTAATGACATGCAGCTGTGCAAAAACAACTGCTAAGGAAGAGTAAAATATTACAGGGTTTTCTTTTTTATTTAAATAATTATTCAAAAATAAAATGCTGTTGTATGCTGTTACCTACAATATTAATTTCACAATTAAGTCTACATTTCTAATTCAATACTATGTATTCCTTTCAGTATTATTTTCCCTTCATTTTCTTAAATAGGTTATTTTTCAAATGAGTGACATAAACATATGCATATGTATGTGTGTATAAATATATCTCACACACTTGTATCCATTAGGAGATTTTTCTCCCATGTGAACAACAATTTTGGGATCAACCATAATAAAGCATAGTTATGCATGCAAAATTAATAACTGGATTTATAGTGAATCAGACTGCCTGAAAAATTGACAAACATGTCCAAAGACTACTACACATTTTTTAAAGATTATAGAAATAAGTTATAGACATTATACCAGTTGCATCAGTAGGACACTTATAATACAGAGAAATTCAATGCACCTCAAATGTTTATTTCTCTAGATATTTATTGCTATTATTAGAATATATGGCCAGGTGAAATTCCAGGTATATATACTTAAATAACATTTAGCCAGTATATGCTGCTATAACCTAAAAAGAAACAGATTTTGTTTTAATCTCACCTCCAAATGTTTGATCCTTTCTGTACTAGCTACCTGATCTTTATTTGCTTCCCTATTTGTGTGAATTTGTAATCTCTCTTTATAGAATCAAGCCTTCCATTTTGCTCTAGATTCTATTTTTATCTTTTCAAAACTGATTATTGAAATGATTGATTTTTTCTCATGTTTTCAGTTTGTAACTCTCTATTGAATCATATCTATTAGCAAACAGACATGCTCTAAAATTCCCAACAAAAATAAAACATATATGCAAATGTAAAAAAATATTTCAAACTTGAACTCATGCCTTTTTTTTAAGCTATAAACTCTTTACTGATTTCTTTTCAGAGCAAAATTTTCAAAAATCATATCTATACAAAGTTAATCTGCATCCTCACCTCCCCTATGTCTTCCCAGACAACTTCAGTTAGGT
Source organism: Macaca mulatta (assembly GCF_049350105.2). NCBI lineage: Eukaryota > Metazoa > Chordata > Mammalia > Primates > Cercopithecidae > Macaca > Macaca mulatta. The sequence continues at coordinate 69,456,897 of NC_133410.1, forward strand.
TTTAGTCCCAATATAACACTGAAATAGTTCTCAAAAATAAAAAAAAAAGCATCAAATACCACCGTATTACTAAATTCTGCTGAATTAAACCTGAAGTTTGTCCCATGTTTAGACAATCCATATCAACTTTAAAAACAAATGTGGTTTTACTGGCAACATTTAAAAATTAAGACATCATAATTATATTTTTGTTATTTCTGAAATGCCTAAGTGTGCCTAAATAATGGACTAAAAGTGAAGGGCCATTGTAATCGGAGCCAGCACACACCAGTCTATACCTGAGTTATACCATTCCCTTTGACAGTCTGAAATAAAAACCATTGACCCCTGACATTCATCATTGTGAATATATCTTTGATTTTTAAAAATATAGATTTTGTAAGAAAAAAACCCTATGTTTTATTGTTCTCATTTGATATTACTTACATGGTCTTGGTATATCAGCCTTTCTCAAACTTGACATGATTTGAGGTTGGAATATTCTTTGTTGTGGTGGGTTGCTTTGTTCATTGTGTGACATTTAGCTCCCACTTTACTCTAGAGTCAGAACACCCACCCATGTATAAATAAATTCAGAAGTATGTATTTACAAGAATAAAAATAACTGCATACATAAACATAGTAGTAGGAGAGATTAGAATGCAGTGTTTTTATTTTATTTTTTAATGTAATGCAATTTTGAGACAGGGTCTCATCTTGCCACCCAGTGGCACAATGGTAGCTTACTGCAGCCTTAAACTCCTGGGTTCAAGCTCCCAAAGTGTCAAATACAGTGTGTTAAAACATATGTTTTCATCTGTAGCTCAGTATATAGTTTTTCAGAGGAATGATACATTTGAATATCAATTTTCACCTAAGTTGGAAGTGTCACTTCAAAGAATTCTATATAATTATGTTTATGTACAGAAAGACTCTCACTTATTTGTATGAGGTTCCAATGATTTTTCTTATTTTTATTTTTATTTTTTTTGAGACAGCATCTTACTCTGTCACTGAGGGTGGAGTGCAGTACAGCAATCATGGCTTACTGCATTATCTACCTCCTGGGCTCAAATGATCCTCCTACCTTACCCTCCCAAGCAGCTGGAACAATGGGTATGTGCTACCACACCAGGCTAATTTTTTTTATTTATTTATTTTTTCTATATGGAATCTTTCTATGTTGCTGGGACTGAGCCAAGTGTTGAAATTATCAAGCTCCTCGGCTCAACTGATCCTTCCATCTTGACTTTCTGGTGTTAGGATTATAGGTGAGAACCACCACACAGCTCAATACTGTATTTTTATAGGTAGAATACCCAAGGTATAATCACTAGAATTCTAAACTCCAGTGCATTCTTCATACATACCTAAGTGATAGTTTTACAACATAAATCACATTATGTAACAGCAACACCAGGAAACACTTCCAATGCCACCCCAAACATCTGCTTTATACTGAGGACATTTTCCATTCAGAATAAAATCTACGCTTTCTAGTCTGTCGTATGGGTTTTCTTTGGACTGGGGCTGTAACACCCCAGCCAAATCTTGTGATGTTCTGACGCTTGTTCCCCAACAGCCAGTGTCACCATGGCCTTCATATAGTTAAATGACTATACAAATAACTTTTCAGCATTAAGGCCATCAGACAGCCTGACTATTTGTCTGGAGTACACTTCTATGGTGATAAATCATTCTGGAGGTTTCACCTTATATATCATCTCCTCAGTCAACTTTTGTGTGATACCTTTGAATGTGCATGTCCCACAATCCTCTATAATACCCTCCAATAAGTTTCCTCCATCTGCACTTTACATTTTGCAGTTATCTGTGCATTTATAATTTCCATAAATTTTAGGACTTTGACTTTTTTTCCAACCCCATATTAGGAGAGGAGAGATTGTATCTGTTGCTTTCACTGCCATGTACATGGAACCCAAAAGGGTGGTTAGGCACATAATAAACTATTGTAAATAGTTCTCAAATAAATACAATAATGAATAAAAACACAATTAAAAGACAATGCTTTATAAAGTTGCCTAAGTGTCTTTTACCTCTGTATGTTAAGTAATTAATTATCGGATTTGATTACCATCAGAGAAATCATTTAAAATCTCCCAAAGGCATACTGAGATGTCTTCAATTTAAGCCTTTCTTTGAAAATTAGACAATAGTTACAGAGACAATTTCTAAAGAGAAATTTATGTCCTTCTGTAAATTAGTAGATGTATATTTATCCACTTAAATTCATCATCATGAGGGCTTCAAAATATTAATATCAAGGTTTTAATTTCTTGATTTGTTTCCTGTGGAACTATGTTAAATATTGGTGAAGTATTCTAGGGGATCCCCATTTACTCATCTTGGTTCTTAAGTGAGATCTTCATTTGGGTCTAGGAACTAAACTGACAAAAGATAGAGTGATAGGATTAAAACACACATTTTATTAATTTTACATGTACATGGGGATTTTCACAGAGTGGGGATCCAAAGCAATGGCAAAAATAGAAAGCTTTTACACTTTTTCATCAAAAAATGATGAATTTTGTGAATAAATGACAAGAAAGAGGGGTCAGAGCTAGGGGCAATAAATTCCAGGGGATTCACTGAGAGATATGTGGATAGGTGTAAAGCTAGTGGGAGATAAGGGATATTTTAGGAAGTTTATTTATGCAGCTCCATTGCAGCATCAATTCTCAGTCTCATTGGCAATAAGGGTTATCTTCTAGTGTTATTGCAGGGAAGGCAGCTTTCTCACAGGGATTTTTTATGGCTTGCTATAGATAAGCAAAGGGCAGTTCAGATGGCTGTTTTTACAACTGCTACTTCCTAAGTGCTTTCAGCTCTAAATAATCTATATGCCAGGTCGTGGCATATTAGGGTATTATGTCCTTAACTCCTTCAGTATCCATATAGATTAATCCATTAAAATGAGACTGTTAGAAAGCCACACAATTTTTCTATGGTCATTTTTAACAACTTTAAAGAAAAGAATAAAAACATTTTAGCCTCTTTTTTTTGGTTGAAATAGGTGGGAAATGCAGAAAATTGAAGTTAAGCTTTGCTTATCTGTACAAATGGAAATGAGAATTTTCATGAATATAAAAATAAGTAGAATACACATACATTTATATTTGAAATGGAAATGTATTTCTGTTGACAAATTTATGCTTGGAAACACTATTTTTTTGAAACTTTTGTTTATATTTTTCTAACCAAACATTGAATACTATTTGAGTAAAACAAAATATTCACAAAGCAACACAGTCATTTACAGTTTAAAATATTACTTATTCCAACAAATTATTCATTGCCTTCTAGTATAATTAACAGTGGATTCTATGTTTACTATATTTCATAGAATAACTAAAAGAAAGGAAGTTTAATAAGGCATTGTTCCTTAATGTGTATTTGCATGATTTTACCTCATCTCGGTATCAAAATTTTCACTCTTTAATAATGATATAAAAGCCTAAAAATTCATGTGTTTTTGTGTATAAAACTGACCAGGAAATTTAGTTTTTATATTGTTTATAAACTAGACATTAAAAACATGAAGAGAAAAAGTAAGTAAATTATCTCCATAAAACCAATCTTTTAAAAAAGTTGAGGTTGAATACGCTCTAAAACTATAAATTTCTTTATACTATTATTTCCTTATAGTTACTAATACAGTAAACTGTGATTCTGATGTTAAACTTTTTACCTCCTTCTTACTGCAGAATTGAGGAGAAGATTTTGCAAGTCTGGCCTAAAAAATATATTAATTATGATTGGGAGTTTTCTTTCCAGTTTCTACTTACCATTATTCTGATTTTTCTGCTTTACTTCTCTTTTGTGTCTGAGAGCCCATTTTTCAAATCTTTACTTGCTCAGTAATTTTAAGTTTGACATATCTAAGGTATTTGCATATACATTGCACTAAAGGTAATCCTGGCTATCCTTTTGACCTTGTCCCCTTAAACAGCTGGTCCACTAACTGACAATATTCTTATTAATCCATTAAGCCAATTGTTTTGGGCCTGTTCCTCATTTTAGCTTAAATCTTCACCTTCCTGCATCAGATTAAATATGTACTATTTGTCTAGTCCCTTCCACATACAGTATGGAAACTAGTCTATTTACAAGACCTACCTCAAAAAATTTATCTATTGACTGTGTAACTAAGCTTCATTATTCATATATATACACACATATATATATGTGTGTGTGTGTATATATATATATTTAGATTGAAGGTTAAAGAATTCAATATTAAAATAACTGAAAAAATAAGCAACATTTATTTTCACGCAGGCATTCAGGTATGGCCGAATTCAAATGCTCAAAAGACTCATCTGATCCCAGTTAATCACTGCATCTCCTGGACAGCTTCTTATTAACTGCCAGACATGATGGCCACTGGTATCTTATACATCTTAACAACGTTTCAAGGACAATAGCAATATTGAATAGTTAAGCTTATTCAAAATTGTGGAATAACATTCCAGAGGAGTTGTCTACTTGGCTTGACTTGCCTACCTATGTCTAAGCAAGACAGGTCATTTTATAAGAAAAAGATTGGCCAAGGTGCCAGAAAGGGACAAATAATATGTGTACTATGTATTTATTTGTCTATTATATTTAATTTTTAAATATTTACTTGAATATCCAGCATATACAGCCTGAAGAAACAAAGTATCATTTAAAACAAAATTTCATCTTTGAAAAAGGCTACCTGTACATCAGGATACATTACCTATCAAGTACACTGGTGAACTTTATAAGAGGAAAGTTTACATATGCAAGAATGTAGAGTCTGGTATAATGGGCCGTTTTGGACCCACCACCTAATTCTCATTTATCAGCTCAGAATCAATTGTGTTTCATCTCTAAATCCTGCCTTATACCCATACCCAATAGATTATTTTGAAGCTGACTGTAGATATTATATTATATTATCTATAAATATTTCAGTATTTATCAGTGGTCTTCTTTATTCTGGCCCCTTATATTTTTTACTAAACATGTATATTATTAAGTCCTTTACATTATTATTTGAAAAAACTTGTTTCAGGTCTATCTTGTACTGTTCTACCAGATCTAGAATCTGTTATGTCTCTAAGGAAACCTAGAATTCTTTTGTGATTTGCATGCTTTTTAAAAATATCATTCTGAATACCACTTCATAAAATTTGTCCCTTTAAATCATGGAAGTTTAGAATATGACTTTGTCCTAATGAAATTTTTATTTTTACCACATTGTGTAAATTATTAGTGGCTTCTATCCAAGTAGTTCATTCATTTGTCCATTCATTTAGTATTTATCAATGCTAACCATAATGCCAAGTGGGGTGCCTGGTGCTGGGAATATGATTATGTAAAACAAAATAAAATTATTCTTTTTCATGGTGCTGTCATTTTTGTGAAGGATTTATTTAATTTGTATACACATTGGAACTCTCCATCAGAAATGCTACCTGGATAGTTTATTTGTTCTCTTTGCCTAGCACTGGCCTGTTAGATGGTGCTCTTGTCATATTTGAGAATGATTGTTGCTTCTTTTATAAGTTTTTTCAATATATTATTTGTCTTCTATACTTGCTATTTTGGGAATAGTTTACCTTTCCCATATTTTTTTTTCTGGGTCTGCCTTTTTTAATCTGAATATTTTCCCATATCCTTGATTTTCTGATATATTTCTACAGAGGAGGTCATAATAACTTTGGGGGTGATTTAAAAAAGTTTATTTCTTGAAAGAGTGTAAGTTTTGTTTTATTCCTTGGGAGCCAGAAACAACCCACATTTTATTAGTAAATGTATGGAAAGGCAGTGAATCATCACCTCTACTCAAAGGCATTAAAGCAGGCAACTGTTGTTTCAAATTTGCAAATATATACAAGTTTGAAAACTGATATTTATTTTTATAAGTTAGTAAAATAAATTTGAATAATTTTTTCATACTTAATTTTTTTTAAGCACCAAAAATATTATGCTAATATACATACCTGTGAAAACAAGGACACAAATTTAGTCACAAATAAAAGCTCTGCACAGAACCTTGGCCCTGTGAAAACATCTAGACATAAGCCAATTGACCATACTCAAATTACATCACAGTTAAATGAACACCAATCATCTCAGATAAAAAACAACCAGCACAAGAACTCTGGCAATTCAAAAAGCTAGAGTGTCCCTTTACCTTCATACCGGTATACTAGCTCCATAGCAATGGTTCTTAACCAGTCTGAAGTGACAGAAATGACACATATAGAATTCAGAGTCTGGATGGATGGCAAGGAAACATTGAGATTCAGGAGAAAGTTGAAATCCATCTCAAGGAATCCAAAGAATCCAGTAAAGCCATCCAAGAACTGAATGATGGAATAGTCATTTTAAGAAATAACCAAATTAACTTCTAGAGCTAAAATATCCACTGCAGAATTATAGAATACAATTGTAAATATTAAAAGCAGAATAGTCCAAGCTGAAATAAGAATCTCTGACCTTGAAGATTATTTCTTCAGATCAACTCAGTCATATACAAATAAGTTAAAAAGAATTTTACAAAATGAGCAAACTTCTAAATATAAGGGATAATGTAAAGAGACTAAATATGTGCCTTATTGTCATTCCTGAGAGAGAAAAAGAGAGAATAAATGGGATATAGCTCATGAAAATTTTTCTAATCTTGCAAGCAAGATTACCTACCAATCCAAGAAATACAGAGAAACCCAGTTAGATATTATACAAGATCCCCATTCCCAAGGCATATAGTCGTCAGATTCACCAAGGTTTAACAAAAGAAAAACCTTGAAGCCAGGAGAGATTGAGAGCCTATTTTCAGGACTCTAAAAGAAAAAAAATTCCAACCCAAATTTTATGTCCTGACAAACTAACTTCATTAAATAAGGGAGAAATAAAATCCTCAGAAAAGCCAATGCTGAGGGAATACATTTCCACTAGACTAGTCTTATAAGAGGTCCTTAAAGGAGTGCTAAATATGGAACCAAAAGAATGACATCTGTTACCATAGCCCACAGGCACTATAAAGCAATCACACAATCAAGTCTACATAACAGCCAACTACCAACACAATTATAAGAGCAAATCTCAAATATCAATACTAATCCTGGATGTAAATGGGCTAAACACCCCACTTAAATGGCACAGAGTGGCACATTGTATTGAGACAAAGACCCAATCAGTCTCAATCTGCTGTCTTGAAGAGGTCCATCTCACATTTAATGATACTCATAGGCCACTTGTAATCTCAGCACTTTGGGAGTCCAAGGCAAGCAAATCATGAGGTCAAGAGATCAAGATCATCCTGGCCAACATGGTAAAACCCTGTCTCTACTAAAAATACAAAAAAAAAAAAAAAAAAAAAAAAAAAAAAAAATTAGCCAGGTGTGGTGGCATGTGCCTGTAGTGCCAGCTACTCGGGAGGCTGAGGCAGGAGAATCGCATGAACCCCAAGTTGAAAGTTGCACTGAGCTGAGATCTTGCTGCTGTACTCCAGCCTGGTGACAAAGTGAGACACCATTTAAAAAACAAAACAAAACAAAACAAAACAAAACAGCCGCAGATATTCTTATATCAGGTAAAAGAGATTTTAAAGAAGCAACCTTCAAGAAAGACATTACATAATGATAAAAGATACAGTCCAACAAGAAGACTAAACTATTTTAAAGACATACACACCCAACATTGGAGTGCCCAGATTCATAATACAAATACTTCTCAGCCTACAAAAAGACTTAGATAACCAATAATAGTGGGAGACTTCAAAGTCCTGTTGCCAGCATTGGACAGATCATTGAGGCAAAAAACTAACAAGGAAAATTTGGACTTAAACTTGAGACTTGACCAATTAGACCTAATATACATCTACAGAACTCTCTACCCAAGAACCACAGAATATACATTCTTATCATCTGTACATGGAATATATTTCAAGATCAAGCACATGCACGGCCATAAATCAAATCTCAATACACTCAAAAAATTTAGAATCTTATCAAGCACACTCGTGGATCACAATGCAATTAAAAATAGAAATCCATACCAGATCTCTCAAAACTACTCAAATATATGGAAATTAAACAATTTGATCCTGTACAACTGCAAAGTCTACACTGAAATTAAGGCAGAAATAAATCATTATTTTATTGGTGAAAATAGGTACACAAATTGTGAAAATCTCTGGAATGCAGTCTTTTTTTTTTTTTTTTTTTGAGACGGAGTCTGGCTCTCCAGCCTAGCCTGGAGTGCAGTGGCACAATCTCGACTCACTGCAAGCTCTGCCTCCTGGGTTCACACCATTCTCCTTGGAATGCAGTCTTAAGAGGAAATTTTTTAGCACTAAATGCCTTCATAATGAAGTTCGAAAGATCTCAAATTAATAATCTACCTTTGTACCTCAAGGAACTAGAAAAAAATGAAAAGAAGAATACAATCTCAAATCCATGAGAAAAAAACAAATAAGTAAAATTAGATAGGAAATGAATAAAATTGAGATGTGAAAATCTGTATGGATCAATAAAATAATAAATTGAAGATCAATAATATCGTGAATTGATTATTTAAAAAAATAAACAAAATTGATAGACTGCTGGCTATATTAAGAAAGGAAAAATAAAAGAAAATCCAAATAAGTACAATCAGAAATGACAAAGATGATAGTATAGTCTATTCCTCAGAAATACAGAAGATTTTCAGAAACTACTATGAACAAGTCTATGCACACAAGTTAGAAATCTAGAGGAAACATTTCTAGAAACATACAAACTACCAAGATTGAATCAGAAAGAAATTGAAAACTTGAATAGACCAAAATTGATCTCTGACATTGAATAAGTAACAAAAAACCTGAAAACACACAAAAAGCCCTGGATCAGATGGATTCACAGCTGAATTCTATCACATATAGAAAGAAGAACTTCTACCAATCCTACTGAAATCATTCAAAAATAGGTGAGGAGGAAGAGCTTCTTTTTAATTCATTTTATGAAGCCAGTATCAGTCTAATACAAAAATCTAGCAGAGACAATACAAAGAGAAAATCTCAAGCCAATATTTCTGGAGAACATAGATGCAAAAATCCTCAACAAAATACCAGCAAACCAAATCCAGCAAGACATCAGAAAGTTAATACACCATGATAACATAGGCTTTACTTCTGGGATGCAAGCCTAGTTCAACATATGCAAATCAATAAATGTAATTCGCCACAGAAAGAGAATTAAAAACAAAAATCATATGATTATTTCAAAAGATGAGCAAAAACTTTCAATAAAATCCAATACCCTGTTATGATAAAAACCCTCAACAGAGTAGTTATTGAAGAACTATACCTGAAAATAATAACCATCTACATCAAACCCACAGCCAACATCATATTGAAAAGGTAAATGCTGGAACCATTCCCCTTGAGAACTAAAATATGACAAGGATAACCACTTTCATGACTCCTATTTAACGTATTACTGAAAGTTCTAACCCAGGCATTCAGGCAAGAGAAACAAATAAAAGGCATCCAAATAGGAGAAGAAAAAGTCAAATTATCTCTCTTCACTGATGATATGATTCCATGTCAAGAAAAACCTAAACAATCTATCAAAAGGCTTCTAGAACTGATAAACAATTTTAGTAAGTTTTCAGGATATCTTAAATTGTACAAAAATTAGTAGCAGTTCTATACCTCAATAATGTTCAGGCTGAGAGTTGAATCAAGAACACAATCGCACTTACAATAGCCACAAAGAAAATGAAATACCTAGGAATACAGCTAAGAAGGGAATTGAAAGGTCTCTATGAGGAGAACTACAAAACACTGTTGAAAGAAATCATAAGAAAACAAGTGTATAAACTGCTGTCAATAAATGTCACCAAGAACTTCCAGCTCAAAAGAAAGAGAAAAAAGAAAAATCAGAGACAACAAAAGTAAATGGAAAAACATTCTATGTTCATGGATTAAAAGAAGCAATATTATTAAACTGGCCATACTGTCCAAAACAATTTACAGACTCAATGTTATTCCTATCAAATAAGTAATGTCATTATTCATAGAGTTTAAAAAACTGCTCTAAAATTTAAATGGAACCATAAAAGAGGCTGGATAGCAAAAGCAATTGTAACCCAAAAGAACAAAGCTGGACACATCAAACTATTCAACTTTGAACTATACTGTAAGGCTACAGTAACCAAAAAAGCATGGTATTGGTACAAAAATAGCCATCTAAACCAATTTAACAGATTAGGAAACTCAGAAATAAAGCCATTCACTTACCATCAAGTGATCTTTGACAAGTCTGACAAGAATATGCAATGGGGAAAGAACACCTTACTTAATCAATTATGCTGTGATAACTGGCTAACCAAATGCAGAAGAATGAAACTAGACCCTTACCTTTCACCATGTAAAAATTAACTGAAGAGGAAATAAAGATTTAACTGTAAGACCTTAAGTTATCTAAATTCTAGAAGAAAACCTAAGAAATATGCCCTTCTTGACATTGGCCCTGGCAAAGAACTTTTGGCTAGTTCTCCGAAAGCAATTTCAACAGAAAAAAACCAAAAACCAAAAAACAAAAAAACAAAAAGGCAAGGGGGACTTAATTCAATTGCATAACTTCTGTACAGCATAATAAACTATTAATAAATAGACAACCTATAGAATGGAAGAAAATATTCTAAAACTATGCATCTGAAAAAATTCTAATATCCAGGATCCATAAGGAACTTAAACAAATCAACAAGCAAAAGCCATAGAACCCCATTCAAAACTGGGCAAAGGTCATGAACAGACACTTCTCAAAAAAGACATACAAGTGGCCAACAAACGTGAAAAAATGCACATTTTTTTACTAATGATCAGAGAAAGGCAAATCGAAACTACAATGTGATACCATCTCATACCAGTCAAAATAGCTATTATCAAAAAATGTCAAACAACAACAGATACGGGCAAGACTGTGGAGCAAAGGGAATGCTTATAAACTATTGGTGGAAATTTAAATTAGTTCAGTCACTGTGAAAAACAGTTTGGAGATTTCTCAAAGAAGTTAAAAAAGAGGTAGCATTTGATACAGTAATCCCATTTCTAGGTATATACCAAAACGAAAGTACATCATTAAGCCAAAAGACACATATGCTTATATGTTCATCACTGCACTATTCACAAGAGCAACATCATGAAATCAACCTAGGTACCCATCAGAACTAGATTGAATAAAGAAAATGCTGTGCACCTACATTATGGAATACTACACAGCCATAAAAAAAGAATGAAATTATGTTTTCTGCAGTAACATGGTTGGAGGAGAAGGCCATTTTCCTAAGTGAATTCATGCAGGAACAGAAAAACAAATACTGCGTCTTCTCATTTATAAGTGGAAACTAAACATTCAGTACACATGGACATAAATATGTGAGTAATAGACTCTGTTGTCTACTATAAGGAGGAGGGAGACAGGCGAGTACAGGTTGAAAAATGACCTCATACTATAGCATTAGGCACTATACTCACTACCTGGTTGCAATATATAATACCTATGTATCAAACCTGCATGTGCATGACCTGTACCTAAAATAAAAGTTGAAAAAAGTTTTTGTTATAGTATTTTATTTTATTATTTTAACTGTTATATATTTTAAACTTCCTATTTCATATATTATATAATTGTATATAATACATATGATTATATAGTAATATTATATGTTTTATGTGATTCATCTAGAGTGTAATAAAATACCTGGGTGAGTAACTAGGCTATGACATCAAAGATTTTAACATAAATTATGTCACTAAAACTATTTAATTAAAATCATTAGATTTTTCTATTTTGCTTCTGAGAATTTTATCTTTTGTTTTAATGTTGTACAACACTTTTGCAAATATTGAATTAAAATATTTCTTATAAAATTTCACTTTTGACCGGGCGCAGTGGCTCACACCTGTAATCCTAGCACTTTGGAAGGCCAAAGCGGGTGGATCACAAGGTCAGGAGTTCAAGACCAGCATGGCCAACATGGTGAAACTCCGTCTCTACTAAAAATACAAAAATTAGCTGGGCATGGTGGCACGTGCCTGTAATCCCAGCTACTCAGGAGACTGAGGAAAGAGAATTGCTTGAACAGGGACCCGGGAGGCAGAGTGCAGTGAGCCCGAGCTCGTGCCACTGCACTCCAGCCTGGGCTACAGAGTGAGACTCTGTCTCAAAAAAAAAAAAAAAAAAAAAGTTCAAAATTAACATATACATTTGATTTATATTATAGACAATGTCTATATATGTAATTTCATAATCAAGGTTTTAAAAATTCCGTGTACACAAAACACAAACAGAGGACACTTATGCTGTTTTTCATAAAGCAACATTATATTAGATCTAACAATAGGCCAATTTACCTATTGTTAATATTTCAAATTGGCAATGGGTCAATTATTTGGAGCTAGAAGGAAGGGCTGGCTGATTTACGTTTTAAATTATTATCCTGAAAATTGGGCATTGCCCATTTATACTAAATAAAAAGCATTTTTTTGGTATTTAAATTATAGTACATCAATTGCAGAAGTTACTTTTTCTAGTCATTTCCATTTCAGTACACAATTGTATTCAATAAAGAAAAGATATTGGCCGGTTGTGGTGGCTCATGCCTGTAACCCCAGCACTTTGAGAGGCTGAGGCAGGTGGATCATGAGGTCAGGAGTTCAAGACTAGCCTGGCAAAGATGGTGAAACTCCGTCTCTACTAAAAATACAAAAATTAGCTGAGCATGGTGACGGGAGCCTGTAATCCCAGCTACTCCGGAGGCTGAGCCAGAGAATTGCTTGAACCCGGGAGGCAGAGGTTGCAGTGAGCCGAGATCATGCCTCTCCACTCCAGGCTGGGTGACAGAGTGAGACTCTGTCTCAAAAAATATATATAAATAAATAAATAAAAAAGAAGAAGAAAAGAAAAAAGAAAAAAAAATCAATAAATATTCTTGGGAGCTGAAATCAGGAAATAGTGAATTCAGAAATGTCAACTTTTACTAAATATGTTTATAATAGACCGAGAACTAGCAACGGAAGTTTTAAATACCTGTCATAGGCTGTGACAGCTTAAAGCTTCCTTCCTTCACATTACAAAATAATGTCTGAAATTCACTTCCACATTTTGCAGCAGGTTGAATAAGTCACAAATAACGTTCTTCCTCCAGATAACAAAGAAGAAAATACAAGCACACATAAACTGATGAAACTGATTATTCCTGTGTTATTCCTTGGTGAAAAATAATCACAAAGAATAGCCCTTATTATAAGATGTTAACAACTCATGAATTTTTCAGCACTTACTTTAATGTGAATATTTGGTATATTTATTGATTCAGCTATGTTGGCCCTTAAAAAGCTGACTTATGTTTTACAGCACTAATAAATATACTTTAAAATCAGAAAGAAAGGTAAGCATAATATATCCTCACATTTGATATTATAATATGTTTAGCTGAGTTCTCACATGTTTTCTTCAAGTATAGTAAATCCATAATTACAAAAATTTCCCCCAAAATGCCCAAATGTGCTCAAAGAAATGTAGTGAAAAATAGAGTGGAAAAATCATGTTATACTCCTTGCCCTTCAGAAACTTCCATTTTTAATTTAAATTTTTCAGCCCAGGTTGACTGCCGTAGTATCTAGGAGGCTATAGATAACCTGAATATTTTATTTTATATACTTGTGAATTTATATATTCATTTTTAGCCTTCATTAATGAACATTTATTATCATGCTCACATATTTACTAGAAAATCTCTGCTTTAAACTGTGGGCCTATGATTGGTTGGTTTGTTTCTGCTCCACGTGTTTCTTTTTCTTCTTTGGACATGTGCTTCCCATGAGAATGGTAGAATGGTCAACTGCCCTAATACATACCAAGCTTTTGCTTGTGTCATTTCTTCTCCAATAAAACTGGCTAAAGCAGGTCACTTGTCTGAGTCCAGAGTCAAATTGGGTGCAGATACTCTAAGATATTCTCCAAAGGGCCAAGAACATTACATTGCCATGTCCAACATCAGTAAAACAAATAGGAGTGAGCAAGTGGGCTGGAGGAGTAGAGAGAGTGAATATTTACAGAGCAATAGTCTCTAACTTATGTAACCTCCAGTGGGAATGAGAAGCAAAGCTTTTGCAAAGGGGACACTGGGAATGATGATGAGAGACACCACCCTTACTTCCACACAATAATTCATCCTTTGTTTCTATGGATATATGGCATCGTGAAGAATTTGCCTCCAGACCTAATCTCAGTAATACCCAATTTGGTGCATTTGGTGAGCCTTTCATAAGCCATTCTGGTGTTCCATTAGGCTGAGACCTTCTAGGTAATGTGGTTATTAGAATAACAAGTCCGTGGGCATGTTCCATTCAGAGCACTTCCTGTAGAACAAAAATCAGTCCTTTGGTCACAGGCTATGATGTGAGAGATCCCACATATTTAAACTAGTGAAGATTTTCTTTTAAATGTGAATTCTGTAAGCATTAGCAAAGAAATGGTGTATGTGTGTATATATGTACACACACACACACACACACACACACACATAGAGCTGTAAATTACTATAAACATGTAGGTTTTTCAATAATCATTATAAAATTTTAGGACCCTAGTAAAAATATTTATTATACTTTGTAAAAGAGCAGTGATGCATGTGTGATTCATATATCGTAGACTCAAATATATGTCCTTGAAAAAAATGTTATTTACAATGTCCAATACACTTAAATAACTATGCCATTTTAATATTATTTTAATATCAACATTCTAAAATATTTTTCTTCAAAACTAATGACGGTGCTTGTTGAAGCTGATGTTTTTGCTCAGAATTTTGAATTATAAATGTAAAAGTATCTACAACTGGAGTTACAATAATGTCCAACAAAATTAAAAATATGTATGCTTCTGGAAATTTGGAGACATAAAATTTTGTGAGACAGTATCTTACATTGTCTTACTAATGAGATCTTATTAATAATTATAATTATGACAATTATATGAGCTAACATATACAAATATTAATTTGAAGGCTCACACCATTCATTTTTGTACTTAATTTTTACAAATGCTAAATGAGCTACATATTGCTTTAAATATAGAATTTATACAAATAAGGCACAGAATCTCAGTGCTCATTTGCTAAATGAAAATCCAAAGTGAACTAGAATCTACTTCTAACATATCATAAATTTGGGGATGGCTAGCTGACTATTTTTGGTATGTGTGATTTATATCATATATATGTGGGAAATAAAACACACATTAAAGTTCTTTTCTTATGTTCACAAATTTCTTCACAGGTAGAGAGTATTCAATAGATGAAATTACATATCTATATATCTACTAGAAACAGTGTATATATATTATAAAAGTCGATCATAAGAATTGGGTTATTTTTGTCATAAACAACTGAAATGGAGTCAAGAGATTGAGATGGGAAAACCACTCGGGACATATAACTTACTCTAAAATGCAATTTTCTGCAAGCCCGGCTGTTAAAAATGCCTTTTGTAACCTGAGATCAGTTTTATCTAACAGTTACTGAAACTTTTACCCACTGCTTTCATTCACCAATCAGAGCTTGCCAGATCCCCAAGACTTTACTTATACTGATGAACTTTATTTTAAAACAACATGTAACAATAGGAGAATGGTTCATAAGTTATATGCAAATGCTATGCAATTTTATATAAAGAACTTGAGCATTAGCATATTGTAGTATTGGCGGGGTGGGAGTGGGGCAGCTGAGTTAATCCCCTATAGATACCAAGAAATGAATGTGTATGTGTGTGTATGTTTATATGCATACATGCATTTATCAAATATATATATATATACACGTGTAATTCTATGTATGTGTAGATAAGTACACTCCATTGTATCATGTTTTATATCTCTATTCAAATGTATGTGTTACCAACTAATTGACCACAAAAAGATGATTTTAAAAATTAACAAATTTTCATAAATCTTTTTTCATACAGAATAAGTAAAAAGTAAAATATCAAGGATAATAGATTATGTAAAAAAACTGAATTGGGGAATATTTCTGAATTCATTGTGCAAAGCAGATACATGAATTCAATTATCAGTTTATAAAATAACATATTAAGCTCTTTTTAAGTTTTTATTTTATTTTTACTTTTTTAAACTTTTTAATTTCACTTTATTTTATAGTTTTTTGAGCAACCTCCATCGTTAGTTTTTTTTTTTTTTTTTTTTTTTTTTGTAGCTGCAGCACCATTTTCATTTCCATCAATAGTTTATGGGGATTCTGTGTTTCTCATAACCTCACCAGTACTTTTTGTCTTTGATTTTTTTCTTAACAATAACTATCTTAAGGGGCATGAGGTGATATCTCATTATAGTTTTGATTTGTATTTACCTGATGATTAGTTTTGTTGTGCATCTTTTCATACACCTGTCGGCAATTTGTGTTATCTTCTTTGGAGAAATGTCTACTTAAGTTCTTAGCCTATTTTTAAATTCAGGCCTTTTTTTTTTTTTCTATTGAGTTGTAGGAGTTACTTGCATATTTTAGATACATTGTTTGCAAATATTTTCTACCATTCCATAAATTGTGTCTTCACTCTATTTATTATTTCCTTTGCTGTAAAAATAGTTTTTCTTAATTCATTTTGGCTGATATGCATATATACTGATATTATATATATACGTACATATATATAAAATATATGTGTGTGTGTATATATATGTATATGGTTTATATACCATAAACCAAGTGGCTTGTAGTCAAGAGAAATTTTTTTCTCACAACTCTGGAAGCTGAAAACTAGAAGCAAAAGGCAATAACAGATTTGATGTTTGGTGATGGCCTGTCTTGTCGTTCACAGGAAGCTATATTTTTGTTGCGTACTCACATGGTCGAAGGGTGGGATCCCTACAGGGTGTCTTTTGAAAGGGAACTAATTCCATTCATGAAGGTTTTGTCCCATCACCGTATTACCTCCCAAAGGCCCCACATCCTAATATCATTATCTTGGAGATTAGGAATTCAAAATATAAATTTTGGGTGGACATAAACCATTCATAGCAAAGCATGTTAGTTTGATGTACTCTAACATCTGCTTCTGCTTTTGTTGCCTGTGTTTTTTCTGTCATATCTAGGAAATCACTGCCCAGGCTAATGTAATAAAGTTTTTTCACCTATGTTTTTTTCTGAAAGTTGTATAGTTTCAGGTCCTATGTTTAAGTATTTCATCCATTTTCAATTCATTTGTGTCTATGGTGTAAGGTAAGGGTCCAGTTTTATTCTTTTTACCTGCAGATATCTAGTTTAGCACCATTTACTTAAAAGACTATTATTTCCCATTGTGTATTATTGGTATTCATGTTAAAAATCAGTTGATAGTATATGTGTGGATATATTTTTGGACTCTATTTGCTTAATTGGTCTATATATCTGTCTTTATGCTAGTGACCTACTGTTTTAATTATGGTAATTTTATAGTATATTTTGAAATCTGGAAGTGTGATGTCATCAGCCTTCTTCTTTTTTCCAAGATTGTTTTTGTAGTTTGGTGATCGTATTAGTCAGGGTTCTCTAAAGGGACAGGACTAATCTGATAGATGTATATATAAAGGAAAGTTTATCAACAATCATTAACTCACATGATCACAAGATCACACAATAGGCCATCTGCCAGCTGAGAAGCAAGGGAGCCAGTCGGAGTCCCAAAGCTGAAGTACTTGGAGTATGATGTTCAAGGGCAGAGAGCATCCAATGTGGGAGAAACATGTAGGTTGGGAGACTAAGCCAGTCTAACCATGTACTTCTGCCTGCTTTTATTCTGTCCATGATGGCAGCTGATTAGATTGTGTCTACGCAGATTGAGGGTGGGTGGGCCTTTCCCAGTCCACTGACTTAAATGATAATCTCCTTTGGCAACATCCTCACAGACACACCCAGAAACAATACTTTGCATCCTTCAATCCAATCACGTTGATACTCAGTATTGACAATCACAGTGATCCTTAGTGGTTCCATAAAATTTTGAATTTTTTAAAATTTCTGAAAAAATGCCATTGAAATTTTGATGGAGATTGCAATAAATTTGGATTGCTTTGGGTAGTATGAATATTTTAACTATATGAGATTTTTAAATCCATGAACACATGTTGTTTTGCACTTATTTCTGTCTTCTCTCACTTTTTTTTTTCCTAATGTTTTCCAGGTTGACTGTAGGCTTTGCACCCCTTAGTTAATTTTATTCCTAAGTATTGTATTATTTTTGTGTTTTTGTAAATAAGGACGTTTCTTTAATTTCCTTTTCAGATAGTTCATTGGGAATGCGTAGGTACTCAGTTTTGTATGTTGACTTTTTTATCCTGCAACTTTACTTAATTTGCTTGTTAGTTCAAACAATTGTTGGTGAAATTATTAGTTTATCTATACCAGATTGCATCCTCACTGTAAATAGAACAAATTTCCCTTTCTCCTTTTCAGTTGAGACTTTTTGCTTTATTCTTTCCTAATTGCTCTGTTCAGTATTTCACATAGTGCGTTGAATAGAACAGTGTCTACTCTTGCCTCCTTGTTCATGATATTGGATGAATATCATATTGTAATTTTTGGTGTTCTTAAAATTCATTTTCTCAAAGTTATAGAAGTCAGAGGTCTGACATTAAGGTGGTGGCCAGTTCTTTTTTGAAGCTCTTAGGGGTAATCCATGTCATGCCTCTTTTCTAGGTTCTGAAATTCTTGGCATACATTGGCCTATAGATAAATCACTCCAATCCTTTCCATCTTCACATGTCTTTCTTCCAAAATCCCTATAAGTATGCTTCACTTGTTATTGGACTTATTGAACAACGTAATTTAAGATAATCCCATTTCAAAAGTAAGTACTTTTTAAAAACTCTTATCTTATGTTCAAGAGTATATATGCAGGTTTGTTTTATAGGTAAACTAGTGTCATGGAGGTTTGTTATCAAGGTTATTTCACCACTCAGGTTCTAAGTCTTGTACTCAATAGTTATTTTTTCTGATTCTTTTCCTCCTCCTACCCTCTACACTCAAGTAGGGCCTAGTATCTGTTGTTCCCCACTACATAAACATGAGTTCTCATCATTTAGTTTAGTTTCCATTTATAAGTGAGAACTTGCGGTATTGGATTTTCTGCTCCTGAGCTAGTTTTCTTAAGGATAATTGCCTCTAGTTCCATCCAGGTAACAACTTTTCATGCTATTTGTACACTCTTTCCAAAAACTCATTATATGCACACATACATAGAAAAGAAGTTCATTTTTATTAATTCCAAAATTTGCAAAGAGCACATACTGATCTTTATAGTAAGTTTTAATTGTGCTCTTTACATGTTAGCATTTACTTACATACTGCATTTAATATATTTTCTAAATGGTCATAGTAGTAAAATCAAACAAATTCCCATAATTTACTAAACAATGCTTCTATAACCAATCCTCTGTTGAGGATTATGGCTTCCAGCTCCACCCGTATCCCTGCAAAGGATCTCATTCATTTTTATGGCTGCTTGATATTCTATGGTATATATGTACTACATTTTCTTCATCCAGTCTATCATTGATGGGCATTTAGCTTAACTCCATGTCTTTGCTACTTTGAATAGTGCTGCAATAAGCATACACATCCACGCGTTCTTATAACGGAACAATTTATGTACCTTTGGGTTTATACCCAGTAATGGAATTGCTGGGGCAAATGGTATTTCTGCCTCTAGGTCTTTGAGGAATTAACCACACTGTCTTCTGCAATGGTTGAACTAATTTACACTTACACTGTAAAAATGTAAAAGTGCTAATTTTTCTATGCAATCTCACCAGCATCGATTATTGTTTTTTGACATTTTAATAATATCCATTCTGATTGGCATGTAATGGTATCTCATTGAGGTTTTGATTTGCATTTCTCTAATGATCAACAATGTTGAGCTTTTTTTTTTTTTATGTTTGTGGGCTGCCTGTATGTCTTATTTTGAGAAGTGTCTGCTCATGTCCTTTGCCCACTTCTTACTGGGGTTGTCTGTATTTTTCTTGAAAATTTGTTTAAATTCCTTGTAGACTGGATATTAGACCTTTGTCAAATGAATACACTGCAAACATGTTATCCCATTGGTAGGTTGTCTGTTCACTTGGATGATAGTTTATTTTGCTGTGCAAGCAGAAGCTCTTTTGATTAATTATTTTCTATTTGTCAATTTTCACTTTTATTGCTGTTGCTTTTGACATTTTTGTCATGCAATATTTGCCAATGCCTATGTTCTGAAATGTGTTGCCTAAATCTTGTTCTAGGGTTTTTCTAGTTTTGGGTTTTACATTTAAGTCTTTAATCTATCTTGAGTTAACTTTTGTATATGATGTAAGAAAGGAGTCTAGTTTCAGTTTTCTCCATATGTCTAAGCAGCACTCCCAGCACCATTTGTTAAACAAGGAGTTGTTTACTCATTGCTTGTTTTTGTCAGGTTTGGAGAAGATCAGAAGGCTGTATGTGTGCAGTCTTATTTCTGAGTTCTCTATTCTGTTCCATTGGTTTATATGTCTGTTCTTGTACCAATACGATGCTGTTTTGGCTACTGGAGCCTTATAGTATAGTTTGAAGTCACGTAGTATGATGCCTCCAGCTTTGTTATTTTTGCTTAGAATTTTTTGGCTACTCAGGCTTTTGTTGTTGTTGTTCCATTTTGATTTTGAAATAGTTTTTTCTTCTAATTCTATGAAGAATGTTGATGGTACTTTAATGAGAATAGCATTAAATCTATATATTACTTTGGGCATTACAGCCATTTTTATAATACTGACTCTTCCTATCCATAGCATGGAATGTTTTTTCATTTGTTTGTGTCAATTATTTGGAATAGTTTTAGTAGAAATGGTACCAGCTCTTCTTTGTACCTCTGGTGAAATTCAGCTAAGAATCCATCTAGCTATTTAATTTTAAACAGAATATTATAAAGCTATAATAACAGTCATGGTTATAAATTGGAGATTTTGACATTGTTTTTTTTTTTCAAAAATTACAATTATTTGATGTTGTTTTAGAGAAAGGATTATACTTTGTTTAACTACACAAAGTTCAATCAGCACAGAATACACCTAATTAATGTTGCATAGTATGATCTGAATGGATAGGGCATCTATCCTAAAGCACAAGTGCAGGAGGAGATAATTAGAGCTCTCCATCATATTTGTTACTAATTATCTTCCCTAAAATTTGAAGGGATAACCAATATTTAAATTTTCTATTGTTGGCTTAAGCATGCAACTTAACAAACTATACTTAACAAAACAGGTTCATTTGAAAATAGTGAACATATATTTCTTTCAGGCTTTAGTAAGTTATGAAGCCATCAATACCCAATTTCCACCTGGGATAGTTGTGATGGACCAAATGTCTTACAATGCTATTTTGCAGTCCAAATACATAGTATAATTAAGAGACAATAGAAATTAAATAAAAATCCAATTCTATAACATATAAAAATTTTATACAGTCTTCCAAAATTAAATTGTTCTAAAAAAGGTAGTTACTAAAATTATCAAATTAGTATCACAAAAAACATAGCAAAGAAAACTACTTTGTAAATTCATAAAGTGAAGAAAACTAAATGCATGTGAAAAAAGTATCAAAATAAAGGATTTTTCCTGGGGTATGTGTGTGAGTGAGTTTGTGTGTGCATGACAAATGAAATGAACATAAAATTCCTAGGGGAAAGAATGAAGAAAAGTATATATTTATCTGTTATTTTTACTATTATATTCAGATGGAAATATTGAAAATGTGTTTGCTTAATATCTTCATTATATGTATTTTCTTTTTATAAGGTCTGGTCAAAATTAATCTTTGCTAAATATGCAACTAATAAGTGGTTAAAGATAAAACCAAATTTATTATTCTTAACAAATATTATTCTAAAAATCAATGTCTTAATTTTAAAATAATTTTAATGATTTTTTTTTTTTTTTTTTTAGTTTGGAATTTTCACACTGAATACGTTATTCTCCCTTGAGTTTCCACTTTTTATTAAGTTAGTGTTCATTAGTAAATTATTTTTTTCAATTTAGGAGTATACTTTACTATATGAGAGACTCAACTTTATTTACTTTTCAGGAATTAGTTTCAAAAAATATTTTTAGAGGTAAATTATAATTTCTTCAAATTATTTTATTGCAACTTCCACTTATGTACTTCCAGATAAACTTTTTTTTTTCCTAAAGGACATGTAGTTAAGGAGTAGAGGCTTAGACATTCAATCACTCAGTGAAATTCAACATGGGCTTATATGAGAAATCTTAACAAGATATCATACTTCTGAAAATTTTTTCAGTTTCAAAAAAAATAATAAAACCACTAGTTCAGTGAACATAGGTAGATGAATAATGGATACATTGCACTAAACTCTGAATTTATTTACTAATGACTATCGTTTGAATGTAGTTTCTAAATAGAATTGAAACAGAATAAAATGGAATAAAATAAGCAAAAGAGAAGATAAATAGATTTATTTGATCTATGTAAAGCAATTAAGCTGGAATCCTCAGGAATTCCAAATGTGTAGCAATTTTTTTATATCAATTTAATCTATATATTAACTATGGATATTTATTTGATGCTGATAGGCAAATAGCTATGAAGGAAAATCAGTAAGATTAGCAGCATTTAATTTTGTTGTAATTCCTGTTTCTTTTTTCTCAAAATAAAATATTTCTCTTTTTCAAATTAGAAAAAATATATATTGTACATAATCGCTTTGCCCACATAAGCATTTATATATTTACATTATAACCCGTAAGTATAAAATTTCACATCATATTAAAATAATTTTGGTACTTTCTCTTGAAGTGATGCAGCATGAAAATAAATTATCTCTAACGCATACACATTGTGAAAGCCGTCCTCATGTAGGTTAAAAGCAAGGTAATTATTGAGCACAATATATTATTTCAAATTGTCATATTTAAAAATGAAGCAGTTTTAAAAAGTAATAGATGTCTAGAAAAGCAATAACTCTGTAAAAGTTTAAAGGGTGTTAACTTTTAAAAATTAATTCGTAAGTCAAATGATATAAGCAAGTGACTCACTGCTTTTTTAGCATATTTTTCTCATATAATTTCATAGTAAATTGCAGGATATGGAATATCATTAAAACACTAAAGATTTCAGAATTGCCTTAGCTTAAGAACCTTCCTTCAAAAGTGACAATTTGTGTCTCACATTCACAGAAAACCACTGCATCGCTGATTGATCTCCCAAATCCTCTATGATATGGCTGTTTCCTGGTGTCCTGGCTAGAGCTAAGATAAACATTTTGGACACTGAATGTCATAAATTAGAGTTGAATTATTATTTAACCATTTTGTTGAATAATAATTTGATTTAACCAAATGGAAAAATAAAATGACGAGGCCAAAGGAAGCTGGGCACAGTGATATGCACTAAAGTCCCAGCTACTCAGGAAGCTTACGTGGAAGGATAATTTGAGCCAAGGAGTTGGAGTCCACCCTGGGCAATGTAACAAGACCCTATCTATAAGAAAATGACAAGGTTAAGACAGATGAAAATTATCTCCTTAACTCGAATCTATTGCAAATATGATTTTTTAAAATGAGACTGAGGGAGAAAATTAATTTGTGTCTTTAAAATACCCAACATATTTTAATAATGTACTTATTATAAAATATGTTATCATTAATAATATGAATATTATTATTAATATTATTATAAATTATTTAAAAATTATTTACAGGCCGGCACATTGGCTCATGCCTGTAATCCCAGCACCTTGGGAGGCCAAGGCGGGCAGATCACCTGAGGTTGGGAGTTTGAGGCCAGCCTGGCCAATATGGTGAAACCCTGTCTCTACTAAAAATACAAAAATTAGTCGGGTGTGGTGACAGGTGCCTGTAATCCCAGCTATTCAGGAGGCTGAGGCAAGAAATCGCTTGTTTCCAAGAGCGGGAGTTTGCAGTGAGCGGAGATCGTGCCATTGTACTCCAGCGTGGGAGACAAGAGCGAGACTTTGTCAAAAAAAAAAAAAAAAATTATCGAGAATTTTTTATGTTTGCAGATAAATCCCATATACCTCCTCACTTCCTGTACATATTTATCCTATTTTAACATCTTAAATTAGTGTAGTACATTTGTTATGGTAGATGAGTTAGCTCTTTCTTTTTTCTCATTTTATAGAGTTTTGTAAATGAAAAATGTTATATATCTAATTTTAAAATATCATATGAAGTTTCACAACATAAAATTGCTGTGCTCCACTTGCTCATCATGATTACACTCTTCCTTAACCTCTGGCAATCACTGATTTTTAAAATATTTCCATGGTTTGCTTTCTCTACAATACTATAGTTAGAAATATACAGTATACAGCATTTTCAGGTTGCCTACTTTCAGTGTACAATACATACTTAAGTTTTCTCCATGTCTTTTTGTGGCATGTATAACTCATTACTTTTTATAGATGAATAATAAGTCCATTGTATAACTCTACCACAGTTTTTTAAATCTGTTATTCTATTGGAGGACATCTTAATTGATTCAAGGGTTTGAATAGTAAGAATTAAGCTTCAGTGGCCATTCATTTGCAGCTTTTTCTGTGGGCATAAATTTTCAACTGTTTTGAAAAGTACTTACAAGCATTATTATGTAATAATCATATGCAATTAATCAAAATTTAATTATATTAATGGTATTGTAAAGAAACTGCCAAACTATCTTCCCAAGAAGCTATACTATTTTATATTTCCACCAGCAATACTTAATACTTGTCAGTATTTAGTGTTTTCAATGTTCTGTGTTTTAGTCATTCTAATAGGTGTGTGGTGGTACTTCATTGGTGTTTTAATTTTCAATTCCCTGAAGATATATAATGTTAAACATCTTTTCATATGTTTATTTGATATTTGTGTATATTTGGTGAGACGTTTACTTGGATTTCTACTCAGTTTATATCTGGATTGCTTTCTTATTGGTAAGTTTTAATGGTTTTTATATTTTGGATGTCAGTCTTTTATAAAATATATGTTTTGCAAATCTTTTCTTACATTGTGTGGCTTGTCTTTTCACTTTCTGAGTAAGTGCCCTTTTTAGAAGTTTTTAATTTTAACTAAGTCAAAATTATCAATGTTTTCTTTTATAGATCATGCTTTTTGTGTTGGTGTTTAGTCATCACCAAGACAAAGTCACCTAGATTTCTCTAATGTTATTGTCTATACTTTTTCAGAGTTTTAAATTTTACATTTAGGTGTATGTTCTATTTTGAGTCAAGTTTTGTAAAAGTTCTGTGTGTATATTTATGTTTTTTACATGCAGATTTCCAGTTTTCCTAGTATATTTGTGGAAAGGATCATCCTTCATCTATTAAATTGCTTTTTTTTTTTTTTTCTGTCAAAATCAGTTTACTATATCTTGGGATCTCTTTCTGGGCTTTTAATTCTGTTCTGTTGATCTATTACATATTCTTTTGCCAATATCATGCTATCTTGATCACTGGAGTCTTACAGTGAGTCTTTAAGTCAGTCAGTGTCAGTCCACCAAATTTTTATTTTCTGGGCTATGTTAAATATTCTTGATCTTTTGGCTTTCCATATAAATCTTAAAATCAGTTTGTTGCTATCAGAAAGTAATTTGCTGTAATATTGATCGAGATAGTGTTGAGTCTTTAGATCAAGGTGGAAAAACTGACAACAATGTTGATTCCTCCCATTCAGAAACATGGAATATATTACCATATATTCAGATTTCTTATTTTTTATTAGTAATTTGTAAACATTTTCTTCAAATAGATATTGCACAATGTTTGTAACAAAAGCACCTCATTCATTTTGGTGCTAATATAAATGCTCTTAGGTTTTGAATTTCAAAATCTAATTTTTCATTGATGGTGAAAAGAAAAGCAGTAGACATTTTTACGTCAAATATGTATCCTGTAATCTTGCTAAAAATTTCTTATAAGTTTCAGTTTTGCTTTCATTACTGTTAATTCTTAAGGCTAAAATTAACTTAGAATAAATAATTTTACATTCAAGATTTGGTGAATTCATCATGTTCATTTTTATTGTAATACATTTATAGGATGTTTTTGAGAAAATGGAATAAAGTACCTAAGTCAAAAGTAATTTTCCCATTATTACGTATTTTCTTAAGCTTCTGGGTCTTTTACTACAGTGTATGTGCGTGATTGAATGACACATAAATTATCTCTTCTCTGATCCATTAAATGTAAAAAGCATTTTAAAGAAACATACAAGTTAAGAGTAGGTAGAAGAAGATAGTGTAATAGAAGGTTCCACCGATCTTGCCCCCAGGAAAGACACTAATTTACCAACTATTGACACCAAAAAAGCAACTTCATAAGAACCAAAAATTAGGTGAGCACTCACGGTAACTGATTTTAAATTTATATCACTAAAAGAGGCAATGAAGTGATAAGAAAGGACATTTCCAGTGAGCAAAGCCACTGCTCCCCCATCCCCGAAAGCCGTGACATGGTGTGAAGAGCATTTCTGTGCCTTGGGGATAGACAGAGCCAGCAATATTGAGGCATTGAACTCAGCTCAGTACTGCCCCTGTTATAGCAGAAAGCAAAACCAGACCAAACTTACCGGATGCTCTCCCACAAAGGGAATATTTAAACCAGTCCTAGCAATAGGAGAATAGCTAATCCCGGCAGTCAAACTTTGAGTTCCCATAAGCCTTGCCATCACAGTCTAAAGTGCTCTGGGGTCTCAGATAAACTTGAAAATCAGTCTAGACAATGAGAACTGTAACACCTTGGCAAGTCCTGGGGCTGAACTGAGCCCAGACACAGTAGGCTAGAGGGCAGGTGACCTACTGAGTTGTCAGCTAAGGTAGCTAAGGGAGTACTGGAATCGCTCCTCCCCTAAACCCTGGCTGCATAGCTTCTGGCTCCAAAAGAGACCCCTTCATTCTGCTTGTGGGGAGGAGAGGGAAGAATGGGAAGGATTTGTCTTGCGTCTTGGATACCAGCTCAGCCACGGTAGGATGCAGTACTGGTCAGAGTCATGAGGCTCCCCTTCCAGGCTGTAGCTCCTGGACATTTCTAGATATACCTTAGTCTAGAAGGAAACCTGTTACCTTGAAAGAAAGAACCCACACATGGCAAAACTTGACATCTGCTAACTGAAGAGTCCTTGGGCTCTAAATATCCAGTAGCAACACCCAGGTACTACAATGAGGGGCTTGGGTGAGATGCTGAGACTTGCAGGGCTCAGTTTAAACTCAGCACATTTCCAGCAGTGCTGGCTATGGGGAGAGACTCCTTTTGCATCAGAAAAGTGAAGGAAAAAGTAAAGGAGATTTTGTCTTTCATCTTTGGTACCAGCTCTGTCAAAATATGGTAGAGCACACAGTGGCGCCTTGGGGTTGCTTATTCCAGGACTGGAGTATTGGACGGAATTTCTGGACCTACCCTGGGCCAGAGAGGAGCCAACTGACCTGAAAGGTGAGTCCCAGGTCAGGCAGCATTCATGCACAAGTTGATTGAAGAAACCTTGAGCCTTAAGAGAACATTGATGGAAGTCTGGCAGTACTCCCCATGGACTGAGGCAAAAGTGACCAGAAGATGAGACTTTTCTGCCTTTGGAAAGGAAAGAGAAGAGTAAGAGGGACTGTGTCTTGTGGGTTGAGTGTCAGCTCAGCCACAGCACAATAAAACACCAGGAAGACTTCTATGGATTTTGTCTTTAGACCTTGGCTCCTGGAAAACACCTCTGAACCTGCTTGGGACCTGGAATATCTTGTCACCCTGAAGCGAAGGATATAGGCCTGAATAGCTTTGCCAGTTGCTGACTGTAGATCCCCAGAATTTTGAGCAAATGTAGGCAGTAGCAAAGGAATGGTTACAGCATGCCTTGAGCAAGAACCAGTGCTGTGTTTGCTTCAGGTCTAACCCATCACAGTCATGGGGACAGTGGGCACACAGGTGCTTATGTCACTCCACCCCAAGCTCCCAGTAGCTCAGAACACAGAGACTCTGTTCTTTTGGAAAAAAATAAAGGAACAAAACAATAGTCTCTCCCTGGTAATCCAGGAAATTTTTATGGATCTTGTCCAAGACCATCAAGGCAGTACCTCTGTGACTCTGCAAGAACCATAGCGTTACTGGGCTTGGGGTCCATCGTAAAGTAGATGGAGCTAAGATCACAACATTCAAGTTTTTGCAAATATCTGGAAATTCTTTCAAAGAAGAATGGAGTAGAAAGAAGCCTAAACTGAGAAGATGACAATAAAGATCTTACTTCAATACACAGACACAGAAAAATATCTACAAGTATCAAGAGAAGACAGGAAAACATGACCTAACCAAGTAAACTAAATAAGGCACTAGAGACCAATTTTGGAGAAACAGACATTGGTGACCTTTCAGACAGAGAATTCAAAATAGTCGTGCTGAGGAAACTGTAAGAAATTAAAGGTGATACAGAGAAAAAAATCAATAAAGTGATGAAATACTTAAAAAAATAAAAAGAAATTCTGTAGCTTAAAATGCAAGCAACAAAAAATGCATCAGAGTATTTTAATAGAAAATGTGATCAAAAAAAAGTAAGAATTAGTGAGATTAAAAAGAGGCTATTTAAAAAGACAGTCAGAAAAGAAAAAAAAGAGCCTATTTGAAAATACAGTCAGAAAAGACAGAACAAACGAACAAACAAAAAAACAGAATGAAAAACAATGAAGGGTGCCTACAGGATCCAGAAAACAGCCTCCAAAGGGCAAATCTAAGAGATATTGGCCTTAAAGAGGAGATAGAGGAAAAGATAATGGTGGAAAGTTTATTCAGAGAGAAAATAACAGAGGACTTCCCAAATTTAGGGGAAAGATATCCATATCCAAGTATAAGAAGGTTACAGAACATAAAGCAAATTTAACTCAAATCAGACTCTCACAGGGCATTTAATAATAAAACTCTCATAGGTCAAGGATAGAAGATCCTAAAAGCAGCAAGAGAAAAGAAACATATAACACACAATAGAGCACCAATACATCTGGCAGCAGAATTTTCAGTGAAAACCTTAGAGGCTGTGAGAAAGTCTCATGACATATTTAAAATGCTGAAGAAAAGCAAAACCAAACAAAAGAAAATAAAAACTTTTACCCTAGAATAATATATCAGGAGAAATTATCCTTAAAACATGGAGAAGAAATAATGCCGGGCGCGGTGGCTCACGCCTGTAATCCCAGCACTTTGGGAGGCCGAGGCGGGTGGATCACAAGGTCAGGAGATCGAGACCACGGTGAAACCCTGTCTCTACTAAAAATACAAAAAATTAGCCGGGCGCGGTTGTGGGCGCCTGTAGTCCCAGCTACTCGGGAGGCTGAGGCAGGAGAATGGCGTGAACCCGGGAGGCGGAGCTTGCAGTGAGCCGAGATCGCGCCACTGCACTCCAGCCTGGGCGACAGAGCAAGACTCCGTCTCAAAAAAATAAAATAAAATAAAATAAAAAATAAAAAAAACATGGAGAAGAAATAAAGACTTTCTTAGACATACAAAGGGTGAGGAATCGCATTAACACCAGACCTGTCCTACTAGAAATCGTAAAGAAAGTACTTCAATCAGAAAGAAAAGAACATTAATAAGAAATAAGAAATCCTCTGAAGGTATGAAACTCACTGAATATGCTAAGCACATGGAAAAACAGATTGGTTAATACTGTAACTCTGCTGTGTAAACTAGTCTTAAGTAGAAAGATGAAAGACCAAAAAATGACCCAATTAAAAATAACTATAAGTGCTTTTCAAGACATAGACAGTATAATAAGATTTTTAAAGTAACAAGAAAAAGCAGGAAGATTAAGTTAAGGCATAGAGTTAGCATTATTATTATTATTTTTATTATTATTATTTGCCTTGTTTGCTTATGGAAACACTGTTAAGTTGTTATCAGTTTAAAAAAAAAATAGTTTTGCAAGCTTTATGGTAACCTAAAACAAAAAAACATATAAATACAATGGATACACAAAAAAATAAAAAGCAAGAAATCAAATTATATCACCAGAGAAAACAATCTTCACTAAGAGGAAGATAGTAATAAAATGAAGAAATAGAACATCACAGAAAAATAGAAAATGAATAACAAAATGGCAGTAGTAAGTTCTTACTCATCATTAATAACACTAAATGTAAATGGATTAAACTCTCCAATCGAAAGACATAAAGTGGCTCTGAATGGATGAAAAACAAGACTCATTAAGTTGTTGTCAACAAGAAAAACACTTCACTTGTAAAGACACACATAAAATTAAATAAAGGGAAGGAAAAAGATATTCCATGTCAACAGAAACTGAAAAAGAATACAAGTAGTTATATTTACAGCAAACAAAATAAATTTGAAGACAAATGCTGTAAGAAGAGACAAAGAATATCACTATATAATAATAAAGGGGTCAATTCAGAAAGATGATATAAAATTTTAAATATATATGAACCCAACACTAGAGCACTCAGATATATAAAACAAATACTATCAGAATTAAAGAGAGAAATAGACTCCAGTACAATTAAGGGAGGAAACCACCCCTCATATTGAGCCCATGGAGATAAGAGAGTCAAAAGATGGTTATAAAAAGCTGGGAAAGGTAATGTGATTGGAATGGGAAAGGTAATGTGATTGGAATGAGAAGGAGGTGAGGATAGTTAATGTGTGCAAATAACAGTTAGAATACATGAATGAGACCTAGTATTTGATAGCACATCACAGTGACTATAGTCCATAATAATTTAATTGTATATCTTAAAATAACTAAAAGAATATAATTTGATTGTAACACAAAGAATAAATGCTTGAGGACATGGATATTTCATCTACCATTATGTGATTATTATGCATTGCATGACTATATCAAAATGTTTCATATATCCCATAAATATATACACCCACTTTGTCCCCATAAAAATTAAGAGTAAGAAAAAGAAAAAAAAAAAAAAAAAAAAAAAAAGAGAGAGAAATGCATAATTTCCCCAAAACAGTTCTAGTCCCAAGAATTTCTCAGGGCTAATATACCAATTTACACGTTGTTTTTTCCTCCCATTTGCTCCTTGTTTCTTTGTTTCACAAATATTCTTTTCTAGATCTGATTCAGCCACCAACATCCACTTCTTTATATGGACATCTCTTGGTCTATCTTACCTATCTGACCTACGTCTTACTTAGAATTCCACACATCACCCTGAACAAGTGCTAAGTTTCAGCTTTGTATAAACAAGCAGTCATACATGTTTAATTAGTACATGAGTATCAGAAAATATACACAGTGTTGTCAGGAAAAATAGTTTTGGACCAGTTGTACAATGCACATAAGATTTCTAAATCTATATTCAGAAAGAAATGAAACAAAACAATTTTTCAGTCAAGAATTCTCTGCATTTAATAGTGTTGTGCTTCTCATTTTCTGATCATTCTCTTCTTCTCTACTATGTGTGATATGCTTTGGTTAGCTGCTTTTTCTAAAAAATAGCCACCCAGAAGAGTAATTTCTAATCATCCTGAGAATTTACAGTGACAAATTTAAAGAATTGGTAGTAGCAGAGTCATCAATCTTAGATGCCATGTAATGATTTTATTGAAGCCTAAACACTTGAATAGTTGTACCATGGTAGCTGAAGGAACCAAAAATAATGACAAGTAACAATGAAAACAATAAAATCTTTACACATAATTTGTACAAGATTTTAATTAACCGAATATGCTCCAACCTTAACATTAACCACAAGAAGGTATTGTAATATTAATATGAATTGCGCTTTTGAGTGTGTGTGTATTTACAGAATGTTTATATATATTTGCTCAACATAAGAAAATATTTGTGAACATATTATTTTTAAATTTTTTTTATTATGCTTTAAGTTCTGGGATACATGTGCAGAACATGCAGGTTTGTTACATAGGTATACATGTGCCATGGAGGTTTGCTGCACCCATCACCCTGTCATCTACATCAGGTATTTCTCCTAATGCTATCCCTTCCCTAGCCCCCACCCCACAACAGGCCCCAGTGTGTGATGTTTCACTCCCTGTGTCCTTGTGTTCTTATTGTTCAACTCCCACTTATTAGTGAGAACATGTGGTGCTTGGTTTTCTGTTCCTATGTTACTTTGCTGAGAATTATGGTTTCCAGTTTCATCATGTCTCTGCCAAGGACATGAACTCATCTTTTTTTATGGCTGCATAGTATTCCATGGTGTATATGTGCCACATTTTCTTTTTCCAGTCTATCATTGATGGGCATTTGGGTTGGTTCCAAGGCTTTGCTATTGTGAACAGTGCCACAGAAGGCTTCAGTAAAGTTTTAGAGCACAAAATTAATGTAGAAAAAAATAGCAGCATTACTATATAGCAATAAGATTCAAGCTGAGAACTAATTTTTTTAAAAAATCTCATTTTTAATAGCCAAAAAACTGAAATATGTCTAACTGAGGAGGTGAAGGATCTCTATAAGGAGAACTTCAAAATGGTGCTGAAAATATCAGAAATGACACAAATAAATGGAAGAATATTTCATTCTCATGGATTGGATGAGTTAATATCATTTAAAATAGCCATACTTCCCAAAGCAATCTACCAACTCAATACTATTCTTCTCAAACTACTGAAGTCATTTTTCACAAAATTAGAAGAAAAACTATTCTAAAACTTATATGAAATAAAAAAGATCCCAAGTAGCCAAAGCAATCTCAAGCCAAAAAAAGTTCCAGAGGATACACATATCATAATACCTGAATTCAAACTATACTACCAGACTACAGTAACCAAAAAAGCATGATACTGTTACAAAAACAGGCATATACACCAATAGAACAGAATAGCGAACTTAGAAATAAAGATACACATCCATAGCCATATGATATTTGACAAACTCAACAAAAATAAGCAATGAGGAAAGTACTCGCTATTCAATAAATGGTGCTGTTATAACTTGTGGGGTTTTATGTATGTATGTATGTATGTATGTATTTATTTATTTATTTATTGAGATGGAGTCTCACCCTATTGCCCGGGCTGGAGTGCAGTGGCGCAGTCTCAGTTCACTGCAACCTCTGCCTCCCAGGTTCAAGTGATTCTCCTGCCTCAACCTCCCGAGTAGCTGGGACTACAAGCACATGCTACCACACCTGGCTAATTTTTGTATTTTTAGCAGAGACGATGTTTCACTATGTTGGCCAGGCTGGTCTTGAAATCCTGACCTTGTGATCTACCCACCTCTGCCTCCCAAAGTGCTGGGATTATAGGCATGAGCCACAATGCCTGATCAGTGCTCTGATAACTTTCTATCTATATTTAGAAGAACATAGCTGGATTCCTACCAATCATGTTATACAAAAATGAACTCAAGATTGCTTGAAAACTTAAAAGTACAAACTGAAGTTATAAAAATCCTGGAAGAAAACCTAATAAATATTATTTTTGATAACAGCTTTGGCCTGTAATTTATGGCTAGTCCTCAAAAGCAATTCTAACAAAACAAAAAATTGACAAGCAGGACTTAATCAAATTAAAGAGCTTCTGGACAGTAACAGAAAGCAAGATAATCTATCAAGGGAGTAAATAGACACCTATAGAGTGGAAAAAAAACATTTGCAAACTACGCATCCTAGAAAGCTCTCATATACAGAATCCATAAAGAATTTTTTAAAAATCAATATGCAAAAAACACCCTTATTAAAAAATGGGCAAAGAACATGAACAGATATTTCACAAAGGAAGACATATAATCTGCCAACAAATATATGAGAAATGCTCATCATCACTAATTGTCAGAAAAATGTATATTAAAGCCACAATGAGATATCATCTTATATGAGTCAGAATGACTTTTGTTAAAAAGTAAAAATATACAGGCTCTTTTTTGTATAGTCAAGACAACCCTAAGCAAAAGGAACAAAGCTGGAAGCATCACACTACCTGACTTCTAACTATACTACAAGGCTACAGTAACCAAAACAGTACAGTACTGGTACCAAAACAGATATATAGACCAATGAAACAAAACAGGTCCCTCAGAAATAACACAACACATCTACAACCCTCTGATCTTAGATGAACCTGACAAGAACAAACAATGGGGAAAGGATTCCCTATTTAATAAATGGTGTTTGGAAAATTTGCTAGTCATATGCAGAAAACTGAAACTGGACCCTTTCCTTACACCTTATACAAAAAATTAACTCAAGATGGATTGAAGACTTAAACGTGATACCTAAAACCATAAAAAACCCCAGAAGAAAACTTAGGTAACACCATTCAGGACATAGGCATGGACAAAGACATCACAACTGAAACACCAAAAGCAATAGCAACAAAAGCCAAAATTGACAAATGGGATCTAATTAAACTAAAGAGCTTCTGCACAGCAAAATAAACTATCGTAAGGGTGAACAGGCAACCTACAGAATGGAAGAACTTTTGAAATCTATCAATCTGACAAAGGGCTAATATCCAGAATCTACAAGGAACTCAAATTCACAAGAAACAAAAACAAAAACATCAAAAGGTGGATGAAGGATATGAACAGACACTTTTCAAAAGAAAACTTTTATGTGATTAACAAATATATTTTAAAAAGCTTGTCATCACAGGTCATTAGAGAAATGCAAATCAAAACCACAATGAAATATCATCTCAGGCCAGTTAGAATGGCGATCATTAAAAAGTCAGGAAACAACAGATGCTAGAGAGAATGTTGAGAAATAGGAACACTTTTACAATGTTGGTGGGAGTGTAAATTAGTTCAATCATTGTGGAAGACAGTGTGGCAATTCCCAAGGATCTAGAAACAGAAATACCATTTGACTCAGCAATCCCCTTACTGGGTATATACCCAAAGGAGTATAAATCATTCTACTATAAAGACATATGCACACGTATATTTATTGCAGCACTATTCACAATAGCAAAGCCTTGGAACCAACCCAAAGTGGCCTAGTTCACTTGTTTTTTTCATTTTAGTTATTTCTTTTCTTCTGCTAGTAAAATAAAATTCAATTGTATATCTATGCTCTATTTTCCTTAGTCATCTATTGATGGATGCATAGGTTAATTCTATATATTTGCTATGATTAGTACTGTCATAAATGTATGAATGTAGGTATCTTTTTGATAAAATGATTTATTTTCCCTTTGATAGATACTCAGTAGTGGGATTGCTGAATTGCATGATAGTTCTATTTTTAGTTTTTTGAGAAAATTTCATGCTGTTTTCCACAGACAGTATACTAAATTACATTTCCACTATCAGTATATCAGTATTCTCTTTTTTGCTGCATCCTTCACAAACATCTGTTATCATTTGGCTATTAAATAGTAGTAGCCATTCTGCCTGATGTAAGATGTTATATTGTTGTGTTTCAATTTGCATGTATCTGATGATTAGTAATGCTGATTATTTTTTTCATATACTTGTTGGCCATTTTTATGTCTTCTTTTGAAAACTGTATTTTGCTCACTTTTTATTGTGCATTTGTTATTGTTGCTGCCATTGAGTTGAGTTTCTCATAAATTCTGAACATTAGTCCCTTCTTAGATAAGATAGTTTGCAAATATTTTCTCTTTCGCAGGTTGTCTATTTATTCTGGTGATTTATTTATTTTTGTCATGCAGAAGCTTTTAGTGTAGTTAAGCCCCATTTTTCCATTTATATTTTTGTTACGTGTGTTTCTGTGATCTTAGTCATAAATTATTTGCCTAGACCAATCTCCATAAGAGTTTTCCTAAGATTTTCTAACTACCTACTATTTTATCTCAAGGAACTAGAAAAACAAGAATAAACCAGGCCCAGAACTACCAAAGGGGAATAAGTAACAAAGATTAGAACACAATACGAAATATTAAGGAAATGAAAAGTTGCTTCTTTGAAAAGATGAACAACACTGATAAACTTCTAGCTAGATTAATCAAGAAAAGAAGAGGGAACATCCAAATGAACAGGATCAGAAATGAAAAAGGAGGCAGCGCAATTGATGCCACATAAACAAAATGATTATCAGAGACTCTTATGAACAAGTATACACCTACAAACTGGAAACTACAGAAAACGGATGAACTTCTAAGAATATACACCTTCCCAAGCCTGAACCAGGAAGAGATAAAAATGCTGCACAGGGTGGGCATGGTGGCTTACACCTATAATCTGATAACTTTGGGAGGCCAAGGCAGGTGGATCACTTGAGGTCAGGAGTTTGAGACCAGCCTGGCCAACAGGGTAAGGCCCTGTTTCTACTAAAAGTACAATAAATTATCTGCATATGGTGGCAGATGCCTATAATCCTAGCTACTCAGGAGGGTGATACACAAGAATAGCTTGAATTTGGGAGGCATGGGTTGCAGTGAGCCAAGATCATGCCACTGCACTCCAGCCTGCATGACAGTGTGAGATTCTTCTGAAAAAAAGAAAGAAAAACAAAATCATTAATAGATCAATAATCAATAGCAATATTGAATTAGTAATAAAAAAAAATCTTATCCCACCAAAAAAATCCCCAGACCAGAAGCATTCACAGCTGAATTCTAACAAAATTACAAAGGAGAACAAGTACCAATCTCTCTAAAGCTCTTCCAAATATCGATGAGAAGAGCATTCTTCCTAATTCATTCTGCAAGGTCAGCATTAGACTGATACCAAAACCAGACTAGACATACAACAAAAAAGAAAACTTCCATATTGTAACCTGCTTCAATACTTCATTCATTGAATGATTGCACTCCAATTTGTTTACCTATTTGTAAATTAATGGACATGTGGGTTGTTTGTACCTTTTGCCTATTTTGAATAATATGCAGGTACAAGATTCTATGTGGACACATTTTTTAAATCCATATTTGATATTACAGGGAAGTGAAATTGCTATGTCATATGTTAATTCTGTACTTATCATTTTGAGAAACCACAAAATGGTTTTCCACAGTAGCTAAGTGATTTTACATTCTTTTCAGCAGTTTAATGACATTTCTATTCTTCCATATACTCTCCACTGCTTACAATTTCATTTTTTTTAAGGTCTTACAGTGAATGTAAAATGGCATCTTATAGTGGTTTGGATTTGCATTTTATTAATGAGAAATAATGTTGAATATTTTTCATATACTTATTGGCAATCTGTGTGTATTTTTAGAGAAATGCTTGTTCAATTATTTTTCTCATGTTTTAATCAAGATGTTTGCACGTTTGTGATTTTGTGGTATTCGTGCTGTAGAAATTCTTTATACATTCTGGATGATAAACTCTATATTTTATTTGCAAATATTTTCTTCTATTCAACATGGTTTTTTTCACTTTTTTTTTCAACTTTTATTTTAGGTTTGGTGTGCACATGTAGGTTTGTTATATGGGTAATTGTGTGTTACTGAGGTTTGGTATATGAATTATCTTATTATCCAGGTATTGAGTATAGTTATGAATAAGTAGTTTTTAACACTTGTCTCCCTCCCATTCTCCCCACTCTGATAGTCTACAGTGGACATTGTCTATTTTTACCATCTTTATATCCATGTGTACCCAGTGTTTAGCACCACTTGTAAGTGAGAACGTGTGGTATTTGCTTTTCTGTTCCTGCATTAATTCCCTTAGAACAGAGTGTCCAATCTTTTGGCTTCTCTGGACCACACTGGAAGAAAAAGAATTGTCTTGGGCCACAAATAAAATACACTAACACCTTAGATAGCTGATGAGTTAAAAAATAAATCATAGAAAAAAATTTTTATAATGTTTTAAGAAAGTTTATGAATTTGTGTTGGGTTACATGCAAAGCTATCCTGGCCTGCATGTGGCCTGTGGGCCCAGGTTGGACAAACTTGCCTTGAAACAATGGCCTCTAGGTGCATCTCTGTTGCTACAAATAACATGATTTTATTCTTTTTGTGGCTGCATAGTATTCCACAATGTATGTATATCGCATTTTCTTTATTCCGTCTGCTGTTAATGTGTTGCTAGGTTGATTCCATGTATTTACTATTGTGAATAGTGTTTCAATGAACATAAAAATGTATGTCTTTTTGGTAGATGAATGCGTTTTCCTTGGATATATATTCAGTAATTGTATTATTGGGTTAAATTGTAGTTCAACTTTTAGTTCTTTGTGAAATCTACAAAATTCTCTCCAAAGGGGCTGAAAGAATGTACAATCCACCAACTGTTCATGTGTCCACTATTCTCTGCAGCCTGGTAAAGGTCTGTTATTTACTTTTTAACAGAAACCATTCTGATTCATGTGAAATAATATCTTACTGTGATGTTGAACATTTTTCTTATGTTTGTTGGTAACTTGTGTGTCTTCCTTAGAGAAGTGTCTGTGTTTTGTCCACAATTTAATGGTTTTATTTATTTTTTTACTTGTTGGGTGAGTTCCTTATAGACTCTGTGTATTATGCCTTTCTCAGATAGTTTGTGAACATTTTTGCCACATTCTGTAAAGAGTCTGTTTACTCCCTTGATAATTTTCCTGGCTATACAAAAGTTCTTCAGTTTAATTAGTTCCAACTTAACCAATTTTTGTTTTGTTGCAATTGCTTCTGAGACATTAGACATAAATTCCTTGTCAAGGCCAATATTGAGAAAGGTATTTCCTAGGTTTTCTTCTAGGATTTTATAGTTTGAGTTTATACAATTAAATCGTTAATCTATAGTGAGTTAATTTTTGTGTATGGTAATAGATAGAGGTCTACTTCCATTCTTTTACATATAGATATTAAGTTATCCCAGCACTCTTTATTGAATAGGGGATCTTTTCCCCATTTCTTACTTTTTGTTGATTTTGTTGAAGATCAGATGGTTGTAGGTGTGTGCCTTTATTTCTGAGTTCCCTATTCTATTCCATTTGTCTATGTCTGTGCTTTTACCAGTCTCATACTGTTTTGGCTATTGTAACTTTGTAGTACAATTTGAAGACAGGAAATGTGGTACCTCCAGTTTTGTACTTTTTGCTTACTGATACTTTGGCTATCTGGGCTCTTTGTTGGTTCCATATTAATTTTGGAATAGTTTTATCTAATGATGTGTAAAACGACTATATTCAAAATAGTCTCTTAATATCTTTTGCATTTATATGTGATTGGCTGTTATATCACCTTTATTGTTTCTGCTTGTGCTTATTTGAATCTTCTCTTTTTTTCTTGTTAACTTAGCAGTTGTCTCACAATCTTTTCTTTTGGAAAATGAGCTTTAACTTTTGATGATTCTTTTTATAGCTATTTACTTATCAATTTCACTGAGCTCAAATTTTTGCCCTTGTTTTTTTGTCTGCTAGCTTTGGAGTAAGTTTGTTCTTGTTTTTCTAGTTCCTCTAAATGCAATGTTAGGTCATTAATTTGAGGTCTTCTTCATATAGGCATTTCTTGTTTTAAACTTTTAACATTGCTTTGGCTGTATCTGAGAGATTTGGGTTTTTTTTTTTTTTTTTTTTTTTTTTTTTCCTGATTTTATTTACTTCTGAGAATTTGAATTTATTCCCTAAATTTATTTTGTATGCAAAAATCAGTCAGGAGCAACTTGCTTAATTTCCATGTAATTGTGTTGTTTTCAGGGATCTTGGTATTCATTTCTAATTTTATTCTACTGTGGTTGAAAGTATGGTGATATAATTTTGATTTTTTGCATTTATTGAGTATTGACTTATGCTGAAGAATCTGCTTGATCTTAGAGTATGTTGTATGTGCAGATAAGAAAAATATATATCCTGTGGTTAATGAATGGACTGTTCTGTAGATGTCTATTAGGTCCAATTGATCTAGGGCCAAATTTAAGTCCAGAATTTCTTTTTAGTTAGTGTTGTTAGTGTTTTGCCATATTATCTATTATTGTGTATCTTTGCAAGTTTTTCACAGGTCTAGAAGTGTTTCTTGTATAACTCCCTAGGTACTCCAATGTTTGGTCCATATATATTGAGAGTAGTTAAGTCATCTTGTAGTATTGAACCCTTTATCATTGTTACAGGAAGCCAAAAGAAATTACTTAGGCAGACACTTAGGATAAAGTGAGTCCCCAGCAGAAAACTTTCCTTCTAACAAAAAGCAGCTTGGAGATATCTCCCTTTCTAATTTCATGCACTTCAAAGAGATCACTTCTCTTCTAACAAAGAGCAGACTGCAAATCACAGATAAACAGCTGGGGCACAGAAAGAGGAGAAGGAGTCTCCTGGATAATCACCAAATTTCACACTTACACAATGGTCCCCAGTAAAAGAGTGGGCCTTAATAAGCACATTCCTTCCCCTTTAGGGGCGCCAAGATAGGAAAGCTAAAAGTAGACTGGGGGTTGGGGGCAGGGATTCCTGCACCTGCAAGGAGATGTCTGGAAACAGACACAGAAACTCTCCCTCCCAGATAAGCAACACAGACTAAAATTCCCATTAAAAACTCTACTCTATGCAGATAGCACACCTGGTCCCAACTAAATTGTTGGACTCTTAAGAGGATGTGACATCCCCTCCTCACTAGCCTCCTCCTCGCCAGCCTTACTACAACTTGGAAACCCATTCAGGACCCCATTTTGTGATGGAGAGCTTTTCTTTTCTTTTTTTTTTTTTTGTTTTTTGTTTTTTTTGTTTTGTTTTGTTTTTCTTTCCTATTAAATTCCTGCTCCAAACTCACTCCGTGTGTATTTGTGTGTATGTGTCCATGACCTCAATCTTCTTGCACATAAGACC
This sequence comes from Macaca mulatta, assembly GCF_049350105.2. Lineage (NCBI taxonomy): Eukaryota > Metazoa > Chordata > Mammalia > Primates > Cercopithecidae > Macaca > Macaca mulatta. Next base: position 69,497,556 of record NC_133410.1, read on the forward strand.
GAGAATCTTTGTATTTACCCCAGACAACAAGGCTGCTTCATCATTATGCACTAGCATTTTGTACTTTTGTACTGTTGTTGGTTTAAAGTCTATTGTTGGTTGGTGCATCATTCTTTGAAACTGCTGAAAATAAGCCCCAAGTCTCTCATGACTGGTAGGTCTGCTGAGAAGTCTGCTGTTGGTCTAATGGAGTTATTTTTGTATGTGATCTGACCCTTCTCTCTATCTGCATTTAAGGTATTTTTCTTTAGCATTAATCTTAGTCTGGTGATTATATACCTTGGTGATGTTCATTTTGTATAGTGTCTGTAGGTGTTCTCTAGATTTCTTGTATCTGGGTGCCTACTTCTCTTGCAACATTAGGAAATAAAAAATATATATTTCCTGTAATATGTTTTACAGATAATTCTTCTCCATCTCTTTCAGGAATGCTAACAATTTCTAGGAATGGCAGCTTTACACCGTTCCATATTTCTCAGAAACTTTGTTCAATTTTTAAGATTCTTTAATTTTTTTCATATTGGTTTGCCTTGGTTAATTTGAAAGCCTGATCTCTAAGCTCTGAAATTCTTTCTTCTGTTCAGTCTAGTGTATTGATAAAGCTTTCTATTGCATTTTGAAATTCCTTAAATGAGTTTTTTTTTAACTCCAGTAGCTCAGATTAGTTTCTTTTTAAAATATTTACATTTTCCCTTATTTATTATACTGTTTTACAGGTTTCTTTGTGTTGATTTTCAATATTATCTTGGATATCACTGAGTTTCACTGCAATACATGCTTTGAATTCTTCATCTGTTATCTCAGTGCCTCCATTTTTACTAGGGACTATTGCTGGAGAGCTACAAAGCCTTTGGTGGTATCACAAATTAAGATTCTTTAATGTGACAAAAATTTTACACTGGTTCTTTCTCATCTGGAGAGGACTGTGTTGGGTAGGATCTTTTGACTTTGCTTCTACATTCCTATGCACTTCCGTCAGTGGGTTTTCTAGTAGGCTGTGGACTTTGACCTACTGACCAGTAGATAGTGTTTTCAGGTGAAATCCAGCTGCCACAGAAGCAGAGTGGTATAGACTTAGTGTTTATTTACCATGAGGTGTTCTCTGTTGTCTCAGGTGAAGGGCTGGATAGTTGGATGCCTGGTGTCTTGAGCTTCTTTTGCGGGGTAAGCAGGACACAGTTGGGCAGAGCTGAAGCCCCTGGCTTGCCCATGAATATCCCAGGGCTGAACACAGGCACCAGTCCTGATGAGGGTGGTTGAAAGGAGCTCCTGGTGAACTGCACTGAGGTCTCTGAAGTGGAAGAGGTAAGGGGACTCTGCAATGGCTCCTTATCCTAAATAGGCAGAAACATGATCTGTTTTTCTGTTTCAGGGCTTATGACTCATAATTTTGGTAGATATTTGCAGCTATAAAATTCTATGTGATCCTGCTTTGGCTTTACTTCACAGTTTTTGAATGTTGGCTTCTTGTTTTCATTTATCTCAAAGTATTTTTTAATTTCTCTTGTAAATTTTTAATTGGATCAATTGGTTGTTTAAGGATGTGCTGTTTATCTTACAGGGATTTGTTGAGTTTTTAGTTTTAATTACATCATTCCTTGGACATTGAATTGTGGTCAGATAGTATCTTTTGTAAAATTATAATATGTTTAAATGTATTGAGAACAGCTTTTTGTCCTAATACATGGTCTATCTTGGAATGTTCCGTGTGTACTTTAGAAGAATTCTCATATTCTGCTATTCTTAGGTAGAGAGAGAGTTCTATATAGACTTGTAAGTTCTAATTGTTTTATAATGTTAGTCAGGTTCTCTATTTTTGTATTGAGCTTCATTCTTGGTGCTATATTCACTATTGGAAGTGAGGTATTAAAGTCTTCAAATGTTATCGCAAAACTATGTATTTCTTTAAAAAATTCTGTCAATTATTGCTTCATATACTTTGGGGTTCTATTGTTTGATGTATGTATGTTTATATTTGTTATATGATGTTTATGAATTGACAGTTGACACTTTTTTCAATATATATATTGTTCTTTTTGCCTTTTGTAACAATTTTTGCTTTAAAGTATATTTTGTCTAATATTAATAATATATTCCCCAGCTCTTTGATTAGTATTATGTAATATTTCTTCTTTAATTTTATGCTTATATTTCTTTAAGTCTAAATTAAGTCATTCTGTCATATAAAGTAATTAGAGAATTTTAAAATATTATTTGGTTAAATTGGTTAGAAATTTTTGTTAATTAGATTCGTCTTTCTCATGCATGATGGCTAATTTTATGTGTCAATTTGGCTAGGATACATATAATGTCAAGCTTTCATTCAAATACCAATCTAGACATTGCTGTGGAGGTATTTTTAAGATATGATTAACATTTAAATTAGTAAACTTTGTCTAAAGCAGATGGTCCTCTACAGTGTGGATAGGTCTCATTCAATCAAGTGAAAGTCTTAAGAGAAAAGATTTAGACCTCTTAAGGAAAAATAATTCTGCCTCAAGACTGTATTTTGATTCTAAATTGCTATATCAACTTTTCCCTGGGTCTCCAGCATGCCAATCTGTCCTTGAGATTTTGAATTTTCCAGCCCTATAATATGACAAGCTAGTTCCTTAAAAGAATCTCTCTCTCTCTCTCTTTCTCTCTCTCTGTTTGTGTGTACACTATACATACACACACACACACACACACACACACACACACACAAATACACAAATAAAATACATTGTTTTATTTACTGCACAGCAGTTACTTGGTTGTAATGCTAATTTACCCAACTCCTTTCCAGGAACAGCTTTCCATACCCCAAACACTACAAGAAATATTATTTGCCAAGTGCAGAGTGTAAGGTTTCATTCTTTCCCTAAATAAATTTGTATTAGTTATAGCAATATCAATTTGTAAACCATGAGCAATTAGTGAAGAATGAAAAGTGATATTTTGAATCCACATTGTCTTGGTAAAGAACATCAAATACAATTTTAAAAGACTCCCAGCATACTGAACGTGTTCCCATTTGATTACTCTGGCAAACACTTTTATTCATATGGAAAATCATATGTGTAAATTAATATCAACTAAATTCTTGAAGGATTTCACATTACAAGGCACTAAAAAAGATTGCATTAAATACTGCTTATTTTTATGTGAAGAAACAGAAAATGAATCATTTGGAAGAAATGAATTTATACTCATTTTGGGGTTAAACTATCTACAGCCCTATAATCACTTGAATTTAAATGGACTGACATTTCCTGTTTATCCAACTCTTTAATAGCAATATAAAGTTACAGATCACAATACTGTTTGTTTGTTTGTTTGTTTGTTTGTTTGTTTTTTTATCAGAAGCAGAAAACACATTTTCTGAATCTTAGGGTAAATCAATTTCAAAAAGGCTTCAGTGTTATTTTTACTTCTATCTTAAAAAATGATTTAAAATTTATAACTGCTATCCACTATCTTCTGCTTTTACCAGCCTACCCATTCCTAATGGTGGTAAACATACGAATTTTTATATCTTCTATTCATTATGAACCATCCATTTATCACTTATTACAAATGGTCTTGAATGAATCTTTTATATTTTATATACAAACTTACTCAAGTTCCAAACTCTTGCATTTAAAATTGCTCAATATAATTACACTTCTTTTTACTTAAAACCTGCAAAGTGGAACAGGTGTAAGTGTTTCAGTTCACAAAATGCTTTTCTTATTTATGGCTCATGACTGTCTACATGGTGCATTATTTTCTTTCCTCAGATGATTCTATAAAGTGTATTGAATCAGTTTATTTTAACCAATACAAAATGAAATAAACAAGAATACTTAGTAAAAAATTCATTAAATCTTTTAATAAAAATTTAATAAATACACACTCAACCACTGCAGACAGATAGGGACTAAATTCAAAACAATTTAACCATACAGCTATTTCTAAAAAAGAAATATCTATTTACAACTTGACTAAGACTAGTCAATAAAGTAATATTGAGTACTTTGATATTACTAACCAAAATTGCAGAAATAAGAGTTAATTAGTGTTAAAACATTTTCACAACTAATGAAACATTTCAATACATTATACTAATGGTAAACTCATTGTTCATGGAAAGTTATCCTTACATATGTTTTCTAGGAACAATAGCATTTCAAATTTTCTAATTTAGCATATTTTTTTCCCAGAAAAATACTTGGCACACTAAAACGGTTTAACATTTTATCAGAGCTCATATATACACTAATTGAAAATACCCAAATCTCCTGAAGGAATCCTGAAGAATATGCTTTTTATAAATTATAAGATGTTATAGGCAGATCAAAATGTAAATTTAAACAAAATAAAACAAATACAGAAACCACAAGAAAAACCACTTAATCTAAGCTGCTCTCTCAAAGTAGTCTTTAAAAGAGTTCTGTGTGGAGACAATGAATTAGGTGTATTTTTTGTTACACATTCTTCCCTCCAATCGCTGAACCACACAGGAGGTGAGGGAATGAAAGAAGATCAATCTCATATTTAATAGGATTTTATAGATGGGAAAAAAAAATATTCTTGCAAGCCCTCCTTTCCATTTGTTCTTCATAGAAAATCAAATAACAATAATAAAAATGGTATTTAAAATGGATAAAGAAGATGTAATCAATCAAATGCATCACAAAATTTAAAGAAACAAAACAAAACATAAAATATTGAGGTACGATAAATCATTGAGAAATAAGTGAGGTAATTTATATAGTCACAGACTCATCAAATGTTAGAATTGGAAGATACTTGAAAATATGTTCTGACATGGTTGGATCCGGGTCTTCACACAAATGTCATGTCAAATTGGAATCCTTGGTGTTGGACACTGGGGCTGGAGAGGGATGATTGGATCGTGGGGGTAGTTTCTCTTGAATGGTTTAATAGCATCTTCTAAGTGCTGTTTTTGTGATGAGTGAGTTCTTATGAGATCTGATTGTTTAAAAGTAAGTATTATCTCCCTCAGCTCCTTCCTCATGTGCCAGTCATGTAAGACGTGCCTGCTCTCCCTTTGCATTCCACCATGATTGTAAGTTTCCTGAGCCCTCCATAATTGCCAAGAAGATGGCTAGGATCATGCTTCCTGTATAGCCAGTAGAATCATGAGCCAATCAAGCCCCTTTTCTTTATAAATTCTTCAGTCTCTGGTATTTCTTTATAGCAGTGAGAGAATGGACTAATACATGTTCTTTCACGGATTAGGAAAATTTAACTATATGCTCAATTAAACCTGGTGATTAAATCGATTTTTTAATCTTTTATAAGCAAATATTTTTGGTTATTTTTCGTATTAAAGCACAGAGTAAATAAATGAAATCAGTGCCTACTCTTTAAGGAAAAAGTGGTGGTCATGTTAAGAAAAAGAATACAGGAAAAATTGTTATTTTTCTCTGAAACAAATCCACCAGAAATACTTGTTTTCTGAGTATATTTTATCTCAGAATGTAGTCTTAATTATTTTGAGATCAAGACATACACATTTATCAACTTAAGCCAGGTATATACTTATATAATAAGAAACAACATTCAACAATTGAAAATGAAAAATTAAACATAATTCAGAAAGTACTATAAAACAATGTATTGAATACAATGTGGATAATACAGACTCAAATACTCTGAGAAGATTTACTTTAAGCCCTGATTGAAAGGGGAATGGAGAACACTGGATAGTTCTTCAGTTGGCCTTAGACCAAGTTGATTAGTTCTCCACTCTTTCTTGCTTATTATTCTCAAGAATAACTATAGAATTGATACAGGAGCAGGGAGGCAGGGAAGTGCTGGGTAGAGTAGGGTGGAGGTCCTGGCGAGGATTCCACCTTATGCCCTGTAGGTACGAACCTAAGTGAGGACAAGCATTTCCGTTTTTGTGCCAGAAAAGTTGCCTTTTGACCTGCCACAAACCCATCCTGTGCCCATATAAGCCTGAGACCTTTAAAAGACAAACACAAGTAACTGGACTCGAGAGGAGCTGAAGAGCACACTGATAGACACCAGCAGACACAGGCAGGGCATCGAGGTGGGACAACGTGGAATTCAGCTGGGGGTGGTTGAAGAAAATCTGGCCTCTGTGCAGCCTGTCTCCAGGGGAAGGCCATCTTCCCACTCTATCCCCCTTCTGGCCTCCCCATCCATCTCACTGAGAACTACTCAATAAAACTTTGCACCTATCCTCCAAGTCCACGTGTGATCCAATTTTTTTTCTGGTACTCTAGGGCAAGAACCTGGGATTCAGAAAGTCCTCTCTCATTGCGATATGATAGAGGGTCTAACTGTGCTGATTAACACCAGTTGCCTGCAGATGGCAAAGCAGAAAGCACAAACTGTAACACTCGCCCACTGGGGCTTCAGGAGCTGTAAACGCTCAGTCCTAGACGCTGCGGTGGGGTCTGAGTCCAAAAACGCTCCCAAGCCTTGCCCATCTGCATGCTCCAGCTAGGGGTTTTAGCAGCTGCGCACTAAAGAAACGAGCCACACCCCTGTCGCATGGCCTGTGAGGAAGATCAGGAAACAACTCTGCTGATTTAAGAATGTGCTGGAATGCAACTCCTGAGATAGGGAGGAGCAGCCTGACAGCCCAGGCCTTGTTCCTTTCCCCTCCCGGGAATGTATATTGAGGTAGAGAGAAACTACCTCTAGTCCGAAAAAAATAAAAATAAATAAAAATAAAAATAAACACAGATTTTGTTCCTTTCTCCTCTGGAGGCAAATTGTCCTTCAAGGCTTTACTTGGTGGGTCATGTTGCCCTGAGGTATATAACCCAGGGCAAGCTGCCTTGCAGGACCTCTCACCCGTGATGTAAAGGAAACATGTACGGTTGAGAAACGACCCACCATGGGCAGCTTTCCTGAGCCTTGGGGTATTGGTTCACAATGGATCCTAGGCTGCTGCTTCTGTCCTTTTCTGACTATTTGTAAGAACTAAATCTGTCTCATGATGTATCTTGTTCCATATAAGTGGTTCTGCCTCACCCAGTCAAACAAGTTTGAAAACAGTGCACAGTAAATCTGCTTTAAAAAATTGATACAGTGAGCAGGATGCGGTCTGACAGAAACATAGTTTAATGTTGAAGCAGAGGAGGTGATACACCTTCCCAGTACCCAACCCAGGGTGGAGACATTAGCCTGGAGGTGCAAGTGGTGAACATGCAGTTGGATGTTTCTCCTCAAGCACCTGCAGATGTAAGTGAGCTGGTTACATGGACTGGGGACAGCGAAAAAAAACCATGTGAAAATAGGAGAATAGGCAAGATTATCTGATTATTGGGCACTTATGTTATTGTTCACTTTTAGTGCCAGAGATCTGGGGAAATGAGTACTCGACTAGACCGTCAGGTACCTGAGAGGGAATTAGGCAGAGGTCTTCAAACGGTCCCTAGGGCATCTGATAGGGAACCCACATGCAAGATGAGGACCTACACAGAAAGGGAAACTCAATATCTCTTGGATAGGTGTAGACAAAGTCTACATCTACAAAGATAGGAAAGTCTCATATAGGCGGGTTAATGTGTCTGATAAAGAAATATTACAAATCTAAATGTCTTGGGCTAAATGGCACAGTTAGAAATGGGGCCAAGGTCTCTGGGTACCCAACTAGAGGTCAATGATCCAGTAATCTTGTCAAGGTAAGAAAAGAATGGAAGGTAATTCAGAGTTTTCTGGCATTTTTGGATACTGGAACCCACCTGATAATATTTCCAGGTCCCTTTAGTGGAAAAATTAAACTGATGATATTAGGAAATTTGTGATAAACACAGTGACTCATGGTGCTTATCTACAGAAAACAGAGATGTTTGTGTTGTTTTGGATGTTGGTGACCATGGTTCCCACTGCTAAATGCATTATAGGCATTAACATTTTGGTTACTGTGGCATATAACATTTCTGCTACCTGAGGAGGCATGCACCTTAACTACTAAGAATTTGAGCCATAATAGTGGGGCATAATCTTCTCTTGCCTGATATCTAAGCTACCCAATCCCTAAAGAGTCATTCATCAAAACAGTAATGTGTATTAAATGGAGGATTCGTTTTTAAATGTAGGACTTGGTACAAACTGCCCAGTCATGGCAGTAACAGCCCAGTATAGCTGGTCAAAAAGGTGTTTGAGGCTTTGAGACTAACAATGGACCATCACAGACTAAATGCCAAGGCCATTTGGGTGGGTAGCCAAAACAAGTATTCCAGATACAGTCAAACAAAACATTTAATTCGGGAAGCACCCATTAATAAAAAGAATACTCAACAGCTGGTAGTTCTCTTTGAGTAGTGGATACAAGCACGCAACCCACCTGTTCTTTTGGCCTCTTTAGTCAACGTGACCAACACAGCCACAGAGTTTTAATGGGGCCCCTGATAACAGCAGGTTTTAGAAGCCATTCAACAAACTGCAGCCCAGACACTTTATTTACAACACTTAAAGCCTACTAACCTGATGGAATTACAAGTTTTCTCAGTCCCCTTATGTGATAATTGAAATTTGTAGCAGCAGAAAATTGTCACTAGGTTGCAACAACCTCTCAAATTTTAGACACATAAGTTGCCCCAGGCAGACAGCCCCCAGATATAACCCTATTAAATGGTAACTCCTTGCTTGCTATTGAACAATAGTTGAGACTGATTCTCTTATAGCTGGAGTGTCATATGTGACATGCAACATGAACTGCCCATTCTTACTTGAGTGTTTGTAAAAACCACCAGTAAAATAAGACAGGCTCTACATAGCTCAGTTATCAAATGGAACCAGTACATTCAGGATTAGGCCCAGCCAGGACCTCAAGGGACTAATAGGCTCTGTGAAAAGATGGCTAGCTTATCATAAGGGACTGAGCAACCTGCAGAAGGTGTTGTGGCTCCTCCTGTGACTATCTGAGGCCTAAGATTTACAGACGTGAATCATGATGGTATGGCATGACTAACTGATAACTCTGTGAAATAACAGGTGAATAGGGTCTATTAGGCTGGGCTGCCATCTAGCAGATAAAAAGCTATCTTTTGTCTGAGACTGCAGGTGACCTACTGCCCAGTGGAACAAACAACATGAAATGGTGACGGCCATGCAAGCCATTCCTTAGTACCATATCTTGCTACAATTTTACTGACCCATGGGGCATTGTCAATAGTCTAGCCATATGGTCAAGAGAATGGCAACTGAGTGACTGGACTATTAAAGATTCTGTGTTGGGGATAAGGATTATCACATCAGTTTCCTAACTGGAAGAGACAAACGTATATGACTCATGTAGACACTGGAACTACCACAGCCATTCTTGAGAGGAACTTATATAATGTTTTTTTTGGATACTCCAGGAGACTTCACTCTAACCAAAGAACATTCTTCATTGCCCAAGCAACATGACAAAGGTCACACTCTCATGGAGCACAATGGACTTTTCATATACTCTGTCATCTATGAGCTATAGAAGATTTTAATTTACAAACATCTGAATTATAAAGCAAATGAGAGAAGACATCAGGACAGACTACCAGTGAGATGGAACCCCCTACTCTGACTGGGGCAATATGGACACCAAACATTGCACTCTACTCATGTAAAGAAAACAGGGCACTACAGCTCATGCTGAGCATCAGTGAGCTTAGTGGAGGTAGATGTTGATATGGTTTCAATGTTTGTACCCTCCAAATCTCATGTTGAAATTTTGGAGGTAGGTCCTGATGGGAAGTAATTGGAATCATGGGAGTGGATCTCTCATGAATGGTCTAGCACCAATCCCCTTGGTGATAAGTTCTTGCTCAGTTCATGTGTGATTTGGTTGTTTAAAAGAGTCAGGGACCTCCCCCTACTCTCTGCCTTGCTCCTACTCTCGCCATGTGATACACTGGCTCCTCCTTTATCTTCTGGATAATTGGAAGCTCCCTAAAGTCCTCACCAGATGCAGATAACAGCCTGAAGATCCATGAGTCAAATAAAACATGTTTTCATTACAAATTATTCAACCTCAGTTTTTTTTTTTTTTTTCATACAAACACAAAAACTGACTAACACAGATGTGGACAAGTCAACCACCTGATTATGCTGTGCCAGCAAAATGCCAATCTCAGTGTCTACAATTATTCTTTGTTGTTTTTCCTTTAGAGTGTATGTCTTGGGTGTGGTTTGTGGCTCAGGGTGCTATAGTACCCCAGCAGAGTCCCATAACACTAATCTGGAGGTGATGCTTCTGTAGGGTGCCTCCCATTTATGGGATCTCATAAAAATGGGGGATGCAACTAAGGAATAGCCAGGTGCTAGGTTTCCTCTAGTGTTGCTGAGGGCATGTGATACCTCCAGTCAGTTTAGTGATGCTACTAGACATGTCAAATTTGTGCAAGATGTGACCTCCCTTTATTCATGGACTAGACAATTGAGGCTGAAAGGTCTGAATCAAACAACAAGAGAAAGGGTGCCACCAGAGGTAGTAGCCTTAGAGCAGATACAGACAAACTGGGTTTCCACACCAATTTGGCTCAACTCCTGTGCAATAGGTAGGGAACACCAGAGATGCCAAGAAGAGTGGAAGGTTGAGCACTAGACTGTCAATATGCTTATTTCACAACAATGAGGTAATAAAGGCCTAAAAGCATAACACTTTTGTTAGGCTCTCCCAAGCTGTGGCCACCATGGTTAATCTGACAAAGTGCTGGATCTGTCATCTTAGACCTCCTTTTTTATCAATCAGAGGAAGCAACTTTTCCTTATAGTAATAAATTACAATAGCATTCCTAATGCTGTGTTATACGTAAATCAACAGAACCTAAACCTTGATTTACTGAGTGGAGACCTGGCACCTGCCACATGGGAGGCAACTGGAAGTGTCCTATTTTAACTTACTTGACTCTGTAGCAGAGTGCCATTGCCACAGCTAACAAAGTGTAGTGGGCTAGTACTTTGATGCACCAAGCTTCTTTGATTACATGGAGGAGTGTCCCAGCAATGACAAGAAAAATAAGGACTGGACTGTTTCTAGCTCTCTGTGCAGGGTCTTCATGAACAATATCATATGGGGTGAACTGAATTTATGCAACTCTGTGATCAATGAGACTTGACTTGTAATTGCCAATGTTTTCATACCCATAAATAGATCACTCAGCAGTATAATGAGGAAAGGAGTGCAGTGTGCCTCGATCTCAGTTGAGAGCTACATTTTTCTCCACTTAAGAGGTCAAAGAAGAATTGGATCACTATGACCCTGGGATAGGTCACTGTTTCAGAAAGGCCTGGTCATCCTGCTCATAATGGTAAGTCTCCTGAGCTCAGCAATGTGTATTCTGGCCATGACTTAATGATTCTACATTGGGATTGTGTCAGAGAAAGTGTTATGTCTATATGACAAGACAAATCTCTGCCTCCAGATCTTGGAGGTCAATGGTTCTATGACATGCACTAGCTCTGCTAAGGGAGATATATGGGTCAGGAGATGAATGGCATGACAATTCCCCAGGTGACCTTGGATGGACACATTTGTCTTCCCTGCCTTTCTTGTGGTTCAATGAACTAATTGTAAAATGTGCTGGGAATGCATTATTATAAGATAGGAATAAACTACTTGAGAGTGTCCAGGCTTTGTTATTCTCTCCTGGAAGCAGAAGATCCTTCGAAGCTTTTCACAATATACCACATGACTCCTGAGGACAATGAACCAGAGTGGACTCCTTGTCAGGGTCTCTCAACAGTTGTGCTAGTGGGGCACAAGAAGCTGAGTCTCCATCTGACCCAGGAAGGTTTCTTAAACTGTGAGGGACTAGCTGACAATGGGTCCTAGGCTTCTGTTTGCCCTTGTTACCTACATGGAAGCAACAAATCCACTTCCTGTTACTTGTTGTGTATGAGTGTGTTCTGCCTCGCAAGACAGAGACAAGTTGAAGACGAGTGCACTGTGAACCTTCTTCACAAAGAAACATGTTACTAGCCTCAAATATAAAAACAAATAATTCAAGATGATTAGTCTTATCCATATAAACTAGCTTTGGTCAGATTTCAAAATTAACTTTAAAAAAACACAACCAGAGGCAAAACTTTGCTGCAGAACACAACTACACATGGATATAGATATAGCTGTAGATTGGTAGATATGTCAATATAAATATAATTTTCAAACTCTCCAAATCTCTAAAACAGGGAGCTTTACTGCATCACATGAATTTTCTAAACACGTAACAGTGCTTATAGAAACATCTAAGACATTATCTTATTTATACAACCTGGAAAAATTTCTAAACGTAAAGACTTATTTCCTTCGAGTCTATAAACATTGTATTGCTCTCATTGCTCTCTTCCTCTCACTATATGTAATTTTCAACTGAGAAGTCATGAACACCTGGTATATCCTAAAGCATGTGTGTGCCTTTTCCCCAAAGCTCTCATTTATGGTACTATTACAGAATGCAGTTTACTATTCCTCTTCCTGCAAGCAACTAACAAAAAACATGTGCTCACATTTTTGAATCGAATTGGTTATAGCTACTGTGTCACAGTTTGCTTTTATATTAGATTTCAACCAATTCAATTACACAGGGTGCTCCTTGCTGCCATAGGATGAATGGCAGGACGAAGATGAATGAACACAACTGCCACAAGTGATTGATCCCAACATGCCAGCAGGTTGATTAAAGTGTCTAGAAACAAAATGAAAAATAGTATTCATCTGTAACTACTGGTCAATTTTTAAATTAACTGCAAATTTCATATAAATATCATGCACTGAATTGGATGTTTTAGATATTCTGAGAACATTAAACAAACAACATATATAGATCTGACTAGTTTCTTGGATATTCAAGATAATATTTGTTGTATGTACTCATATTTCTAATATGTATAATGTGGATTTGTCACATAATGATAAAGTGTGTATAATGGCTATGCAGATTTAAGCATAATTCAAGGAAATAAATGGTAATGTATAGAAGTTGGAAATGTTTTTATTTATAAAAGTTGTCATGTATTAATGGGTACTACTACAGAAAAAAAATACTACATTAAATACACGAATGGTTTTCATTAAAAGTGTTCATTATTAGTATTGATATTATTTTATATAATACATACTTTAGATATAGCATGACTACAGTAAATATAATTCTTCAATATTTCAGGGATTATAATTTTTATGATTTTGGAATGCAGAATTCCATGAAAATTGATATAAAGATCTATTATATGACAAAGTGATGTGAATATTTAAAACATATGTTAGAAGTGTAATCCACTACAGATAACTAAAAGCAGATAATGAGTTCATTTATATTGCTTAACAAACAAGTTAAGGGATAAGACAGTTTGGATGTAGTATTGCAGCTCTGCCTTGCTATCAGGGAACCAGGTTCTCCTTCTTTCATTAGGATATGATTTAATTCTCATATTGCTGGAGTCTACTGTACTTCTAGGCCCTACATTCACAATTCTGGCATAAATAAATCAGAAAGACCTAAGTTGTCTTTATTCAAGGTCTTTAAAATATTTATTTGGGAATGTTATCTCTCCTCAGTTTCCTCACCTGAGTGGTCTGAATCTTGGTTTGATCCTAGTGAGTTCTGCTAAGGGCAAAAGACAATAGATTTGAGCATGCTTATAAGAGATTAATTATGAACCTTAACATATTGCATTGATAACCTTATCTTTGAGGGGGCTGGGATTTAAAAATATATATTTAAGTTAATTCAATTTATTTTATTTTTTGCTTTCAAAGTGTCCATAGTTTCTAGGCAGCAGACTGCTTTGCAAAGAGGAAAAAACAAGAAAATCATGGCTTTAGAATAGTTAATGTATCATGTCTACTAGGCTTTAAAAATGTGTGAGTCTACATGGATACAATATAATTTCCAATAATTAAAAAATATAAGGAGTTATAAATGTTATTTATCACATCCTAAAATCATAAATCATATGCCATATGGACTTATTCTTTTACATATACACATATCAAAACAAATCACATTATATCTCATAAATGTATACAATTATGATTCATCAATTATATAATATTAATTTGAAAATATTGAGCAACTGCTTTGTGAATACTATTTTAGTTTTTAGACTATAAGTTTCGAATACAAAGGTGGTTTTCATATAGTAGACCTGCCAACGTTTTTGAAGTGACAGAAAACAAAGAAGGAAGATAATGTGCAATTATAAGTATGGTTAAAAACTATAAATAAAAATATAGAATAAGATTTAAAAGAATAGCAGAAGACCAAATCTGATAGATTATTCAAGTAAGGCCCCTGTAAGGAGATGCTCCTTATACAGAAAAGAATGATGAGAAATGAACCATGCTACTATGTAAAGCACCAGCAAGAAATAAGTAGGGAAAATCTTCTATTATGAAAAGAATTTAGCAACTCTGAGACAATGAAGTCCAATTATGTTGGAATTTAGTGACAATTAAAAGCCTATTAGCTATCAAATATCAATCTTATTATTAATTGTATTAGCAATGCTTCATTTTTAACTGTACACTTTGAAACTGGAACTACTTGTATAATATGGCAAATATATCAAAAGAAATAAGGCAAAGACTAGATACATATTATTTCATGGTTTAACATTAATGTTTTCAAAGACCTTCTAATGAATTTCTTAATGAATGCAATTTTTGAGTTTGTCCTTTGTTTTTGATAGCCATTATTCAAGGAATAACGGGATAGTTATATGTTAAATTGCATAAGTTAATTTCTTAAAACATATTCTTTTTTTTTTTTTTTTTCCAAACAGTGAAAGAGTTTATTGATCACTGGGTGCTGAAATAGGAGATGGGAGGAGACACTGAAATGCATCTCCCTGAGGGGTTCTGGGCTGGGGCTTGTAAAGGGATCCTGGAATATAAAAGGTTGGGAAATTGAGGTTGTTGATTGATGGGTAAGGGGGATTAAATTATAAGGATTTGAAAACTGGATTCCTTGGTGAATCAGCTCCGCGGGGTCCTTCAGATCAGCTAACATCAATGGAGTCTTTCAGACCAGCTGGTGTCAGTGGGATTCTACAGACCAACTGACATCAGTAGATTCATTGGTACGCAAGACATGAAGGACTAACTCAAATGAAGCCTTTGCATTTTATAATGTTCAAATTAATACTTAATCATTATTTAAGGGAAACTTACTCTATGTATTCTGAGGCAGTAGTCACCAAACTCCTATGAGGAAGTAGAAAAGAGAGCAAGCTGACCTCATGATTAATACTGAATGTGCTGCATGATTAGTTTATTTTCATTTCCCCCCATCCTTTCTTCTCTGATTAATTTTATAAAGTTTATGGAGATGGTTTCAGACTGATGAAAATGTCATGGCCAGAAGCTTATAGAACCCTACTCCTATGTTTCCTCAATATTCATAAATTCAATGTTCAAGGCAACTTTTTAAGAAAGCAAGACAGTTGCAAGTCTCCCATAAATAATAAATCTAATTTTTTTTTTTTTTTTTTTGAGACGGAGTCCGCTCTGTCGCCCAGGCTGAAGTGCAGTGGCCGGATCTCAGCTCACTGCAAGCTCCGCCTCCCGGGTTTACGCCATTCTCCTGCCTCAGCCTCCCGAGTAGCTGGGACTACAGGCGCCCGCCACCTCGCCCGGCTAGTTTTTTTGTATTTTTAGTAGAGACGGGGTTTCACCATGTTAGCCAGGATGGTCTCGATCTCCTGACCTTGTGATCCACCCGTCTCGGCCTCCCAAAGTGCTGGGATTACAGGCTTGAGCCACCGCGCCCGGCCTAAAAAATTTTTTACGAGGCTTTACATTATTGAATTTTTGGTTATATAAGATAATGCATATCCTTCTACTTATTGTTCATCCAGGCAGTGTGTAGAAGATCTTGTAAAGAAGGAAATACATAAAATAAAATAATTTGTATACTTTATCCAGTATCATTTTATAAATAAGAACAATTACATTCAGGAGTTTATGTAATTGGTTCTAGATGAGTTTGCCCCAAAGTAATATAGCTTGGGTTGTTTGAACTAAAATTGGTGAAATGTCAAAGCCTGGACCCATTTCATTACTATAAGTCTTTATTATTTTATACGTATTGATGATATTCAACTTAACATTAACTTTCCTGAATTTAATAAGTTATTTTAATTAAATGAGTTGATTATGAGTAAATTGGTTTGATTGTTAATATTTTATGAGTTTCATCAACTAGTATAATGACCTTGATATAAAAAAAATGCTCAAGTTGTGAAATCTCATTTTCATTCCCTTGCTTCTCTTACAGAAGTGGCTACAGTATGACTTATGGTCTCTGTAGCAAGCAAGCTTATAATTTATCCATATCTCTATTAGTTGAAGCAGGGTCCTTAAAGTTCTCTGCTTAAGGCTATTCTGCATTATAATCAGATGAAACTTTGATAAAATTGACATTTTAGCTTCTTATTCAAAAATTTATGTGACACATGACCATATTCAATTTGTAGATAAGATATTATAATAGGCAAAGGAACTTCACATGCAACAATTCAGCCTTTGGCTTTATGTATGAGCACAGTGTGCACTGGAATTCTAATACCTTTGGGAAATATTTGTTACACATACATTCAATTCCTTGCATTTTTGGCTTAGTAAAGTTTCTCATCATCATTTTAAGCTATGTGTCAAGATTATTATGTCTTATTTTTTTTAGAATGTCTCCAACGAACAACAAAAAATGCTAATAAGCTTCTTGTTAACCTGCTAATAAATGAAAATTAATTCTAGAAAAGGGTTTTGGTCTGCAATAAAGTGTGTCTTACAGTAAAGAACTTCAACACATACAGGCTTTTGAGCAGTGGATTTCAATGTAGTAAAGTTACAATGTTCTGCACATAGTTTTAAAAGTACTTATAGTTTTTCCTGTTGTTGTTTTGTTTTGTTTTTCCCATTCTCCCTCTGAGTTTTAGTTTTGCTTTTGGCTGATTTATTTCCTTCCTTCCTTCCTTCCTTCCTTCCTTCCTTCCTTCCTTCCTTCCTTCCTTCCTTCCTTCCTTCCTTCCCTCCCTCCTTCCTTCCTTCCTTCCTTCCTTCCTTCCTTCCTTCCTTCCTTCCTTCCTTCCTTCCTTCCATCCATCTTTCCTTTGTTCCTTTCATTTTTCCTTCCTTCCTTCTTTCCTTCCTCTCTTTGTTTTTCTCTCTTTTGTCTCCTTCTTTCTTCCTTTCTTTGTTTTTGTATAGTAGAGAGAAGTGCACATTTTTCTTGATCTTTTTAGATTACAATTTATTTTTGATTTAATTTCAATACACTGAACATTTGGTGAGATTCAAATATGTGTGTGATTAAGTGTGCTATTTTAAGTCACAATTTTATTCATATTTGTTGTAAAGTCTTGAAATTTCTGTAATTTTCTGATTAAACTGATAATGTCCTTATGCCTTTATCAAAAAAAGAGTGAAAAATATTTTTTTACATTACGTGTTAATTTTAAATGTGCATGCTTATGATCTAATTGGAAAACAAATTGATTAAGAAAATAGAATCATTCTTACATTGTTATTAAATCAAATTATGTTTTACAGTTCACAGTTTAATTGCTGTTCTAATTGAAAACTGTTAGTACAGCTAAATTTTTTTTGAATATGGCTAAAAGAGCTGAGGATAATTCATCCAACATTTCTGCATCTCTTGAGAAAGAGAGTGAGAGAGAGAAAAATTGAGAAAGGAGAGAGAGACACAGAGAGAGAGAGAGAGAGAGATACAGTAGGTTACCCTTTATTTTCTATTTTCAAATATAGTATAGTTTAAGAGGTAGAAGCTTTCACTCTTCATCTTTTTTGGAAGTTAGGCAAAGAAAAAAATCAATGTAGAATGAGACTTTCTAGGAGTTTCTCTGCTTAGTGTTTTCAATTTGAATGTCCAGTCATGTAATGCATAAGAAAATATACTTCAATGCCTAAATTTTCTGTTCTTCAAGATCCAAAAGTTGGAATGCTAAACTCAGTTTGCATTTTTCCACAATGAACTAGCTAGGCTAAGATATAAACTTAAAACCTGATACAGACCGGGCGCGGTGGCTCACACCCGTAATCCCAGCACTTTGGGAGGTCAAGGTGAGTGGATCATGAGGTCAGGAGATCGAGACCATCCTGGCTAATATGGTGAAACCCCATCTCTACTAAAAATACTAAAAAATTAGCCGGGCATAGTAGCGGGTGCCTGTTGTCCCAGCTACTTGGGAGGCTGAGGCAGAAAAATAGCATGAACCCGGGCGGCACAGCTTGCAGTGAGCTGAGATCCTATCACTGCACTCTAGCCTAGGTGACAGAGCGAGACTCCATCTCAAAAACCAAACAAAAAACAAAACAAAACAAAAAAACCTGATGCAAAATTTAATTTTAAATATAAAAGAGAGCAAGTTATTTTCTAACAGTAGTAAAGTATTTCTGACATTCTCCCTTCAAACAAACATGTTTCCAGGAGAGCTTAAACATTTCCTGCCATGGACCTTTTTGTCATTTCTGTGAACTTAATGGATCATCTTCCCAGAATAATCTTTTTAAATATGTAAAATAAATTCAAATTACAAAAATTATGTTAAAATGCAATCATCTATCCAGCTTTCTACTTCTTCTCTATTAACATAGTGTCATAGGACATTCTTGCACTGCTTTAAAGAAACACTTGAGACTGGGTAATTTATAAAGAAAAAGGGTTTAATTGTTTCATCGTTCTGCAGGCTGTACAGGAAGCATAACATTGACATCTGCTTAGCTTCTAGGGAGGCCTCAGCAAATTTATAATCATGGCAGAAGGCAAAAGAGGGGCAGTCACATTGCATGGTGAAAGCAGGAGTGAGAGTGAGCGGGGAGGTGATACATACTTCTAAATGACCAGATCTCATGAGAACTCACTCATTATCATGGGGATAGTACCAAGAGAGATGGTGCTAAATCTTTCATAAAAATCCAACCTCAACAGGGTGTGGTGGCTCACGCCTGTAATCCCAGCACTTTGGGAGGCTGAGGTGGGTGGATCACGATGTCAAGAGATTGAGACCATCCTGGCTAACATGGTGAAACCCCGTCTCTACTAAAAATACAAAAAATTAACCAGACATGATGGTGGGTGCCTGTAGTCCCAGCTACTTGGGAAGCTGAGGCAGGAGAATCCCTTAAACCCAGGAGGTGGAGGTTCCAGTGAACTGAGATTATGCCACTGCACTCCAGCCTGGTGACAGAGTGAGACCCCATCTCAAAAAAAAAAAAAAAAAAAGAAACAACCCTCATGATTCCATCACCACCCACCAGGCCCCACCTTCAACATTGAGGCTTACATTTCAATATGAGATGTGGGTGGGGACACACATCCAAACTACATCACATAACAAATAAAAAGATATAGTGACTTAATTAGTCATTACTACCACAACAAAGCAGGAAGCTTAAATCACAAATAAGATCTCTAGAGAAACTGCAATTTGAGTTTTCACAGTGATAAAGTCATGGATACTAGATACTGCTAACAGCAATGTAGTTTGTTACTCATATTTGTAGCTAAATAAAATACTAAATTTCCCTTATACTTTAGCTAAAATAAATGTGTAATTATTTGTCCCACCCAAGATTCCTCACTGTTCATTATCTATGAACATTTTCCCTTTGTCTGTGGATCCTGCATTAAGAATCAATCAATGATTATATTGACTGTGTGATTTTCTTCCGTGATAGATGTTGGTGCTATTACGATGGATAAGACAACATATACTCTAGATGATTTCTGAATCTAGCAGAAATAAACCAGACTGCAGAAAGTTAGTTCTGATCCAATGTAATAACTGTTAAGTACTTTGGGAACATACGTGGAAAAGTGGTTACCTCTTCTAAAAGGGATATTGGAGGAAACACAAAATATGATGGCATCTACAATAATCTCAGAAATGGGCAGAAGTCCACAATAGAACAAGTTGAAAAAGACATACATTCCAGATCTAGACTATAATAAAACTGTAAAGATCCAGAAACATGATCATGAGTGTAAAATTGCATGTTTTGTTATTATTGCCTCTTTGTTGTATTTTTCCTACATTACTGCATTAGTCCATTCTCATGCTGCAATAAGGACACACTTGAGACTAGGTAATTTATTAAGAAAAGAGGTTGAATTGGCTCACAGTTCTGTAGGGCTGGGGAAGCCTCAGGAAATTTACAGTCATGGTCGAAGGTGAAGCAAACACGTCCTAATTTACAAGGTGGCAGGAAGGAGAAGTGCTGAGCAAAGGGGGGAAATTTCCTTATAAAATAATCAGAAGTCATGAAAACTCACTTACTATCACAAGAACAGCATGGGGGAACCACCCCTGTAATCTAATCATCTCCCACGAGGTCTGTCCCTCAACATGTGAGGAGTACACTTCTGATTAAAATTCAAGATAAGATTTGGGTAGGAATACAGAGCCAGATCATATCATTCCTGCCTGGGCCCCTCTCAAATCTCATCTTTCTCAAAATTCAAAACACAATTATGTCATCCGAACAGTTTCCCAAAGTCTTAACTCATTCCAATATTAACGCAAAAGTCCTAGTCTAAAGTCCCATCTGAGATAAGGCAAGTCCCTTCTGCCTATGAGCCTGTAAAATCAAAAGCATGTTAGTTACTTCTGAGGACTAAGCTCCAATTTTCTATCTTCCCCAAATTACTACCTAAGGGGTCTAGGGAGTTGTACCCTTCAAACTATAAATCCTCATCAGATGGGTTTATTTGACCCTATATATCATTACTTACATTTCAATCTGACTTTAGCATAACATTATAGCAATAAAAAAAATCTAACTCTAAAATGTATTTCTTTGCCATACCTTGAAATTGTCCTGCAGACTCTTGTGGGAAAAATCCACATCCTATAGAGAATTCCCTTTTTCCTTTGCTTTCCTTCCTTTCTTAGGTGGTTTTCAGGAGATAGCTACCTAAGAGTCAGGCACCCTTTTGGGTCTGACAAGAAATATTTTACAAATTTCTCTCTCTCTCTGAAGTCTGCTATCTGAGAGATTTTTCTGCACATTAAAACTTGGTCTCGGCCGGGAGCAGTGGCTCACGCCTGTAATCCCAGTACTTTGGGAGGCTGAAGCGGGCGGATCACAAGGTCAGGAGATCGAGACCATCCTGGCTAGCACGGTGAAATCCCGTCTCTACTAAAAATACAAAAAAATTAGCCGGGCGTGGTGGCGGGCACCTGTAGTCCCAGCTACTTGGGAGGCTGAGGCAGGAGAATGGCGTGAATCCAGGAGGCAGAGCTTGCAGTGAGCCAAGATTGCGCCACTGCACTCCAGCCTGGGCGACAGTGCAAGACTCCATCTCAAAAAACAAAAACAAAACAAAACAAAACAAAACAAAAAAGGAAATGAATGTGAGTCATACTTCAGCTGATACCTAGAATCATCAAAAAGAGGGAATAAGCTTGCATCCCTCCAAGAAGTAAGTTTAAAAAAAAAAAATGAAACTGTCTCAGAATTAAAGAAATTAGTAGAAGTAACTTCTGAAATCAGGAAGGCTACAGAAACTGTCTCCCCTTCTGCTCCTCCAGACCCTCTGTTCTCTGAACTTCCTTGTTCTGACAATTTCATTTTTCTTCCTCCTTCCCCTACTCCCTTGCCTCAAGCAACAGGTGACCAGAAATAGCTAGAGAAAAAAATATAGCAGTTGCTCCTTTTAGAGTAAAACCCACAGGCAGAGGGGATCCTAATATAATATATGCCCCTGGACCAAATCAGAGTTAAAGGACCTGGTATCTGAATTCCCCATTCTGAATGAAGAACCCTTTGGGTTTGCTAAGTAATTCTGATTAACACTTAAGATTTATGATTAAGAGTTCTCTGACCTATATTGGCTATTGAGTTACTACTGGTCCCCAAAAACAAAACTGAAGAATGGTTTAGAGTAGCAGATTGGAAACAGTCTTCAGAAAATTTTGACAGAATAGATTCAACTGGAAGAGAGAAATGCAGAGACACTTGCAATCACCTCTGTGAAACTGTACCACAGATATTCCCCAAGGTTATAGATTGGGCAAAAGTTCAAAAGTGTAAAATATGACCAAACAAAACCATGCCTGACTTTTATATCAGGTTTGAATAGACATTCAAACAGTTTTCAGAAGTACATCCTGAAACCTTTGAGTATAGTAGAA
Organism: Macaca mulatta; assembly: GCF_049350105.2. Lineage (NCBI taxonomy): Eukaryota > Metazoa > Chordata > Mammalia > Primates > Cercopithecidae > Macaca > Macaca mulatta. The sequence goes on from NC_133410.1 coordinate 69,519,663, forward strand.
GTGACACCTTATGAAATTCTGGGTTTATTCAAGGTTGAGATACGGAGTTAGCAAGCCTAATAAACAGGAACAATGTTGCTTGGGCTTCCTGGCCTACTGGCCACCTAGTCAACCCAAATGACCAACTGTCACAATCATCAAGAAAGAAAAGGAAACAGTCTCTAAAATTATGAGTTTACAACTAAAACAGCTTAGTAACCAAGTTGGGAGTTTGAAATGGTCCCATGATCCCCAGAGATCTAAGTGAAAGCAATTTGCCATTATTTCAAAAAGAAAGAACATTTTTAAAAAGAATAAAAAAAAGCTTAAATGGGTGCTTGCACAAAGTGGGCAAAGCACCCCAGAGAAAGGCACCAGAACAGCTCAAAAATCAGAATAGGGATGCTCCGAGGGAATAGAGAGAGTTTTCCCCCTGCATCTAACTAATGCTTTAGGAGAAGTAGAAATATCCATAAATGGGGAAAATACCAAAGTCCCTGTTGACACCAGCGCTACACTGTCAGTCCTCAAATCTACATTATTTAAGAACCCTCTCCCTCAGAGTGAAAACAAAAAAGTCCAAATGGTAGAGGTTTCAAACTCTCCTATTATAGCCTTTAAATCAAATCCATTTCAATTAGGATAACTAGTGGAGCATCACGTTTTTCTTAAAGTAGATAGTGCCCCCCTATACCTGCTGGGATGGGATTTCCTAGAGACCCATAATGCTCATGTCTCATTTTAACAGAAGGGGGGAAATAATTTTCAAATTGGGAGACATAGAATATCACAAAAATCCACATGTAATATTATGCTTGTGAAAGTTAATCAAGATTCTGCACAGGAAGAATTAGAGCCTTTCTTATCTAAGGTACCAGACTTCCTGTGGGCAAGCTCTTCCACAGATATTGGGAGAATTAAATCAGCAGTCCCTATAGAGATAACCATAAATAATCCAAACCTATGCCAAATATAAGGCCATATCCCCTTAGACCTGAAGTCTCACTAGGAATCAAACCAACCATTCAGGGCTATTTAGACAAAGGACTCATAATACCCTGCATCAGCCCTTGCAATAATCCAATTTTCCCAGTTAAAAAGCCAAATGGGAAAAGCTGGAGATTTGTTCAGGACCTAAGCTATAAATAAAATAATAATCCCTAGACACCCTGTTGTTCCTAACCCCACACCTTACTGACCAATATTCTTATCACTGCTGGCCATTTCTCTTTTTCTGATTTATGTAGTACATTTTTCAGTATTCCTGTGGAGGAAAATAGCCAGTATATTTTTGCTTTCATTGGGTAAAATTGCCAATACACATGGACAGTCTTACCACAGGGCTACTCTGAAAGTCTTACTTATTTATCTCAAATACTAAAGACAGACTTAGAATATATTGAATTTCCAAAAGAATCTACTCTAATTCAGTATATGGATGATATATTGTTGTGTTCATCCTTTCTACGAAAATGCAGAAGAGATACTGTCCACCTATCAAAACAGTTTGCTTTTAAGAGACACAAAGTGTTGAAAGATAAATTATAATTTTGTCTCCTCCAAGTTAAATGTTTGGGACATATGAATTCCCCAAGTGGGCTGTTAATAAACCCTGAGAGAATCTCTGCTGTTACCATCTTTGCCCTGCCCAAAACTAAAAAGCAATTAAGAGAATTCTTAGCGTTAACAGGCTAGTTCAGGAGTTGGATTCCAAACTACTCCTTAATGTCCCAAACCCTATATAAAAAAACTAAAACAGACCCAGCTGGACCCAATCCACTGAGAAGTGAGGCAAAAACATGTAGAAGATCTAAAAACACGCTCTCACCCAAGCACCTGCTCTAGGCCAAACCAATTACAGTTTTCTGGTTTTCCTTTTCATACATTAAATAAACGGTAATGCTCTAGGAGTATTAACTCAAAAATATGGTGACAATCACAGACCAATTAGTTATTTCAGTCAACAGATCCAGTTGCAGGGGGGCACCCTCCTTGTATGAGGGCTACATCAGCTGCAGCCACCTTACGCAAAAATGTCAGAGAATTTGTCCTACTGTCCCCTTTAACATCTATGCCCCTCACTCAGTGCGGTATCTTCTAAGTGCTCACCACACTCGACACTATTCTGTTAGCCATCTCACCTTTTATGAGGCACTCCTGTTTTCTGCCCCCAGCATCACTTCAAAGCACTGTAACACTCTTAATACAGCTACCCTTCTCCCCCTTCCAGGTAAACAACAAAAGGAAGAGAAACGTGACTGCAATTTGCCTACTAATACGTTACTCTCCCCCAAGAAGATTTATGGGAAACTCCCATTGAGAATGCTGAATTAAATTGGTTCATGGTTGGTTCTTATTTAAGGGACAACCAGGTGCATTACCAGGCAGGATATGCCATCATTTTCATAACAGAAATAATTAAAAGTGCCCAACTCCAAGGAGTCAAATCAGCCCAGAAGGCTGAATTAATAGCATTAACTAGGGCTTGCAAATTTGCTAAAGGAAAAGTGACAAATATATATGCCAATAGTTGATATGCTTTCAGAGTATCCCATGATTTTGGCATGCTGTGGAAACAGATTTTCTTACCTCATCTGGACAGCCCATACAAAATGGGCAACAAGTCTCAGAAGTTACTAGAAGCAATTGAGATGCCAAGACAACTTGAAATCATAAAAATTCCTGGGCACTCAAAGGATAACATTAAAGAAGCAAAAATAAATAATCTAGCTGATGCTGCAGGAAAGAATGCTGCTCTACGAAATATAGCCGATCCTGTATGGGAATGTATCTTTAATCCTCCAAATACCCTCACTAACATTCTTTTTCAATATCAACAAGCATCTAGCCCTCAAAAGAAACATACCTGTCAGCATAAGGGAGGCATGTTTGACTCATTTAAGGAATTATGGATGGAGCCTAACAAAAAAATGATAGTTCCCATAGGTGCACAATTGCCTTTCCTTCAGTTTATTCCTGACATGATCCACTGGGTTCCTGAAAAAATGGCATCATGAGGAAGACAATACTTTTGAAAACCATTTCCCATGGTAACCGAAAATGTGTACTCTCAATGTACTATATGCCCAAAACATAACCCTGGCAAACCCTTACATGGCTCCCAAGGTCATTTTCCTTTGCCAGTAGGACCTTCTGAAGTATGGCAGTTGGATTTTCTTCAGATGCTGCCATCTCAAATTTTCAAATATGTTCTGGTCTTAGTTTGTATGTTTTCTTATTAGCTACAAGCATTTCTTTGTTGGAGAGTTACCACTTTAACAGTAGGGAAAATTTTTGTTAGAATCATTCCAGTTTGGGTAACTCCTTCTGAACTGCACAGTGATTGTGGGATTCATTTTACTGGACAAATTGTTCGATCCACTTGCAAAATCTGGCCCGTAATAGAACATCTCCATTGTGCCCACCATCCCCAATCCTCTGGGTTGGTGGAATGGACAAATGGCACAATAGAAACTCAATTAGCTAAGTTGACAGAGGCGTTTAACCACCCTTGGCCAAAAGCACTCCCACTGATCTTGCTTAATCTTAGATCCACTACTTTCGGAAAACACTGTTTATCACCCTTTGAAATTAAAACAAGGAGACCTATAAGGCTGCATGAGGGCTTATATGAACTGGCCTCATTCAAAGGGAAAATATTGCACTATTCTCAAGGGTGCCTCAAAACTTTAACAAATAAAACAAAGCTGGTAACAGAATCTTTCCACGGTGAGCTCCAGGGGCTTGATGACCCCAAAGACCACAGATTACAGCAATCAGATGACTTTGTATACTGAGAAAGACACCAACTGAAGGATTCCGTACAGCCCCACTGGAAAGGATCTTATGTGCTTTTCATCAAGTCTTATGCTTTAAAGTTAAAGGAGTTGCTTCTTGGATTCACATTTCACACCTAAAATGAGGACCTTACCACATTCCTGACCACCCCTAGACTTCTGAACCCGTCTCTGATATCCACCTGCAAATCTAGAGAATACTGGAGATTCAGTCAGTCTCTAGGGCTAAAACAAAACCAACATACTTCCAGAGACATAGGATCAGGCCAGTACTCTAACCTAAAATAATTCTCATTCTTACTTTCTTTACTAAATAATATTTCTAAAACCCTGAATGTTTTAACTGAGTCCCTTAAGAAGCTGTTCGGAATCTATGCAGTCTTCATTGATATAAGTTTCTAAATGGATATAGCTATACAGTCGCTTGCTAAAGTCAGGAAAATGTTTTACTTGTTCTTTCTCATTACCACAATCTCCTCTGTCTGCTTGCCCAACACTCCTTCTCTTTTCAAACCTGAACATTTCTCCTGGTTCCCTGCAAACCTCAGCAATCTTCCTGCAGGCAGAGCGTACTTCATTTGGTATGATATAGACCAGGAAAAATGAAGACTCTTATATGGAGCAGCACCATTCTAAACATTCCCTGAGGTGCCCCTTTTTAGGGCATCTCTATTATGGGTCTACAACCAAATATGATGCCCTGCAGGAATACTGCTGAAAAGTGCTTCAGGATGATCAATGAGGGGGTCTAACCATGTAGAACATTGCATACCAATAGATATTGGGGATGATTAGTTGAGACAATTGCCTGGTTACAATGGGAAAAATCTAGCTGCCTCCTATGTAAACTGCCATAATTTGGCCTGCTAAATAACTGCCAGCCCTGTGCTTGAGGCTGGATGCCCCTATCCAACACCAAATACACTGACACCGCCCTTAAATAATTATTTATAGGAGTCAGTTGGTGGACAGAGGTCCTTGATGGCACAAATTCTACCCTAAGACCAGGGTGCCTCTAGGAAGCCTTATGGAATGCCCAGACAAGGATATACTTAGGTGTAACATCCCCTCATCTAACATCCCCTCATCTGAGTTCACGACTAACAAAGAGAGACATTCCTTAGAAAAAAAAATTTCTATCAAAAGTAGGCCATGCTATTCCGGGAAGAGGGAAAAGGATGGGAAACTGCTTTAAAACATAATACAGCACTCATCAAATGGATAGAAGAAACCAGACAAACCATGAAAACATACTCCCAAACCAAAGATGGGAATGAGGATGTACTCTTCCCCAACAGGGGTCCATGTCTGTTTAATTACAAATAGAATCTGAGGTGGCTACAAAGCAATGGCCTACAGTCTTCAGTACTGAGGCACAATCCAAACTCCTGTGGAAAATATATGGTCCCGCAAACTTATGGAGATTTTCAGATGGTAAATGTGACCTTCAACACTGTGTTCTCAGAGCACAGACACTGAAGTTAAATGAGACTCAAAGGTACTCTGTCATCCAACTGGTAGGAATTGGGGCTATGGTAAACAATACAAGAATACCCTCCCTAGGAAATAGGTGGGCTGTTTTAACTGACAATAACACATAGCATACCATCTCCATTTCAGACTGCGAAAACAGAAAAGGAGAATGGCTATGCCTTCAAACCACTTGGAACCCTGATTTTTCCCAAACTTGGCCTCTACTATCCACCCCCGTGGGACATAGCATCTGGTATATGGGGAAGGGCCACTTCTGTTGAGTGGGACAACGAAACAACACTGTAGAATGATGTGACTTCTCCTGTGACAAAACCTTTTCTCTCCCAAATACCAGTATATGGTGCAATACAAAAGTGGTGTGAAAAATTGATTTGTCCACTGTTAACAAGTCCTATGACAATTTAGACATTGAGCACCAGGCATTCCTTCCATTTAATTTATACCCTTTTCAGGATGTTATACCTATGGAGATAAATTGGCCAGAAGAGAAATTACATTTATTGGTCTCTCATTTAGTGTCAATCCTACAATCCTCAAATAAGATTTATCATAAGGTCCAAATGACCCTTTATAAGGAAAGTAAACACACTGTGAGTCTGATTGAAAAATATGATGATGCATTCAGTGGTTTTCATGGCTGGTCAGGTTGTTTACTCCCCTCTGACTCTACCTATAACTTTTTTGGATGGCTAATCTTTCCTGTCTTTATGGTAAATTTTCACTGTATTAGCATTTCGTATCTCTTGTAAATGTTATGCCAGATACAGGAAAAGAAAGAAGGCACAATTAAAGAGCCAGATCATGATAGCTAAAAAAGTAAATATGATTTGGAATTTTTTAGAGTAAACCCTAGGCCTGACTCCATCTCAACCCTTAAATTATTGGCTATTACATCAGGTCAGACCATGTCCTGTCCCCATGATCCAAATCAGGAATATTTAAAACTATCCCCGCTAAGCAGACTACTGTAGGAATGAGCCTTTCTAGTTCCATGAGACCTCACCAAATGAGCAGATCATTCAACTGTAGGAATGAGCCTATCTAGTGCCATGGGACCTGTTGCTGTTTGTTGGCCTGCATATATATGCATTCTGTGGAATGCTTTCTGGCCGAGATGGGGTATGGAGGAATAAGCTCTGATTTTTTTTAACTTGCCCAAATTCCTACCTAAAGGGTCTCGAGAGTCATGCCCTACGAACTATAAATTCTCATCAGATGACTTTATTTGACCCTATATATCATGACTTACTTTTCAGTCTGACTCTGGCATAATATTATGAGACAAGGAAAAAATAACTCAAAACGTGTTTATTCACCATACCTTGAAATAGCCCTGCAAAGTCTCTTGTGGGAAAAATCCACATCCTGTAGAGAATCCCCTTTCTTCTTTGTTTTCCTTCTTTTCATTCCATATCCAGAAGATAATCACCTAAGAGCCAGGCAGCCTTTTAGGTCTGATAAGAAACATGTTACAACCTCTCTCTCTCTCTCTGAAGTCTGCTATCTGAGAGATTCCCCTGCACAGTAAAACTTGGTCTCTACAGTCCTTTATCCTAACCTGAACATTCCTTTCCATTGATCCCAGGTCTTCAGATAAACTCAATCAATTACCAACCAGAAAATGTTTAAATTTATCTATAGTTTGGAAGCTCCTGCTTTGAGTTATCCTATTCTTCTGAAAAAAATAAAAATAAAAATAAATAAATAAATAAATAAAAAACAATGTATTTCTTAAATGTATTTTAATGATATCTCACGTCTTCCTAAAACGTATAAACCCAAGCTGTACCTGGACCACCATAAGCACATGTTCTCAGGACCTCCTGAGGGCTGTGTCATAGGCCATGGTCACTCATATTTGGCTCAGAATAAATCTCTTCAAATATTTTACAGAGTTTTACTCTTTTCATTAACACTTCCTAGACACAGTGGTGGTACAGACATTAGGTAAATACAGTCATTCCAAATGGGAAAAATTGGCCAAAACAAAGGGGCTATAGGCACTATGCAAGTCCAAAATCCAATGAGACTGTAATTAAATTTTAAAACTCTGAAATAATCTTGACTCCATGTTTCACATCTAGGTCACATCGATGCAAGAGGTGGGCTCAAATTTATAGATGTTATTTCTAGAATATTAAAAAATACAATAATTAAATTTGTAGCACATCAGTATAAGAATTAATTTAACTGATATCTAACAACAATATGCCAATACAACAAAGCTTTTTGTAGGTAATAATATTGATAATCGCATCAAACCCAAACATATTTACAAATAAATTCAACAAAAGGTGTACAAGATTTCTACACAGAAAATAACAAACCATTACTTAGCAAATTAAGAAAACATAAATTAATAGAGAAACATATCGTGTTCATGGATGATACTTGCCCATGGATAATTATCTGTAAGTTACACAAATTTGTGAAAATTTAAACTTTTTTAAAAAAACGCTTTTATTTTAATAACTTTAGGGATAACAGTGTTTCTTTAGTTACATGGATGAATTGTATACTGGTTAAGTCTGGGCTTTTAATGCACTAGTCACCTGAATAGTGGTCATTGTACCAAATGGGTAATTTTTTATCTCTCACCCCTCTTCCACTCTCCCTCCTCTGTATCTCCAATATCTATTATACCATTCTGTATGCCCTTGCATACAAATAGCTTAGATCCCACTTATAAGTGAGAATAGGCAGTATTAGTTTTCCTGAGTTACTTCACTTAGGATAATAGCTTCCAGTTCCATCCAAGTTGCTCCAAAAATATTGTTTCATTATTTATTGCTGAGTAGTATTCCATGGTGTGTGTATGTACCATGCAATTGTGAATTGAGCTGCAATAAACATACACATACAGGTGTCTTTTTGATATAATGTCTTCTTTTTCCTTCAGTAGTTACTCAGTAGTGAGATTTCTGGATTGAATGGTAGATCTACTATTTGTTATTTGAGAAATTGCCATACTATTTTCCATAGAGGTTGTACTGTTATAATTTACATTTTCATCAGCAGTGAGGAAGTGCTTCTTTTTCACCACATCTGCGACATCTATTGTTGACTTTTTAATAGCCATTCTGGCTGGCCTAATGTGATATCTCATTTGATTTTAATTTGCATTTCCCTGATGATTAGTGAAGTATGAATATTTGTTCATGTTTGTTGGCCATTTGAGTTCATGACTAACAAAGAGAGACACTCTTTAGAAAAAAAAAAATTCTAAAAACTTGTGTAATCATTACGTTTGTGTTTGTCTTCAGTATTAATATTTACTTATATATTTATGATATGTCACATATTTAAGCAACTTAGAAGATGTATTAACACGTTTAAGTTGCATAGTATACCACCTGTACCAATTATAAATCAGGCTCTACTCTAAAAGTTTTACATATAATATATTGGCTTTTAATGCTGACATACATGGTTCATAACTTTTTGAAATAAATATAACTTACTAGAACATTTTTTGTCAAATTGTATGTTGAGAAAAAGTCCTTATTTTTAGTAATATGAAACAAAACCAAGAGAAAGAAATCATGAGAGCTCTGTGTACAGCTTTTAAAACTTCTAGAAAAACATAGAAAAAAAAATCATTGTGGGCAAGGTTTAGACAAAAATTTATTAGCTATTACACCTAAAACTCAATATGTTACTGGTATTTTTAAAATGTGCTCTTCCAAAGTTACAGATAGATTGAAAAGACAAACCACAGATTGGAAGAAAATAGTGGCAAATCACATATCTAATTAAAAATTTGTGTAAAGGAAATTTAACTCCATCTCAAAACCCAACAATTAGAAAAAAATAAATAATAGGTAAAAATTTGAACATTTTAGTAAGAAAATATATGTAATATATTTAAACCCATGATAAAATGCTAAACATTATTAAGGATTAGGAAAACTCAAATTACATGCACAACGAGACACACACACACACACACACACACACACGCAAACACAAAGAGACAGAGACAGAGACAGAGGATTAATAAGACCTAAAGCTAGGGGAATCAAATTTATTGAATTTGTGTTTAACACTATACAAGAGATTCTTGTACTATTCTCACATTTCTGTAAGTTTATATTTATATCAAAATTGAAAGTTACAAAATAATTCTTAGAAAAACATGCCGGGCAAAGTGGCTCACGCCTGTAATCCCAGCACTTTGGGAGGCCGATGTGGGGAGATCACCTGAGGTCAGGAATTCAAGACCAGCCTGACCAACATGGTGAAACCCAGTCTCTACTAAAATACAAACACATTAGCCGGGAGTGATGGTATGTGCCTGTAATCCCAGTACTAGGGAAGCTGAAGCAGGAGAATCGCTTGAAAACAGAGGTTGCAGCAAGCTGAGATCACACCATTGCACTCCAGCCTGGGCAACAGAGCAAGACTCCATCTCAAAAAAAGAAAAAAAAAAAAAAAGAAAGAACGATAAACATAATTATGATGCATAAACATTTTACAGTGATTATGCTGCACATGACTGAAAATATGTGATGATATTTCTCTAAATATCTACAATCTTTTGCTTTTTGTAATATAATTGCTCATCTCATTTCTATGGCACTCATTTCTTCCTTATCTTGAATCAATTGTCTTCAGATCATTCATTCACTTCACAGCATTCCATCACACTTCCTTCTACATTGATACTGCCAATTCATCATAATCACCAATTACATTAGCGAATACTTTAAGTAGAATCTTTTTTTAAACTCTAATCATGACACCATTTGTGATTTCAAGAGCTGTTTCAGTGGGAACACTCCTGTGGATATGAGTAGCAATATAGAATCTTAAATTATCATATAAATATTAGGAGAAAAAAACACATGAAGAATATGTATATAAGTAAAAGTATAACATCAGATGAGTAACAGTTTTGCAACTAATTCTTCTATGATGACAATAACTCAAGTTCTATTCAAATTATAGACAATTATTTTTATTAGAGACATCCACTTTAATGTTAAAAACTGAAACTGAATTTCCAATGATTTCTCATAGGAGTTAGGTATTTCAGCTTGAGGGAAGAGGTAGCCAGGACGATACTCCATAACATTTTTTGTTGCTTTTTAATTATAGTTTTTTTTATTGACATTTAACTATAATATCATAATATATAGAAATAAATTATAGGGTTTACTAAAACCACGTCATTTGAGTAGAGTCATTCACAGAAATTTCAGAATCAAAAAAGAGGGAGAAATATGAGAAGCAGAAAGAAATAAGTCAAATTTTGTTTAACCCTGTCTAAACCACAAAGGTTAAACAAAACTGAGAGACTGCATTGAAATCAATTAACAAAACAATTAGAATAAAAGTAAGTTTAGACTGAAGTTAAGAGTGCTGGGCTTTGTACTGAACGCAAATCTCTTTCTCTGGTTTGAAGTTAGAATCCAAAAGAAACGAGGCCAGGTATGATTTCCAGAAAAAGGGAGTCCAGAAACCGTTAACTAAATCATAAAGTTGTGTTTGTATTTGGATAGTACCAGAAATAAATCCTGAGATAAGGAGTTGAATATAAGTAGTTCAAGAACATAAAAAGATGGTAATCAGATCAAAAGTGAAGGCAGTCAAAAATGTGTTAGATGCAGCTTAGTGTGGGTAACTGGAGTTGGATTTCATTAGTGACCTACTCACATTTTGACATTTCTGGCTCACAAGTATTTTATTTACTCTGATGGCAGAAATTTCTTCAGATTTTCAAATTTTATTTCTAAAATTCTATCTAATAATATTCTGATTGGTGGCTAAAATTACACACTCTAAGGCAAATACACATATATTCTTCAGCTGAACAAAACTATTCCTGGAGTTTAAGAGCTGACGACAACGCTTGAGATTTTGGTCATATTTGACCATTGAGAAGCATTATTATTTCTGCACATATCTAATAAAAATAAATAATTTTTGAATCAGGTATAATAACATAATTTAGAAATTACCTCATTTGAAAAGGAGTACTAATAAATTTGAAACACCACCACAAATAACATAAACATGGGGTACAATTTTCTGACATGAAATCACCTGTCATTCTTAAATTCTCCTAGCTTCTACAATCTGGGCTGAATATATTACTGAATTTGGTGCTGAGGAATCACAACTGGAGTCATACTCTCAGATCTTCCTAGGAATTATGGCATTAATCTTTTAGATCAACTGTTAAATCTATTTCGCAATAAAATATCAGAAATAAAACTGTAACAACTTACAAAAGTAAATATTTTTGCCCTGTTTGCCCTATATACTTTGAAAAATTAAATATTTGAAAGTTTAGGGGTGTTGAGGACCTCTATTTACATGTCTCTAATCCTACTACCTTTGGTTTTTATTAGAGGAAACTACTGTCCTGAGATACAATGCATTATTCCTTCCCATGAGACTCTTATAGTAGTTGTATTTTTCTCTATTTGATTGTAAAATCCAACACTATCAGATATTTTATGGTTGTCTTTCTAAAGTCATGAGTGAGATCAACTCTAAAATTATTTTGCTTTTTATTTTCTCATCATTGATATTATTAAATTTTCATAGACTTCTGCTCGTTGAATTCTCCTCTTTTGCCAATTATTTCTCACTTGTTATACTCAATTGCCTACATGCTTGGCTACATTTTGTAGTTATTAATATATTTTGGCTATTTATACTTTGTAATTATTTTGCTTTTTCCCAATTGTGCTAGCCATAGTGATAGTTTCAGTTCATTTATACTGCAATAACAATATAACTGAGACTGGGTAACTTACACAGAACAGAAATGCAATTTTTTTACAGTTCTGGAGGTTGGAAAGTCCAAGATCATGGCACCAGTATTCAGTTAGGACTGATCTATGTTTTCAGGATGCACCTTGAATGTTTCTTTGTCTGTATCAAACAAACACCGTGCATTCCCATGGTGAAAACTGAGAAGGAATGGACTTGCTACCTCAAAGCCTTTTATAAGATGCTAATCCCATCCATAAGAGTTCCACCCTCATTTCTTAGTCACTTTATAAAGGATCCAACTGTTAATAATATAACATTGGTGACTAAGTTTTAACTTACAAATTTTAGAAGACACATTCAGACAGTAGTAGTGATTGAGGACATATTCAGATAAAATTTTTCAAAAGTGATAAACAGGAATTCTTGAAACATTATTTTAAAAAGAAATTATTTCAAAAGCATTGGAAAGATCGCAAACAAAAAGAACCAGGAGAAAAATTTATACTTGCAAGGGCACAGCTGAAAAGAAGAAAAATAAGAGGTTTCTCTGCTGCTTATTTAATTTGCTTTTTTTCCCTCTAAATGTGCTAGCCAGAAAACCACAGGTTTGCTGGCTCAAATTTGCATGAAACAGTGTTCAGAGTTTGTGAACAAACCTGGAAATTTAGCAGGACTCAGGGTGGAAGATGTGATTCCAATAGAAAAATCACTATAGAACTTCTACTTGGAGTATTATTTTTTCCATATACTCGGCTCACTGCTGAAGTGTGAGTGTTCCTGAAGAAAATACTTGAAAACGTTATAAATCAGCAATCAGAAAATAGCCAGGAATCCACATGTGAAAGACAAAAATATACCAGATAAGTTTTGTGAATTCAGAATTTTTTTTTCTTTTTTTTTTTTTTGAGACGGAGTCTTGCTCTGCTGCCCAGCCTGGAGTGTAGTGGTGCGATCTCGGCTCCCTACAAGCTCTGACTCCTGGGTTCACGCCATTCTCCTGCCTCAGCCTCCCAAGTAACTGAAACTACAAGTGGCTGCCACCACGCCCCGCTAGGTTTTGTTGTTGTTGTTGTATTTTTAGTAGAGACGGGGTTTCACCATGTTAGCCAGGATGGTCTCGATCTCTGACCTCATGATCCGCCTGCCTCGGCCTCCCAAAGTACTGGGAATACAGGTGTGAGCCACCACACCCAGCTGAATTCAAAGTTTTTATAATGAATTCAACTTCTCAATATTAACTCATCTTGGGCAACCTCAAATTGGAGATTTGTAAGAGTATACAGCTCTGGGATGACTGGTCAGCTGAAATTTAGGGAAGAGATAAACAGCAGCAGTAAGATAACTACAGAAATATTGACCTATGATGTTAGACCTAAAGCCATAAAAACCCTAGAAGAAAACTTAGGTAATACCATTCAGGACATAGGCATTGGCAAGGACTTCATGTCTAAAACACCAAAAGCAATGGCAACAAAAGCCAAAATTGATAAATGGGATCTAATTAAACTAAAGAGCTCTGCACAGCAAAAGAAACTACCATCAGAGTGAACAGGCAACCTACAGAATGGGAGAAAATTTTTGCAATCTACTCATCTGACAAAGGGCTAATATCCAGAACCTACAAAGAACTCAATCAAATTTACAAGAAAAAAACAAACAACCCCATCAAAAAGTGGGCAAAGGATATGAACAGACACTTCTCAAAAGAAGACATTCATATAGCCAACACACACATGAAAAAATGCTCATCATCACTCACCATCAGAGAAATGCAAATCAAAACCACAATGAGATACCATCTCACACTAGTTAGAATGGCAATCATTAAAAAATCAGGAAACAACAGGTTCTGGAGAGGATGTGGATAAATAGGAACACTTTTACACTGTTGGTGAGACTGTAAACTAGTTCAAACATTGTGGAAAGCAATGTGGCAATTCCTCAAGGATCTAGAACTAGAAATACCATTTGACCCAGCCATCCCATTACTGGGTATATACCGAAAGGATTATAAGTCATGCTGCTATAAAGACACATGCACACGTATGTTTATTGTGTCATTATTCACAATAGCAAAGACTTGGAATCAACCCAAATGTCCATCAGTGACAGACTGGATTAAGAAAATGTAGCACATATACAGCATGGAATACTATGCAGCCATAAAAAAGGATGGGTTTGTGTCCTTTGTAGGGACATGGATGCAGCTGGAAACCATCATTCTCAGCAAACTATCACAAGAACAGAAAACCAAACACTGCGTGTTCTCACTCATAGGTGGGAATTGAACAATGAGATCACTTGGACACAGGAAGGGGAACATCACATACCAGGGCCTATTGTGGGGAGGGGGGAGGGAGGAGGGATAGCATTAGGAGATATACCTAATGCAAATGATGAGGTAATGGGTGCAGCACACCAACATGGCACATGTATACATAACAAACCTGCACGTTGTGCACATGTACCGTAGAACTTAAAGTATAATTTAAAAAACAAAAAAGAAATATTGACCTGTGTATATGAGAAAAAAGTCAACTCACATTATTGGCTGACTACTACACTAAACAGGCAATGGCAAGAGTCCTCCAAGAAGGCAGGGGTAAAATATCAAACTTTGGAAGCTGACAAAACTTGAGCAGGTATATCAAGTGATGCATACTGTATGGGAGACAGAGTTTATAAGACTAAGAAATTTAATTGCACAGTAGATATAAAACTCAATAACAGAGAAAACAGAGAATTCAGAGTCAGAATATTACATTACCCTTTTCTACAGTGCCCAGTTTTGGTAGACATGAAAATATACCCATGAAATTTATTGCTCTGAGGCGCATAGTTAACAGATATCCCCTGTTGCCATTTCACTAGATATACCACTATATCATAAAGATATCACTTTCTCCCTGGACTTCTCTCAGACAGTGTTAAGCATAGAGGGAATACAAATGGAGGCCTATACCCATAAAACATAGGGCTCTTCTGATGAGTTTCTTTAAGTTGAAGTCCCCCCATCATCCCGGCCAACGCAAATTGAACTCTGCACTTCAGTCAGAGACTAACGACACAATTCCCCTTCCTTCTATGTTTCATTTCACTGATGTCATAGCTACATGTATTCTAAAGGCTCTCTAACTATACTTGTGCTCCATATTCTCCATTTATCTTTTACAGGAAGTCGCCAAGTAAATATTGTACACAGATAAATCCATCTTGTTACTTGCTTCTCAGAAGACTTAAAATGTGGTACCAGGAGTAGTCTGATAAATCAGGTTGTAAGATGGGGTCTCAGGAGTGGCACATTCACTGCCTGATGAAAAAAAAAACGATACTATGGTGAGTGGCATGTTGAGCACAGCCCAGTTGATAAAGATTTTACTGTTATAGACCTGGAAAACATTCTGAAAAGGAAGAACACCTTTGCAGGTGTGATGGCTTAAAAAATATGCGGATGAGAGAGGAATTCTTATGAAGAAAGCAAAGGTGGCTGGTGATTGCTAAGCTGAAACTGACATAGCACAGAGGAAAAATAAGAAAATAAGGGATGTCAAACAGCACATAAAGGCTAACTATAAGAGTCAAAGGGTAGCTTGCATAGGCTTACAGAATTTTTTTTTTTTATTCTGTAAAAAAAAGAGTGGAAGCCATTATGCAGCTGACTCAAGTTTTAGTAGTTGCAGTTGCATTGCTTGAAAGATGTTTATGTGCTTTGCCAAGACAGTACTCTTGTGCTAAAATCTGGGCCCTTGTTGCAAAAACTGGGATGCCAAAAAAACGGAATAGAAAACATAAATAGACATTATTGAGGATGCGGATGTTTCAGACTCTCTTGTAATCATTTACAAAAGTGGTCCACATGTCCATTACAAGAGCTAGCACTATCCACAAGATAAAAGATACTGCAGATTATCCTCACCCACAAGTGAACCAGACCCATACTGTCTGGCAAACGCACATTCAGGAGATGCCCCCATCTTCCCTTCTGTCTTTTAGGTTATACGTAAGATTAAATTGCAGCATAAATAGCTAGAGATATGCTATATTTGATAAAGGCAGAAAGTAATTATATATCCAAAAAGTGTAATAACTTCCTAGTATATTCTCGCAGGAATCAGGGTAGTATTAACACAAGATTTAATGTTAAGAGAGCTTGCTCAAGGGAGACAGAACATAAGTCTGGATAACCAAGAATATGTTACCTAGAGGGCAAGTCTGAGGACATGGGATTTAACTCATTGGCAAGTACATTTGGAAACGAAACAAATCAGCTACTATAAACCTGATGAAACTAGGGGACCATGCTGAGTGGGGTAAAAATCCTAGAGGTGTCCTGGAAGGCAGAATAGGAACAAAGGAAGAAATGGAGACATGTAAAGATATCAAAATTCATTATTATGTGTATAAGGAAGACCCATCAGAATATTGTGTCGAGGGGTCTAGTTCCTGATTAAAACTCTATGTATGACTTTTCAGGTCTCACCATAGACTAATCACAAAGTCTTTACCTGGCAGGTTTCGCTGGAGAAAGCTGCCCTCCCCACACCAGACTTGATGCACAGCCAGTGCATTGCCTTTTATGAAGGGAGCTGCAGTCAAGGCTTCAGGCCCTTCTGGCTAACCATGTTCTTATGCATATCTGCACTCCTAGAACCTGTGCCTTCACAGGTCTCCTTATCATGAAAACTCCTTATTACCAAGGTCTCCTTATCATGAAAACTCAAAGATACTTTTCCATCCTGACAGACTTTTCATTCAGGGCTTCCTCAACAGTAGGAGAACATAATATCTACACTGGTCTATCTGACCCAGTAATTCCATGGGAAAACATAAAACAAGAATAATTCATGCCTCTTCCAGTGATGATTTATCATCATCACTATAAATAACTGGATACTTAACTATTTCATTTTTGGCTTGATGCTCTAATTAGCTACTCTGACACCTGACAACTCAGCTCTCTTTTCCAGATCACTTAAACTGACAAATGTTTCATGGGAGGGCTCAAGAGTCACAGTATTTCAAACCCAGTGTGATCATAGTAGCGAGAATGAAACTGACATCACTAAGAAGTGCAGTGTTCCTTTTTGCAGATCAGACATAATAATAAGAGAGAGAGAGAGTCTCATAGCTGAACTCATTAATGTTCATATATATACACACATATGTTCATATGTATGTTCATATATATACACATATGTCTGTATATATGTGTTCATATATATATATAACCAAATGAATGGAAGTCGGGTGCCAAGGCTTATCCTCCAGAAACCAGAAATTTTCAATTGCAGCAATCAGAAATATCAGTGATAAAAATCAAGGGATCTTAACCCACAGGGAGTTTTAAAAATAGTTAATCAAGTATAGTACCTCTAGGGGAAAAAATTGGCAGTAAACAAGGATACTACTTAATTTGCAAAAGCAGAAAAAGCCAGGAATTGAGATGGAGGAGACTGAGAATAATTTCCCCAATAGAAAGCAACAATACTTTGCTCAGTTCCCTGACGTGCCACTTTTCATACAGAGAACACATTGGCCTGGTGAATAGGTGAAAAAAATTGTCATGGTAGCAGAGGTACTGAATATTTTCCCCATAACATGGACTCCCACTTAATCAGGATTATATAGTTACCTTTGCATCTAAATGCATGGTAGGTCTAAATACATATTGGTCTCACAACAGCGACCAATATTGATTTCCCAATGTGACATTTTTGCATTATTTTTTACTCAGATTACCTGGTCACTTGATGACAAATACACTACATGGTTCTCCTTCTTTTATGACAAACAAAATGCCAGTTTATTTTCACAAGGATATATACTTATTGTATGTATGAATTTGTCTTTTCATCCACAAGGTTACCATCTGCACCGCTAATAGAAGCGGTATAGAATGTTGTATCCAAAGACATGAAATCTCACAGTATAGAATATCATCACAGGTGCACATCAGCGTCCAGTGCTACTCTTCGGTATCTACTGTTGTGCTCAATAGAGATGGTGCTTCCCCAAAGCTGTTCCCATTCAAAGATGAGCATGGAGTACCAAAAACCAACATGCCCACTTTGTAAAAATCAAGAGTGTAATTCATAATTCAAAAGTTAGTAAACATAAACTGACTCTAGATATTAGAATTGGATGTGACCCTAGATATTAGAATTAGAAGATAATACATCATAGCACGTATTATTAATATGTATAATGGATTAAAAATATGTTTAATCCGTTTACACAGATTAAAGGAGGAAGCAGTTTTAACGAGTAAACAAGTAATTTTAAGACAAAAGAAAACTTCACAAAATAAGATCCAAATAGATATAGTAAGACGGAAATACAATACTTATGAGGTGTCTTGAATAAAATATTGAAAATAGCAACTAAATAACACATTAACATAAAACTAAATCAATAACAATTGTTCAATCTGAACAATGGAGAAAAAAATAAAGAAAAAAATTAAGGGCACCTCAGAGTCTTGTGTGAAAATATAAAGTGGTATAATATACATGGAATTGAAGTCTCCAAAAGAGAAAAGAGTTAACACAAAACAGGAAAAGACAATTTGGAGCAAGAGTGGCCAAAAACTTTTTAACTAAATGTGTAAAAAGTATTAACCCAATGCTCTAAAAGAATTATTAAATATTAAACAGGTAAATACAAAGAAACTTTACATTCCCATATTAACAAGATCCTGTTGAAAAGGCAAAAACAGAGAATGTTCTAAAAGGAGCAAGGGAAGGGGTCAATTACCTATTCCATCAAAAGAAAAAATACATAATTAATGAATAATTTACCATTAGAAATGACAGACACCAGAATATGCTAGAATGGCATATTCAAACACCTCAAAAATACACCTTAATATTTAGAATCCAATATTCTACCAAATTGTATTTTAAAAATGACAAAAAATCTGAGACACATTTTCAAGTTAAAAAATATAGAGGGATAAGTCACCATTAGGAGACATCCATTAAAAACTATAAAGGAAATTATTTAACTAAAGGAAGAAAAAAATGCATCAGAAAGAATCTTGGATCCGAAAGAGAAAATACAGAGTAAAAGATGCGATAAATATTCTGGTAAGCAAAAATATTTCCTGTCTATCTCTATTTTATACTTGTATGGTTATGTCTATATTTTATCTTTTTATCTATCATTTTTATAAAGGTCTGTGTATTCATATTTATATCTATAGTCATATCTTTATCTGTCTATTTATATCTATCTAGAGTAAAAGAGAGTGAAAGAGAGTAGCCAGAGATTTTTTCTTTTCTTTTCTAATATGTTTAAATGACACACCAATGTTCCTGGCTCAGTATGGCACACTTGGTGTCTGTACACATTCAATGGAACAAAGCAGTCATATGGTAAAGTATACCATCAGTGCAGTGAAAAAGAATGATGCTATCATAGTGGGAGACATTTAAGGGATAAATAAGTAAAAATCATGAATATTTGATTTTACTAAAAGGTGAGTGTAAATAATTGGAAATAATTACCAAATCTATGGCACTAATATACTTTATAAATATTCACAATAATAATGGATAATTACCAAACAAGGCTTCAATTAAAATACATATTTTTTCCAAGGGAGCGATAACAAAACTGATAATATTTTCAACCACAAAAATAATAAGACAAGAAGATATTACTGTAACATATTTAAGTATAACAACAAAATGATAAAAATAATAACAGTAACAATAATTGACAACCTAGGATGTTATGCAATTAAATTACTTTCAAAAATGTTGGTTGAATGTAGAAATATTTAGACTGAACTTGAATGAATCTATGATTAGAATGCTTACACTAACAGAGCTTCTGAAAGAGGACTATAACACATTTCCAAAAAAGAAAACGATCCTAGATGACTGAATTCAAAGTACAGGAAGTTATTTTAAAAAGAGAGGAGTAAATATGTTGGTAAATGAATGTTATTGGTTTACATACATCATATATATTATTTCAAAATCATATCTATGTTTCAAGGCCTGGATAAACTATTATCTCTTCTACAAACTCTTTTCAGATGTCCGGAAAGAGAATTCATGCTTCCACCCTCCAACATCTCACAATTGTAGCACATTCTGATTCTTCCTAAGCTTCTAATGTAACTGTCCTATAGTAAGCTGATGAAGAGTAAAGCCAATGATGTATCCTTTTGTATTTAATTATCCATCAAGCAAAGTACCTTGAAAATAGCATATAGTCCATGTCAACAAATAAAAATAATAATTATCTTGGTCCATCTGTAATTGAAGCATTGTAAATACAGATGGTCGCCAGTTGTGTTTTAAACTTAAACATTGAATGATTTTTTTTTTAAGATTATTCTTTTAGCCGTGGTCCTTTATATGTTTCCTAGAAATATCTCAAGTTTGTCACAAGTAGGAAATTTATTGACTCAAAACTGACCAAAATTTACTCCAAATGTATATTATTTTCTTCAAGTAAACTATGGAATAACAGCATGTAGTCTATTTACTGTCATGCATAGATAATTTCAATATTTTAGGTTAAAAACTTTGATTTTGAGAATTACAGTTATTCACCCTATTAAAGTATTATTATCCTCTGCTTTCTTGGCTTCTGTATTTTCACTATAAAATTTTTAGTGGAAATTTATTTTTATTTATCATTCTCAGGATTCTCTAATATTTTATAACTTTTTCTATTATTATACTTTAAGTTCTAGGGTACATGTGCACAACGTGCAGGTTTGTTACATATGTATTCATGTGCCATGTTGCTGTGCTGCACCCATTAACTCATCATTTACATTAGGTATATCTCCTAATGGGGAGGGATAGCATTAGGATAGCATTTCACAACTTTTAAATTATTATTTTTAATCATTTTGAGGAAAACTTAATCCATTAACATACCAAATATTAATTTTCTTTATTTTTCCCTTTTCTCTTACCGGAACTAAGATTAAACATATGTTAGATGTTTCTACCTCACACATTTTACTCTCTCCTTTATAATTTCTGTCTATTTTTATTCCTGCAGGTAAAATATTGGAAAATTAATTTTCACTTCTAAGAAGTTTACTTTTTCTGTCAGCTGTGTCTAAGCTATTATCACATCCATGAATTGAGTACAGTACTTATATTTTGATAGAATTTCTTAGTTCTAGAAATTATCTCAGGTTCTTTTCTAAATCTAATATATAACTCTATCATCTATTTTTTTCCACAGACATTTTCAAATTTCTCTCCCTTTCTACTGTGTCTCTCTCTGTAACATACTTTAATAAGTCAGTACTTGATCATTTCCAAAACTCATACCTTTTTAGGTAGTTCACTACTTAGTCTTACACAATATATGCTAAGATTTAGGAATATGCTAAAGAGTATCAACATAAATTTCTTACATACATCATCTTCATGTAACACACATTAGCAAAACACAGCTGTAAATTAAAAAAAAAAAACCTGTAGTAATATATACCACATAATTATAATATTGATTAAAGTAATCAGTTTTGTCCATAGGCGCCATTTCTATTGTGGAGTTACAGGCTATTCACTCTTTCATAGCTGTTAATTCATGTAATAGAAAAATTCAGAGAGAAAAAGAAGATGTAAATCCTCCTCAGCAGTGAGGCCGGAGCTTTTCTCAATTGTTTAATCAGAGTAATATCAATATCTTCAAAGCAATCCATTGAACACATTGTTGACAATAACATTTGTTACTGTCCTCTGTATATACACAACTGTGATCAGAGAAAATGGCATCTTTTTTTTTTCTCAACTTCCCAACTTCCACTCTGCGTTTACTCAATTATTCATGAATGAAATAACAGCTTTCTGCATTAATAATGTAAGAGACAATGTAAGATAAAATGTAACTGGCAAAAGGATGAACGTTTTGGCAGCTTTTATGATACCCATTTATCTAGCATTTTCTGTCATTAATTATAATGCCATCTTTGATAGGAAACATGCTCAGGGACAGAAGGTTTCCCCATTGACAGGCAGGATCATTACACTTTAATAAAAATACATTTTTTTCCTTAGCATAGCATACCTTCCTAAGAGCAAGGGAAAATTTTTGTTGGTTTATTTGTTTTCGGAATTACAACTTTAAAATACTTTGAAGAAATTAGGCATAAATTCTTGTATTTCAGTTCTGTCTTTTCACCCTTATATTCAGTACCTTACACTGAGCAATGTTGTTAGCTAAGATGAATATGGATAATATTTCAGTGAAAAAATCTCTCCACAGAGTATTTATTTTCTTTCTACATAGAACTAACCTTTACTCAGAATGTTTTAGACATATGTAAAGAAATCCCCAAATTTCTATACTGGTATTTTATAACAATGCAAATTTTAACTTGAACGCTTATCAAAATAAATAATTTTAACAATATGAAGCATACTTCCTGTGTAAGAGATAATATTTGATTCTAAAAATACAAAGTCATAAATAGTAATTGCCTTCAAGGAGATTGTTTCTTGGTTATCCTTAGTAGAAATTCTACCAATTGTTTCTAACTGGTTAACTAATGTAAACATTTAAGCTTTGAAAAGCATTTTTTATCATAGAACTTGAGAATTGAAATGAGTCTAAATTGAATATATTGTAAGGCAACTCTTTCAGGTATGAAAAGTAAATCCCCCCAAAATTGATTATATTATCACCATTGTGACCGGTATTCATATTGCAATCTCATTTTTCTGAGCTTCCATTATGTAACATTGTCTGTTCCTGCACTCTTCGTTTTTAGTAAGCATCGTTATCTCATCAGTTAATATTTGGGTTAGCATAATAACCAAGAAAACTTCCTACTACTTGTAATAAAAACACATCATAAAACATGAAAATAAACATGATTAACATATTATATCACAGAATCAGGTATGCAAACTGATTCTATTTAATAAACAATAATCATTTTTTCTGCACAGTGTATATATTATTAATTAATGCATGAAAATATAAAATGTGCACCACATTTACTTACTAAAACTTAGTTGTTTGTTTAACCTGCCTCAACATAATAATCTTCATTTTGTGTTCATTTTTGTATAACCAGTCACTTTATAAATTTCTTTGAAATTTTACATTTGATGCTTTGTAGTGAGAATGTATTTCACAACATAATACAATCAATCTAAGGTGCCTTATTACAATGTATTCTATTATGGCATAAAAAATGAAGAAATTCTATGTCCAATTTTATATAAACCTTGCAGTCTATCCTCCTTGATCACTACATGTTTGATTATTATTTATTTACCTTTCTCATCATAATATGTGATACATGTAACACCAAGCCTCTCAGAGTGTAAGGACCTATTCAGGACACAGGAACTATTCTATCATGTCATTCTTCTCACTAAGCACACTACCACGCTCATTGCTCCACCATCACTGGCTACAAATGACAAAACTACAATGTTTACTTTTAACTGTCACATCCATATGTCTCAAGAAAGAAGGTGATTGGTCAAGTCATTTGTCTTGGAGCATAAGGAAACATTTTTCATTAAATTAGCTCATAGGTTGACCTTTAGATTAGGCATTCATCCTTCATTCAACAAAGCATGACAAGTGAAACAGTAGAACATGGTAAACCACAGTGACTGTATTAGTCCATTTTCATGCTGCTGATAAAGACATAACTGAGACTGGACAGAAAAAGAGGTTTAATCTGACTTACAGTTCCACATGGCTGGGGAGGCCTCAGAATCATGGCAGGAGGTGAAAGGCACTTCTTAACCTGGTGGCGACAAAAGAAAATTAACAAGAAACAAAAGTGGAAGCACCTGATAAAACCTTCAGATCCCCTGAGACTTATTCACTATCACGAAAATAACACGGGAAAGACTGGCCCCCATGATGAAATTGCCTCCCTTGGGTCCCTCCCACAACACATGGGAATTCTGGGAGATACAATTGAAGTTGAGATTTGGTTGGAGACACAGCCAAACCATATCAGTGACCTATACATAATGAATTCATCATAAGAAAACAGGAAGAATATAGATAGCTGGCAGTATATTATTGTAATGTGTTTCAATGTTATATCTATTGTTTCATAAAAGTAGATGTTAGAAGTGGATTGCATATTTTACTAATTTAAAGCATCTTTTAGTCTAACTTAATTATATCAATTGGATTTTCTTTATAAAATTGCAGGGACCTGCTTTCTAAGAAGTTTATCATATAATGTTATCATTTTCAAATGTCTTTATTAGTCATTTGCTTATGAATCTAGAAAAAAATTATTGAATGCATATCCAATTTTATTTTAATTTTAAGTTTCAATTTGCCTTTCTATATTTGTATAGTTTACTCACAATGGCAGATATGGATTATACTTATATTAATTACTAATATTTTCTGTTTATTTTGGTTTAATAATTAATGTTTTAGTTCCTTGCAATGTAAATTATATTTCACTTCTATATTTTTTCTTTGTAAGAATTTAACATTTTTCAATTTCTGTTATATTTATTAAAGTTTAAAATAAGAGAATATAAAATATCAATAGTCAGTATTAACAATGAAGAATCCTTTATTTTGGCCAAGTGCGGTGGCTCACGCCTGTAATCCCAGCACTTTGGGAGACTGAGGCAGGCGGATCATGAGGTCAGGAGTTCGAGACCACCCTGGCCAACATGGTGAAACCCTGTCTCTACTAATATACAAAACAATAGCTGGGTGTGGTGGCATGCACCTGTAGTATCAGCTATTGGGGAGGCTGAGGCAGGGGAATTGCTGGAACCTGGAAGGCAGATGTTGCAGTGAGCCAAGATTTTACCACCGAACTCAAGTCTGACAACAGAACAAGACTCTGTCTCAAAAAAAAAAAAAAAAGAAAAAGAAAAAAAATCCTTCATTTTGACTCCCACATAAGTAAGAGTTATAGTATAAATAAGGTCATGGTAAAATTCGTTTAAATCTGTCTACACTATTTTCATAATTTTACTTTAAAAATGTTTTATTTGTTCATTAATCATTATATTCATATACATACATATTTACAATGAATACTTGGAATATATGTGTGTCCATGTGTGTAACATATATTTCTACATATTTGTGTATATATAAGAACTACCAGACAAAAACATACAAGGATTTTTTAAATATAAATAACGGACAAGGAATTTCTCAATGGTAAGTATCATAAAATAAAAAGGTACAACTTTTCAAACAGTACAATACTAATCCATTTACATCATGAAAGTACAATAGCTGCTAGAAATGAAACAGAATAGCAACAGAATATGTAGAAATGTAATATAAAAAAATCACATAATCGCTTAGAAAGATTAAATTAAAACAAATGATTGAGCCATATTTCATTATGGGAAAGCAAAACATCAATATTCATGACTTGATCCAACATGAATTCATGATTGTCTAAAGAAATGTTATATAACAAATTACAAATAAGTGCTCATATGACTGACGACATAAATATTTTTAATGTTTATATCAAATAAACCATAAAATAAATCTAATAGGTAATACATACCTGCAATAATTATTATGTCTATCAAAGTAGTAATACTTATTGTATAAATGTCATTCAAAATAGATAAGACAAATATGAATGCCTTCAGATTAAAATAAGCAAAACATACAAGAATTCAATAAAAAGGCATTTTTAATGTTCAATATGTTCTTAAAAATAAAAAATAAAAAATTTCCACAAGAATATGTATACCGCTTTATTTTATTTTATTTTATTTTGGACTGAGGATCTCACTCTGTCACCCACGCGTGAGTGCAGTGGCGCGATCCTTGGCAAACTTTTTTATATTTTGTAGAGACCGTTTCGCCGTGTTGCCTAGGCTGGTCTCCACCTCCTGAGCTCAAGGGATCTCCACGCGTCAGCTTCCCAAAAAGCTGGAATTACAGTCATGAGCCACCGCGTCCGGCCTGCATATTTTCTTTATCAAATTGGCATAAATGTTTAAAAATCAGTAATAGAAAATGATTGCTACAATTATTATAAATTGTTTTTGGAAACAGAACAAGAACAATATGGGAGGATGACAATTCTTCTATATGAATTCAGTGTCTTATAATGATTTAATTCAAATATAGGTATTCAGTTAAATAAATTATATGGAAATATGAATAATAAATATAAATCCTACTAGGATTGCGATGCTATAATCATTTATAATATTTATTATTATTAAACCTTCTTACAGCATTGATAGAATAATATGCAGGCTAATATATGAAATGACTAATTATTAATATACTGATAAAGAACATAAATATATATTTCATTTTTATGACAAAAATAATTTATGTTCATTGTAGAAAATATAAAATATCTTTACAATGAGTGAATAAAAATTATAACCTATGATAATTATTTTATTGTTTAATAGGAGACAAAAAACTATACTTGGAATGAAAAAAATCATGAAAAAAGCTTTACTGATGAAAATGCTAGTAAGATTATATTATGAACATTATTCTCACACTAGTTTTGAAGACATAACTGATTATGTTTTGAGAAAAATAACTTACCAAAAAGATCTGAAATGATTTCATAATACTAATAATTGTATATGCATTAGGGAAATAATGTAAGCAGTTTAAACCTTTCACTTTCAGGGTAACTTCTTAGCTAATTATATCAAATATCCAAGAAACATTTAAGCATAATCTTATTTAAACTATATATGAAAATAAAAATGGAAATAATTAAATCAATTAAATATAAAATTTTATAAACATTATTTAACATCAAAATATTTTAGACTTTAGGAAGGCACATTACTATGAAAAATATTTAACAATGTAACCTTATAAATGTTAAGCACTGTGTTTTTTAAAAGATTAATTACAAGTACAATGTTATCATTGAAAGTTTGTGTTCTTACTTGTGAATTCAATAGAAAGCTGTGGATATTTTTTCAAACCTTATTTTTAATTACTTCAATGTAAAACTATTTTACTCCTTAAGATACTTCACAGTGTTTTTATTACTTTAATCCATTATGGAAAAAAATAGTTTGCAGATATGTTTGGAATAAATCTGCTTGCTTTCTGTTGGGTATACATGTGCTATTTTTGTTCATTTTGTGACAGGTAACTGGGAGGTTTTCTTAAAGGAACAAAAGTAAACTGAAGGAAAAAAAGACATACCCAATAACTTCTGAAGTCTACCCACAATAATAAATACAAGCTTTGCTTCAAAAAAAGTCCATAAAATGTACCTTTAGCTATGACAAAGTGCCTTATATAAAATAAAATGACTTTTAAAACAATTACAAATGACAAATTAAACTAAAGTTAAAGTTTAAATGTACTTGAAATTAATGAAAATTCAGATATTTTCAAAAACTATAACCCTTCATATAGTGAAAACAAAGTAAAACAAATAATAGGTTTTGAAATATTAATGATTTGGGGAAAACAGAGAAATGTAGAAAATTACTGACTACACCTATACTTTGATTTTATTAGGGTAAAATCCATGTTTTAAAGTCAATTTCCAAAAGGATTTATATATGTCTGAGCATAATATACATATAATTAACAACCACTTTAAGTTTGTATAACAAAAATGTGAAATACTTTAGCATTTTTATTTCTTGGGGGGTAATTTATATAATTACAAATAGTTTTATGGGACTTCATATTCAATTACTTATAAGTAGGTGGTATCTTTCTATTTTTATGTGCTAGAAGAACATTTACCTAATTTGAAATAATAGAGTAATATCAAGCAAAGATTTCAATTTTGTAGAAAAAAAAATGATGCTGTCTTTCATAATTTCAGTAAAAAAGAGTATATATTTTTCTATTCAGGAAAGTAAGAAAGTTATTTAGACAATTTAGCATAGCATCAATATTTTCATTAAATTTGGAATGTCCTAATGCTTTACAAATTACAAATTTATATTTGTAATTTCAAAACAGAAAAATATTGCCTTTCAATATTTATACATAAGATATTTATTTAGGAGTTAATTTCCTTGCACTTGTATAATATGCTCTGATCTTTATTTTTTTACTTATTGTGTTTTATATTTTCTTAGTTTTCATTTTATCATCATAATCATAATTCTTACTATTATTAATAATAGTAGCAGTATGTTATTTTCAACATCCATGCACCTCTGAGCAAAGACTGCATATCATATTTCAAAAACTAATGTTTTTTCTTATTTATATTTATGATGTTAATTTGTTTATTATATTCAATAAACATTTATAGAGCACCTACACTGTAGCAGGTTCTACTCTAAGATTGTATGGAACAAACAAATAGCTGTACATTCAAGGGGCTTACATTCTAGTTTGTAAGGAGGGACAATTAGTAAGATAAATAAAAAAAAAAAAAAAGATAAAATAGTCACTAAGGATTAAGCAGAAAATATGTCTATTGATATACCAAATGCAAAATTATATTCAATTCACTTATACTTTGTGTTTTTAAATGAATCATAAGCAGTTAAATGAAAATGCTAAAGTATTATAAATAACTCTAAATTAATCTGTCCATTACTTATTCATAAATAATGTCAGTAAGTTTGCCTAAGACATATAAACAAAATAAAAATCAAAATAATATCAATCACAAAAATAGAATTTAACATTCTACAAAAGTGTATGTATGCCTTCTTTCTTTACTAATCAGTATTTGCTATTTCTATTTTGAGAGAAAAGTTCATGTGCAGTACAATATTTTGTGGATAAATCAAATATGTCTATATATTAGGTAAATTTCACATTTATTACATAATTACAAATGTAATCACAATATCACACTCAGTTTTTATACAAATCAGTACCTAAGTATATCTTTATATCTGCCTTTATGTCTGCCTATATACTTTCTTAGCTATATACCTACCTATCTATCTACCAATCTGGCTTATTTAAAGGTTTAGCTTCTGAGAATACTGTGTTTTCTCCGATATTAATTAGTGAGATAAGCATTACAAAAGCAGTGACAAACTAATCAAAAAATTCATCAACAATTTGCATTTGATAATGATGCTTAACAGACCAGGATGTTTACTGTCCACATTTTATCTATGAGGCAAAACAAACAACTAAATTATAACTTTGTAACATCTGCTTCCTCTACGGGGCTATTTGTATAGACTTTGACAGATGTGAGAACAGCAAAGAATGGCTGTAACAAATGCGACAACTAATAGTGATGTCTTAAAAAAAAAAAAAAATCAGCCAATCTGAGTTTATTGAAATGAGCTCCAGACTGAGACTGAGATGACATGCACCTGTTCCTCCAAACTATTACTCTGGAAAGAGATAATGACTTTAAAATTATTATTTTCCATCATGTGAAATGTGAAAAAAACCTGAAATAGTACACCACGGAATATTGTAACATCACAATATATTTTTCCAAAGGTCTCTCAGTTTGTGCAAAATTATGGTGCATTTTATTGCCTGGTGAATGACTAGTGCAGGAATGAAGGAGGCAGAAAAGGATTAGGCTTTGTATCTACTTATGTATGCATTTAATTGCTTATAAATTCTGTAGATTACGGTTCTACACATGAGAATTCAAATGGGCTTTCTTGATGCAATTTTTCTATCTCCGGTACAGAAAAGTTGTTGAATCCTCTAA
Organism: Macaca mulatta; assembly: GCF_049350105.2. Taxonomy (NCBI): domain Eukaryota; kingdom Metazoa; phylum Chordata; class Mammalia; order Primates; family Cercopithecidae; genus Macaca; species Macaca mulatta. Next base: position 69,549,255 of record NC_133410.1, read on the forward strand.
GTTAGATAATCAAATATACTGAAGACTTAGAAGTGAAAACCTTCAGGGCAAATTCATAAGGCCAGGATTGAAATAAGTTATATTTTTACTTTAAGTAAATAGTTTTATAAATTTATAGTTTAAATAAAAGCATAGTCCAACATTTGTTCTGTAGGTTTAAAACAAATCTACAAATATTTTGATAAGTTTCTCATGAAGAATTGGAGTCAATGCCCTCCTGTTTTTAAGCTAGGCAGGTCTTTGTGACTTCTTCAATGATCAGAATATATTGAAAGTGGTACTGCATGATTTCTAAGGTTAGGTTAGAATATGTGTATCGTTTCTACTAGTTTCTCTTGGGATGCAAGCTCTGGGAACTTCCAGCCACCATGTAAGAAGTTCAGCTACACTGAGGCTGCCAGGCTGAGGAGGCCTTGTGGAGGAAAATGCCCTGCAGCCTAAGCTAATCCCAACCGAGTCGTTTCAACCTAGGCACCAGCTGTGTGTGGACATTTTCTAGATGACTCTGGCCACAGCACCTGTAGGAACGAAAAACTGAACAATGACTAATTAGTTGAGACCAGTTATAGGCAATGACTGATTAGTCGAGACCAACTATCTTCTAAATATGATAGTTGATAACAATAAGGAAATGTTTTTATGTGCCTAAAAGTAGATAGTTTTATATACTATCCATATATATATTTATTTACATCAATAAATATCCAAAACACCTAGTACCTTGAAGTCTATGCAATAATATATTTATGGTTTTTAAATAAAAAGTCACAATCCATCTTGTATTTGGTAAAATCTTCCTTTTTTCTGAAAAAAACATTTATTTACATGTAAAATGCATGATACATATATATATACACACACACATATACACACATATATAATATTTTAAATTCACAAAAAACTTAATTTATCATAATAGAAGACCAAAAGAGAATATGTATATAATTATATCAATAGATTTTATAAAAGCATTTAAAAATGCAACATTTATTGCTGATAAAATCTCTCAGCAAACAAGACACAGAAGGAAACGTTCTCTAAATGATAAATGTATTCTAGGTAAAACCTATAGCTATCACAATTTATTAAGCTATCTTAATGGTGATAGAATTAATATTTTCCAATATTTTCCTCTTAATATCAAGATCGAAGCAAAGATTTCCATTTTGACCACTCCTCTCTAACCTTGTACTTGGGTTTCTATACATGAACATCATGCACACACACATACACACAAACACATTGGAAAGAGTTGTTTTTGTCATGGATGACATGATCATCAATGTAGACAACACAGGGAATAAACAAAAATTCTATTAGATCTAATTGATAAGATTAACAAATTTGTAAAATGCAACATCAAGAAACAAACATAAGTTGTATTTATATAAGCTACAAAATCAATGGGAAAAGTAAATTCAAACTACCATATCCAATTGGATCAAAATACAAAATACAAATCTGACAAAATATCTGTTAAACATGTACTCTGAAATCAACACAACTATTTGAGGGAAGTTAAAAAAATATCTAAATAAATGGAGAGATACACCAAGTTAATTGATTGAAAGACTCAGTATTTTTAGGATGTCAATTGTCTGTAAATTGATCTAGTATAAATTCAACACAATCCCAATTGAAATGGTGACAGGCATTTTCTGAAATTTGAAAAGTTTATCCTGAAGATTTTATAAAAAAGCAAATATTTAGAATAGACAAAACAAATTTAATATAAAAGAACAAAGTAGTAAGACGTACCTAAGCTTATTTAAAGACTTATTACAAAGTTATAGAAAGCTGGGCAGTAAGGCATTGAACATAACCATAAACAAATAAATCAATGAAATAGAATAGATGGAATAGAAATACATGTGCACGGGCATGCACACACACAGACACACAAACACACACACAAATATGGATCACAAATTTAAGGACATAATCTAAAACAATACAATTTGTTAAATAAGACATAAAAACATATTTTCTAACTTTTATTAGCAATGATTTCTAAACTACAGACCTAAAAAAATTGAGAACTAATGTTCTGCAAAAGACTCGGTTAAGTAAATAAAAAGACAAACCAGAGACTTGAAAAATATCACTATAAATCACATATCTGATGAAGAAACTGTGTACAGAATATATAAAGGAACGTCAAAACTCAGTAAAAACAAAATCAAAATCAACCCAATAAAAATGAGTAAATATTTGAACAGGAACATCACCAAATAAAATATAAAATAAATAAACACTTTAAAATGCTCAGTGTAATTAACAGAATGCAGATTGAACAACAATGAGATGTTATTATACATCTAGTAGATTATCTAACATTTAAAATTCACCATAAAGCATGTTGGAAAAAATGAAAGCACTGAAACTAATACATTGCTGATGAAAATGTTAAATGGTAAAACCACAATGGAAAGCAGTTTGACCATTTCTTATAAAGTTAAACTTACACCAACTATATGACCCAGCTATTCCATTCTCATGTCTTTACCCAAAAGTGTTTGAAGCTTAAGTTTGTTTAGAAAAAGTATATATAGATGTTTGTAACAGGCTTATTTGTAAAAGCAAAAATCATGAAATAACCTACATATCTATTACTTGGTAATAAATAAACACATTTAGGTATTTTTATAAAAATTATGCTAATAAATTAGTGAACAAAGGAAGCCAACCAAAACAAGGTACACATTATAAAATTCTATTTACATAAAAATGTAGAAACTGGAAACTAATTTATAATGATGATTGCCACCCAGGGACAATTTTGTCCCCTATGCACAATTTATCTGTATCTAGGGATATTATTGGTTGTGATATTTAAGGAATAATACTTTCATCTACTAGTTGGAGGCCAGAGGTGTGGCAGAGTACTATATAATGCACAAGATATTATCCAATCAAAACTTTACAGTAGATGCTGCTCCTGAAAAATCCCTATCTATGTTCATAAAAATAAAAGAAATCAGTGGTTGCTTGCAGGTACAGATAAAATTACAAGGGAGTATGAGAAAATCTGGGGAGCTAACTCATGTGTTTATTATTGCAATGGCAATGATTGATAATAGGAGTCTATTAAGTTATCAGAACTTATCAATTTGTGTACTTTCAATGCATGCAGTTTATTACATATCAATTATGTCATACTGTTTAAAAAGCTACTATCTAAGTGAGAATCTGAGTCTAGCAAAAATATTGAGTAATAAAAAAGAATTTAGGAAACTAGGAATAGGAGAACAGACAGGATGGAACAAACAAATAATCAATAGTAAAATGGCACACCTAAACCCAGCCATACCTGTAGTTATATTAGATATAATTATCTAATTGTCTATATTAAACATGTATATTAAAAGTGGGAGATCATCAGAATTGATGGAAAAACAAGACACAACAACAGGTGATGTACTTTAAAGATTTAGATAAGTTGGAATTAAAATAACAAAATGTCATGTCATTAAAAAGTGTAAGAAAATGACAATGATCCTGTCAACCTCAAAGGAAACTTAAAGACAAAGAGCATTATTAGGGATAGAGATAATTGGCCAGCTGTGGCAGCGCAGGCCTGTAATCCCAGCAATTTGGGAGGCCTAGGTGGGTGGATGGCTTGAGTCCAGGAGTTCAAGACTAGCTTGGGAAACATAGTAAAATCCTGTCTGTAGAAAAAATACAAAAATTAGCTGGGCATGGTGGCACATACCCATAGTCCCAGCTACTTGGGAGGCTGAGGTGGGAGGATCACTTGAGCCCTTGGAGACTGAGGCTGCAGTGAGCCATGATTATGCCACTACAATTGAACCTGGACGACAGAGTGAGATTATGTCACACACACACACACACACACACACACACACACACAAAGAGAGATTTTATAATTATTTCATAATTATAAAATAATCAATTTATCAACAAAATATAATAATTACATTAAGCATATTTAAAAGAAATGAATATTTATGTCCCCACAGAATTAAAATGTTGAAGCCTTAATTTTTCAATGTGATGGTATTTGGAAGTAAGGGAGGCTTAGACAAGGTCATAAGGATGGAGTTCCCATGATAGGATTAGTGCCCTTATAAGCAAAGGAAAAGACTAAAGCCCTCTCTATCTCTATCACAGGAGAATACAAGAGAGTAGCTATCGGGGAACCAGCCCCCAATATTTCAATGTAGGTTCTTTTCTATTTCCCCTAAATGTCAGCCTATCTGAGAAATAAAGGGAAAGAGTGCAAAAGAGAGAAATTTTAAAGCTGGGTGTCTGGGGGAGATATCACATGTCAGCAGGTTCTGTGATGCCCCCCAAGCTGCAAAAACAGCAAGTTTTTATTAGCAATTTTCAAAGGGGAGGGAGTGTACGAATAGGGTGTGGGTTACAGAGATCACATGCTTCAAGGGCAACAAAATATCTCAAGGCAAATGGGCAGGGCAAAGTCACAAGGCCAGGGTGAAACTAGAATTACTAATGAGGTTCCCAGTTCCATTGTGCATGCATTGTCATTGATAAGCATCAGGAAACAGGGTTTGAGAGCAGACAACCCGTCTGACTAAAATTTACTAGGCAGGAATTTCCTAATCCTGATAAGCCTGGGGGTGCTGCAGGAGACTAGGGCATGTTTCATCCCCTATCTATGCCTGCATAGGGCAGACATTCCCTGAGCGGCCATTTTAGAGCTCTCCCCCTTTCCCCTCAGAATGCATTCTTTTCCCAGGGCTGTCAGTTATTAATATTCTTTACTGGGGAAAGAATTCAGTGATATTTCTCTTACCAGTTTTTGGCAGTAAGAGAATGCTCTGTCTTGTCTGGCTCCCAGGCAGTCAGACCTAATGGTTATCTCCCTTGTTCCCTGAACATTGCTGTTATCCTGTTCTTTTTTCAAGGTGCCCAGATTTCATGTTGTTCAAACACACATGCTTTATGAACAATTTGTACAGTTAACTGCAATAATCACAGGGTCCTGAGGCAACATACGTCCTCAGTTTAGGAAGATGACAGAATTAAGAGATAAAAGACAGGCATTGGAAATTATAAAAGTATTGATTGGGGAAGTGATAAATGTCCATGAAATCTTCACAATTTGTGTTCAGAGATTGCAGTAAAGACAGGCATGAGAAATTATAAAAGTATTAATTTGGAGAACTAACAAATGTCCATGAAATCTTCACAATTTATGTTGCTCTGTCAAGGCTTCAACAGGTCCCTCCATTCGGGGTCCCTGACTTCCCACAAAAAGTAGCCATTTGTAAACCAGGAGGAGGGCCCTTAGCAGCCTCACAAGCCAGCAATTTGATTTTGGACTTTCCATCATCCAAAACGGTGTGAATTTAAGTGTTTGTTATTTAAGTCACCCAGTGTACAGCATTTTGCTATAACAACTCAATCTGACTAACACATATATACAAAAACTAATAAACTTAACATATATGAAGCCAAATTGACAGTACAAGGAGAAACCAAAAAGTTAATATAAATAGTTAGAGATTTTAACTTCTATTTTCAATTTATATGACAATTACTTACACACAGAAAATCGATAAAGACATGGAAGAATTAAAGAACAATATCAACTCATAAACCTTATTGATGGTTACAGAAGACTGCAAACAACGATTGAAGAATTTATAGTCACTTCAAGCAGACATCGTATATTCACCAAGATGCTATATGCTGATTCTTTAAAAAGTACAAAATTTTAAAAGATGGAAATATCATAGCATATTTTATTTTCTTTCACCAATATAAAATTCTGTAAAATTAAATAAAAATATTCAAAAATCACCAAATATTCAACAACATATTTTTAAATTACCAGTAGTTAATTATAAAGTAACAAAATATTAGAAAATATTTTGAGTTGTGCAATAATGGAAATACAATGTATCAAATTTCATAGGATATAGCTATAGCAGAACTTAAAGGGATATTTATAGCTTTAAAATTTGTGTTATAATAAGTTACAAATAGAGTAAGTAACCTATATTTTCACATTACTCAGCTAGAAAAAGATGTTTAAAAGATGTCCAAAAGTAAGTACAAGATAGGAAATTATAAAGAGAAGTGAAGGAATTATATAACAAATGATACAAAGAACAAACAAAGCCAAATTTGGAATATTAAAAGAAAATCTACAAAATTGTTCAGCCACAAGCTAGTGCTAAAAAATCAAAAGAGAAGACAGCAGTTACTAATACTAGAAAGTTAAAAGGCATCTTTAGAGATCTTACATTAAGGTAAAATGAGGGAATGTTTTGATCAACATTAAATAATGTATGCAAATAAATTTCAAAATCTCAATAAATTGCCAAAAATCATTGAAAGACAGAAAATGCAAAAGCTAAATCAAGAAGAATTATAAATTCTGAATAATCTAATATTCAATAAAAAAAGATAAAAGTAAAATTTATCATAAAGAAAAATCCAGTCCACATAGCTTCAATATCATTTTTACCTAATACTTAAAAAAGAAATTAGGTCATTTCTACATAAACTCTTTCATAAAAGTTTCACTTGAAGGGATTTAAGGGAAATTTATAACTTTGGAAGTTTGTATTAAAATCAGTATTAAAGCTTATATTAAATATCAGCTTGCACAAACCTGTATGAAAAATTGACAAACTTTCACAAATAGAAAATTGAGAGTAATATACTTCACAGAGTGAACTTTAATAACCATAAAACATACCTAATTTAGTTAATTAATATATATGAGGAAAAATACACCTTGACAGAGTTAGTTCATTCCAGGAGTGCAAATTTAGCTAAATATTTAAAAAGCAATTGTTATACTTCATCTATTAGCAGAATAAAGGAGATAGCAATATGATCATTTCAATATGCAGGAAATCATTTCAATAATTTCAACATTATTTTACAATAAAAGCTATCAGCATTCTAGGAATAAAAGAAAACTTGCTTGATATAATAAAAAGTAGGTAAAAATTAGAGCTTACATCTTATTGGTGAAATATTAACTATTTTCCCTCTAAGATTAGGCGAAGAGTAAATACACTGTCACTACTTCTGTTTTGCCAGAGATACTGTCCACTATATTAACATGGGAAAGTAAAATGCATACAGTTGATAAAGGAAAAATGGTATTGTCCTGAATGTAGAAAATAAAACTCTGTAAAACAACTACTAGAACTAGTAAACACAGTTATGAAATCCATAAGATACATGGTTAGCATAAAAATCAATTGTATTTTTCAAATTTTGAAAATGAAAACTCCATTAATTTGCATTGTCATGAAAACAAAATATTTAATAAGAAATGTTACAAATAATAATTGTAAGATCTTTGCACTAAAAACTGTAAACCGTTATTCATGATTAAATAAAGAAAAACAGCAACTACATGGATTGGCAGATTCATCATTCTTAAGATGTCACATCTTCCTAAAATTTTATATAGATTTAATGTAATCCCTTTCATAAATCTCACCAAGCTTTTTTGTAGATAAGAACAAATTCAATCAACATTTTATAAACATATACAAATAAACTATAATAGTCAACTAAATTGAGTTTAAAAAGTCCAAAACTACCATCCATGAGATTACAGAATGTCTTATACACCATTATGGTACTTCACAGAGCATTGCTTCTGATCAAAGTACTCATTTCACAACAAAATAAGTTTGGCAAGGGATGCAAACCTATAGAATGTATTGATCTTACCATGCTTCCTGGCATCCTAAAGCAGCTGGCTTGATAGAACAGTGAAATGGCCTCTGAGGACTCAGTTATAGTTCCAGTTGGGTGGCAGTCCATTATAGGACTGGAACAAGATTCTCCAGAAGGTTCTAAATTAGCTTGCCATATGTGATGTCATTTCTCCGAAAGGTGGAAACCTCAGGTCCAGGAATCCAGTACGGTTTTCTTATATACTCTTTTACTACTCAGCAAGTTGGAGGATTTCGGTGACATGCAGGTTTATAGGTGCAAATGTATAAACATGTTTATAATAAACTTTAAAGTAACCTGTAGACTTTATGAGTAATATGGTCACATTTGTCAAGTAATTATCTGGCTGTTATACAATTCAAGTTATCAGAAAATGTATAACTTTTATTTAACAACTATTTAATGCCTACTATGTTTGATGCTGTCTTCTTAGTACTTACTTATGTGTATCATTTATTTTAATCTTAAGAAATATATCAAGTAGTAACTATTACTAAGTGAACACTTTCATAGAATACATTTAGGCAGATAGGTGAAGTTACTTGTCTAAGATCACATTACAGGTAGGTCAGCGTTGAGTCAAACTCAAGTATTCCACTTTAAAATTCATACTCTTAACTTCTGTCTGATTTCTATTAAAGAACATATTGGAGATAAAGCCAAGAATTTGCAATCAAAAATATGTTATTGAAAAGAATGGGATAAAATCATCAACAAAATCTTTAGGATATAAACAGAGAGATGAACAAAGGTCAAGAGAAAGACGTATGTTGATAGTTTGAGGAATGAGTGAGGTTACATGTGAGCAGGAGTTAAATGATGGTGCCGGAGAACACATGGGAAATAATAGATTTAAATGTCAGAGTGCAGGTTTCAACAACTCTTATTACACCTAGCAAATCTGATACATTTTCTGACCTTTGCATTGGAAACACAATTGTCAGAATGTGATTTGATACTCCAGAATAAAGGTCCAGATAGCTGATATTTCAATGAACACTTAGCTTGAATACTTAGCTAGTTCTAATAATGTCAAGATATGTGACCCAGATATGGTTACCTTTACAAGGAAAAATTTACTCAGGCATCTAATGACTGGCAGAATAATTCTGTCAATTTTATTGTAATGTGTCATGGTGTGTAGTGGGCAAAATAGTGTCCCGAAAAGATGTGCACTTCCATATTCCTGGAACAGTTAATGTTACCTTATATGGAAAAAGCAACTTCACCGATGTGATTAAAATTAAGGATATTGAGATGAGTAGATTATTTTAGATTATCAGAATGGTGTCAATCTGATCGCATGAGTCCTTAGGAGAGGAAAAAATGACAAAAGTATAGGTTAGAGAGATTTGACGTAAGAAAGATTTGAGCCATTTTTGCTAGCTTTAAAAGCTACAGGAAAGAAACAAAGAATCAAAGAATGATGATGGCCTCTAGAAGCTGAAAAAATGTAAGAACATGAATTATCCCCTGGAGCTTCTAGAAAAGAATAAAGCCCCGAGGAAATCTTTAATTCAGCCCAGTGACACTCATGGACAAATTTTGATCTACAGAACTTAAAATAATAAATTTCTGTTGTTTTAAGCCACTAAACTTGTAGTAATTTGTTACAACAGCAGTAAAAAATAATACAGATTGGTAAGTAAGAGTTATCTTGGAGATAATGAGTCAATTGTGTATCCAATTATTAGCAGAGTAACTGGAACATTACACTGGATACTTAATATTAATCTTTTAAGTCAATAATTAAGTTGAAAGTACATAGAATCTTTGGGAGGTGACAATGGAGAAGATAATATTATAAAAAATAGATATAAGTGAACATGAGCAAAATCTTTCAGTTAAATTATCTTAAAATTTGAAATAGAATTTGAGCCTAAAGTCAGATATATTGTTAACTCTAGAATGTATAGAGTCATTAGGTAATATTACTGCTCTATTTGTCTCTGCAGTTGGTATAACACTGTGCATGCTAAGAAAACTTCATGTTCTTTGGTTATTTTTCTCGCAAGTTAGAGTATATTGTTACTGATAGAAATTAAAAATAAAAGACAAAAGCTCTCTCACAACTTTTATTTATTGCCTGTTGAATCATTCATTCAAAATGTTTTTAATGTGTATCTATCATGCATAAAATATGTTATACGCTAGGAATAAAATAGTAAATGAAACAATCACTATCTTTACCGGTACATTTGAAAGCTGTTTGATTAAAAAAATACTTTAATCAAATATCTATACAAAGATAAAATTGCAAGAAAAAGAAATCGCAAGGAAGGCAAACATAGGGAGTTATGAGAGTGAATAAGGGAAGACTTTGTGTATTTTTGAACTTGGGCTTAAGGGTAAACAACAAAAGTTTCTCCCAGAAAGTACTTATTTTACTTAACCCCAGTCTTCTGGTAAGAAAACATTTTAAAAGGTCAATTTTCAAGGCATGATAAATCTAAGCACTGGCAGCCAGCCTGTGGATATAACAAGCTGACAGCTTATGCTCCTAGAAAGTCATGGTAAGCGAACAGAATGTAGAGGAGGGATCAGCCCATAGAAGGGAAGAAAGTTTTGTTTTTGGGAAATCAAAACTTAAGCAAGGAAGAGGGGCAGGGTATATATAACCTTCTAAGGGGGATAATGAAACTTAGACGATGTCTGGGAAGATTGTAGCCTCATCGTACTCGACCAATAAGGAATTGCGGGAGGGAGTTGCATGCTAGGAGATAAATTATCTGTTTTGACTGCCATGGGTGTGCCGGCCTACCAGACACTGATCTTTCAAGACTGTTATTAGAAGTCTCACTTTCACTGTGCTCAGTGCCTCTAAGTCCATTCTTTGGGTTTGGACGAGTGAGTGTGTTTCTCACACCACTGTATCACAAACTAACCCAAATGACAAATATTGCTTTTAACCATATTGCTTTCTGGAAGCTGTGGATTCTGTGAAAAATTATTATTTCCTTTGCCCCAGCATCTTTAGAAGGTTTCCTGTATCTCAGAAACATTACCCATCCTGGAACAGGGAGAGAAACATTTTGGCTATGTTTCTTCTTAATGATATTATATATTAAGCAACTGTAACTTATCTGGGATGTGGGTTTAACTCATATGATAACTCTCTAAAGGTACAGATTTCTGAAAGTGCTTTGAAACCTGTAAAGTGTTACATACATTTGAAGAGGAATTATTATTAATTTCTCAGTAATCTGTTCCTAGTTAGATATTCAGAGGAACTTAGAAATGGATATTTCAAATTATTATATAACAAAATGGTCAGGGCAGATCACAAGTTAATCTGTTTTGTATTTGAGATATTCATATAAAGAGAAGTTCCAACCTAAATAACTGTTTCTTCAGTGGAAGAGATGATGAATCAGGTATGTTGAAAGGGATCAGGAAACATATCATCCATACTAAAAGTTTAATTGATAGAATGTAGTCAACTTTTAAATTCCTTTTCTAGTAAGATTAATTTGGCTTTTCCCCACAATGGCCACATGAGATTCTGAACTGAATCATACTCTGAGGATATGCATAGAAATTATTATACTACATAAAATGGCCATAGTTAGTCCTTTAAAAAAATCTGATTTTTCTTTTATAAGAGTATAGTGCATCCTGATATATAAGGTTAATAAACCAGAGAAAATGAAGACATATTTCCATTTTAGTAGTAGCATTGTTGAGCCAAGAGTAAGCCTTATTTCCAACTAAGTAGAAAAAAATTTAAAAGCTACGTTTCTCTAAAAGCTGTCAGGAATATCTCTATTTTATCAATTATGAAAAACAATTTAATAGTAATCTAAAATCATTCAATAATATCAAATATATTTCTCACTAATATGATTTCAAAAGTTGAATGTAGCATAAGTTCATTGAAATGAGTGGCTCATGTCTGTCACAATATATGCCAAGTTTTAGCAAAACCTCTGAAACAGCAATGAAGAAACAACACATAATTGGAAGAAATAGAATTTTTATTAGCCACTATATAAAAATAATGAGTTCACACAGCTTTATATTCTAAAAGATACTCCCTGACAAAAAATTGCTAGCTGTTTCTTTATTACATGGTTTACTGTCTTAGGTCATAGTAATTTATAAAAGGTTGTATCTGCTGGTTTTGAAAATAAAGCTAAAATTGATTTATTTCTTCTCTATTTAGCCTGCAGTCTTTATTATTGGCAGCTCCTTTTTCTACATGAAATTGAAAATTACATTGAGGCTATGACTACATTTTAGAAGGTAGAAATTTCAAAAGAGTCTGTATATAGACAATCAGCTAAATACATAAAAAAGGGAAAGCAATAGAAAAATATGGCACGTTTATTCACATAATTTCAGTATGCATATTTTCCCCTTCCTGAATACATTGTTTCTGGTGCAGTTGTTACATTGTTCTTTATCTATCAAACCCCATGAATTGTTTGAATAGAGAACTAGCACCGAAAAGATAACTTAAAAACAATTTCTTTTGTAAATACTTTGAATATTTTTAAAACATTATTTTTTAAGATATAAGTGAAAGATACATCATGGTTATGAAGAGACTAAATCTGAAAAATAAAATACTTGCTTACTAAGCAAAATTTAGGACTTTTTAGTGTAACAAAAGTGATTCAAGCAAAATTTAGAACTTTTTTAGCTTAACAAAAATGATTCTAGCATTGAACTAGGGAATAAAAATAGACATGAGAATAGCTTACAAAATCCTGAACAAAGGGAGTATTAAAGTCAGACTCACACTACCCTATAATAAAATGGAATATAGAACTTGAATGCTTAAAATCACATGATGTTGGCAAAGAATTGATGACTTTGAAACAGATTCTAGTATGTAGAAGGGCATATTATATAAAAAAGGAAATGCCACAAACCAATGAGAAAGCCTTTCCATCAAACAAGTAAAGTTGGGAGCAGTAATAAACTTCAGAGAAAAGTAGAATCCTTAGAGGAGAAGAAACATGGATAGTGAATAAGCATAAAAAGATGCCAAATCTTGCTAAAATGAAAATGAAAATTAAGGACACATTAATTTGACATGTAATACCCAGTAGATTGGCGAACATTAGCAGTAAAATAGTGAACATGGGAGAAAATGTGGATCAAGGCAAAATTTTGTATCTTCTGGGTGAAAATGTACATTTTTGTAATCTCATTAAATTTGCATTATTTTTTTAATGTGAAGACTCACATTTCCTACAATCATGCATTTTCATTGCTAGGTATACACTCCACAGGAATTCTTGCATACAGGCAACAGCAGACTTCTATGTAAATGTTCTTAGAAACATTGTTTATATTAATAAAAAATATTTTAAAAAGTCATTGACAATAGAATAAATTGTGACATATTCACACAATGAAATAATATAGAGTTGTGAAACAAAACAAGTCACAAACTATAACACATAGCATATAATAGTCTTTTTTCTTTCATTTTTGGTTGACATATAAAAATTGCACATGTTTATAAGATAATGAAGTTTCAATATATGTATATAGTATTTTAATAATAAAAGGATAATTACTATATCCATCATCCCAAATATTTATCACTTCTTTGTGATGGGAACATTCAAAATCCTCTCTTCTAGCTTTTTGAAAATATACGATACATTGTTATTAACTATGCTCGAAGTGCTATAAGTTAGAACTTACTTATCCTATCTAGTTGTAATTTTTTATTCTCTGACCAACCTCTTACTACCTTGCTTCCACTTTACCATTTTCAGCATTCAATAACCACAATTCTATTCTCTACTTCTATGAGCTCAATTTTCTTTAGCTCTCATATATGAGTGAGAATATGTGGTATTTATCTTTCTGTTCCTGATTTATTTTGCTTAATAATCTTCAGGCTCATCTGTTGTTGTAAATGATAAAATGCCAATGTTTTTCTAGCTAAATAGCATTCCATTCTGTATACATTTTTCATTTTGCATATCAGTTTATTTGCTAATAGATATTAAAATTAATTATATATATTTTTTATTGTAGGTAGTGATATAACAAATATGAAGGTACAGACATCTCTTTGACATACTGATTTCCTTTCTTTTGAATAAAATGTTCAGTAGTGAGTTGCTGATTTATATAAAGTTCTATTTGTAGTTTTTTGAGAAACCTCCATACTATTTTTCATAATGGCTGTACTAATTTACAATTCCATCAATGGTGTATAACAGCTTCCTTTTATCTACATTCTGTCCTGCATTTACTGGGTTTTGTCTTTTTGGTAATAGTCAGTCTAACTTGGGTGGGACAATGTCTCATTGTGATTTCAATTTGTATTTTCTTGATGATTAATGATGTTCAACATTTTTTTCATATACTTGTTGGCCATTTCAAAATTATTTTTATTTTTATTTATTTTACAGACAGAGTTCTATGTTGCTCAAGCTGGATTCAAACCTCTGGGCTCAGGTGATTCTCCTGCCTCAGCTTCCTAAATATCTAGGACTACAGGCACGTGCCTCCACACTCAGCTACTTGTTAACCATTTTTATGTTTTCTTTAGAGCAATTTCTATTCAGATACTATGCCTTTTTTGAAACAGATTATTTTATTTTTTTGTTTGAATTGTTTGAGTTTCTTGTATATTCTGGATATCAGAACCTTGTTGAACAAATAGTTTGCAAAAATTTTTCTCATTCTACAGGTTGCGTCTACTCTCTGATTGTTTTCATTAGGTTGCAGAATATTTTCAGTTTAATATAGTTCCATTTGTCTATTTTTGGTTTTGTTGTCTTTGCATTTGAAATATTACTCATAAAATCTTTGCCCAGGTCAATGTTGTGACATATTTCACCTATGTTTTCTTTATATACTTTTCTAGGTTCAGGTCTTACATAAAAGTATTTATTCAATTTTGAGTGCATTTTGTATGTAGTGAGAAAGGGGCATCTGTTTTTATTCTTCTTCATATGAATATCCAGTTTTCTCAGCACTATTTATTTCAGAGAGTGTCTTTTCTGCAGTATAAGTTCTTGACACCTTGGTCAAAATTCAGTTGACTATAAATCAATGTGTTTGTTTCTATGTTCTCCATACTATTTTATTGGTCCATATGTCTATTTTCATACCAATATCATGCTGCTTTGGTTATTACCTCTTCCATGCATTTTGAAATCAAGCAGTACGATGCTTCCAGGTTTCTTCTTTTTGCCAAGTATTTCTTTGTCTATTTCGGATCTTTCATGGTTCCATATGAATTTTACGGTTGTTTTCCTAATTTGTAAAGAAACTCATTGGTATTATGATAGGGATTGCATTGATTCTGTAGATTACTCTGGGTAGTATGGACATTTAAACAGTATCAATTCGCATCAATGTACATGGAATATCTTTCTTTTTTTAGTATACTCTGTCATTTTTTCATCAGTATTTTAAATTTTACTTGTAGAGAGCTTTCACTTCTTTGTTTCAGTTTATTCCTAGGTATTTTATTTTATTTGTAGCAGTTATAAAAAAGATTACTTTCTTGGTTTCTTTTTTGTATTGTTCATTATTGGCTTATAGAAATTCTATTGATTTTTTATTCTGTAAATTTGAGTTGGTTTTTAAATTCTAATAGTTTTTTTTTAGTGTAATCTTCTGTGTTTTTATAAATATAAAATTGTATTATTTGCTCAAAGGGACAATTTGAGTTTCTCTTTTACAATTTGAATGCCTTTATTCCTCTCTTTTGCCTGTTTGCTCTGGCTAGGATTTCCAGTGTTATGGTGAAGTGAAGTGGTGAAAGTGAGCATCCTTGTCTTGGTCCCATTCTTAGAGGAAATTATTTCAGCTTTTATCCATTTTGTATGATATTATCTGTGGATTTGTTATATGTAGCTTTTATTAAATTGACATCTGTTCCTTCTATGCATGGTTATTTGATCATTTTTATCAAGAAGGGATTTTGAATTTTATCAGATTTTTTTTTCTGAATCTATTGAGATGATCATATGGTTTTTGTCATTTATTCTTTTGGTATTACGTATCACATTTATTTATTTGCATATTTTCAAGTATCTGTGCATCCCTGGGATAAATTTCACTTAGTAAATTACCTTTATGATGTGCTGTTGGATTTGGTTTGCTAGAATTTCATTAAGGATTCTTATGTTTAGGTTTATCAGGGATATTTACCTATAGTTTTCTTTTTTTGTTGTGTCCTTGTCTGGTTTTGATATCAGGGCAACGCTGGCCTCATAGCATAAATTAAGAAGACTTTCTTTCTCTTCAGTTTTATGAAATATTTTGAGCAGAATTGGAATCAATAATTTTTTGAAAGTTCGATAGAATTTGGTGGAAAGATAGGCAGTGAAGCTATCTTATCCTGACTTTTCTTTATTTAATAACTTTTTAGTACTGACTCAATCTCATTACAAATTATTGGTCTTTTCAAGTTTTTTATTTCTTCTTTATTCAAAGTGGGTATATAGTATATTTCCAGAAATTCATCAATTTTTCTAAGTTTTCCTGTTTGTTTGTGTATACCTGTTCATAATAGTCTCTATTGGTCTATTGTATTTCTGAGGTATCAGCTATAATATCTCTTTTTTATTTCTGATTTTATTTGGGTTTTATCTTTTTTCTCTGATTTAGTCTAACTAGCAGCTTACTCATTTTGTTTTTCTTTTCAACAATCAACCTTTTGCTTCATCGATATTTTTGTGTGTGGTTTATATGTGTTTGTGTGTGCATTTGTGTGTCTGCATGTAAGTGTTATATATATACACACCTAAGTCTCTATTTCATTTAGTTCTGTTCTGATGTTCTAATCTGTATTATTTGCATTATTTCTTCTCTTTTCTTTATTTGGGGTTTGGTTTGCTCTTGATTTTCTAGTTCCTTGAGTTGGGTCTTCAGATTGTTTATTTGAAACCTTCCTACTTTTCTGATATAGTCATTTACTGTTATAAACTTTCCCCTTAGCACTGTTTTTGCTGTATCCCACAGATTTTCATATGTTGCAACGTTAATTTGCTTCTGTGTTTTTTTTCCCCTCCTTTATTTCTTCCTTGACTCAATGGTCATTCAGGAGCATGTTGTTTAAACCCATGTTTAGTATAATTTTTAAATCCCCCGTTGTTATTAATTTCTAGTTTTATTCCATTGTGGTCTGAGAAGACATTTGATAATTTTGATATTTTAAAATTTGTTGAGACTTGTTTTGTGTCCTAACATATGGCTTTATTGCAGAGAATGTTCTACGTGCTAATGAGAAAAAATGTGTATTCTGTACATGCTGAAAAAAAAATTCTCTGTAAAAGGTTTTTAAGTCCATTTGGTCTAATGTTCAATTTATATCCAATGTTTCTTTGTTAGATTCTTGTCTAGATGACAGTTCTAATACTGACAGTAGAGATCCCTTCAGCATTTATATAATGACTGTCTATGTCTCTTTTTATTTACTATTTTTTACTTAAAGTCCATTTTGTCTGATATGAGTATAGCGAATCTTGTTTGCTTTTGGTTTCTATTTACATAAAATTTAGTTTTCATCTCTTTACTTTCGGTCCATATGTGACTTTACAGGTGAGATAAATTTGTTCTAGAAAGCATATAGTTGGGTCACTTATTTATCTATTCAACTAGGCTATGTCTTTTATGTGGAAAACTTAATCTATTTAAATTCAAGGTATTTACCAATAAGTGGGGACTTAGTCCTGTCATTTTATTAATTCTTTCTTTAATTTTCTTAATTTTTATGATTATAATTTCATTGTCATTTGTAGCAATAATATTAGAGTCTTCTTTCCTTATTTGCATGTTTGCTTTACCTGTGTATTTTATACTTTCACATGTTTTTATGATGGTAGATATCATCTTTTTTTTTTTTTTTTTTTTAACTTTCCAGTTTAGAATTCCTTGAAGACTTCTTAGAGTCATCTGTGATGATGAATTTCTTCAGTTTTTGCTTAACTTCACTCATGGAGGGTAACTTTGATGGATACAGTATCCTTAACTCACAGGTGATTTTTTTTTGTATGTTTCATTTTTTGTTTTCACTCAGCAGTTTGAATATATCATCCCATTCTCTTCTGGTCTGCAAGGTTTCTGATGAGAAATTCACTGTTGGTCTGAGGTGGATTTCCTTATAAGTGATGAGACATTTGCTATTTTCAGAATTCTCTCTTGTCTTTGATTTTTAACAGTTTGTCAATAACGTGCCATGGAGAATAATTTTTTGAGTTGTATTTATTTAGAAATCTCTAAGCTTCCTGTGTTTGAATGTCTTAATCTATTTGCTAAATTTAAGAGGTTGTTCAGTTCTCATTGATTAAAATAACTTTTCTATCACTTTAATTTTCTCATATTTCTGAGACAACAAAAATATGAAAAATTGAGCACTTTATGCTGTGCCATATTTCATGTGTGCTTTGTTCATTATTTTTTATTTTTTTTATTTTCATCTGGCTAGGTTATTTCAAATGACATTTCTTTAAGTTCTAAAATTCTACTGTTTGATATAGTCAGTTGGAGTTTTCAGATGTAGTTTATATTTTATTCAATGAGTTCTTCAGTTCTAAGATGTCTGTTTCGTTCTTTTTAGGTGAAATTTTTCTCTTTGTTGAATTGCTCATTCAGATCATGAATTGTTTCTGATTACACTGAATTGTCTACCTGTATTTTCTTGTAGCTCACTTAATTTCTTTAAGATTATTATTTTTAACTGCTTTTCACACTTTTGATAAATTTTCTTTTTTGGAGGGATCTGTTACCAGAGAATTATTATGTTCTTTAGGAGGTCTCAAATTTTCTTGCTTTTTATTTTTTATATTTCTTCTGTCAATATATTGATATATGTTTATCTGGTATAACAGTTGCTTTTGTAGGAAAATACTATCTTCTATAGACATAACTATATCATTCATTGTGTAGGTTGCTTTGGGTTTGCTTCAGAAGGTGTACAACAATGCAGTTTTTTTGTAATATATTTTAAAAATTGTTTTCAACCTCAGTGGTGTCTACTAGTTCCTTAGTGGAGTAAGCTGAAATTGTTTGTAGAGGCTGTAGGTCAGCCTTGCTGGGATAGGAATGCTGGGAGGTTTGGGGACTGGGACTGGCTTCCTTGATCCTCAGATTGCAGAAGGCCTATTGTGGGACTTCACCTTGTGATCCTGTGAGTCAGTACTCCTTAATAAACTCCTGATTCATATATACATCTATCCTATTAGTTCTATCTCTTTAGAGAACACTGACTAATACAGAGACTCAGTAAGACTTAAAGATTAAGGCAAGCCATCACTACAAATTTTATGAGTGCAATGGAATTTCTTGAATGCTGTTCTAAGTATGCAAAATAAAACTAAGCATCTTAAGGTGGATATTAATAAGGACATGGGAAGTATATCTTATTCTTATACCATAAAGAGGAAGGTCCTAATGTCTTGTAACCATTGTATGTCATTCTCTCAGATCCAAACTAAATATACACACACACACACACACATATATATATATATATTCATATATCCTCAGCAATTGTGTTTGATTGATTTTGTGAAATTGAATTTGAACTTGGTGTTGAATTAATTCAAAAACTTACAGTACTTGATGAAGATGCTGAAGGGGGAACATATTCCCTGGGTACTGCCTCTGCTGAAGAGAACCAAGTTTTTTCCAATTTCCTCCTTGCTAAAACTAAGTAAAACAGAGGCAACATTTTGGACTTTAAACTATCAAGTAAATAACGTGAGGAGTTTCACATTGAGGCACAGACATCTTCTCAGTCTTTAATAACCAATGGGAGTATATTTCAATTTAATTTATGCTTATATCATTAGCATTTTGTTGTTTTTTATATTTAATAATTTTATTTATTTTCATATAATAATTATCTTTTCTTAGCTATATTGGAGAGTTTACTTGAAAATGAGATGTGGAATATGAAAGAAGTGACTGTTCAAGGAAAGATACAATATGACCTGGGAATTACTTAATTAGTATGCAATATATATGAAAGTGTAGCTAACAGTTAAGAGTGAAAGAATAAACCAATTCAAGAAATATATTTTGGAACGTTAATGTGTTACCATTTCACTATCAAAGGCAAGTTGCAAAGGATGCCCTTACTTTAATATAATTATATAAAGCACATATAACAATATTACATATAACTTATTAATGTAATATAGGTAATAAGTTTATAATCATCAGAGTGCAAAAAAAAATGTCTATCCAACTCAAGATCCTGGTTACCTCTGAAGCAAGACTGTTGGATAAAATCCAATAAACATGTGTATTCAACAACCTTAATTTTAATTGTAGAGGTCTCTTTTTCCCTTATGGTGTTCTGGATTTCAGAATCAATGGCCAGTTAGCATCCTAATATATACTGCAGGCAATTTATTTTTATTACGTCATTTTTATTTTACATTTAAAAGCATATTTCTGGATGTTTGTTATTTTACCTTGATTTTACTTGACATTATGGCAAATCTATAAAAATTTATAGACTGAGCACTTATAACTCAGATAAGTTCTTATGTATTTAGATAATTTTATATTCTCTATGTCTTGATCTTTTAAATCAGGGACACATTGTTAGTATATTGTTTCTGATTTTTTTGTTTCTCCAAGTCTCTCATTCTTCATCTTATCATCTTAATATATTTGTATGTGCATTCTGAGTATTAATGTCAAGTTTTTCCTTCACAGCAGTTTAAAGTTTCTGCAATGCTAATTTTTATTACAGTTGCTTTAAATAAAGATTTGCATTTTGATATTTATTTTAATGCCCCAATATACTTTCATTATATGTCCCACATCGCCTGCTTTAAGAAAAGCTTCTTTTAAATAAAAGACTACTGCTTTACATTTTGCCTGTTGCTTTATAAAGTCAAATGTTTCTAAATTTATTATAGTACACTTGCACTGTATAAGTCCTTTTATATTTGTTTTCATTTTGCTCATGGATAGAAGTGGTATGCATTTGTTTCCCCCAAAATTAATATGTTCGAGTTCTCACTCCATTACCTCAGAATGCAGTTTGGAAATAGCGTTTTTGAAAACAGCTTCTTATAATATGATCAATTAAGTCGAGATCATTAGGAGGGTTTTAATGGAATACAACTGTGTCCTCATAAGAGGAGGAAATTTGGACATAGATACCAACACAAACAGGGATAAACATGAAGATTGGAGTTAGGCTACCAGAGATAAAGAAGTACAAAAAGTTAGGAGAAAGGTCCTTTCTGATCGCCTTCCACGGGAGCACGGCAATGCTGTCATTTTAGCGTTCTAGGCTTCAAAACTGCGAGAGAATACATTTCTTTTTTTTTTTTTTTTTTTAAGTCAAACACCTTGTGTTTTTTTTTTTTTTTTTAAGTATGCAAATATATATGGCTTTTTTTTCTTCATCTTTGAGTTATTCGGTGAGGACTGCCTGGTTTGCACTGAAGAAATTATGTGTGCATGCATGTATGTGTGCAGACATACATGTGTTCTAGCAGATGTAGTGAGCAGCACAACTCAGTTGAGATGGTCTACACAATTTGTTAGAAACATAGTTAGAATACCTGGACCATGGTCTTTCTCCTGATATTTCAGTGACTATCTAACTCCACACATCACGCCAATAACTTGGAAGTGTGGCAACATACGATTGGCACTGAGTAATGACCTCCTGAATTGATATTTTCCCTGAAATTATTGTAGATCTCTACTACTTTATTTCCTTCACAAAGAAAATCAAGCTCAATGCTTATTTGAACTTTGTCTTCTCTGAAATTACATGATCATGTAAGAAAAAAATAATTATAGGAAATTATTTTCATTTTTGCAAATATTGTAAGAGATTAATGAGAATTTTTGAAATTCCATCTTATTATCAGCCAAATGCTTGCAAAAAGAAAGTATCTGTACTGCCTCTATGGTGTGCTTCAGGATTCTGTTTCTTTCTTGTTGTTCTTGATATATATGTCTTCCTTTCTGGGTGGTGGGGCGCAGGGGTGGGGTGAATGGTGCAATTATTAAGGTCCAAACAGTTATTTAGAGAAGTTTTATTTACTATCTTAACTTAGCAGCATATTTTTAAACTTTTTCAGGCTTTTAGCTTGAGAGGCTCTTCCACAAAAAGTAATTAATCTGACAGCCCATTATGACATATGACGACCAGAATTACAAGCCGTCCTAGAAGGCGATTTACTTTTGTCCAATGCCTCATTCTTTTTTTTTTTTTTTAATTTAAGCTAAAAGTCAGGGTTTATTAGAATTTCTGTTTAATCTACCTTCCAATTATATTTGTGCCTGTCCCTTGCCTATATTTGTGGAAATATTCATATGCATGATGTTATAAGCAAGTTATTGCCGTATCGCCACTTTGGCTCTCCCCCAGAACACACACACACACACACACACACACATACACACACCCCATACTTTGACATAAACTGTTTTTCTTACAATCTGTACCCCCAATGTAGAAATATGCTGATGATTTGTATTACCAACCAGTGTGCTTAGCAATTTTCACCACTGCTCATTTTTGTCCTTGTATTTGGTCTCTTCAAATTAAAAATTGTTTATTAAGTTCTTCAAACTTACATTCAATGTAAATACTGAAGTAAAGCTTCAGTGATGGTAAATGACAAGGTAACCCTAAGCCAGCAGTTAAATTTATTTCATATATGAAAGTTATTAAAGAGAAAACTCTCAAATTTCTCAAAAGTGAGTGGCACTCTTTCTTAGCTGCCAATCCCACTGAAGGACTTCCACTATTTGTACATTCTTGGACATTTCTATAATTATGTGTATTAGAGTTCTTTGAAAGGCATACGCTCATGTTATATAGTCATTTTGCCTTGAATCCTTAGAAGTGCATTGTCTTCAGAAAATATTCCAAATTTACGTCTTAAGATTGATTCTACTGGTATTATTTATTAAAAACCAATTTCTTTTTAAGAACTGTTATTTCTCACCTACATACACTAACTTGAAAGCATTATGTTTACTCTACTCACCTTTTGTATATTGTCATATAATGTTGTCTTTCCTGCTCAGCAGCATGTAAATAATATGATGAATTACCTACAGTGAGAAATTAGGATATTAAAACAGTAAAAAGACAAACTAATTGCTTCCAATGGCCTCATAACCACTTGCTATGATCAGAATATTTATATAACCCCCAAATACATATGTCGAAATTCTAATCTCCAAATTGATACTATTGGGAGATGAGGTCTTTGGGAGGTGGGGAGTATTTGGGCCTCTTTAATAAAATTAGTACCCTTATAAAATAGTTCTGAAAAATCATCCTTGCCTCTTCCACTATGTGGGGACACAGGGAGAAGGCACTGACTGTGAACCAGAAAGCAGCCCACCCCATACACCAAATTAGTTGGTGCCTTCATCATGGACTTCCCAGACTCCAGAAATAAATTTCAGTTACTCTTAAACTACCCAGTTTATGGTAGTTTATCATAGCAGCACAAACTGACTAAGACAGATATGCCAAGGAACAAAATAGTGATAGAATATGACACATGTGGTTAAAGGTAGGACATATGAACAGATACAAGAAGCAGACAAAAGTAGACTCTGGTTTTCTATAGAGGATGTTAAGGCATTTAGGAGTGTTTATAGGAAGAAATCAAATGCCAGAGGTTGAGCAACATTCAGTAGGAACATTATTTTAATCATGCCTAATAAATTATTATCCATATTTCCAAATAATTTGCCACAATTTTGGAAAAATAAATAAGCAAACCTTTAGCTATATGTCAAGCTATGTATTTCATTCCCTTTATTATGCTTAGAGAGTTTCCTCACTCTAATTAGTATGATTTGATATTACTTGATACCTCTAGCACTGTACATCTGCCTAGGAAATAGGAAAGTCATAATAACTTAATAAATTTATGAATTCTTGAAACTTTATAAATTGTTTTTTAATCTAATAATATAGAAACATGTTTTTACAGTATGCTAATCGTAAAAAAGAATGAGTTACAAGACTAACCTTTGGATATCTTGAAAAGTAAGATACATAGCAATTTAAACTATATACAAATTTTAAAACTATTGCAATTAAGATAGAGAAGTCAAAAGATTCTTGAGTGACGTTTCGCATATTAAATAAAACAGTGCCATTCGGTTTTATATTATATCTCTTTTATTTTTTGTATTTTATTTTAAAAGTAGATAAAGACCAGTATATCGGTTAAGAGGAAACCAAAAGCCCCTAAACACATGGCGAAAATAGCTCATTGTTTTTGATAGCTTAAATTTGCGTTTAAGGTAACAAATGTTAACTTTATAAAAAGATTATATCCCATTAAATAAAATTCTGTTTAGATAAAATACAGGAACTACAGATACACTGATAGCAGAATGACATCTTAAAAGACGAGGGAAAACAGGAAATACTAAACTATATTTTTGTTCAACTATGTAAGCTTCCAAAATGTCCCTTAAAGTAGAATCTCTAACACTTTAAATAGTTCATCTAGTACTATATGTAATTTTTATTATTTATACTTAATATCAACTATGCAGTTTATCACTTAAACCAACACCACCAAATGTTCTTATAAGAAGGAGATAAATTGGACTCTTTAGAATCTTAAATCCTTGGTAATTTTAATTTTAAATCTTTGGAAAATATTTAATTAAGAATAATTTCTGAATATTACCCACAATGGTAATACAAACTAAAAATCTAATTGTCTCAAAACATAATGTCACAGTATTTCAGGTACCTCTGAGAGTAGCTCATGGTCAGTATATGGATTGTTTAAGAATGGTATGACCTTTATTCACATATCAGCCTATGTTCTGAGATAAAATATTTTTTTCATATAAAACACACTATACCCTCATTCTTAAATTTTGCACAATTTACACATATGGGCTTAAAACTCATAATGGAGGATGTCATAGAAGAGCCCATATGTGTAAATTGTGCAAAATTTAAGAATGAGGGTACAGTGTGTTTTAAATTCAAATAACAATTTAATTTTCTTAAGAAAGAAACCAGATCTTTTTATATAATTTATTTATGTGTTACTTGTAATCCATTAAATTATCATAATTGACAAATTGTTATTGGTGTATAATTAGATAAATCATACAAAATGAATTTATTTTTGTTTTTGCACATTTAAATTTGCATTTAAGGTCACAAATGTTAATAGAGCTAATAGATATGAAATATTTAAGGTATTGAAAATAATGAGCCAAAAAAAAGCAAGTTGACTTCATCTGAAAAAGGAACAAGTAAAGGGAATAATAATAACCTTACATGTAAACAGTCATGATACATAGCAAAAGCAGTACCTAAAAAAAATTTACCTTTATGTATTTAGAGTAGAAATTGAAATTATCCACATAAAAGGATAAAATAATTATTTTATCGTAAATGAAGAAAGTAAATATATTTGCATATATTCCATCATGCTCAGGAAAATACAAACTGATGCTGTGATTAGTGATTATCACATATTTGAGAAAAATAAAGTTAAAGTATTGATAGCTGCCAGAGACAAATTCCAAGGCAGAGAGAAACGGGTCCCCAGGGAAACCTGACCCTCAAGACAGAGACAGCCTGAGGCCTGAAAGCTGAAGTACCAGTTCCGGATGGAGTCCACAGCCGAAGTGAGACATTCCTCGTTACCTTTTAGCCAATCAAAAGGTAGTTTTTCCAGGCCCGCCAGTAGACCAATCAGCATTAATTCTCCCATTCTGAGCCCATGAAAACCCCAGAATCAGCCTCACTGACAAGACAAGCATTTTCAGGCCCCCATTCAGACAAAGGGCTATCCACTTCAGGTCCCCTCTCGTTGTCAAGAGCTTCTCTGTCACTCAATATAATTCTTCTCTGCTTTGCTCACTCTCTGGTGTCCGTTTACCTCACTCCTCTTGGTCACAGGGAAAGAAACTGGAACCTGACAGATGACAGGTGAGAAATAGCGCTGTCAGCCTCTCTCGGACTTGCTGAGCTATGGAAGTGAAAAAACCGCTGAGCACCACATGCCCCCCACTCAACAAGCTGTGGGCAGCAGGACCGAATGGGAGCTGCAACACTTCCTGGTGGCTTAAACCTTGGGACTCCCTGAGAAAAAGCTGTAACATCCCTTGAGGCTCCATTGTTGCTGGTATCTAAGAGTTTTTGGTCACTGCCACATCCCCTTCATCCAGACACTGGCACCCAAGACAGAAGTTGGTCACGGCACACCCAGATCAGCTGTACACTGAGCCCAGAGTTGCGGTGGGTGTGCGATTCCGACTGGTAGCGATAGCCAAGCACAGCCTGCCTGAGTGAGTGAGCAGAGTGAACCCAGCAAGCCCTAGCAAAGCCCGGGCCGAGACACCACCGACCACAGAGATTTCTGGCTGGCAAAGCAGCACAAAATCCTGTGTCATTTCTATTCCCGTTAGTATTTTTACCAAATGCATTTTTCAGTACTAATATTTCATTGTGCAGCCCATCTAATTCGCCATATAGTAAAACTAACGATTTTATTAGGCAAAGCAAATTGTGTATTTTTTTAGTTTTAGATATGCAAAGTAAATATTTATGAAAAGGATTGTTATGTTATCAATATCAGTTATTGCATTATAAATTTCTTAAATCTTAATAACTTCAACCTCAACTAATTTTTTTTATTTGGATTAGAGATATTATTAGTGGAATTATGTGGAACATGTAAGTAAACTATAATTTACTAGTGTTTGTGAGGAAGCAGAAAAAATCAGAACAGATAAAAGGAAAGTGTAAAAACAAGGAATTGAAGGAAACAATCTGCTAGTGAAAATGCATTCTTTCTAGATTTGGTAGAGTTGGTGAATAGGAGACTCAGTGATTCTACTGAAAATCAAACATGGTCAGACTCCCCGACGTGGTGCATTTCATGAAGTATCACTCTGACACTGGCCCTCTTAGATTTGGAAGTACTGAAAAGATCTTTGCCCCATGTGCACTACCAATATGCATGAAAATTGATGTTTCAAATAACTATTTTAAACAGAAAAAAACTGGTTTCAAACAATACTGTTACCATGTACATGCTTTAAATATATGCTAATTTTAAATTATTCTGTGATTTTTGAGAGTTCTTTTTCTAGCTGTAAAGAATGATATTCTAGCAAACCATTTCTACCACCCATATGAAATAATTATAGTTCATAAAAATGTAGATTTAGAGAGGACAGAGTCCTACTTCACATAATAGAGGCATTTTTATGTGCTTCCGTGTGAAATTATTATATCTGACTCTGACCTTTTACACTCTTCATCTGTTTATTTCCAAGGTCTCAAACCATGGAGATGAATACTTACACTAAATATGACACCTCAAACCAGCCCATGTCTCTTTGAGCAGACAACTATTTAGATTTCAAAAAAAAAAAGAATACCTTATGACGGTAGGTAATAAAGACAATCCTGGCTTTTCACACACCTCATCTGTTTATTTACATGGCCTCAGACTGTGAAGATAAATACTTACACTAAATATGACATCTCAAACAAGCCCAAGGATCTTTGGGCAGAAAACTGTTTAGAATTTTAAAAAGTACCTTATAGGGAAAGCAGAGCAAGATGGCCAAATTGAAACATCTAGCCATAATCTCCTACACAGGAACAGCAAATTTAACAACTATCCACACAGGAAAGAACCTTCATAAGAAACAAAAATCAGGTTAGTAACCTCAGTACATGGTTTTTACATCATATCAAGATAAGAGGATTGCAATTCCTGGGCAAGTCCTGGTGCTCTGCTCGGCTCAGAGTCAGTGGATTTGGGGTGCACACAACCTTGTGAGTCATGAGTTGGAGTGGCCAAGGGAGTGCTTGCATCACCCCTCTTCCAACTCCAGGCAGTGCAGCTTATAACTCCAGAAGGAGAGGAAAGAGTAAAAAGTACTTTGTCTTGAAACTGGAGATACCAGCTGAGCCACAGTGAAAAACAGCACCGGGCAGAGTCCTGAAGTCCCTGTTCCAGGTCATAGCTTCTGGATGACACTTCTAGACCTACCCTGGACCAGAAGGGAACCCACTTCCCTGAAGAGAAGGTTTCTGTTCTTGCAGAATTCACCACCTGCTAACAAAAGAGCCTTTGGGCCTTGAATAAATATCAGCAATAGTTAGGCAGCAGTCCCCACAGGCCTTGGGCAAAATTTAGTATTGTGCAGACTTCAGGCATGACCCAACACATTTTCAGCTGTGGGAGTCACAGAAAGAGACCACCTCTGCTTGCAGAAAGTAAAGAAAAAAATAAAGGGGGCTTTGTCTTGAAACTTTAGTACCAGCTGAGCCACAAGTCGCCACAGGCCTTGGGTAATACCCAGTATTGTATTAGCTTCAGGTGTGTCTCAGCACAGACCCAGTGTTGGTGACCACAGGAGTTCTTGTGACACTCTTATCCCAATTCCAGGCAGCTTAGCATGGGTCGGGAGACTGCTTTGGGGAGGAGAAAATAAGCAAAGAAAAGACTCTGCCTTGTAATCCAGTGAATTCTTTAATACCTTATGCAAGACCATCAGAGTGGTACCTCTATGAGTCTGCTAGAGTCACAGCATTACAGGGCTTGGGATTCCCCCTAATGTACATATGAATGCAGAACCAAATGTCTAGATCAAGACACTCAATTCCCTTTGAACACCTAGAAAGTCTTCTCAAGAAGGACAAATACAAATAAACATAGGCTACAAATATTACAATAAATGCCTAACTCTTCAATGCCCAAACAATGATAAACGTCCACAAACATCAAGACCATCCAAGAAAACATGACCTTTACCAAATGGATTAAATAAGGCACCAGTGACCAATTCCAGAGTGACGGAGATATGTGACTTTCGGGCAGATAATTCAGAACAGCTGTTTTGAGGGAGATCAACAAAATTCAAAATAACACAGAGAAAGAATTCAGAATCTCATCAGATAAATTTAATAAAGAGATTAAAATAATTAAAAAGAATAAGGCAGAAAATCTGTGGCTGAAAAAATTAATTTAAAAACTGAAGAATGCAACAGAGGCTCTAAACAGCAAAACTAAGCTGAAGAAAGAATTGGTGACCTTGATAATAGAGTTTTTGAAAATATACAGTAAGAGGAGACAAAAGAAAAAGAATAAAAAATAATGAGACATGCCTCTGGAATCTAGAAAATAGCCTCAGAATAGACAGATCTAAGATACTGGCCTTAAAAGAGAGGTAGAAAAAGTGTTAGGTGTAGAAAGTTTATTTAAAGGGATAATCATAGAAAACTTCCAAAGCCAGAGAAATATATCACTATTCCAATACAAGAAGGTTATAGAGAATACCAAGCAGATTTAACCCAAGTAAGACTACCTCAAGACATTTAATAATCAAACTACCAAAAGTAAAGGAAAAGAAAGTATCTTAAAAGCAGAAATAGAAAATTAAAAAAAAAAAAAAAAAAAAAAAACTGTAAAGCAGCTCAAAGATGACTGACAACAGATTTCTTAGTGGAAACATTACAGGCCAGTAGAGAGTGATACAATATTTTCAAAGCTTTGAAGGAAACAATAACAACTTTTATCCTAATATATTACATCCAGTGAAAATATCCTTTAAACATAAGGAAGAAATAAATACTCTCCAAGACAAACAAAGGCGAAGAATTTCATCAATACCAGAACTGTATTACAGAAATGCTTAAGAAATTTACTCAATTTTAAAAAAAGGGTGTTAATGAGCTGAAGAAAATCATCTGAAAGTATGAAACTCACTGACAACACTAAATATACAGATAAATAAAAACATTATAACATTAACTCTGGTGTGTAAACTACTAATATCTAGAGTAGGAAGACCGAGAGACAAACCAACAAAAATAATAACTACAACAACATTTTAAGACATAGACAATGTAATCAGATATAAATAAAAACAGCAAAAAGTTAAAACTTGTAGGGAAGAAATTAAAATGTAGAGTTGTTGTTAGTTTTTAATTTTCTTGTTTGTTAGTTGATTTTTGTAATTAGAATTGTCATCAGTTTAAAATACCAGGTTATAGGAGGTAATTTGCCACCCTCATGGTATTTTCAAATCAAAAAACCAACAACAGATACACAAAAATATAAAGCAAGAAATTAAAAGATACAACCATAGAAAATCATATTCACAAAAAGAAAGACAGGAAGAAAGGAAAAATATATCTAAAAACAACCAGAAAACAACAAAATGGTAGTAGTAAATCCTTATATATCAATAATAACATTAAACATAAATACAATAAATGCTCCATTCAAAAGACACAAAATGGCTGAATGAATGAAAAAACAAGGTCCAATTGTCTGTTGCCTACACACAACTTCATTTATATAGGCAGAAATGGACTAAAAATAAAGGGCTAGAAAAAGATATTCTATGCAAATGGAAACCAATAAAGAGCAGTAGTATATTTATAGCAGATAAAAGAAATTTCAAGACACAACCTATTATTGGCATGGAAGTATATGCCAATAATTTGAAAAATTTAGAAGAAATGAATAAATTCCAAGAAAATCTACCAAGACTGAATCATGAAGAAATCCAAAACCTTAATAGATAAATAACAGGTACCAAAACTGGAGCTATAATAAAAATCTCTGAGCAAAGAAAATCATGATAGTTGATTGATTCACTGTTGAATTATACCAAACATTTAAAGAAGACCTAATACCAATTGTACTGAAACTATATAAAAAATAGAGGGGGAAGGAATACTTCCAAACATATCTCTTGAGTCCAGTATTACCATTATTTCAAAACCAAAGATATATCAATAAAAGAAAGTTACAGGCTGATATCTCTGATAAACTTTGATGCAAAAATCCTCAGCAAAATACCAGAAAATTAAGTCCAACAACACATTAAAAAGATTATTTTTCATGACCAACAGGGATTCATCCCAGGGATACAAGGATATTTCAACATTTGAAAATCAATGTGGGCCGGGCGCGGTGGCTCAAGCCTGTAATCCCAGCACTTTGGGAGGCCGAGACGGGCGGATCACGAGGTCAGGAAATCGAGACCATCCTGGCTAACACGGTGAAAACCCGTCTCTACTAAAAAAAATACAAAAAACTAGCCGGGCGAGGTGGCGGGCGCCTGTAGTCCCAGCTACTCGGGAGGCTGAGGCAGGAGAATGGCGCAAACCCGGGAGGCGGAGCTTGCAGTGAGCTGAGATCCGGCCACTGCACTCCAGCCTGGGCGACAGAGCGAGACTCCATCTCAAAAAAAAAAAAAAAAGAAAAAAAAGAAAATCAATGTGATATATCAGATCAGCAGAATGAAGGAAAAAAACATATAACAATTTCAATGATGCTGAAAAAACATTTGATAAAATTAAACCCATTTGTAGTAATAAAAATATTAAAACTGGGCATAGAAGAAAAAGATTTCAACACAATAAAAACCATATATGACAGACTCACAGCTACTATCATACTAAATGAGAAAAAGACTGAAAGTCTATCCTCTAAGATGTGAAACAAGACAGTGATTCCCATTTTCACCACTGTTATTCAATAAAGTACTGAAAGTCCCAGCTACAGCAATCAGAGAAGAGATATCAAAAAGGAAGACATCAAGTTATCCTTTTTTGCAGATGGCATGATTTTGTAATTTGAAAAGCTTAAAGACTTCTTCAAAAATTATCAGAATACAAAATCAGCATACAAAAACCAGTAGCTATTGTGTATGCCAACAGTAAAGATTCTGAAAAAAAGAAAGTATTATAATTTGCAATAACTGCAAATAAAGTAAGATAGCTAGGAATAAATTTAGCCAAAAAAGTAAATGATCTCTCCAGTGAAAATTAATAAACATTGATGCAAGAAATTAAAGAGGGCACACACAAAAGCAAAGATATTTCATGTTTGTATATTTGAAGAATTACTATTGTTAAAAAGTCTGTACTACCCAAAGCAATCTACAAATTCACTGCCATCCCTATCAAAATACCAAGACATTCTTCATAGCAACAAGAAAAATAATTTTAAAATTTATATGGAACCACAAAAGACTTAAAACAGCCTTATTCAGAAAAAAAGATCAACACTGAAAGAATTACATTACTTGACTTCAAATTATACTACAGAGCTATAGTAAGTAAAACTGTGGTATTGGCATAAAAACAGACACATGGACTAATGGCATAGTATAAAGCAAGAAAAAATAAATCCATACATCTTCAGTTAACTAATTTTCAACAAAGATACCAACAATATACTTTGGGGAAAGGACAATATCTTCAATTAGTGGTACTGGGAAAACTGCATATGTATATGCAGAAGAATGAAATTAGATCTCTATCTCTCTCCATATACAGGAATCCAGTCAAAGTGGATTGAAGACTTAAACCTCATACCTAAAAGTATGAAACCACTAAAAGAAAACTTTGGAGAAACTTTCAGTATGTTGGTTTGGTCAAAAATTTCTTCAGTAATACCCCCAAAGTACAGACAACCAAAGCAAAAATGGACAAATGGAATGACAAGTTAAAAAGCTTCTGCACAGCAAAGGAAACAATCAACAAAGTGAGGAGACAACTTACAGAATGTGAGAGCATATTTGCAAATTATCCATCTGACAAAGGATTAGGAAGAATATACAAGGAACTCCATTTGATAGGAAAAAATCTAATGATCTGATTTAAAAATGGGCAAAAGTTCTGAATAGACATTTCTTAAAATAAGTTCCATGAATCGTAAACAGGTACATGAAGAGGTGCGCAACATCATTGATCATCAAAGCAATGCAAATCAAAACTATAAGGAGATATCATCTCACCCCAGTTAAAATGTCTTTTATCCAAAAACAGGCAATAACAAATGGTAACAAGGATATGGAGAAATAGGAACTCTCGGACACTGTTGATGGAAATGTAAATTAGTATAACCATCATGGAGAACAGTACAGAAGTCTCTCAACAAATTAAAAATGGAAATACCATATGACCCAGCACTCCCACTGGTAGTTGTATATATCCAAATAAAAGAAGTCAGTAAATCAAAGAGACACTTGCCTTCCTATGTTTATTGCAGCACTATTCACACTAGCCAAGATTTGGAAGTAACTCAAGTGCTCATCATTAGATGAAGGGACAAAGAAAATGTGACACATATACACAATGGAGTACTATTCATCCATAAAAATGAAATGAGATTCTGCATTTGCAACAACTTAGATGGAACTGGAGAACATTATGTTAAGTTAACCAAGTCAGGCACAGAAAGACAAACTTCTCATATTCTCAGTCATTTGTGGTGGTGTATTGGTCTGTTTTCACACTGCTATGTAGAAATCCCCAAGACTGGGTAATTTACAAAGAAAAGAGGCTTAATTGACTGACAGTTCTGCATAGCTGGGAAGGTCTCAGAAAATGTACAATCATGGCAGAAGGCACCACTTCGAGGGGTGAAAGGAGAGAAAACGAGGGCAAGCAGGGAAAATGCCAGAGGCTTGTAAAACCATTGATCTCATGATACTCACTCACTATCATGAGAACAGCATGGGGGAATCTACTCCCATGATTCAATTACCTCCAGCTGGTCCTGCCCTTGACACGTGGGCATTATGGGGATTACAATTCAAGGTGAGATTTGGGTTGGGACACAGAGACAAACTACATCAGGGAGCTAAAAATCAAAACAGTTGACTCATGGAGATAGAATAATGGTTACAAGAGGTTGATTGTGGTAGTGTGTGGGGTAGGTGGGAACTGGGAATAGTTAATGGGTAAAAATATATAATTAGATACAATGAATAAGATCTAGTATTTGATGGCACAACCAGATGACTATAACCAACAATAATTTGTTGTAACTTTTAGAATAACTGAATGAGTATTATTGGAATGTTTGTAACACAGAGAAACGATGAATGATTGAGGTGAGGGTTAATCCCATTTACCCTGCTAGGGTTAATCCCATTTACCCTGCTAAGATTATTATATATTGTATTCCTGTATCACCATATCTCATATATGCCATAAATATATACACTGACTACCCATGAACATTCCTTTTAAAATGCCTTATGGCAGTATATAATAAAGGCAATCTTAACTAATTTCATTAATACAGTTTTCCAATATGTGAAATGAATACAGAGTATTATTGTTATAAAAACATTTAATTCCACATTTTGTAATAGAATTATAGTAAATTGAAGAAACGTACAACCGTCCACAAAAGGAAAATACATGCATGCAAGTATTTGTATATAAATGTTAAAGTTTACAAAATTCCTGAATAAAAAACACAAAATTTCAGGTTAAGAAACCTGGTTACAAATAAACTCTTAATGGAATCTAAAATTTTTACATAATCAGATATTTCATATATATATATGCCATATTATATATATCAGATATTATCTCTATCAGTATATATAATATATCAGATATTATATCTCTATGTATCTATATATATCAGCTACATAGTATATATACATAACATTTGTATATATAGTAAGTTGCATATATATATATACACACACACACACACGCACAAATGTATGTTTATTTCCATAGGGTATTGATGGATTTATTCTATATCAGTTATTTAAACATTTCTTTTTTTTTTTTTTTTTTTTTTTTTTTTTTTTGAGACGGAGTCTCACGCTGTTGCCCAGGCTAGAGTGCAGTGGCGCGATCTCGGCTCACTGCAAGCTCCGCCTCCTGGGTTCACGCCATTCTCCTGCCTCAGCCTCCTGAGTAGCTAGGACTACAGGCGCCCGCCACCGCGCCCGGCTAATTTTTTGTATTTTTTTTTTAGTAGAGACGGGGTT
This sequence comes from Macaca mulatta, assembly GCF_049350105.2. NCBI lineage: Eukaryota > Metazoa > Chordata > Mammalia > Primates > Cercopithecidae > Macaca > Macaca mulatta. The sequence continues at coordinate 69,583,680 of NC_133410.1, forward strand.
TCACTGTGGTCTCGATCTCCTGACCTTGTGATCTGCCCGCCTCGGCCTCCCAAAGTGCTGGGATTACAGGCTTGAGCCACCGCGCCCGGCCTTTATTTAAACATTTCAAGACAAGATAGGTTTAAAATAAAATAAAAAACTATTATTAAGAAACATTTTTAAATGATCTGCTTAGTATAAAATTTTTTAGTTTATGAATTTCTATTGATATTTGTGTATTTTTCCACATTTTCTATTAAATCACAAAAATAAAAGTTTTAAATAAATTCTAATTTTAGCTGTCTGCTTACATAAATTCTACATTTTTTATGGACTTAAAATATTTGCATTAAAATGAAACATAATTGTAAATAACACCAAATTATTATACTAACTAGTGCAACTGGTAATTTTAACCAAATTGAAATTCAAAACTTCAAAGAAAAACATGGAATATTTTAATATTAAATGTTATTATAGAAAATATTATCACATAGAAAATCACATAGATAAATGTTATTTTTATATTAATCTCATTTGAAATATAAAAATACAACATGGTGAATAACTATTGATTTTCATATTATCTTCTACCAGTGGATCTCTTAGTTGTACAGCTTCCTTTGTTACTCATTTTTCTCTTCAAATCAGAAATTACAGTGGAAACTGCTGTCACTGATTGGGAAACCCAAATGCAATAACTGTATCCTATGGCCAGGCATGGTGGCTCACGCCTGTAATCCCAGCACTTTGGGAGGCCAGGGCGGGCGGATCACGATGTCAGGAGATCGAGACCATCCTGGCCAACATGGTGAAACCCTGTGTCTACTAAAAGTACAAACATTAGCCCGGAGTGGTGGCGCACTCCCATAGTCCCAGCTACTCAGGAGGCTGAGACAGAAGAATCACTTGAACCCAGGAAGCGGAGGCTGCAGTGAGCCGAGATTGCACCACTGCCATCCAGCCTGGGCGACAGAGCGAGACTCTGTCACAAAATAATAAAATAAAATAAAATAAAAAATAACAAAACAAAACAAAACAAAATAAAATAAAATAAAATAAAATAAAATAAAATAAAATAAAATAAAAACTGTATCCTAGGGTAACCGGGGCCAAGAGGCAGCCTTTAATTGACAAGGTGGATGACGTTACTGCAATGGACTAAAGAGCCAGAGAAAAAATCTAATTATTTTCACTTGCAAAACCCTAAAGCATTGGCTAAACGATCATTGTGTCCCTTGAAGTTGGGATAGTATACTCATCATTTTACTTGATAAGTGGAAGAGTTCTAGGTCAAATGAAAATAAGTGAAATATGGGTCATAGAAACAGAATCACAGACTCTCATTCAATTTTCAGAATTGAGCCATTTTGCAAATCCAAAATCTTTTGATTGAAGGGGTGGCTTAGTCATGTTGAGGAAGGAGCCCCCTGCTCTGCCAGATTTACACTCAGTCCTTCTCCCTGTCTTCCACAAAGGAACTAAAGACATTGTAACAAGGTGACTGTGCAGAGTGGAAAAAGAAATATTCAATCTTTGGAGGGATCATTGGACACCCATTCTGATGGACTCTAATTTCAGGAGACCCAGAACATTACTGTGGTCCAACAGTCAGAGAAAGGGCTGATGGAGTTTAAGAGATAAATAGAGTTCTAGCTTAGGACTATCTAAATATGGGTTCAGTGATTCTCAAGTACATTCTGTGAATATTTGCCCAGTTCCAAAATGCATGCTTAGGATAGACATACTGTACTAGATAAGGTGATTAATTCTGATTACTAAGAGGAAGTTGAACTACTTCTATATAATGAAGGTAAAGAAGAGTATTTCTTCAATACAGGCAGTCCCTTAAGGTATCTCTTACTATTATGATACACTGTGATTAAAATCAATGAAAAACTATAAATCGATTCATGCAGAGCTACTAATGACCATTCAGGAATGAAAGTTTGAGTAACCCCATCAAGTAAAGAACAATGACCAGCTGATACGCTTGCTGAAGGCAAAGGGAATATTGAATAAGTAGTGGGAGAAGGTAATTATAAATAACAGCTACAGCCACATGATAGTTCTAGAAACGAACACTGTAATTGTTAAGAATACATATTTCTTAATTTATTAAGAATATGTTTGTGTGTTTATGTGTGTTACGTGTTTTCTTTTTTCCTTGTCTTATCCCCTCATTTTACATAAGATGCATTAACTTTACATCTCATGTACATGACAATTAAATTTACATCATAGTATTTAAGTTACAGGATATCAAGAAGAGACTTGAGCATTAAGAACTTTGCATCCTCTTGTAGGGAAAGAGTCAGTGCATTTTCTGTTTTACACAGGGTAGTTGTGTCAGGCTGGTAGAAGTATAACTTTGTTGTTGTCCTTATTTGGAGATTTAGTATGTTTTAAGAAGGATCGCACGGGTGCCAAGTTGAAAATAGAGAAAATGTATATGTTACTTTTTGTGTTAATTTGTCTAGGATATGATACCTAGTTTTTTGAGCAAACACCAGTCTAGATGCTGAAGATGAGAAGGTATTGTTAGCCTTTAAATGAATAGATTTAGTAAACCGAAATATCTCTATAACATGAGTCAGCCTCATCCAATTAGTTGAAGGTCTTAAAGAGCAAGGAATAAGTTGCCCCCACCAAAAGCAATTATTAAGATCACATCAACTGTTAGTGAAATTTCCAGTCTGCTGGCGTGCTTTTCAGATTTTGGGAGTGCCAGCCTCCATAACAGTGTAAGCTAATTCTTTAAAACAGACATTTCTCTCTGTGTGTATGCATGTGTCTGTGTGTGTGTGCAGAGCAAAAAAAAAAAAAAAAAAAAAAAAAAAAACAGAACCAATAAGATGTGTGTGTACATCTGTATATATGTGTGAGTACATCTGTATATATGTGTGAGTGTATACAGATATATCAGCAATGCTAACTAATATGCTCACTATCACAGTTCAGTTGGCAATCAATGAAAATAAGATACTGAAGCTTAAAATTTGGTCAAGAGTTTTAACTGCAAAGACATGTTTTGTTATTTTGATTGTTCAACATATTTATACTGTGATTTCTTTTTTAATTTAAGGTTTTAAAAAATGTTAGAAGAGCTTCCTGAGTCCAATGTATGTTTTAAAATTAGTGTTTAAGTTACATCTATGTACAAAACATACAAAAAGAAAAATAAATGAATAGAAACAGGTCAAAATGATTATCTGTTATATTTCTCTTTGTTGCCATTCTATGAAAGTTCTAAAAAGATTATGCAACAACATTCTGTACCTGCTATAGGAAATATGTCCACTCAGAATGTAATAATAAACATTTAAAATCTAGAACAGTATCTTTAGATTGCATCTTTCCCACAAATGTGTTTTCACACATGTATCTACATACTCAACTATACAGAGTATCAAATTTAGAAACCTCCACTATTTTTCATTGTCAATTTCCCTTATCTTCACATCTCAAACACAGATATTGGTTTTTCCTTATTTTTAGTAATTCCCATAGAATCACCCTAAATCATTGTTTGATTTCTTGAATACTTGTCTGCTGTAATAATCTCTTTCGTTCTTCTTTTCTTTTTCAAAAATATGTTGTTTTGTTAACAAATGTCAAAATTGTTTCCATGTGTACTACAAATGATTGTCACGGTATCCACATTTAGACACAATTAAGCACACACTAGCTCCAACTGAGCAACTCTTTCTCATTCTTTTCAAAGTTTAACCAAATTTTAAAGAACTCAACTGTAAATGTCCCTGCAATGCTCCTCATTAAAAAGGAACATGAAATGTGATACAAATCATGAGGAAAAAATAATAATTTAAAAATTAAACTAGTAGTTGAATCTTAGGAGAAATCATGCCCAGCAAATATTTTCAAAGATAATTACAATGTTTTTTCTTTTAAAGTCACTTTTTGAGATATTTTATAAAATTAATACCATTTCTGCTCATTGTTCATTGGTCTGCATTAATTACATGATCTTGTTTGACTATAGAAGGGCTGAGAATTGTAGTCATTTATGTATTCAAGAACGAATGGTGACATGGTTATTAGGGTACATGAGCTTTCACTTTCTGGAGTGAGAAATTTAACACAAAAAAGTATAGTTCTATAATAAAATCGTTAACATATTGAATATAACACACATACAGGGTGATAAGGATCTATAATCTATCCTAATACTTTATCTATATATTTTCAACACCTGTACAGAAGCTAAATTTTCACTCACTGTTTATATATTGTCTTAAACATTTACATATACTACTGACATGACTTCTGTTAAAATAATTGACAGTTGAGTACAATTCCATCATTGTTTTACTTCATTCATCCAATAAAAATGTTATTTTATATATATATATTATGTACAAGGTCCTATTCCATTGCTTGAGGTTACTGTGCTCAATCAATCAGGCAAAAGTATTTGACCTTTGGGGATAACATTCTAGTGAAAGGAAATAATAAATAATACACAACTAAATAAATGATTATGTAGTTAATTATATATATTTTTTTCTCCCAGGCTTACTTGTTGTAGAAATGTAAGAAAGAACTCTAAATACAAGGGGAAGTGTTATTATGGTGGCTGCAGTGAAAATTAGAATTCCATCACCCTTCCTTGTGATCTATGAATTTCTTAGTCTTTAATATGTTCACTTTTCTCTTACTGTCTTCTTTAGTTGCTTGTATAAACCAACCGTCAGACATCACCTTATTCAGTCACCCAGAATCAAAGTGATTTCTATCAAGAGTCATAGGTATTGTCAGCTTGTCAAGAATGCCATTGCCTTGCGCTTTTCCTCTTTGCAATTCTCCTTGATTGACACTATTGAAATCCTGTCAGCTTTTCTTTCCTTTGTTTGCTTTACACAGAACAGGAAAGAAGATGCAGTTCCTATCATTCCTATCCATTAGCCTGATAAAACTACAGTTTCAGGGAGAGAAAGTTCGATCAATAAATCATATATTTCATAAAGAGAAAAATTAGGATGTTTAAATGGAGACTGAAGACTCAGTTGCCTAAATGATTTCTTGTCTAATATTAAACACTTTTAGTTTTCAAATCTTCATGTATAGATTAAATCCCATAATAAGAAACAAATAAAATATGTAAAATGTGACAAAATGTTCTTCAGTGTACACAAATAAAATTTTCTTTTTAAGCTGTGTTTTTATTAAATAGGTGAATATCAATAATTAATTGTCGAGTCCAAAATTTGTAAGCCAAAATGACCTATAATCCAGGAATACTTGATAGGTTTCTTTGTTTAGCTCAGTATAATATTGTAGAAAGCATGGATTGTCCCATGGATTATCGCTGTCCCTTTGTAACTGTTACTATAAAATAGAAAAACTAATGTTAAATGTTATTCTGGCTTAAGAAGTCTCATTACTGAAACTAAGAAATTGGAATGATCTGCTCACTCTAAATGGAAGTGAAAAATATATAAACAATTAATTTACTGAAGTGCAGATGCTTACAATGAAAACCTACTATAACTTGCAAGAGATAAACAAGTACCAATATTGAAATGTTTTCACAGCATATTCTGTCATGGCTATTTTTATTTTTTGGAATTAGTTTACAAGTTGAAAATTCTACTGACTAATTGTGGGAATATTTTAACCGCTTGTAATAGATGACATTGGTTTAAGATATTTTGCTTCAAATATAGAAGTAGATGGTTAAATCACTGAGAGATAAACATAGTATCAAAGTGAAGAATAGCCATCAGTTAAACAATGGGGTTATTATCAGTGAAACAATGAAAAAGTGAGCTTATTAGAAATGAGAAAGTTAACCATGAATGTAAAAATTTCACATTATATAATATTATGCTAATTACTAAAAAATAGAGTATATTGCTATATCACATAGCATATATGCTATATTATTAAAACTTATCAAGATAGGTATTAATTATACTATAGCTACAAAATGGAATTCAAATTAACTCTAAGGATGCAATTTTCTTATTAGAGAGGAAGTATAATTTTTAACACAAAAATATTAACAAAATACTAAAATAGATGAAAAATTACATATAGAAAACTGGGACAAATAGAAATAATAAATGTTAATTGTGCTCTAATACATTGTGTAAAAATTACCATTGACTTATATGTTTATTTCTCAATCAAAATTTTGCAGTTATGACATTTTGGGCTGGGTAATAAATTAAAAAAATAAATTGCAGTTGGCTACAATGACTCTACTTCAGAAGACCTCAGGCAAGTTTGGGTTGCTCTACTTGTGTTCTCATTCCTGGTCCCAAAATGAAAAAAAAAGAAAAAAAAAAATCTATCTTGGCATGCACACAAAGTGATGGTTGTAATGTGTTATGTACTTAATTTTGTCTCCTCAAAATTCATATGCTGAAGTCCTAATTCTCAATGTGACTGTATTTGAAGACAGATCCTTTAAAAATATAATTAATGTTAAATGAAGTCAGTCACGAGAGTGGGGTCCTTAATCCAGTATGACTAGTCCCCTTTACAAAAATGGAAGAGACAGCAGAAATGCATACTGACAGAGGAAAGGTCCTATGAGGACACAGTGAGAAAGCAGCCATTCTGCAAGCCAAGGAGGGAGGCCTCAGGAGAAGTTAAACCTGCTAGCATCTTGATCTTGAATTTGCAGGCTCCAAAATTATGTAGACAAAAAGTTTCGTTGTTTAAGACACCTAGTTTGTGGTGTTTTGTTACACTAGCCCTAGCAAGCCTATTCACAGTACATCTTAACATCTCTATTTAGGACTGGCACACTCTTGACACCTTCCACACTGTCAAAACAACTCATAATGAGAAACCACATCAGTAAGGCAGGAATATATAAAACTTTTGTTGAGATTACAGGGAGGAAGAGTGAATTTTGTGAAATAATCAAAAGCTTCTATTTGAGTTATACGTATTTAGTTTCTGTGCTTCCATATGAAAACCTATTATTCAAACCTAAGAATGATATTCCAAAAGTATCAGCCAATCAAAAATACAGCTCAGAGTCTTTTTCTTCAATAATTTCTACATCAGATCTAGAAGACATCCCTTTTGAATTTGAAATTTAAGAACAACAACAAAAAATGGGAAAAAAGAAGAAAGAAAAGAAATAGGAACAAGTACAGAAAAAAAAAAAGGAGAGAAAAAGAAAGACGTGCAATACAATGGTTGTGAAACAGGGCACTGTTCCAGAAGGGGAAGAGATAGAAATCACTAAGCTGAAATCTGTAGAAATTCTGAATTCTTTTGATTAGGCCCTAATACTGTTCCTTGATAGCAGCTTGCCAGGACGTTATTCTTTATGGGTTTGCGCTCACCCTCTGAACATTTCTGTTTTATTATATTACTTCAACATATTTGAAAATGTGCTAAAGAATATTCGTTCTTTGCTCACTGAGCAACTTTTTCAGTTTGATTCTGTCCATAAAGTACTGAATGTGCAAAGGCAAATTTCCATCACAAATTGTCAGTCTTACTTAATCTAAGATTGTGATTTTGTTCATCCATCTGTCTCAAAATGTAATAATTTTTACCTTAATTATTATAATTTGTTGTTTTATTAATCCCAGTCACACCATAAGCATAATTCTTTTCAGTAAATGTTCTCCTCACTTGAATACAGATTCTTTAAACACAGAAGATATTAGTGCTAGCATGTCCTCAATTCCTTCTACTTGAGCTTTATTTAAAAAAAATAATATATCTCTTTGGGGAACAAATCAATACAATCAGAGGTGCCTTAATATAGTAGTTCTTAATACAACATGTGATGTTTGTTCTGAGAGCTTATCTTTCAAATCTCAGAATTTCTGGATTCCTCATTTTCTCTTTTATCACTTCTCTATCAAATACTAAATTTTTCAGCTTCGGCTGTTTTATATTATTTATAAAAATAAAAACATCATGGCTTACAATAACAAACATTATTAGTATGAACTCACTGACCTTGCTGCTGATTGGAGACACCCTTCTCTGAGTATCATGTTGGGTCCAGATGTGGTCCCTAGGCCTCCTTGATTCTACAGGTAAGCTGAAGAACCATCTGCTATATGGCACCTTTTGCTCTCATGGCAGAGGGCAGTGATGAATAAACACTTCCAGCCTTCTTAAAATTCTACTGAATTAGGCAGACAGTCATTTCCACACAATGCCACAGGCCAAAGCAAATCACATAGCCAAGCTTAACATCAATGGATTGGAAATCATACTCCTCACATGACGGGAGGGTGAAGTGAATGTTAACTAAACAAGAAAAAAGATCTTGTGTATAAAGGTCTTCAGTCATTGAAAACTTAGTGAAAGTCTTCAAACTAGATTAAGAAAAGAAAGCACTCAGATATATTCTATTTTCAGTGAAAACGTTAAAGGATAATTAGTCACAAAGTTAAATCTAAAAAGATAAAAAAAGACATTTAGACTAATAATAAGAAAATAGTATTGCCTGTATAAAGACCCATGCACAAGTATGTTTATTGTGACACTATTCTCAATAGTAAAGATTTGGAACCAACTCAAATGTCCATCAGTGACAGACTGGATTTAGACAATGTGGCACATATACAAAATGAAATACTATACAGACATAAAAAAGGATGAGTTCATGTCCTTTGCAGGACATGGATGAAGCTGGAAACCAAAATTCTCAGGAAACTCTCTCAAGGACAGAAAAAAAAACACCGCGTATTCTCACTCATAGGTGGGAATTGAACAATGAGAACACATGGACACAGGGCGGGGAACATCACACACTGAGGCCTGTTGGTGGGTGGCTGGCTGGGGGAGGGTTAGCATTAGGAGAAATACCTAATGTAAATGACGAGTTGATGGGTGCAGCAAACCAACATGGCACATGTACACCTGTGTAACAAACCTGCACGTTGTACACATGTACCCTAGATGTTCAAGTATAGTAAATATATATATGTATTTTTTAAAAAAAAAGTAAAAAAGAAAATAGAATTTGAAGAGTTAATTAATATCAAGTAACATAGACTTTATGGCAAAAAAATATTATTTAAAATGAAGACAGTCACTCTATGATGAGAGTTTTGTTTTCTAAGAAAATGTTATATTTTACCTGTATGCTACTAATAAAATGCCTCAAAATATGGAGAAAACAAATTGATAAAATAGAACAAGTAAACAGATAAACCCACCATCATAGCTTAATAACATTGATAATATTGATATGTCAGTTAGTGATTGATACAATTTAGATTTTTGTGCCCTCCAAATCTCATGTCAAAATGTAATCCCCAGTGTTGGAAGTGGAGCTGCCGGGAGGTATTTTCATCTTGGATTCATGTCGTTAATGAATGGGTTAGTGCCATCCTCTTTATGATGAGTGATTCTGTCTTTGAGTTCCTGTGATATCTGGATGTTTATAAGTATGTCGTACCTCTCCTCTTTCTCTCTTGCTCCCACTGTCACCATGTGACACCATTGCTGCCCCTCTGCCTTCCACCATGATTATAAGCCTCTGCAGGCCCTCCGGAGAAGCAGATGCTGGCATCATGCTTCTTGTACTGTCTGAAGAACTGTGACTCAATTAAATTTATTTTTTTAATTAATTTCCCAGACTCAAGTATTTCTTCATGGCAATGCAAGAATGGTCTAATACAATAATAGATCAAAAATAATGACAACAAAGTAATAGCAAGAATAGCTCTCCCTATTTTTTCATTCCCTTTCATTTCCACTCTGAAAAATTAAGTCCGAAGACATTATTTGAGAGTGAGTAACAGAGGAATCTGTGTTCAAAACAGAGGATAAATATATTATAGGCCAGAACAGGGTGTGAAATCCTGACCAAGGTTAGTAGAGTATGCATGATGGGCAGTCCAGCACAAGGTGTAAAAATCTAGGGTGAGGAGGGCATCTGCAAAAGAGGATGCCTCTGTGCATAGAATCCAACTGGCATGAGGATGACATCTCTAAGGAAAGGCACCCTGGTACATCATAAAATATATTAAGTGCAGTGAGAAGTGTGTCCACATGGAAGGCCATTGTGATTGGGTATTAGAACCTGAGAAGAATTAGGAGCTTATTTCCTTATGAAGTCTTCTATGTGTAGTGTATTAGAGTACAAGTGGGCTAATGCGGCTGTACTAACATGACTCTGGATATGTTTCAGAGTGAGAAGAGCACCTGCTTGAGGGCAGCAGCATCTATTACAGGGCAAAGATGGCAACTCAATGAGTGATTCAAAAACACAATTGAAGTGAGGAGAGAATGACAAGAGATTGGGTACACAAAAGGGAATGACTGAGTTTGTAAATGAGTAAGGATGTGGGGAGCAAGGGAGTGCAAATATGGAAAGCATGATCACTAGAAAAATCCCTATGGCATTGGATTGAACTTACAAATACATATGGAAATAAATATGGTTTTAAATTGATATGTTTATGGCAGTGTGTATAAATATTAATTAATAATTAATCAATTAAAATTAAATATTTAATTTTATCTCATGAAAGTCTCATTTTAAGTATTCAATAATAATGTGTGGTTAGTAGTGAGTTAGTAGTGTATTGAACAGCATAGAATGTAAATAGAAATAAATATAGATAGAGTATGTGTGTTTGTGTGTCTGTATATGTGTATACACATGCAGGAAACACACACATAGCTCATTCCTAAAAATACACCCAAGTACCCCAGCAGAGCTATATTTATTTATGTACTTTACCAGTCAAGATTCAGTCAGGAGACATAAACCGCATAGTGACTTGAACAGAGGACAATTAATATAAAGTAACAAAGAAAATTCTAAATAATCCCTTAGAGCTGGGGTGGAGTGCTCAAAAAGGAATAAATTTGGAAAGGAGAATGTGGAGTCTCCAAGTTTGGAATTCAGATCTTGTTGAAAATGTTAGGATTGGAGTCCATTGAATGCTGGAGAAACTCAGCCTGTTGCCCTTGAGCAAAAGCTGGCACTGTATTGTATACTTAAAAATCCAACTAAGAGGGAAGATCTCATGTTAAGTGTTTTTACCAATATAAAATTAAAAACAATAATTAAAAAATTGTATTGGACAGCAGTAATGTAAATCAACATATAAATGTATGTGTGTATGTGTGCCCATAGGTATTTTTCTTAATTTTGTTCAATAAGAGGACCTGAAAGCAGTGACAATTTAGTAACAATGGACACATTTGGGATATAGAACTTGGTTTCAAAATGTTTTTCTCCACTTAAAGTAACAAGGACTTTTTGGTAAAATATCTGATTTGAAGACTGAGCAGAGAAAATGTTTTTCCTAGAATATTCTTTTTGCAAAATATCAAGGCAGTACTCAAAAGAATGAAGGGAAACATCAAAAAGACAGAGAAACCAGGCTGCACATGGTGGCTTATGCCTGTAATTCCAGCACTCTGGGAGGCTAAGGCAGGCAGATCACTTGAGGTCAGGGGTTTGAGACCAGCCTGGCCAACATGGGGAAACTTCAACTCTACTAAAAATACAAAAATTAATAGGGCGGGTGGTGGGCATTTGTAGTCCCAGCTACTCGGGAAGCTGAGATGGGAGGATCATTTCAGCCTAGGAGATGGAGGCTGCAGTGAGCCAAGATAGCCCCACTGCACTCCAGCCTATGCGACAGAGTGAGATTCTATCTCAAAACATCAACAACAACACGGAAACCAGCTTTAAGGGACCCTCACTTGTAAAATCAGAACACTTTCACAGGGGTAAAAAAAAATGTTAGTAACAAATTATAAGACATTACAAATAATAGAAAACATTGAGTTCATAAATAAATTTTAATGATGAACGTAGTATATTACATAGTTTCAGTATTAGCTATTAATGGCAAAGGGGAAGAGAACAATTTTAGAATGGAGAAGATTGGCCAACTTACCTTAATCAAATAATCAGAATTAACATCACTAATAGTGTGTCTAACAGAAAAAGTGTGGCCACTAATGTGTGTAAAGTAATAGCATATAATTAGAAAAAAAATCATTTCTATGATATTCCAATAAATATACATGCCTTAATTATGAAGAAGAATTTGACAATCTAAATCCAAGAACTTGTAAAAATATCTGACCTATAATCTTCAAAGCTTCGAAGATTGTAAAAATTAAAGTTAAAAAAGTTAAGTATTTTTTTAAGATCGATTATATAGAAATAGAAATATTAAATAAAAACTATACATGGCTCTAGTCTGGAATATTCTCCCTTAAAGATATTACTAGAAAACTAGGCAAAGTATGAGTTATAGATGAGGATTATATGGTGGTAATTTACTAATAATTTTCTAACTTTGACAGTTGCATTTCAGTTATACAGAAAAATGTACTTATTTATAGGAAATATATTCTAAGGTATTTGGAGGTAATGAAGAATTTTCTTGATATTTTATTCATATAAACATAATAGGCTTTTTTGGCATAAATTTTTATGGAAGTACACATTACATGATTGTAGTATTTTATTCTCCAGAATACTCATGAACATCTGTTGTGAGGTAATCTTTCTAAATAAGATTATGGGAGCACCAACAGATGTGGCTTTCTAAAGTCTGTATAAGACTTTCAAGTGTATCTTGCCAATTTATCCCCATGTTAGGATGAATACAACTTTTATGGAATTAGGGCAAACTTTGGATGAATAGGGTGAAGATGCATTTAATAAAAGAAACTTATTTTTTCTGTTAATTGAACCATCTGTGCTCTTGACTGGGTATTTTGATCTTCATTGTCAAACAGCCATCTACCCTTATTATCAAGATCTTACTTATAATAAAATCCATTTAACTAGCTTTTACAAATTAATGAATAATCACTATAGACTTGGAATACATTCTTCTTTTTCTATATACGACTGAGTATTAACAAAATGATTTGGATAAATACACTTGTACTAATTTTGATTAAACAGTTTAAATTTGTATACTTTTTTTTGACCTCACAAAGTTCCTTATTGATTTAAAATCGTAATAATTTAACTGTCAGTTAATCAGAAATGGAAAACAAACTCTGAAAATATGACAATTTCAACATTTTTTGATTCATGCATTAGCTTATGTAATCGTATATACATGATAATATAAAAACCACTGTGATTTATAAAAGAGCAGCAACTGAGTACAACTTTAAATATCATTTTTTTTTACCCATCTAATATTATCATAAGTGTCTTATTTGCTAGGCCAGGGATGTATATTAGTGGACAATACAGACAAAATGCTTACCCATAAGCCCTCCTTTATTTTATATGCTATAAAGGGAGTAGATAGTATGTGTGCCTACACATAAACTCACACACACACATCCAAATACATAATACATAAATACCACTCAAAGTATCATTTTCTATGAAGAAAATACAAAGGGTCATAGTAGCTCTACATTAAACAGAGTTATCAAAAGTTTTCTTTGAATAACTGTGTCTATTAAACCTCTTTCCTTTATTAATTATCCAGTCTCTAGCAGTTATTTATAGCAGCATGAGAACAGTCTAATACAGTAAATTGGTGCTATGAGTTGGTAGTTGGGGGGCTGCTATAAGGATATGTTGGGGTCCGCGTGTTTCCTAAACAAAGGAATGAACACACAAGACAACACAAGACAAGACAAACATGGCGGCCGCCTCGAATGGCACACTCCGCTTTATTTTATACAGTCGTTTGTGGAATGTTGCCAAGTCACAAGACACATTGTTGTTTTTCTGACCTTTCCCTGACTTTCTGGATTTTCAAGATGTTTACATATTGCAAGAGCAGGACTTATTGGGAACGCCCTGCATCGTTTGCAAGAGCAGGACTTGTCGGGAACACCCTGCTTCGTTTGCGAGAGCAGGACTTATCGGGAACACCCTGTTTGTGAGCACGTAGTCCTCTACAAGGATATACAAAAATGTGGAAGCAACTTTGAAACCGGGTAGCAGGCAGAGGCTGGAGCACTTTAGAGGACTCAGAAGAAAACAGGAAAATATGGTAAAGTTTGGAACTTCCTGGAGACTTGGCGGACTCAGAAGACAGGAAGATGTAGGAAAGTTAAGAACTTCCTAGAGACTTGTTGAATGGCTTTGACCAAAATGCTGATAGTGATATGGACAATCAAGTCCAGGTTGAGGTGGTTTCAGATGAAGATAAGGGAATTGAAGAAAAGCTGTTGGGAACTGAAGAAAAGGTGACTCTTGTTGTGCTTTAGCAAAGTGACTGGTGGCTTTTTGCCCCTGCCCTAGAGATCTGTGAAATTTTGACCTTGAGAGACACAATTTGGGGTATCTGGCAGAAGAAATTTGTAAGCGGCAAAACATTCAAAAGGAAGCAGAACATAAAAGTTTGGAAAATTCGCAGCCTGATGACACAGATAGAAAAGAAAAACCTATTTTCTGGAAAGAAATTCAAGTCAACTGCATAAATTTGCATAAGTAACAAGGAGCCTGAATGTTAATCACCAAGACAATTGGGAAAATATCTCCAGGGCATGTCAGAGACCTTCACAGTAGCCACTCCCATCACAGACTCATAGTCCTAAAAGAAAAAAAGGGTTTCCTGGGCCAAGCCCAGGACCCCCCACTGTGTGTAGCCTGTGGACTTGGTGTCCTGACTCCCAGCCACTCCACCCATGGCTAAAAGGGACCGTGGTATAGCCCACGCCATGGCTTCAGAGCATGCAAGCCCCGAGACTTGGCAGCTTCCACATGGTGTTGAGCCTGCGAGTACAAAGAATTCAGGAATTAAGATTTGAAAACCTCCTCCTATATTTCAGAGGATGTATGAAAACACCTAAATGTCCAGGCAGAAGTTTGCTACAGGGGCAGATCCCTCATGGAGAACCTCTGCTAGGGCAGTGCAGAAAAGAAATGTGAGTTTGGAGTCCCCACACAGAGTCCCTACTTGTCGGGGTCCCCACACAGAGCTCCACTAGAGCACCTAGTGGAGCTGTGAGATGGCCACTGCCGTCCAGACCCCAGAATGGTAGATACAGCTAGCATCATGTGCCTGGAAAGGCCACAGAGACTCAATGCCAGCCTGCGAAAACAGTGGGAAGGTGGCTGTACCCTGCAAAGCCACAGGGGTGGAGCTGCCCAAGGCTATGGAAGCCTACACACATCAGGGTGACCTGAATGTGAGACATGGAGTCAAAGGTGATTCTTTTGGAAACTGAAGGTTTAATGACTGACTGCCGTATTAAATTTCCAACTTGCGTGTGGATTATAGCCTCTTTTTTTTGGCCAATTTCTCCCATTTGAAACTAGTGTATTTACCCAATGCATGTATATCGATCGTATATAGGAAGTAGCTACCTTGCTTTTGATTTTACAGTCTCGTAGGTGAAAGGGACTTACTTTGTCTCAATGAAACTTTGGACTTGGACTTTTGGGTTAATGCTGAAATGAGCTAAGACTTTGTGAGACTGAGACTGTTGGAAAGGCATGATTGTGTTTTGAAATGTAAGAACATGAGATTTGGGAGAGGCCAGGAGGGAATGATATGGTTTGGTTGTCTCCCCACCCAAATCTCATCTTGAATTGTAGTTCCCATAATCCCCACGTGTCGTGGGAAGTACTCAGTGTGGGGTAATTGCATCGTGGGTTGATGGCTTTATAAAGGACTTTTCTCTATTTGTTCAACTCTCATTATCTCTCCTGCCACCTTGTAAAGAGGTACCTTGTGCCATAAATTGCAAGTTTCCTGAGGCCTCCTCAGCCATGTGAAACCATGAGTCAATTAAACCCCTTTCCTTTATAAATTACCCAGTCTAGGGCAATTCTTTTTATCAGTATGAGAACAAACTAATACAAATACTTTTTTTTTTTTTTCCAAAAATGCACTTAATATAACAAATGCATATTTTTGTACACATGTGGGAGGGAAAATAAGCTAAATTATAGAAAGACATTAGAGAAAGAAAACAAAAGAGAAACATGGAGAGAGAAAAATAAAGCAGAACAAAGGAAGCCAAGTAGAAAATAAATTTCAATATCAGAGAACTTGGGACATTTATCAAAACATAACAATAATATACTGAATATATTGTTAAATATATATTCTCCTAAACAAAGTAAGCAAGTATTTATAATAAAAAATATTTAAAGTGACTAATATTAACAGACATTAACAAATGAAATTACACATATATGAACTGAATAATCTCAATACTTTCTGAAACAAATTTGGACCAGCAAATATTAAAATATCCTCCATGTCAACCTATTTCTACCTAAAAGTCAAATTAAGCCCTTTCTTGTGACTTAAAAAGAGGCTGGACAAGAGAGTACATAGACATTCTTTAATGTAAGCTGTTTTTCTCAGAATTATTAAGCCTTGGAGTACATTCAAGTTCAGCTGACAGTGTTTTATTTTATAAAACACAATTAAGCGTTCTAAGAGTCTTCATGTAACAAAAGACAATAATAATCTAGTTGGTATTATTGGGGCTCTAGTTCCATTCTTGATATAATAATCAAATAATTTTAGAAATTTCAATGCTGTCTTATTAGAGACACAGACAATTATTTTTATATTTACCTCATTTGACTCCAATAATCATATCATACAACTTCCATGGCGCTACACAGTATTGAGCCCATCAGCAATTTTGATAACTGGCCAAATAACTCATCCTTTTCTGGCTGCCTTCTCTTCTCTGTGTCACTTCTTCACAACCCTGGTAATTGTTTGTTTGTTTTCTGTGGCTCCCAGATAAATGATCTGGATTTAAATACTTGAGTTACAGTCTCCTTCTGGGAAAACCCAAATAATATTTTTTTTTTACTAGAAATAAGCCCAGGAAAAAAAAAATACTCATGAAGAGATTCTGGAATTAAATTATTTGCCAGCAAAATAACAATAAAACCACCTTGTGGTGGTGAATGGATAGTTACAGACGCTAATATGCTGTAGCATTACAGTCACTAAGGTTCCTACATATGTGAAATTAGGATGGGATACAGGTAAAAGGAGTTGTGCTGACCTAGGCAATCCTTCTACTTGTGAAAATAGTGGAAATAATAGTTGTGGGGATGCTAGTGTTGATGGGTTAGTTTTTGTTAAGCATCGTCAATGCACTCAGGAAGAAAATGAGAGGCTTGAGCCAGGCAACCCCAAAGTCAGTAAATTATGTGAAAACTAGAAGGTCTATGAAAGCCAAAATCCCTTATGAGAAGATTTAAAGATAACCACGTAACTATTGCCTGAAACAAGGCACAGGACTTGATTTTCTGAAAGAAGAATTGCAAAGAAGGTTTGTTCAAAGCTCTGCCAATTTTCCCACACTAAACCCATAGCTTTAATAGACTGAGAGATCCTGACACCTGGAATAGAGACATCTAGTGTATGTGCTTGAAAACTTGGATCTCTCAATAGTGTTACATTAGTAGAGAAGCCGTTCATCTCTTGATAATACGCAAAAGCTTCAACTGAAATACATTCCTCTAATAATGATACGTGTCCTCCTCAAAATTGGCCCTCACATTCCATAAGGTGCTTTAAGTTAATAGCTAGGATCTAGTCTCAACATTGCTTATCTCTGCAATCATTATACTACTTCAGGGGGAAAGAAATTAACCTGCAAAATAGCTGCAAGTCTAGCCTAATATATTCATATAAAAAGAAGAAATATGTAATTGGAAATGGATTTTGAAAAACTGGAGTGAAGGGGTAATGTAAAATATAAAATTGAAAGAAAGTTACTAATATGAATCATCCTTTTGTAACATAACATTTAGCATCCTTATGCTGGTCTTAATATAATGCTTGGGTGGTTCCTTAAATGAATTTGTCTGAATGTAAACAAAACAAAGGCCAAAAAATAAATACACACACCAAAAAAACATGGTTTACAGTAAATGAGGTGCAAATGCAAAATATGCAAACTATTGAGGACTGGGTCAAAGTCTGCTTAGCCCCATGTTAAAAAAAACAAAACAAAATAAAATAAAAAGACATATTACATAAACCTAGGTAAACGATTGGTTATCTCGATTCTCTTGGAGGGCCCAGAGGATATTTCTTTCTCTAAATTAATAAGTAGTGTACTAATGAGAATGTTCCTGGTATCCTTAAAAAGTCATATTTTTTTTGTCCTTTTTAGATTACGATTGATGACACGAGAAGTTGTTATGAAACTGGGTGACTAAGCATTAATAGGGACGGTAAGATTTTAGAAAGCAGAAGCCAGGTGGCAGGATTTGACAGTAACTTCTACTAGTAAGGAAGCTGAATGATTCACAGAAGTTTATAGAGAATGATTAATAGACCATGGAGTTCCTAGGGATGATATTGAGGAGCAGTCAGTAAGGGTATTCCTTGAGCTATATAACAAAATGCACTCAAGGGCTAATTAACCCAAGTTTACCTTCAGCTACCTGGATAGAAAATTAACAACTCTACTCAGTTTACAAATCTCAATACTAAAGCAAATGAACTGAAGAAATGTCTCAGTCACCTTGGGGGAAATCAACAAAACATCACAATTATATATGGTGGAACTTCCCTCAATTATTCTCTAAAGGTGCCCATAGCCACTTATCAGAATAACTATTTGCTAAGGAAAAATAATGCCCAGAACAGAGCTGACAAAGACAACGGGAGAACAAAAATATTGTTATATTACGTTAACGTGGGGATATGCGGAAGCTAGGTGATAAATCCACCTGTCACGAGTTGGCCCATGTCCCCAGACTGTGCTTATTCACCTACTAATCTAAGGTCATATTCAGGAGGGATATATTTAACGAGGAGCCAAACCCTCTCATTAGCCCCCTGAGATGAGGAAAAGAGCCATTATGGTAGGAAACATCAAACAGAAACTCCTGAAACTTTCCTGCCCCTGCCTCGGTTGAGAAATCAGAAGCAACATTTCAACTTAGGTGAAATGACAGAGATAAGTGCCACTCTTAAAACATTCACTAATTAAGGATTGATGTACCCTTCTTCAACTCACCAGTCTCTATAACAATCATATGGATTACAGTGACTGTCAAAGGAGTACTATGACCTTACACGAGTATACTATCAATTGCTGTTGCTTTATCAGAAGTGATATTTGACTAGAACCAATTAATACAGATTTTGCAGCTGTCTGAAAAAAACTGCATACAATAATGTTCATTAGACATTAGAGTAATAACAGTAAATGCTTTGATAACCCTAGTGAGACCCATAATGCCACAGATGTGACACTGTAAAATGCAAAGATTTAGGAAACTGAAACATTAATGTAATTTTAAGGGTTCAGTGCTATTGGACATGCCTGCATATTCTCTACAAGTTAAAGGATGTATTGTTGCACCTTGCTATTGTCACCACCAAGAAAGAGGTGGAACATTTGGTAGACTCCTTTGAAGTTTGCATATAGCAAACACTGTTTTGACAGTAGTCTCAGGAGACTTGGAAACTGCCAGTTTGGAGTAGGGCTGGAACAAGGAAGAACTGTAGAAGATACAGAATTCAATGCAAGTGGCTTTGCTATTTGGTCCACTTGATCTCATAGGTCATATGGTGATAAAGATAATCGTTGCAAATAAGGATTACAAGGAGTTTCTGGCAAACTCCTACAGAAGAATCACATTTCGGTCACCTAGGATTCTAAAAAATAGATCATATTGGGTCAGGTGTGGTGGCTCATTCCTGTAATCCCAGCAATTTGTGAGGCTGAGGCAGGTAGATTGCTGGAGCTCAGGAGTTTGAGACTAGACTGGGCAACAGAGTGAGACCCCATCTTTACAAAAAACAAACAAAAATTAGCTGGGCATGGTAGCATGTGCCTGTGGTCCCAGCTACGTGGGAGGCTGAAGTGAGAGGATCGCTTGAGTCTGGGAAGTGGAGGCTGCAGTGAGCCAAGATGGCACCACAGCACTCCACCCTGGGTGACAGAGCCAGATTCTGTCAAAAAAAAAAAAAAAAAAAAAAAAAAAAAAAATCATGTAAGCTGCATTAGAAGTCTGTTCATCATTCAAAAATATAAAAAGTCAGATGCTCTTTCAACTGGTAGAGACTGAGTTCCTAACTATGATATATCTAGTTGACTGTGCAACTGGTGCTACTCATCAAGAGATGAGTATTGTTAATTCCTAGCTTATAATATCAGACATCCATAGAAGCAATTTATCATTTAATGTAAATGACATACTAAGACTAGTCACAAAAGACCTGTAGGACCTAGATAATGTGTAGCAGTAGAAGCATAGAAAACATGAGTGAAAATGCATGGTTTGGTATACGAGCAAATTGAAGAGCACAAACAAGCTACAGTATTAAGTGACCCAGACTTATATCCCCTAATTTTAATTTTCTGATGTTCTCTGATCAAGTTACATGAATTTCTGTGGTTTTAATATAGTCATCTGTTGCTGAAAAAAATGAAGTTTGAGTCAAGGCTGGGTTGACTCAATATATCAATATGAGTGAAATTAAACTGCTGCTACTTTATGGAACCCCTTGAGGAATCCCTGAAAGTTTTGGTGAGGGCAAACATTCTGTTGAGAGAATTTAGAGGACAGATAAATAGCATGAAGATAAATCTGTGGGAGTAAACCCCACATTTATGGATCCTTGTTTCTTAGGTCAGTGTCCATCTGAGAGCATTCATGACAGAAGGAGGAACTAAGCAACCTAGGAATGACTTCTTTAGTTGAGTTCAACCAGACTTTTTCCCTGGTTATCCCAGGGCTTGCCAACAGATTCATGAAATAATAAACCCTAGTGGTAGAGATGGAGAATCTGTGTGATTTCTAAAATGTGAGCACTCCAAATTCACCACCTTGTTGGCACTGAGATTATGCTTCCTCTGGGCTGCTTTTAGCTAAGAAACTGACCTCCATAGAGATATGAATGGGAGATTCATAGGATGAATGAGTTCCATTAGTCTCATGGAAGATGCCTGATTCCTCTTTCAGAGTGAATTAAGAGCCCTCGCTGGCCTGGCTACAACAATGTTGTATTGTGGCACTCTTTCTACTCACTGCTTTGTTCTTCTTCTCATCTTTCATAGGCATCAGGACAGCATCACTGTCTGAAGGCTCTCCTCATCTCTTTTGTCTCTTGATCCTTTTTCCTCACAGGGGTTTCACTAGTATATCTCTTTTATGTCTAATACAAATTTGTCATCTGCTTTTTTGGGGCATGCAAACTAACCCAGTATTAGAGAATTATTTTGAATGTCAGATAATTACAGCAGTAAGCACTGAGTATAAAAATGAAAGATTACTCACACTATCATGGGGAGAGAAAAGCTAAAGACAAATAAAGCATTTGACACATGTCTAAGGCTAGAATTGAATTGTAATGCTAACTTGGTTTTTTAGAGGTCACATGTTTTAATTAAATATTTTATTTTAAATTAGATTCAATTTACAGAAAATTTGAGATCATAGTAAAGTTCCATATACCCCATAACCTGTTTCTCCTATTAATCTTTGCTTACCCATTCCAATCAACTCCTCATTCTATCTCCAAGGGTATGATCTTTCTGAATTTCAGATATGGCAGTCTTTTCCTCGCTTAAAATATTACAGTTACATCCCTTCCGTTATTGTTGGAATAAAACCTAAAATCTACCATTGTTTTGAGAGTCTATCTGGTCTGGCCGCCCACAGTTTTTCTAATTTCAATCATAATTAAAGTTCTTCTAATTGTCTATGTATGCTAACCATTCTTCCTTTCGTTAGTGAGGAAGCCTTGCCACTTTGATATTCCATGGTTTTGTTTACAATTTATGTTTGCTTTTTGTATCTTTTGCCTAAATGATTTTGTTGCATTGTCCTCAATCAAGCCTCACTTCCTGCTTTATCTAAATTATCATTTACCTAGGTAATTACCACTGTAATGTTAGATGGCAAATAGGCACAATATCCTCAAAAAATACTCTGACAGTTGTTTGTGTTACCAATGTTATTTGCACTTTCTATGTCTTCTCAGTTTTTTAATAGCCCTTTAAATGTATGTATCCAACACTTGATTCTGAGATATATGATAGCAGATTTAGCTTGCTTCTAGTACATATCCCAATGTCTAGAACTGGTGGGACATTTGTCAAAGCACACATAAGGCAGAAAAAGAAAAAAAGAAGGAGGGAGAGATGTAACAAAGGAAAAAAAAAAACACAAAGGAAGAAAAGGAGGGACAAAGGAAGCTATTTCAGGCTACGTAGCCTGAAAACATACCAGTTGTATTAATAAGAAAAACATAACAGTTGTATTAATGTTATTTATGTATTAAGAATCAAGTCTGCAAACAGTGACAAAATTTTGCACCCTTGTTTGCACTTGAGGGAAAGTTATTTTGGCATACATGTTTTTTTGTTTGTTTGTTCATTTTCCTTTTAAACAGAGTTTCGCTCTTGTTGCCCAGGCTGGAGTGCAATGGCACGATCTTGGTTCACCGCAACCTCTGCCTCCAGGGTTCAAGCAATTCTCCTGCCTCAGCCTCCTGAGTAGCTGAGATTACAGGCATGCACCACCACACTCAGCTAATTTTTTTTTTGTATTTTTAGTAGAGATGGAGATTCATCATCTTGGTCAGGCTAGTCTTGAACTCCTGACCTCGTGATCCACCTCCCTAGGCCTTCCAAAGTGATGGGATTAGGTGAGAGCCACCATGCCCAGCCAGGAACATATCTTAACCTCAAAAATTTACAGAACAATTGGGTGAAAATTTTGAATATATAATGAATCATTTTTTCTTTCCAGACTCCATAAGAGTAATTAGATTTCTGAGAAGTCAAATCTTTTTATATAAATGAAGTAATAAATTTCTTTGACTCCAAGGCCTAATATTTTTCCACAATTTCACTAGAATCCTGTATAAACATCATCTGTTTAAAAGCACCTTGAAAATGCAGAAATTCTTAACAATCATATTAATTTTTTAATGTTAAGTATTTAGATATTTAATTTTCTAATGACATAATGTTTATTTGAAAATGGAACTATAATATAATTTATATTTCCTAAATCTAAACTTTTTTTTACTGATTTTTACTATGTTCTTATTTTGATTTCATTTGTATTTTAGAAATGTATAAAATTTACCTACTTACATGTCACATTCGCTTTATACTTTGGAAGTAGTTCTAGTATTCCCCTGCGTTACATTTGTACTCTGCTCACTTTAAGAACAATGTTATTTTAGCATGTGTATTTTATAGGGCTGGGTAATAGGCTATGTTTACTAGGAAGCTTATAAATTAAAAAAAAATTTCTATTAAATTATCAAACTGTGTTCATTGGCAGTAGTTCACAAACGTTTTGTCTCAAGATTCGTCGCAATTTCCAATAAAGTTTACTGAGTAAATTTTTGGATAAGATTTTGATGAGTAGCAAAGACACGCAAATCTGATTAAAAACATAAAAATAATTGATTTATAAACACCTTATTTTTAACTTAGGTGATGAATACTCATTAACAGTTTCACTATAAAGGTAAGTACATGTCTCTTTCCTTAAAGCGATTGAATCAGCATCTTTGCATCTGGATCTCAGCTTATGTTGTTATTTGATTGTTTGTTGTGATTTTGTTGTATTTAAAGTTTACATAGTTATGGTTGATGAAAATCATCAAGCAACAGTGGCAGGGAGAGTGATGTTTTATATAGAATGGATTTTTCCAGTTGTGTGTAAAATGAATATAATTGAATCTGTAAACTACTTTGGGAAGTATGGCCATTTTAACAATATTGATTCTTCTGGTCCATTAGCACGTAATTTTGTCCCATTTATTTGTGCTATCTCTAATTTCTTTCAGCAGTGTTCTATAGTTCTCCTTGTAAAGGTCTTTCACCTCCGTGACTAGATGGATTCCTAGATATTTTGTTTTCTGTGTGGCTATTGTAAATAGGATTGTATTCTTGATTTAGTTTTCAGCTGTAATGTTATTGGAGTATTAAAATGCTTTTGATTTTTATACATAGATTTTGTATCCTGAAACTTTACTGAATTCATTTATCAGTTTTAGAAGCCTTTTGGCAGTCTTCGGGGTTTTCTTGCTATAGAATCATATTGCTGCCAAAGAGAGAGAGTTTGACTTCTTTTCCCATTTGAATGTCTTTTGTGTCTTTTTTTCCTTGATTACCCTGTCTACAACCTCAAATACTTTTTTTTTTTTTTTTTTGGTTCTGTCTTTCCCTGGTTTTGATATCAGGACGATGCTGACTTTATGGAATGAGTTTCAGAGAAGGCCTTCTGCCTCAATTTTTTTGGAATCATTTTAGTTGAATCAGTTTTTCTTTATGTTTCTGTTAGAATTTGGCTGTGAATCCATCTAGTTCAGGGCTCTTTTTAGTTGGTAGGTTTTTAATTACTGATTCAATTTCTGAATTTATTATTCTGTTCATGTTTACACTTTCTTCTTGATTCAATTTCGGGATATTTTGTATTTCTAGGAACTTATACATTTCCTCTAGATTTTCTAATTTGGAGGCATGGAGTTGTTCATAGTAGTCTCTGAGAATCTTTTGTATTTCTGTGGGATTGGCTGTAATGTCATCTTTGTCCTTCTCTGGTTGTGCATACTGGGATCTTATCTTTTTGTTGTTGTTGTTGTTGTTACTCTAGCTAGTGATTTACCAATCTTTTGTATGCCTTTGAAGAACCAACTCTTAGTTTCATTGATCTTTATATGCACTTTTTGGTCTCCATTTTATTCAGTTAATCTGTGATTTTAGTTATTTCTTCTTTTCTACTAGCTTTGGGCTGGTTCCTCACACTATCATGGTTTCTCATACTATCTCATTTCCTTCCTTCCTTCCTTCCTTCCTATCTTCTTTCCTTCCTTCCTTCCTTCTTTCCTTCCTCTCTCTCTTCCTTTCCTTTCCTTTCCTTTCCTTTCCTTTCCTTTCCTTTCCTTTCCTTTCCTTTCCTTTCCTTTCCTTTCCTTTCCTTTCCTTTCTTTCTTTCTTTTTCTGATTCCTCCAGTTATGCCTTTAGTTCATTAACTTTCTTCTTCTATATTTTTTTGAGATGGAGTCTTGCTCTGTTACCCAGACTGGAGTGCAGTGGCATGATCTCGGCTCACTGCAAGCTCTGCCTCCTGGGTTCACGCCATTCTCCTGCCTCAGCCTCCCAAATAGCTGGGACTACAGGTGCCCGCCACCACATCCGGCTAATTTTTTGTATTGTTAGTAGGGACGGGGTTTCACCATGTTAGCCAGGATGGTCTTGATCTCCTGACCTCATGATCCACCCGTCTCGGCCTACCAAAGTGCTGGGATTGAAGGCATGAACCACCACGCCCAGCCTTTAGTTCATTAACTTTCTAACCTCTTGATGAAGGCATTTATCACTACTTTTTAATCTTAATATTGCTTTATCTGCATTCCTGATGTTTTCGTAAGTTGTGTCTCTATTTTTATTAATGTCAAATATCTTTTTAATTTATCTTAATTTTATTGTTAACCCAAGAGTTATTAAGAAGCAACTTGTTGAATTTTTATGTTTTGTGTAGTTTTGAGAGAACTTATTGATCTTGATTTCTATTTTTATTGTACCGTGGTCTGAGAATATGCTTGATACAATTTTGGTTTTTTTCTGAATTTATTGTGACTTGCTTTATGACTGAGCATTTGGTCACTCTTAGAATGTTTTGTGTACCAATGAGATAAATGTATCTTCTGTGACTGTTGCATGGAGTACTCTGTGGATAGCTATTGTGTCTAATTGGTCAAGTGCTGAGTTTACTCCAGACTTTCTTTGTTAGTTTTCTGACTGGATGATTTGTCTAACACCGAGAGTGGGTTTTTAAAACCCCCACTATTATTGTATGTCTGTCTAAGACTTTTCACAAGTCAGCCAAAGCTTGTTTTATAAATGGAAGTATGCTTATGTTAGACATATAGTTGAGACAGTTAATATTCTTGTCAAGTTGAAACCTTTAACATTATGTATTGCACTCCTTTGTTCTTCCTGATGGTTTTTGGTTTAAAATCTGTTTTATTTGATACAAAAATTGTAACTCTTGTTCTTTATTTTTATTTTTATTTTCTCATTTGCCTGTAGGCCATTCTCCATTTGTTTCCATGGAGCTGTGCGTGTGGTTATGTGGTTATATATGAGTTGCATCTCTCAAAGATAGCAGACTGTTGGGTCTTGTCTTTTTCCAAGTTTGCAACATTATGCCTTTTAAGTAGAGCATTAAGACAATTTATATTCAGGGTTAGTATTGATATACAAGATTTTGTTTGTGCCATTGTGTTGTTGGCTCTTTGTTTTGTAGAATAAATTGTGTGGTTGCTTTATTGTGTCTGTGGGCTATGTGCTTGGGTGTATTTTACAGGTAACAGGTTTCAATCATTTGCTTCCATGTTTAGTACTTCCCCAAGTACCTCTTGAAAGGGTTGTCTGGTGGTAATAAATTTCCTTAGTGCATACTTGTCTGAGAAAGACTGTATTCCTCCTTTGCTTAAGAAGCTTTATTTGGTGGGGTATGATATTCCTGGTTGAAAGTTGTTTTTATTTATTAATGTTGAAAACAGGCTTCTGATTTCTTCTGGCTGTTACGCTTTTTGCTTATAATAAGACAGTGTGCTGAGAAAGTAGGAAAAGACATAAGGGTAGAAAATTTATTCAAAAAATAGTAACAGAACTTCCTAAACCTAGAGAAAGATATCAATATCTGGTAAAAGAATGTTATAGAACACCAAGCAGAATTAACCCAAAGAAGACTACCTCAAGGGATTTAATAAATTCCCAAAAGTCAAGGATAAAGGGAGATCCTAAAAACAGGAGGAAAAAAAAAATAACATACAATGGAGCTCCAACATATCTGGTGCCAAACTTTTCAGTACAAACCTTATAGACCAGGAAAGAGTGGCATGAAATATCAAAGTGCTGAAGAAATAGAAAAAAAAAATAATTTCAAACATGAAGGAGAAATAAATACTGGATCAAACAAAAGCTGAAGGAATTCAGCAAAACCAGACTCATCCTACAAGAAATGCTAAAGGGAATACTTCAATCAGAAAGAAAAGGACATTAAGGAACAATAAATAGTCATCTCAAGGTACAAAACTTACTGGTAATAATAAGTACACAGAAAAACACAGAATATTGTAACACTGTAACTATGATGTATAAACTACTCTTATCTTAAGTAGATATGCCAAACTTTAAACCAATAAAAAGTAATACATACAATAATTTTTCAAATACAGTCAGTACGGTAAGATATAAATAGAAACAACACAAAGAAAATGGCAAAAGTAAGTCTGTCTTATCAATAATAACATTGAATATAAATGAACTAAACTCTCCAATCAAAAAACATAGACTGGATGAATCGTTGAGAAAACAGAACTTACTGATCTGTTGCCTACAAGAAACAAGCTTCACCTATAAAGATATACATAGACTAAAATAAAGGGATGAAGAAAGCAATCCACAACAATGAAAACCAAAAAAGAGCAGGAGTCATTATACTTATATCAGACCAAAAAGATTTCAAGGCAAAAACTATAAGAAGAGACAAAGAAGGTCACTATATATAGAGAAAGGTATCAAGAGGACACAACAATTTTAAACATATATGCACCAAACACAGAAGTACTGAGATATATAGAGGAAATATTATTAGAGCTAAAGAAACAGATAGGCTCGAGCACAATGGTAACTGGAGACTTCAGCACCCCACTTTCTGCACTGGACACATCTTCCAGATAGAAAATCAAAAAATAAACATCAGACTTTATCAGCATAATAGAACAAATGAATCTAATACATACTTTTCATCCAAGAGCTGCAGAATCCACCTTCTTCCCCTTAGCAAATGGATCACTCTCAAGACTAGACTATTAGGTCACAAAACAAGTCCTAAAACATTAAAAAAATTGAAATAATATCAATCATCTTCTCTGGTCACAATAGAATATTACTATAAATTAATGAGAGGATTTTGAAAACTATATAAATACACAGAAGTTAAACAATATGCTTCTGAATGCTCAGTGAGCCAATGAAGAAATTAAAAAAAAATTGAAAAGTTTCTTGAAATAAATAATAATGGAAGCACAACATAGTAAAACCTACAGGATACAACAAAACAATACTAAGATCTAAGATCAAAATTTATAGCTTTGAGTGCTTACGTCAAAAAAGAGGAAAATGTACAAATAAACAATCTAGTGGTGCATCTTAAAAAACTAGAAAAGCAAAAACAAGTTAAACCACAAAAGAGCAGAAACAAATACATAATAAAAGAAATAATAAAGGTCAGAACTGAAATAAAGGAAATGGAAATTTAAAAAACAATACAAAAGATAAATGAACACAAAGTTGGTTTTCTGAAATGTTAAACAAAATTTACAAACATTCAGATAGACTAACAACAAAAAATGAGAGAAGAACGAAATATTATTTTGGTGCAAAAGCAGTTGTTGTTCTTGTAATTACTTTTAATGGTCAAAACCACAATAGCTTTTGCATCAACCTATAAATAAATCAGAACTGAAAAAGGAGACATTATAACTGATACAATAGAAATTCAAAAGATCATTAATGACTACTATGAGCAACTGTATGCCTATAAATTGCAAAATGTAGCAGAAATTGACAAATTCCTAGGTAAATACAACCTACCAAGATTAAACAAGAAAGAAATTCAAAACCTGAACAGGCCAGTAAAAGTAAGAAGATCAAAACTGTATTAAAAATTAACCTAGTAAATAAAAGCCTGGATTTTATTATGGAATTCTACCAAACATTTAAAATAGCATGCCAATTATCCTCAAACTTTTCCAGAAACAGAGGGGAAGTGATTATTTCCAAACTTATCCTACTAGTCCAGTTTTTACCCTCATACTAAAACAAGACAAGGAAGCACCAATAATAGAAAACTACAGGCCAATATCTCTGATGAATAGTAATGCAAAACCCTTCAACAAAATTCTAGCAATCTTAATTCAACAATATATTAGAAAGAACATTCATCCCGAACAAGTGTGATTTATCTCAGGGATCCAAGGATGGTTCAATATACATAAATTAATCAATGTGATAAACCTTATCAATGAAATGAATGATAAATACAATAAAATCATTTCAATGGATTCTGAAAAATAATTTTATAAAATTAAACATCTCTTTATGAGAAAAACCCTGAAAAAACTGGGGGTAGAAGAAACATAGCTCAACATAACAAAAGCCATATATGATAAACCCACAGCTGTTAATAGTACCATACTGAGTTGGAAGAAAATGAAAGCCTTTCCTCTAAGATCTGGAACACAACAAGAATGCCCACTGTCACCATTGCTATTGAATGTAGCACTGGGAATCTTAACTAGAACAATCAGAGAAGAGAAAGACATAAAGGGCATCCAAATTGGAAAGAAGTCAAATTAACCTTGTTTGCAGATAATATGATCTTATCTTTGGAAAAACTTAGAGATGTTACAAGAAACTTATTAGACCTAATCAACAAATTGTGTAAAGTTGCAGGGTACAAAACCAACATACAAAATCAGTAGCATTTCTATATGCCAACAGTAAGCAGGGTAAAAATAAATGTAAAAAGTAATTCCATTTACAATGCCACACAAAAAATAAAATAAAAATAGGTAGAAATTAACCAAAGAAGTGAAAGATCTCTATAATAAAAACTGTACTGCACTGATGAAAGAAATCAAAGAGAGCATAAAAATAAAAAATAGTCTATGTTCACAGATTGGAATAATCAAAGTTGTTAAAATGTCTATCCTACCCAAAGCCATCTGCAGGCTCAATGCAATCTCTATCAAAACATCAATGAAATTCTTCACAAAAATGGAAAAAAAAATCCTAAAATGTATATGGAACCACAAAAGACTCAGAATAGCCAGAGCTATCCTAAACAAAAAGAAACAAAACTGGATATATCACATGACTTAATTTTAAACTATACCCCAGAGCTATAGTAACCAAAAAAACATGACATAGCCACAGACACATAGACAAATGGAACAGAATAGAGAACCCAGAAACAAAATTACATACCTACTATGAACTCATTTTTGACAATGGGCCAAGAACATATACCCAGGAAAAGACAGCCTCTTCAAGAAATGGTGCTGGTAAAACTGGATGATCATATTCAGAAGAACGAAACTAAAACCATTACCTCTTGCAGTATACAAAAATCAATTCAAAATGTATTAAAGACTTAAATCTAAGACCTTAAACTATGAAAATACAGCAAGATAACATTGGAGAAAATATCCAGGACATTGATCTGAGCAAAGATTTCTTAAGCAATAACCCACAAGCACAAGCAGCCAAAGCAAAAATGTGCAAATTGGATTACATCAAGTGAAAAAACTTACTCACAGCAAAGGATACAATCAACAATATGAAGAGACAACCCACAGAATGAAAGAAAATATTTGCAAACTAGCCATCTGACAAATAATTAATAAATAGAATATATAAGTAGCCCAAGCAACTCTATAGGAGACTATCTAATAATCCAATTAAAAGATGGGTAAAGACTTGAATAGATATTTCTCAGAAGAAGACACACAAATGGCAAACAGGCATCTGAAAATGTGCTCAATCTCATTGATCATCAGAGAAATGCAAATCAAAACTGTAATGACAAACCATCTCACCCATGTTAAAACGACTTATACCCAAAAACAGGCAATAGCAAATGCTTAAGAGGTGGTTGAGAAAGGCAACCCTCATACACTGTTGATGTGAATGTAAATTAGTGCAACCACTAAGGAGAACAGTTTGGAGGTTCCTTAGAAAACCAAAAATTGGGCTACCATAAGATCCAGCAATCCCACTGCTCGGTATATACCAAAATGAAAGGTATTCAGTCGATCAGAAAGATATCTGCACTGTCAATTTTGTTGCAGCAGTGTTTACAACAATTTAGATTTGGAAGCAGCCTGGGTCCATTAATAAACAAATGAATAAAGAAAAAAATGTGGCACATATAAACAATGGAGTACTATTAAGTCATAAAAAAGAATGAGATCCAGTCATTTGCAACAACATGAATGGAACTTCAGACCATTATGTGAAGTTAAATAAGTCATGCACAGAAAGACAAATATTGCATATTTTCACTTATTTGTGGGATCTAAAAATCAGAACAATTGAACTCATAAATAGTAGAAGAATGGTTACCAGAAGCTGGGAAATGGAGTGAGGGTCTTGGGTGATGGCTGGTGTAATGAATGTGTACAAAACATATTTAGAAAGAATACATAAGACCTACTGTTGGATCCCACAACAGGGTGACTATAGTTAACAATAACTGTACATTTTGAAATAATTTAATAATTTAAAAAGTGTAATTGAATCATTTGATACTCAATGGATAAGTGCTTGAGGTAATGGATACCCCCATCTTCATGATGTTCTTGTTTCACTTTACATGCCTGTACCAAAACATCTCATGTGCCCCATAAATATGTATACGCAGTATGTATGTACAAAAATTAAAGGCAAAAAATAAAATAAACTACTAATTTTTTAATGTTCATTTTGTATTCTTTACTTAATTTGTTAATCAGTTCTAATAGTTTATTGGTAGTCTTTAGGTTTTTCTAACTATAAGATTATATTGTCTGCAAACAAGAATAATTGGACTTATTCCTTTCAAACTTCGATGTCCTTTACTTCTTTTTCTTTTCTGGTTGCTCCTGCTAGGACTTTCAGTAGTATGTTGAATAAAGGTAGTGAAAGGGAGCATCCTTGTCTTGTTCAAAATCTTACAAGAAACCCTTTTAATTTTGCTCCATTCAATACAATACTAGTTGTGGATTTGTTATGTATGGTATTTTTGAGAGTTTTTAACATAAAGCGATGTGGAATTTTATAAAATTATTTTAGGGCATCTATTGAAATAATATGATTTATTTTTCTTCATTCTGTTGATATGATCTATCACATTTATTAATTTGTATTTGTTGAAACATTCTTGTATCCCTGGGATAAATCTCACTTGATCATGATGAATGATCTTTTAATGTGCTATTAAATTTTGTTTGCTAGCATTTTGATCAGGATTTTGCATCTGTGATCATCAGAGATATTAACCTGTAATTTATTCTATGGAATACAACAAAAACAGTACTAAGAGTCATGTATATAGCAATAAATGCCCACACTGAAAATGTAGAACAACTTCAAATAAACAACCCAACAATGCCTCTCCAAGGCCTAAAAAAGTAAATCCCACTAAAGTCAAAATTAGTAGAAGAAATAATAAAAATCAGAGCTGAAATAAATGAAATTGAGACTAAACATATAAAAGATAAAATGGCAAGTTGATTTTTTTTAATAAATAAACAAAATTGACAAACTTTGGCCAGACTAACTGAAACAAAATTGAGAAAACTAGAATAAATAAAATCAGACATGCAAAAGCAGACATCATCACTGATACCACAAAAATTCAAAGGATCATTTGAGACTGTTATAAACAACTACATGCCAATAAATTGGAAAACCTAGAAGGAATGGTAAATTCTAAGACATACAAACCAAGATTGAAACATGAAAAAGTCCAAAACTTGGATAGACCAATAACTTGCAGTCAGATAGAAGCAGTAATAAAATATTTCCTATCAAAGAAAAGCCCAGAATAGGATTACCTCCCTACTGAATTATCCGAAACATTTAAAGAAACAAGCCTGCATGTTGTGCACATATACCCTAGAACTTAAAGTATAATAATAATAATGAAAAGAATAACTGGCACAAATCCTACTCACACTATTTTTAAAAATTAATGAGGACTTAATATTTTCAAACTCACACTACAAGACCAATATCACCTGACTGACTTAATCTTCTTGCAAAACGGGGAACTCAATGAATTAAAGAATAGAGTGGGCTGATTGCAGTGGCTCATGCCTATAATCCCAGCACTTTTGGTGGCTGAGGCAGGCAGATCACTTGAGGTCAGGATTCTGAGACCAGCCTGGCCAACATGGTGAAACCCCATCCGTACTAAAAGTACAAAAATTATCTGGGTTTGGTGTCATGTACCTATAATCCTAGGTACTGGGGAGGATGAGGCAGGAGAATTACTTGAACCTGGGAGGCAGAGGTCGCATTGAGCCAAGTTCACACCACTGCACTCCAGCAGTCCAACCTGGGCCACAGAGTGAGACTCTATCTCAAAAAAAGAAAAAAAAAAAAATAGAGTGAAAAATGTGTGTGTATACACACACACACACACATTCCCATACACATACGTTCCCACACATGCCCATGCACACATACAGGCACAACATCCACATGTATAGAATATAACAGGTAAAACTATGTTTATATACTCTACTATTCCAATGCCAAATAACTTAGATTAATATTACTATATGGGCTGGGCAAGGTGGCTCAAGTTTGTAATTCCAGCATTTTGGGAGGCTGAGGTGGGTGAATATCCTGAGGTCAGGTGGCATGGTGGCACATGCCTACAGTCTCAGCTACTCAGGGAACTGAGGCACAAGCATTGCTTGAACTGGGAGGCGGGAGTTGCAGTGAGCTGAGATCACACCACTGCATTCCAGCCTTAGCAATAGAGCAAGACTCCGTCTTAAACAAGAACAGCAACAAACAACAACAAAAACTACGGAATGACTTTAGCAACTTTAATCAATCTTTCAGTCTTCACAGATTAGTATATTATAGAGAGATTAAAAAAACATAAGGCATGTTTTGTTCACCTCCTTCTTGGTTCTTATTATAGACTGGCCTGCTGGAGTAAGTCAGTTGTCAAACTTGTATATTGCAAAGGTATATTGACTTACGACTCTTTGTAGATATCACTTGATAGCTTGATGAATAAATATTCTTAGTTGTTATGCATTTTTATTACTTATTTGAATTTATCTATTTTAATTTCCTTTAAGTTAGTGATGCTTCTGGTATTGTTTAAATGAAAAACACAATTCTCCTCTTAAAGTTACAGTTATGACACTGCATTACTTGAAGGGACAAGGTGAGAAAGAGGGAGAGAAGGTAACGGAAAGACAAGCAAAGGGACCAATATTTTTTAAAAGCCTGGCATTTAATAAACATGGAAAAAACTTTAAATACTCAAATAAACAACAATAATTTATGCAGATATATTTGTATCAAACTAGTTAAAATTAAGGCCAGATTTTGTTACTAAATTTATTCCTCATCTCTTCATATTATTCCAATGGAATGACAGTAATTAAAACTAATTTGTAGCAGTTTAAAAACTCATTGAGTGTAAGTTTTAGGAGGACTGTGTCTGAAATTAAACAGATTAGTATTCTAATTTTGTCTCATTTAGTCTCCTAATCTGAAAACTGAAAAAAATAAAAGGAGTATTTCATGCATAAAGTTACAAAATTATTCAATACTAAGTGCATTATAATAAATATATACTTTTTCTTTTCAGAATATTTTACTATTGGCAGTACCTTTCCTCTACTCTTTAATTTTGTTGTGGTCTCCATTTAGGTAACACTAACTCTTTCACCAGAGTTAGGAATATTTAACTCAATAGGAGTACTCAAATTATCCTGGGACAAGTTCTTTTCAGTACCTCTTCTTTTGGCTTCAGCGTTTCAATTTCACAAACAAATAAAAGTTCTATATTATTTTACTTGGTTTAGATTCAGTTTTCTGTCTCTCTCAGCAAGCAACTCTTAACAAATATATGCCTATAAAGCACTTAGAAAGTGCTGGCACACACTAAGTATTTAGTTAATATTAGACATAATTCACATAAAAAAGTGAATTGCAGTTAAGTAATAACGAGATTATAAATCATTCTGAAGATATATTAGCTTTGCTATAAGATATAACATCACCGAAATGCATTCATTCTTTATTAATTAACATAGTCATTTAACAAATATCACTTGAGCCACTACAAAAGTTAAGAACTCCAATAAATATTAGGATTAAAAATATTCAGTATTCTTAAAATATATTGAACTTAGAGAATTAACAACTCTTCCTCCCATTGTCTATTTATATATTTCTATATTCCTGATCATTCCTTTACAATTAGAAACAATCTCAACATAAAATCAAACATTCTAAATAACATCTGCAAGAGATTATAGAAAAACCATAGAATTCAGCCATTCATTTTCCAATTTCAATAAATCAATAGTTTAATGTAAATCAAAATGTCTGTTGTTATATAATATACACACACACACACATACAAATAATGCTGGAATGCAAAAAAAAAATCAGATCATAAGGAAACACTACATTTTTGACAAGGCATGAAATCAGTACTTTTTAATATATCTATATGTTCATAAAATTTTACATTTTCAACATCATATAGCTGTGTCTATTTAGGCACATATTCAAATAAAAATAAATATACTGGAAGGGAAGTGCAGCTGATATGTTCTCACATATGTGTATTAACTACCACTAAATGCTTCTATGATCCGAATTTTCACAAGTATGCAAAGTTGTCTTGATTATAGATGGTCACAGTTTATGACACTCTGTATTAAACAAACACAAAACCACCATGACATTTCACAATAAATTTTTTATTTTTATTTTTTTGTCTAGGACTTCATGCATTTGCAATATGATTCTTCTTATCCGGGTCAAGAATAAATGGTCTCTATTTGGCTTACTTACGTAGTTTAATGAGAAAGAGGATTAGCTGGCCTAGGAAGGTATTGGCTGGGATGGCTCAGCTCTACTCCATGTAATCTCTCATTCAATGCCAGATTAGTCTGGACGTATTTTTATTACTGGGCCAGATTACTAAATGAGAAAGTACTGAAGCACACCAGGCTTGTTGACCTTTTCAACTTCTGAAATGGCACAGTGTTAATTCAACTATGTTAATACAACATTCAACTGACGATACAAGTCACAAGTCAAACTGAGATTTAAGAAGTGGGGAAACAAACTCTATTGGGATGGTAGGAGCTGCAAAGTCACGAAGCAACATGAACATACTCAGGGAAGTGTAGAATGTGGGGGCATTTTTGGAATTCTACCATGTCCTTTTTCCCAGTTACTCAGAACACCAATTATCCAGTTAAATACACAGAGGCTCATATATACGACATAATGTGGTATTGTAGTAAACTGAAATCATCTTTTTCTTGGAAAATGTGCTTATTTGAAAAATGCTGACATTCTTTAATAATCTAATGTAATATTTAAAAAGATCTACAACATGTAAAAATACTCAAACTATCCGTCCTACTAAATATGCAGTAGAAAATTCATTTTAATTATAATTGTATTGCAGCTTGCAAACCCTATATTTTTGTCATTACAGTCAATAAAGCAATTTAGAAATTAATAAGCATTTGTCTGTGTGGATGTGGTTTCATGAATTTTAAACAGGATGAGAAATTGCTGTATTATATCTTTTGTCAAACAATGATTTCTTGCTATTAGTAGTGATGAATTAAAACTAGTTCTGTTTTTATGAATAATACACATGTAATTTCTTAGCAGTTATTATCTGAATGTTCAGTGAAATGGCTTAACATATTTTCTCAAGTGTAATTAAATAGAAATATCAATTAATATTTCAATTTTATCAAATGCTTAAGCAGGTATAACATGTGTCCAGCAAAATATGTCAGTAGTAATTATAGAGCTAGTCACAATAGGCTGTTTGTCTTCTTTTTGTGGGCATAGGA
Organism: Macaca mulatta; assembly: GCF_049350105.2. Classification (NCBI taxonomy): domain Eukaryota; kingdom Metazoa; phylum Chordata; class Mammalia; order Primates; family Cercopithecidae; genus Macaca; species Macaca mulatta. The sequence goes on from NC_133410.1 coordinate 69,620,217, forward strand.
TATATACAATTTAATTACATATAGCACTCCTTGGACTGAGATGACAAAAAACGGGGAGGAAAAGAAACAAAGAGCCAGCGTTGTGAACAGAAAATGGCACAAATGTGGTAGTTGTTAATTCACGTACAGATTATTAATACAACTAGTAATTTTTGATTAGTCATTTTAAATATAAATGATTTAAATACACCAAAGAAGAGATAGGGTTTTGTTTGTTTGTTTGTTTTTTGTTTGGGGACGAAGTCTTGCTCTGTCACTCAGTCTGGAGTGCGGTGGCGCAATCTCCACTCACTGCAACCTCCGCCTCCCAGATTCAGGGGACCCTCCTGTCTCGGACTCCTGAGTAGCGGGGATTACAGGCACACACCACTGTGTCCAGCTAATTTTTTGTGTATTTAGTAGACACGGTTTCACCATGTTGGTCAGGCTGGTCGTGATCTGCTGACCTTGTGACCTGCCCGCCTCAGCCTCCTAAAGTACTGGGATTACAGGCATGAGCCACAGTGCCTGGCCGAAAAAAGAGTTTTTAAGAGTGTGTAAATATAAAGCTCAATTATATCTTTTTGACCAGAAGCTACTTTATATATGTAAAAACACAGGTTAAAAATAAAAGCAGAATAAGTCATATTATGCTAACACTCATCTAAAGAAAGGTAGAGTAGATATCTTTGTTTTAGATAAAGCAGAATTAAGAGCAAGAAAAATTACTATGGGTAAAGACAGATGTTACGTGAATATTGTCATAAAAGGGTCTTCTTAGAGAATCTAAGAAGACAACAATCTTTACTGTGTATATATCTAAAAATAGAGCATCAAAAATCGTACTATGCAGCCATAAAAAAGGATGAGTTCATATTCTTTGCAGGGACATGAATAAAGCTGGAAGCCACCACTCTCAGCAAACTAACACAGGGACAGAAAACGTAACACCACATGTTCTCACTCATAAGTGGGAGCTGAACTGTGAGAACACATGGACACAGGGAGGGGAACACCACACACTGGGGCCTTTAGGGGGGTGGGGGGCTAGGGGAGGGACAGCATTAGGAGAAATATCTAATATAGATAATGGGTTGATAGGTGTACTAAACCACCATGGCACATGTACACCTATGTAACAAACCTGCACATTCTGCACATGTATCCCAGAACTTAAAGTATAATAATAATAATAATAAAAAGATGCATCAGAAAATGAAAAAAAAATTAAAAACAAATTTACTATTACATCTGCAAATCTCAACACTTTCCTCAGCAATTGATATTGATAGGTTAAGCAGACGGAACTATCTCTGAAGATACAGTTTACTTATTATATTATCACTCAACTAATTAAAATTTATAGAACATTCAAAAACAGGGAAATATATATCACTTCAAAGTTCCCATTACAGTCACAAAGACAAACTAAATTTTGAGCCATAAAATGCACACTAATACATTTTTTTAAACAAATTGTGTAAAATAAATGTTCATACTGCAAGCAAATTAAACTGGAAATAAATAACAGGAAGGTGAAAAAATGTTGAATTTTAGGGCCAAGAAAAAGCCTCAAGAGAAATTTTAAAAATATTTTAAACTAAATAAAATTAAAATAAAACTTATCAAAGTGGGTAGGGTGCAACACACGCAATATTTAGAGAAAAAAATACAGAATTCATGCCTATGTTAGAATTGAAGACTTAAAATCAGTCTAATTATCCATGTTAGGAAACTAGAGAAAGAAGTTTCCTGATTTAAATCTAAAGCAAGCAGAAGAAAAGTAAATAACAATTAGAATAAAAATCAATTAATTAAAGACAGAAAATAAATAAATGCAAAAGCTGGTTTTTGAAAAATATTACTAAAATAAAGTTCTAGGCAGGATAAACAGACATAAAATTGAGAAGACAAATGTCACTAACATCAGAAATGAAATAAGCACACATTGAGATCCCAGATCCTCATTTCTAATATCATTTTTCAGGATAAGGTACTAGGTCTCCTTTGAGAAATGAGTAACTTTAGGGAGGCAGTAGGAAACATACAGTTTGAATCTGGACCATTTTCTAGGCCAAAACGTAAGGAGTGATCAACAAATAAAATTTTCACTCGGAGGATATGCTAAAAGAACAAAAGAACAAATTAAGAAGTTTCCAATGCCCAAAGCTGGAACAAATTTAGCAAGAAAATTAATGATGTAGTAGCTTATCTAAACCCAATGTATAAAAGAAATATCCATGAGAATATATTGATACAAGTAAATAATTGAATGAAGAAATAATTGGGGAAGAAAAGAACAAAGTTTATTGGAAAAGTTCTAAATAATTTATGTTGATACTCCACCATCAAGAAAGTGAATTATTAATTTCCACCTTATGTGTGGGCTGGAGGGAGATTACATTTACAGTGGAGAAACTTTGACGAACATTTTTTTCAGCCAAGTGACCAAGGTCAATGTTCACATTGGTAAGTCAAGTTTACAGCATGTAACCTTGACATGCTATAATGAGCATGACACTGTACTTCTTTGATCTTCCCTTTAAAATTTGTAACCTCAGTTTAATCATGAGAACAAAATCAGGCAAATCCCAATAGAGGGACATCCTACAAAATATTTGACCAGTATTCTTCAAAATTGTCAAGGTCAGCCAAACAAGGAATGCTCTAGCAACCATCACAGAAAGAATAACCTGAGGAGATACGATAAGTAAATGTTACGTGGTAATCCATAGTGAGATCCAGGAACGAAGAAAGAAAAGTAAAAAATTAATAAAACCTGGATAAAACATGGGCTTCAGCTAAAAACAATGTATCAATATTTGTTCATTAATTGTAAAAATAACTCTACTCACATGTTGAGAATATATTTAAGCGAGATCTGATCTTTTTTTTTTTTTTTTTTTTTTTCTTTTTTTTTTTTTGAGGAGGAGTCTCGCTCTGTCGCCCAGGCTGGAGTGCAGTGGCGCGATCTCGGCTCACTGCAAACTCCGCCTCCCGGGTTCCCGCCATTCTCCTGCCTCAGCCTCCCGAGTAGCTGGGACTACAGGCGCCGCCACCATGCCCGGCTAATTTTTTTTGTATTTTTAGTGGAGACGGGGTTTCAGCCAGGATGTGTTAGCCAGGATGGTCTCGATCTCCTGACCTCGTGATCCGCCCGTCTCGGCCTCCCAAAGTGCTGGGATTACAGGCTTGAGCCACCGCGCCCGGCCGAGATCTGATCTTATCTAGAGAAGTCAGAGGGCACAAGCTTTAAACTGAATTCTGGATGTTGAGTTGAAGGGACTTAGGCATAAAGGGCTAAGAAGAAGAATTCTTTATGACAAATTTGTGGCAGGAAGAAGGTAGTGTTCTTGAAAAACTGGAACGACAATTAGCCCAGAGCTAAAGATTAAGGGAAATACTGGTGTAAGATAAAATACTGGTGTGAGATAAAGTAAGGATGCCATAAACCCTTCAGTTACCGTGTACAGCATGTTAAAAATTGTCTTTGTTATTCTAAGAGCAGCACAATATCAAAGAAGAGTTTCTTATGTCCCTTGTGCGGCTTCATTCGACAACTGATACACAAAGATGAAAGTTCAAGGTTTGCCAAGAATATTGGGAAAAGTGAGAGCCCACAGAGGTATTTGTTTTAGAAATACAGAGTGATCTTAACATAATTGTTATCATAAATTAATTCTAAGGACAAACAAGTTGTCATCAGTTGTTTTTATGTGGTGCATTTATTTTTCTAAAAAGACCTCGGATACTTTGTATTAGATGAAGTTTAATTTTTGCAAAAGACAATATTAGCAAATATTTGAGAGTTTAATTTTTTAAGATCCCATTTTAATCCACAAAACTTAATCTCTTCTTATAAATACATAAGGACTAATACTTATATAATTTCCAGAATGGAGCTTTTGGGACAGAGGCACATATTTTTGGTTGATGATATATGGAAGGTCAAATTCTGTTGAATAATGATATCAAAAGAACAATGGCTGATGATAAAGGAGTTAGAGGGTCAGATGGAATGAGGAATTAATGAACGGACTATTCATCTGAAACATCTAACAATGAAGGAAGGGAGGAAGATAAGAAAGGTCCCTGGTGAAGAATGAGGTCAGTGAATTAGAGCATGTTTGCATAAGGAAGGCACCCATATATGAAACAATTTATTAGCCTAAGGGATGTACATTTAAATATTTTAAATCACAGGATTAATTTATATGCTTCGAAAATGTCTAATGTATTAAAAAATTAAGATTAAAAAAATCTCATTGAAACCTCAATTATACTTTATGGAATGACATATAGTGAACAGTTTTTTGTGTATTCTTCCAGGAATTTTCTATTGCCAAATATGTTCTATATTTGTGTATAAATAAGTGTATTTGAAGATCTTAATAACAAGGTGAATAAATGTCTAGAATCTGAAGCCAGACTGCCTGGGTTAAAATCCCAATTGTAGTTATTTCTCAATCTGACATTAATTAAATTAATTAACCTCTTTATTTCTTAGTAGCCTCACCTATAAAATAGGCATAATAATTCTACCTGCTTACAGGACTGTTGTGAAGAAGAAGCACAAGGCACTTTGGGCAATGTGTGGCATAGAGTAATTGTTACTTAAATGCATATCATTTAATTATTATTATTGTTGATGGAAAAGTTTTCGTTTTATTATCTTTGTAGGTTTTTGTATGCTTTTTGTTCTCCGTATTTGGATTCTCTAATTATGCCAACGATGGGCACTTTCAAGCTGTGTTCTTGTCATTTGACCTCATCAGCCTTGCCATTAACTCATGCTAATTGCAAAGTCAGATCACTGCAATTTCCATTGCTACAGGCTAGTTTCATTGCTGGAGTAGCAATGGTTCAAGTCCTTCTTGTTGCCCATGGGTAGATTTCTACATAACCTTGTTTTGTGGTCCAGGATATCCTTGTTGACAGAAGAGTATAGCAGACCTCAGGCTATGCTATACACCCACCTATTCACAATTAGAAAGTACAGAGGTTGTCACAAGTCAAAATTTTGAATAACAGAATATGAGGATTATTAGTGATCAACTGCCTTTACTAGAGAGAGCTTGATAGAGCATCTTCTAATTTATTCTTGCTTTTTTCCTCCTCTCTTATTTTCCTTGATTAGAAATGGTTTAGAGAACATTTTCATATGCTGGTATTTGTGAAACAATTTTATTTCCAAGTCTACGTACTATTTATTTTCACTTCCCATTTTTCTAACATGTATTTATCTTTTAATGTACAGAAGCATTTTAAATATGATGATCATTGATGTTTTCTGCATTTTTTTACATGGGAAATATTTTCTACCACAATATTGCTTGTTTTTTTTTATTTTCATTCTTGGTGTTTCTTGCCTTTCTGTTTTTATATACTTATAGGTTAATGTTTTTCTTAAATTTTTAAATGAATAGTTTTCAGAGTAGATGTTGTTTATTTCATTTCAACAACAATTAAGAAGGTTATCAGATTTTGTTCTATGTAACTATTAAATAGTGAATTTTAGCAATTATCTTTTCTTCTTGAAATACAACCAACTTTGCCTAGGTATGATTTTTTCAAGTTATAATTACATGTTTATTTTCTTTTTCTTCTGAATTTATAATAACTATGCTGATATTAATTAAAGGTAATGGATTTTTATTTTGAAATTGTATGCTGGTTCCATAAATATTGTGGAAGTTTTAATTCTTTCTTGAGGCTTTTCAACAGCGTAAATAGCATCACAAGTAGCTGTTTCTATAATAAATATAAAAATAAATTATAACATTTGCCACATCATTTCTTTAAAATGTGGTTAGTTTTCTAAAGTGTACCCTTTATTTTTTATATATTTGTTAGCTACAGTTTTTTATTCTGATAAATTAATAGTTAAAAATTATATAACAAGAAACAGGAGGTCTTGGAAACAGGGAAAAGATTTGTTCATTTTTATATTTCTCTAGTATTTCAAATTAAGTCCTTACACATATGTGGCAGTTAATGTACATCTAGTTAATTTAGGGATATTCAGTTTGGTAGAATGTTTTGTTGTGATTTGGGAAAGGTAGTTTGATGCATTTAATCATTTATTTAATTAAATTTAATTTTATCAAAGTCATATGTGTATATATTAATACTAACAAGTCAATATTACTGAAGAGATTGCAATGAAATGTAGGGGTGTCCTTTGTTTTACCGCCTCACCTCCATCCCCACTCCTCAGAGTGGCTTCTTTTAGCTGTTCGTGTTTGTATTCTATCTGAGCGTATATTTAAATAATATGTCAACTACTTGCTATTAGTGATGAAGACTTAGTTCCCTTAACCTTTTCTTCCTTATTTGTAATGTTTATTCTCCATAGGTTTCACGTAAAAAGATGTTTCAAGAAATATTTTTATAACCTCTAACAAAACTTTAAATTATAACCTTATATCTTTTTCATATTTCATAAACTTTTTTCATAAACTATGCCCTACTTTCAGGATAATGAAGATATTACATCCTTACTCTTCCCTCTATTCCTCTTCTTGATTTGTTCCTTCTCGTCTCTGTTGAGCGTATTTTCAAATGGTCAAGTCGTTAACCTTAATTTCTTGACATTAAACAAATTATAATTTTTTTATAAGCTGACTAAACTTCGAAAATAATTTATATTATGCATATATGAGAATTATTATTGTTATAAGTAATAATGTATCCTGTTACAAATAATACATTAAATTATAATGACCATGTAAATACTATCCTATGTTTGAGCAAGTAGGGTGTTGGGATTACACTATCTTCCTTATTTAGCTTGTTTCACACAAAGATCAAATGGTAATTTACAGTCATCAGTAACTTCAAATGTGTGTTATTTCAGTTAACTTTAGCTTTCAGCAGTTTACAGAAATGAAATATCATACAATCTTATTTCTTCCGAACTATGGACTAAATTGTGTCCCTCCAAAATTAGTATGTTCAAGCCCAAACCCCCAGTGTAATGGTATTTGAGAGATAATTAGGTTTAGATGAGGTCATGAAGGTGGAGCCCACATGATGAGATTTGTGCCTTTATATGAAGAGACATCAGATACCTAGCGCTCTCTTTCTCTCTCCTTTCTTCCTGCTTCCCCCTAACCCCCTTTCTCTCTCCTTCTCTCTTTCTGCCATGTGAGGATGCAGTGAGGAGGTGACTGTCTGCAAGCTGTGAGGAGAACTTTCGCTGGAACCCTGACCATGTTGCCACCAAGATTTTGGATTTGTCGGTCTCCAAAACGGTGTGAAACAAATTTCTGTTATTTAGTAAACCCAGTCTGTGGTATTTTGGTAAGACAGTCTAAGCTGACTAAGACATCTGATATTTCTTTAAAAAAATGTGTTTTCTACAATAATAATGTTATTATTCATAAAAACAGTCTGCTTTTATTTCTTGTTGTCCCTCTTTCTCCATTTCTTTTCTGATTACTCATTTTTCCTTCTATAATATCAAGTTTTGAGACATGGTACCCTGGTACTTCTTTGTGCCACTTTTTTGAATGGAGCCACTATTCATAGGTCACCATGTGTTTTTTTCTGGTATAATTTCAGTATACTGGGGTTAGTTCTTAAATACCATCCTAAGAAATATTATAGGGAAAGATTTATTTTTGAACACTTGTATATTTGAGAATGTCATCATTCTGCCTTCATATAGTTTATTAATCTTTCTCTGGAAATATGCACAATAAATCACATATTTTTCTTAGAATATTGTAACATTTTTCTTTCTGATATCTTATATTGTTGAAAAGGTAGTAGGTTCCAAACATTTCTTTCTTAGCAATTACAAGTTACATTTTGGAAGATTTTAGCTGATTTTTCTGCTTTGATGTCCGTAACAGCCCTGCAGATATTTTCATATATGTGTGTGTGTTTTTTCTTTTTTTTTTTTTTCTTTTTTTTTTTTTTGCTTTTAGCACTTGGTGTGTCCTTCCAATCCTTGTAAAGACATTCTTTGTCTTCTTGTCCTGGGGCAAAGTAGGCAAATGTTAAAAGTCTCCAATGAATCCTCCATGCTTTATCTACGTTTTACCTTGTATTCATTTACTTTGGTTATTTTTTGAACTGTTTCCTTGACTTTATTTTTCAGTTCAAGTTTTGGACATAAATAACAACATACATAAGAGTATGTTCTTTATCTAAGATCAATTTCTTCAACTTTAAATACATTTCTGGAATAGTCTCTCATTTTATGTATTTAATGACTTCTAAAAACCATTGTAGATTAATTCATCCAAGTTTGGGGATTAGAATTTTAATGTTCACTTCTTTTAATTTGTGGGTAGGCAGAGGAAGGCATGCGTGTATGTTTGTGTGTGTGTGTGTGTGTGTATGTGTATCTGTGTGTGTGTGTGAGAGAAAGAGACTTAGTCACTCTCTTAGATGAATATGAATGTTATGTTATAACACAATTTTTGATTGGCATTCTAGCTTTCTAGTGATAGATTGGCTTTCTAACTTTCTAGTGCACAATATTCAGGTTCAGAGTGGCAGCAGCCTCCCCTGAAACTCTCTTGGAGCTTTTTCTTTCTTTGCTTCCCTTGCCTTTTCTAGAATCACTATCCTTCATCTACTTACTGTGTTCTATGAAATTTGTTGCAACCTCATTTCCTCATTTTCACCAATGAATGTCCTCTATTTATCACTCTAATGGAGATATTATGTACTTTTATACCTCTAAATAACTTGTAGGGGCCTGAATTAATAAAGGTGTATCAAAAATTAATTTTAAAGTCATATACTTCAATGTATTCTTCATATACTGATAATTGAACTTGAACTTACCTATGGTTTCTGTAGTTTAATAAAAGTATGAAAGTATGTATTGTGCTTAACTATTTTGAGGGGCAACAAAACCTGAAATAACTATTTTTGTCATTATGCTGTATTTTTTTTAATTTACAAATCTTGATACAGCACTTATTAATTGAGCTAAAGACTCAGCCCAACATCTGTTTAAAAATGAGTTATTTAAAATTAAGGAAAGTTGGAGCTCTGCAGGTCGTATTAAATATCGTCTGAGCCAATTTCCTGAACATAGATTTTTTAAAACTGAAAAAGTGATAGGTTGTTTCACTTATCCAAGGACACTTGGGTATTTCCCTGCAGAGCTTGTTCTCAACTAGAATTTCCAAAAGTTACAGTACTTAATTGCGTTACAGAAAAGGAGTCCTGATCCAGATCCCAAGAGAGGGTTCTTGGATCTTGCACAAGAAAGAATTCAAGGCGAGTCCATAAAGGAAAGTGAAAGCAAGTTTATTAAGAAAGTAGAGGAATGAAAAGATGGCTACACCATAGAGAGAGCAGTCCCGGGGTCTGCTGGTTGCCCATTTTTATGGTTATTGATTGATTATTTGCTTTAAAAGAGGTGTGTCATTCATAACTCCCCTTTTTTTTGACCACATAGGGCAGCTTCCTGACAATGCTATGGCATTTGTAAATTGGCATGGTGCTGGTGGGAGTGTGGCACTGAAGACGACCAGAAGTCACTCTTGTGGCCATCTTGCTTTTGGTGGGTTTTGGTCGGCCTCTTTACTGCAACCCATTTTATCAGCAGGGTGTTTATACTGTGTATTTTGTGCTGACCTCCTATCTTGTTCTGTGAATATTCTTAGAATTCTTTAAACTTATGGGAACGCAGCCCAGCAGGTTTTAGCCTTGTTTTATCCAGCCCCTATTCAAGTGGAGTTGCTCTAGTTTCCATGCCTCTTAAATTTCAATGTCACGATTTTTAAGTTTTCTTTGGCTATTGAATTTAGGTTCTTATGTATTTAATTCATAATTTTTGTTTAATTAAAATCGTTATGATTTTCCAATTTTCCTGAATGATGTCATCAATATTTGTTTAATAGAGTATGTTTTCCAAGTTAAATAATACTGCAATCCATTTTGGGGGAAACTTATAGATTAGGAAAATATAAAGAAATAAAGCTAAAATAATTGTTTTCACAAAGAATAAGAAAAATTGAGAAGTAAATTGCTCTTGTTCACCACCCTCAAAATTTTGAGTTGGAGTCACTCTGCACTAGTATATTCACCCAGGTTGGTTTCCCTGAATATCTTAAATTTTGAGTCCAAGTATTAGTAAACTTAAATATTTGAGAAAAAATATAATAGTGGTTATCTCTCAAAGACAAGTATGATATATGAAATACTTTTAGATAGATAGATAGATAGATAGATAGATAGATAGATAGATAGATTTATAATACTTCTTTTTGGCAAATCAATAAGGAAATAACAGAAAGAAATATGTTTTTGTTATGTATATGTAAAAAGTAAAATCATTCAATTATCAGGTGTTAAACATTTGAAAACCAAAAATTAAGGAAAAGAAATGTGACCCAGATCTGCATTTAAAATACCTAAGTGTCTAGAAATTATTTTAGAGAGATCCAGAGACATATTCCAGTTTTACAGAGAGGCAAACTGGGTCCTATCAATTTAAAGTGGCATGAAATCTAATTTTACGTCACGTAAATATACTTTAAGACAACTTGGTACCTTCATCAAAATACCATCACTCTGAATCTAAGCTGACTTTTCAGTTGGTCTTCATTGGATAGGAGGCAGGGTGAAACCCAGGAAGCTATGGAAATAGCTGGAGGTCAGGCAAGGGACAATGCCCTGAATTTAAGCTTTTGAGAGGTGGAGCAAGAGTTTCAAGAATCTGAAGGTAACTAGGAGAGAGGATTAATAGAATATCATATTCCAAGAGTTACATATATTTGTTAATACTCAATCTTCAAATAGAAGCCAGAGAGAGAAGCTGGATCTCCATTTAAGGTTCTGAACATAAACTATAAAGGGAATATAATGTGGATATGAGATGGGATTGTATCCCTTTTAAGTAACAGGAAATCTTGTTGTGGTCATGGTTTCCCATATTAGTTCTGCAGAATTGTGACAGAAGCCACAAAATAAAGTAGGAACAAAGAGAAAGCATTAGAAGACTAGACACCATACATGAAAAACAAATGCAGAAATGAGAAATGATATATTTAGAAGTACAAAATATGTCAAATTTGGGAATTAGTAGATGCGTAATGTATAATAAATACATATATTGAAATAGCATATGAGAAGATATCAGATTTTTTATAATTACTTTTGAAGTTATAGAAATTAAAATTAACTGTTGAAATAAAAACTTACCTGTGGATAAAGTGGCAAAGTATACATCATTTCCTATGTCAGAAATGATTTATTGATAGGACAGAAAATGCATGAATAATAAAATTAAAAACAAAAGATAAGTGAACTTTATCAAAACTTTGTTATCAAAAGATACTGCTAAGAGAATGAAAAGGCAAGCCACAGACTTAGAGAAAATAATTATTTTAAATTCATATTTGATAATGGAGTTGTATTTAGAATATATAAAAGATCCTCACTATTCAATAATAACACAAACAATAAAAGTGAGGTAAGGATTTGAATAGACACCGTACTAACAAAATTGCATGAAAAACAAGTATGTGAAAGCTACTAAGTACCATATGCTTTTTGAGAAATGAGACATATAAAAGAACATCATAATGAAATACCACTACCTATTATTTGAATGGCTGGGCTTAAAAAACATCAGCAACAACTAGAAATTTAACACTAAGGTGTGTAGGTAACCATATGTCCACACCAATTCTGTATTTGGATGTGTGTCATGACTTCATTCATAATCACTAAAACTTGGAAGTAACTATGATGCCCAGCAAAGAGTAAGCAGGTAATGAAATTTCAGTGTATCCATATCACTAAACGTTATGCAATGAGAAAAAAATGAAATACTCATGCATTCAACAGCATGATTGGCTTTCAAAAGCATTATGCTAAGTGAAGAAAAAGACACAATTCACATAGTTGCTAACTGCATATTTAATTTATATGACATTTTAAAAATTAGTGGGATAGAAATTATATTAGTGTTTGTAAAAAAAATTTTAATTAGAAATAGGAGACACATAGAAAGCAGAATGGGACACTTTGGGATGGGTAATACAAATTTTCAATATTTTATTTGTAGTGGTTATCATACAATTGCTTACAAGTATCATAAATCATCAAACTGTACACCTAATATAAATACTTCAATAAATGTGAATTTTGAAACACTATTAATGCCTACATTTCTTTTTTAATTATTCAGATATACATATCAAATTCTTGGTGCTTATCAGTTCTCCACGAAAAGTGAATGAACAAAAATACAATTCTCTTTGCCACCAATGTCTGTATTATGGTGTTGGGAACCAAAAAGCCTACTACACTGACCACTAAATTTGACCTTCTCATTACTACAACTGGATCACTCTTCTAATCCTAGCACTTTGGAAGGCCAAGGTAGGAGGAACATTTGAGCCCAAGAGCTCACGACCAGCCTGAGCAACATGGTGAAACCACCTCTTTACAGAAAATTTAAGAAGTTAGCTCGGCATGACAGCACATACCTGTAGTTCCAGTTATTTGGGAAGTTGAGGCAGGAGGGATCCTCAGGAGGTTCCATTGAGACAGAAGGGTGGAGGTTCTAGTGAGCCATGTTCATGTTACTACACTTCAGCCTGGGTGAGAGAATGTACCCTGTCTCAAAAAAAAAAAAAAAAAAAGAAAGAAAGAAAGAAAAGAAATAAAGTAATAAATTCATTAGAAGCTTTAAAATTAAATATGTTTATCAGCACACAGAGATTATTTAATTATAGATAACTTTTCACGATAATCTAAGCAACTCTAAAATATAATTCGTTAGAATTAATCATTTAAAAATATTATATCTTATTATTTCAATTGTCAAAAACAGAGACATTATATGTGGCTGTGTAGTGAAAACAATAAACAAACAAACAACTAAACACACCCATAACCATGTGTTTCTAATGTTTTGACACTGGGTCTTGCAGAAAGGACTGCCCCTTCCATGACTGGCTAATTCTGAGACACAGCAAATAATGACTCCGCTTTGTATACCTTTCATATGGAAAATAACCCATCAGAACCCATACTTCCCCAACTGCCTCCTTTACAGAGGTTTTACACCCCATTCCTCTTGCTATTCTTCTGTACTAATCATGCCAGCACCCAGTACCAGACCACTAGGGAAAAACCCATATACATCAGAGCCTACTCAAGTTCTTCAAACTAGCCCATCCCAAAGCTGCTTGCCTTGTCTCGTCTGTTTCTTCCCATTGAAACCTTAATAAAGGTCCTTGCCTGTGTTCTCTTCTTGTTCCTTGTGCTTCCCGACTCATCCTGGTGCTTCCTTATGTGGTTGGGCATGATGTAGTAGTCTGAGTCTTCAATCCCCGGGAACTGTGAGTAACAAACTATTTTTTCGATGGCAATCAACTCCCAATCTGTTGACCTCATATTTTACCTGATTAGTAATAAAGATTAAATTTTAAAACATAAACACTTCCTTCAAGACAGAATTTTCATGTATATACTTGGCTACAAAATAAATCTTTTATTCTAGCTTTACTTTTAAATTAATGACTACCAATTAATAACATGGTTTAGAAAAATTATGTTGAAAGAATGAATACATGTAGCTCTTCTTTATGAGCTTTAGTTTTGCTGCAGTTGTAATAAGATATTTATAATTTTGGATATTTAAGAAACTGAGTGATTGTAAGAAGATTCTTCAATTAACATGAATACAATAATCTATGAAGAATTTTGAGCTTTATTAGAACACATGTTATGTACCTCTAGAAATATCAGACAAGTATCTGTTGGTACTCAAAAATATCAACTAAAAAGATAATAAAAATAATATTTTTATTTTGTTTATTTAAATGGTTCAAATTTATTGTAGAAGTATGTAGTACAATTAAGTTCTGTAAGACTATTGTGTTATGCAATCGCATACAGTTTAGGACATATATATTTTAATGCGATGAAGGTAATGTGGTTAGTAGTGCATTGTGCAGGCATTTTTTAAAGTATAACCACTTGTCATTTTGATATGAAATAGAAATTAACCATTTCTCATACATAGATTGACTAAATTATTTCTTGGGTATACAAAATATAACTTAAAAAACATAAAAGGTAAATTCTCGCTTATCTTAGATATTTATAGATTTTACTGTGTATCTATATCTTTATAGATTTTGTTATAGGTATTTAAAAGATAATGTAGTTTTGTCTTATGTCTTTTATATCCTTTTTCCAAGATCACTAAACATTGTTCTGATGTCTTCTTGCAAGGACTATAGTTTTGGTTGTTTCTAATTTGGAAGTGTTTACCAAGCTATTAATTTAACCTGAAACTGTTATTTATTCCAAGCTTATTTACTTGGCATTTTTTGCTACATGATTTATTTTATATTCAACACTTATTTCCAGAATTAGTAGTATGATATTATTAAATTACAAGTCTACTTTATGTCTACGTGAAGAATAAACTGCATTCTAAACAAAACTCGCAACATAATTTTATTTTCTTTTGTTAAAAATACTTAATATTTCTTAACACCATTTGATTATTTTGTAGAGACAAGATCTGTGTAATGATACTAATTTTAAAAGGAAAAGTAACTGTGAGGAAAAGTTTATAGCTATTGTTAAATGACTTAAGTGTGTAAATAATATTCATTAATCATACATGTTTCTATCCTCTACTTTAATCTCCAAATAAATTATGCTATGCATTATAAATAAATAAGGCAGGATTAAACCTGGCATTATTCTATGTACAGATGTATTTTTCAAATTAAATTCAGCTAAAATACTAAGGACCTTTATCCTATGACATACAGGAGCATTAAAACGTGATTCTAGGAAATTTTTCAGCAATTTAACAGCATCCTCAAAGATATGTGTAATTTTCATATTTGCATTTTCAGTATGGCTATACTATTTCCTTTTATGATTTTAAGACTACTGTGGAAGCTCCAGACATGAAGTCTTTATATAACCATTCTTTTAGTAAGAAAGGAAAATATCTACTCAATCTGCTTTACTCAGTCTACTGATTCTAAAGTTAATCTCATCCAGAAACACCCACATAGACCAGAAATAAAGGATAAGCAAATATCTGGTCATGCCATATCCCAATAAAGATGACTCACTAAATTAACAATTACAAATTACATCCTTCCAAAATTCATATGTTAAAGGCTTAACTCACAAAGCCTTAGAACATGATCTTATTTGGAAATGAAGGTGATTTAGATGTAATTAGTTATGATGAAGTTATACTGTAGTGCATGTAATACAACACTACTGACATACTACAGAAGACTATTACAGAAGAAGTGGACATTTGGGTATGGAAACACACATACAGGGAAAATACTATGTAAACTTGAAGGCAGAGATTAGTGTTATACATCAGTAAGCCAGGGAACACCAAAGATTTCCAGAAAATCAGAAGCTAGAAGATAGACATAAGACATATTCTCTTTCACAGCCCTCAAAAGAAACCAAACATGTTGACACTTTGACCTTGGATTTCTTGTGTCCATAATTGTAAAAAAAAGTGTTCATTTGTTTAAGTCACAAGGTACCATTTTGTGATACTTATGCAACACTCCAAGGTATAAAAATATGCTTGCTCAACAATGGTGATATTCACTATGTAAAGTCTGAAGCACTGTCCATGGTGCTATTTCCTAATTATCCAAAATTGCAAATTATAAATATGACAATAAAATATGAGTTAACTTAAGTATTAAATGTCTTAACCACAATTTGTTGTCCACAGAAATTAAAAACCCCATTTCTCCAACAGTGACATGATATTAAGCAATCTGGACCACAAAACAGCATTTTCTGCTATTCACACGTTCATATTTCATAGAATTCCTCCTTAATGTAGTTTCCACTCCTGTTCATTTAACTTGTTACAAAAACCACAAACTGGTAATATTTGGTTGGGCTATGGAAAAGAAAGTTTCTAATTCATATCCTTCCTTTCTCAGCAATATCTTTATTTCTAATGTTCAAGTTAATAAAAGTAGAGTCTTTTAGAACAGAAGTATTAATATTTAAGTTACTGAAGTGCAGTAAGTTAAACTTGATTTCAAATAAAATAACATTTATAAATTTAATCAAACTATAAATTAAAATTTCAAACTCGAAAGTAGCTAATTTTAAGGGATCTGAAATTATCTAGATTATTTAACTAATTAGGGAGTTACAAAAATTAAATGGTAAAAATGAGGCAATTTTTTACTACAATTTTTTTGGGTGGGAGTTAAGCCATATATATATATATATACACACACACACACACACACACACATATATATGTATGTATATCTGTGAGAAATATTCAAAATAAAGCAATCAAATGATAAATTTAGAGTACCAAGAAAGGGAATTTGGGAAGTAAATAAAAGAAAGAGAAATACCAAATACCAAGGTAAAATGTTGTCAAATTATTATTTATTTTCCAAGTTATGTAATGATTGGCATATCAAACTATTGCTCTAGGATAAAAAATCAAAATCACATTCTCTGCATTTATTTTTCTTAATAGCGTCATATGAAAATAATTTAATTTTGACATTTTGGAGAGTCTGATCCATTTGTAAGATAGTCCAACAACAAAACATAATTAAGGCAACACAGGCAAAAATCATCTGTGTAGAGTTTAGCAGATACCAGAAAAGATAGGCTCATCCTCCAAAAACAGCTAAAACTGATATAGGAGGCTTGTATCACAGCGATTGTGAGGTCCATCGTATGCATTTAGAAAATGGCATGGAGAACATGGAATCAAGTTGCTGAATATTAAAAACCTAGTATTTAGCATGGATAAATGTAAGAAACTTGAAGTTTTGATTCATTTTATAGATGAATCCAGGATGATTTGCTGATGTATTAAATGCAAGGAAGAATGATAATTTTAAATAAAAGTAAAGTATACCTTTGAATATTTTTGTCTTTCATATATATAAGGAGAAATCTGTTTACTAAGATGAACTATATGAGATTTGCAGGATGTAGGGGCATGTGGAAATGGAGTTTATTTTTAGACACATTTACTTTGTAATGCCTAATACACAAAAATATTTGATGATTAGATAACAACAAATATACAAATTTTGGAACTATCAGCATAAACATGGTAAATAAAAGCACACAACTGATGAGATCATTTCTAAATTGAGCAAAGGCAATTGAGTGGAGAAAATGAAGATAAGAGTTTGA
Organism: Macaca mulatta; assembly: GCF_049350105.2. Classification (NCBI taxonomy): domain Eukaryota; kingdom Metazoa; phylum Chordata; class Mammalia; order Primates; family Cercopithecidae; genus Macaca; species Macaca mulatta. The sequence goes on from NC_133410.1 coordinate 69,637,362, forward strand.
AGGCTTACCCTTGAGCCTTCCCATCATTTTGAGAAATAACCAGCAAAATGGTTGAAAGTGATGTCCTGTGAAGGACATGAACAAGAAATCTTCATGGATTCTAAAGACAGATTTCTAAAAGAATGTAATTACAAAGAGTATCAAATGCTGATGATATATTGTGAGAATAAATTACCCATAAAATTTTCTTATGTGGAAGTCAAATTAAGACATATATACACAATGTCACTGGATTGAAGGAAGCAAATTTTTTATTGCAGGGGAATCAATGGGAAGAACAAGTGCAGACAGGCATTATAGCAACCCTTTAAAAGAGTAATGCAGAAAAAAAAAAAAGAAGAAGAAGAAGAGAAGAGAATGGAGTGGAAGTAATTGCTTGAAATAAGTGAGTGGAGAAACAAGATTTTTTAATGGCAATGTAAATGATCTAAAGGAGAGGGAAAAAATAATGATGTTCACAAGAACATGTATAAATACACAAGTAATTCACTTGGAATGTCTATATTTTCACTTTTTAAAAATCCGTATGCTTTTCTGCAATAATTATAAATTATTATCTGCCCACTTAAATGCAAGAATTTGAAATACATCTGTTGCATAATATGTTTGTAATAGATTTGTACAGGTGAAAAAATCTGAACAGTTTATTTAAAATAACAAGCCTTAATAATACTTGGCAATGGAACTGGCACGGAGTGTGCATTTTAAAACAAGCTGCAAGATGAAAATTCATTAGAGAAATAAGTAACCTAGTATGGCAGAGTTTCTCAAGATGTAGCTCATTGCACGAGGCCTTAATAAACACTTTAGATAATTCTACATAAACAGGTTTGGAATAAACCATTATTCATACTTTGAGTTTAAAATTCATATTTGAATGCCTCAGCCTAAAATTTTGTTGGTTAAGTTTCAAAGCAAACTCTTTCTATGTTGAGAAATATACTAGATACATGATTATGAGTATACATTTATTGATTGATTTAGAAATTCATAACGAAATAGAACTAGCTACAACTTTACACAGAACATTTTAGTAATTATTTTGTATTAGATATTTCTGTTTTCTCAACCTCATAAAATATCATTTATCTAAAAGATAACCTTACATAAAATGTTTATAAAAACCTGTGCAAACCTTATGTAAACCTCATCTAAATTTTTTTTTGTTTTATTCTATTTTTGTTGTGTTTTAAAATATTACCTAAAGAATATAAGGTTTTGGTTAGAGCAAGCCAGTTGTTGATGAAGTTTGGTGTAGGCTTCCTCAACTGTCTTTAATACATTGCTCATTAGCATTTAATACGTAGCTCCTCAGTACCTGCTCCTGAATGTATGAAATTATCTCTGTCACCCTGAACCGTTAAGGTCACATTATGGTTACAAGCATCGCTTGTCCTTTCATGTCACTTCCTTCCCCCTTTGTTTTTTGTTATCTGCTTTCTAATATTAAGAAAACACTTTTTTACAAGATGGAAAACTAAAATTTATCTTTAAAACTTGTGAATATCCGTTGAAATTCCTTCTCCCTTCTTTTTAATTTTCTGATGTATGCAAGCATTCGTTCATTTAATGGGTATTTAGTGATGCTTAGATGAAGACGTGCTGGTATTTTAGAGTCTGCCAGACTTAGAAATTCCTCTACTGTCTGACTAGGACAATATTTTCATCCCTCTATCCTGTGATTCAAATTTGAAAATACTGAATGAGAGTGGCAATCAGTTTCACATTATCTGTATTTTCTTAAACTCAGAACACATATAATATCTAAATCATTTGCATTCTTTTAATTCTCTGACTTAAGTTGGAAATTGTCAATAGTTTGAATGGTTCTGAACCACAAAATGAATGTAACTTGCTTGGTTATACCAGAGGTAAATGGCTCTAATTTGGATCAAGGACTTACATACCCAGGCCTCATCTTCCTGTATGGTAGATAGGTAGCTAGCTGTCTTATAGAAAGTTGTACATCAATGCTGACCTATTTTGTGAAAAAGCTATTGTTTTCCTAATAAAGAAAACTATCTTTACTGGGCTAGAGACTTTAGATTTTAAAAGGGAGATTTTTTTGACCCATAGCCAAGAAATGCAGGTACAAATTAGCCTTAGGGAATAATGATTAAAATATAGTTCTTGGTACGAATCTTTTTAATTTAATAGGTTGAGAAGATGTAAATACATAATTAACAACAGACCTTTCTGAATATTAAAACAGATATATGTATATATCTAAAATTAGAGATGTTGTACTTCACAAGTTTCATGATAATTAAGTTAGACTTGAAGTTAGTCAATATTTATTAAGAAACAGGATAAAGGATGCTATTAAATACAAGGAAAGAGTTGGCTTGTTCAAATATCCAAGAGATAGTCAGGGGAGGTCTTGATGAATGCAAGCAAGAGTAGTGGAACAGCTACTAACTGCAGGTGAAAAGTTTGGGTGTGGGCTATGTTATCAGAGACAAAAGGAGATGAAATACTACTTAACTAGAAGGATTTTAAGATCTTCAGACAGTCAAAAGGAAGATTCTTTTTTTGCATCAGATTATAAACATGTTTATTTATTTTGAAATATAACACACATACATAAAGGTATATAACATTAAAATGTATAATACACCAAACAAATAAAAAACATTCATATGTCCACCACTGAGGTCAGGAAATAAAACATTGTCAGAAGCCATCACCATCTCTTTGGTAAACATGACCTCTTCCATCAAGAGATAATCAATATCTTGAATTTGATGACAATCATATGCTTGTCTTTCTGTTTAATTTTATCATCTATGTATACATTCTTAAATTTCTTAAATAGAATGGTTTAATTTACACTTTTTCACATTTTATGTACATTAAATTACATGTATTTTCGTCTTGCTGTTTTAATATTTTATTTTTCTGTTAGCATTGTCCACATGTTGTAACAAACTCTGTTTTACTCCTGGTTTTTTTTTTTTTTTTTTTTTGAGTTGGAGTCTCACTCTGTCTCCCAGGCTGGAGTGCAGTGGCCGGATCTCAGCTCACTGCAAGCTCCACCTCCCGGGTTCACACCATTCTCCTGCCTCAGCCTCCCAAGTAGCTGGGTAGTTGGGACTACAGGTGTCTGCCACCATGCCCGGCTAGTTTTTTTTGTATTTTTTTAGTAGAGACAGGGTTTCACCATGTTAGCCAGGATGGTCTCGATCTCCTGACCTCGTGATCCACCCGTCTCGGCCTCCCAAAGTGCTGGGATTACAGGCTTGAGCCACCACGCCCAGCTTTTTTTTTTTTTTTTTTTTTTGGCTGTGTAACATTTTATTGTTTGAGTACACCACAATTTAATCAGCCATTCCACTTCTGATGGACAGCTGGTTTCCACTACAGGATATATGATGCTGCTTTGAATATTCTTTTATGTGTATCCATGTACATATGTGAGCAAATTATTTGGGTTTATGGATACAGAAATGCAATTTTGGGGTCATGCATTATAAGTTTATTTGATTTTAATATAAGGGAATGTTTTTCCTAGTTTACATTACTATATAAAATTGAAATAGAGTTAACTTTTTATAATAGTATTAGACATTTCTTTTTTTTCTCATTGTGGTTTTTAATTGGCTTTTTGGTGATGTTTAGACATATTGGGCATTTTTTCATATATATCTGTTGGCCATTAGTATTTCTTAAGAAATGTCTATTTTGATCCTTTGCTCATTTTTATTTTTGTTTTAAATTATACTTTAAGTTCTGGGGCACGTGTGCAGGATGTGCAATTTTATTACATAGGTATACACATGCCTTGGTAGTTTGCTGAACCCATCAAACCATCACCTACATTAGGTATTTCTCCTAATGCTATCCCTCTTCTAGTCCCCCAGCCCCCAATAGGCCCCAGTGTGTGATGTTCCCCTCCCTGTGCCCATGTGTTCTCATTGCTCAACTCCCATTTATGAGTGAGAACATGCAGTGTTTGATTTTCCGTTCTTGTGATAGTTTGCTGAGAATGATGGTTCCCAGCTTCATCCATGTGCCTGCAAAGGACACAAACTCATTCTTTTTTATGGCTGTGTAGTATTCCATGGTGTATATGTGCCACATTTTCTTTATCCAGTCTGTCATTGATGGACATTTGGGTCAGTTCCAAGTCTTTGCTATTGTGAATAGCACCACCATAAACATACGTGTGCATGTGTCTTTATAGTAGAATGATGTATAATCCTCTGGGTGTACACCCAGTAATGGGATTGCTGGGTCAAATGATATTTCCAGTTCTAGTTCCTTGAGAAATTGCCACACTGTCTTCCACAAGGGTTGAACTAATTTACACTCCCACCAACACCATAAAAACATTCCTATTTCTCCACATTCTCTCCAACATCAGTTGTTTCCAGACTTGATGATCGCCATTCTAACTGGCATGAGATGGAGGAATATTTACCAAGCAAATGGAAAGCAGAAAATCTGGAGTTGCAATCCTAATCTCTGATAAAAACAGACTTTAAACCAACAAAGATCAAAAGAGACAAAGAAGCGCATTACATAATGGTAAAGGTATCAATGCAGCAAGAAGAGCTAACTATCCTAAGTAGATATGCACCCAATCCTGGAGCACCCAGATTCATAAAGCAAGTTCTTAGAGACCTACAAAGAGACTTAGACTGCCACACAATAATAGTGGGAGATTTTAACACCCTACTGCCAATATTAGACAGATCAACGAGACAGAAAGTTAACAAAGATATTCAGGACTTGAACTGAGCTCTGGACCAAGTGGACCTAATAGACATCTACAGAACTCTCCACCCCAAATCAACAGAATATACATTATTCTCAGCACCTCATTACACTTATTCTAAAATTGACTACATAATTGGAAGTAAAACACTCCTCAGTAAATGCAAAGAATAGAAATCATAACAGTCTCTCAGACCATAGTGCAATCAAATTAGAACTCAGAATTAATAAATTCACTCCAAACCACACAACTACATGGAAACTGAACTACATGGAAACTGAACAACCTGCTCTCAAATGACTGCTGGGTAAATAATGAAATGAAAGCAGAAACAAGAGTGTTCTTTGAAACCAATGAGAACAATGACACAACGTACCAGAATCTCTGGGACACATTTAAAGCAATATTTAGAGGGAAATTTATAGTACTAAATGCCCACAAGAAAAAGCAGGAAAGATCTAAAATTGATTTCCTAACATCAAAATTATAAGAACTAGAGAAGTAACAGCAAACAAATTCAAAAACTAGCAGAAGACAAGAAATAACTAAGATCAGAGCAGAACTGAAGGAGACAGAGATACAAAAATGTTCTTCAAAAAATTAATGAATCGAGGAGCTGTTTTTTTGAAAAGAGCAACAAAATAGACCACTATCCAGATTAATGAAGAAGAAAAGAGAGAAGAATCAAATAGACACAATAAAAAAATTATAAAGGGGATATCACCACTGATCCCACAGAAATACAAACTACCATCAGAGAATACTATAAACACCTCCACGCAAATAAACTAGAAAATTTAGAAGAACTGGATAAATTCCTGGACACTTATACTCTCCCGTGTCTAAACCAGGAGAAGTCGAATCCCTGAACAGACCAATAATAAGTTTTTTTTTTTTTTAATACTTTAAGTTCTAGGGTACATGTGCACAACATGCAGGTTTGTTACATATGTATACATGTGCCATGTTGGTGTGCTGCACCTTGAAATTGAGTCAGTAATTAATAGCCTACCAACCAAAACAAGTCCAGGACCAGACGGATTCACAGCCGAATTCTACCAGAGGCACAAAGAGGAGCTGGTGCCATTCCTTCTGAAACTATTGTCAGACATTTCAGTTGTTTCTCTGTAATTGTCTAATCATTCCTCAAATTGCTATATGTATTTGCCTTTCCTGATTACTGATGGAATTGAAACCATTTTTGTTTATATCAATGATTTGTTGACCATTTAAATTTTATGAGATGAATATAAAAGTTCTTTGTCCGTTTCTATTTTGGGTTTTATGTATTTTTAGTAATTACTTAAATAATGTTTTATACATTCTGAATATTAATATTTTATTGGTTATATATATTGTACTAGCTTTTTTCGCTTTATGTATTTTATTTTTCTACTTCTTTCACAGCTTTCACAAGCAGATGTTCTTTATTTTAATATTGGCAAATTAACTGAGAATTTCCGTTACAAATAATTTTATTTAGTGCTTGAAAATAAAATAACCTGTATCACAGCTATTTTAGAAAATGTCTAAAGTATAGGAAGGGTAATGAAAATCCTCAGGATCACATATCTAGAGCACAAATTTGAGTCTGCTTTGTTCACTACATCCTAGATACATATGTGTTTCTATATGTTACCTCTTTCATGGTTTAAAAAAATGTCTAAGTAATCATCATTAAATCCACTTTATTATATCACAAAAACTATGCTCAGATCTAATAACTTTTGTAAGCTCATGTGGTATTAGATATTATCTTAGTCCATTCAGATTGCATTAAGATACATTAAACTGGGTGGCTTACAAACAAATTTTTTTCTTACAGTTTTAGAGGCCAGAAAGTTCAAGATGAAGGTCCCATCAGGTTCTGTGTCTGATGAATGTTCACTCACTGCTTCACAGATAGTGCCTTCCTGCTCTGTTCTCTCATGGTAGAAAGGGGAATAAGCTTCCCGGTACCACTTTTATATGGGAACTCATCTCGTTCATGAGGACTCCATCCCGTGACCTAATCACCTTCTAAAGGCCTTGTCTCTCAATATTATTGCATTGAGGATTACATTTTGACCAAAGAATTTTGGGGGGACACAAATATTTAGACCATAGGAGTATGTTATAATATTAGATATATAGTAGTAGTATAATCATAACTTTTGTAAGTGCTATATTAAGCGTTTTGTGAAGTGCCATATTAGTAGTGTAACCATGGTGACCATAAGTTAATTCAACTTTGTTGAGCACCAAACAGTTAAAAAGTATTCCATTAAGAGTCATTTCTGGGGCACACTACCACTTTCTAATATTTTACTGAGCGTCCAAATAAAATCATGAAGGGAGACATTTTATTATGTATCTTTCCAGAACAGTAACTTCTACATATATTTTATCCAAATTTTTAACCCAGCAGGTACTCAATAAGCATTTAGTGAATAAATGAATGAACAACTCTGCTTTGTATAAAGGATCAGGACTGGATTGGAACAATAGGAGACAAGATGGCAATTCACATTTTTTTAAATGACATGCTGAATTACTCTTGGGTGAGTTTGCTGTTGCACATTATTCATCTGTAAAACTACAATATACTGTGATCTCTTAAAGAAAATAGCTTGAGATAACTCTTAGAAATAAAGCATTCTCTCATGAATACAGTGTGCTGTTTCTGCTTTATTTTCATGTTTTAAATACGTTGGAAAAATGCATAGCCTTTCATAGCATAGCAGTAAAATAAATATTGAGGAGGATAAACTCTTAATTCAACTTTGTATTTCAGTGAAAATATACAATTTATACTACTAAACACTGAATATTTAAAAATAATATAAATTGGTTGGGATTGTCTATTCCTAAGAAAATCTCAAAATGAAGGTTACTTTTAAGGATTTGAGAAACAAACTCATTTAAATTGATTATTAAATTTATCTCCACATATCCTATTAACAAACCAAGGAAAATCTTGTACAGAAAGACATAAGCATACTTTGCAGATCAATCATAATTGAATTTTTAGCTTTGTAAGTTTCAGTATTTGATGAATGCAAACATTTAAAAATATTGAGCAAAATTTGAGCTTTACTTTTATGCTAGATATATGTGTCCCCAATGAGTGTCTGAAGAATACCTTATCTTTGATCTTGCCAAAAACAAGTAGTTAAAACTACAATGTCTTTTCTATTTAGAGAGTCTGTATCCATGGAAACGTAACACTATATGAGTTTGTGTTATTCTGATATTGTCCTATAAGAAATAAAATACACACAAAAAATGTGTGTGTAGGATTGTAAGGCAATGCATAACTAATTTCAATCTCATTTATTGTAGTTTTACATCTATATTAAAAATATGCCTATTCCTCCATTGAACATTTATTATTAACAGATATTTAGCATAAGTAGGCACTTGCCTATGTACTCATGATAAAATAGTGAACATTACTGACAACATGCACTGCTCTCATAGTTGACATTATAGTGGTATATTTATGTTGTTATACTATGTATATATAAATATATACAAATAGAATTTTATTATATTTATAGTATATGTATATAAGATTATTTATGTTAAGAGGCTGAGGTGGGAAGACATCAATAAACAAATACTAAAGTATTTATTGTGCAATATATTAGTTCCTTAAAGGAGAAATCTCCACACAAGGAGTATGTGCCAATCAGTAAAATATTTTATGCTCTCACTCTTTCTTCATACTAATATTTATGCAGTGCAACCCTAACCTGCTCTAGCAAGCTGAAATTTGAAGGGAGAAGAAGAATCTTAAGGAGAATGAATGACGTAGTCGAGAAATTGAAATCATACTCCCATTACAGAGTTTTCAACCTGAAACATTCCAAGTCAGGGAAGGGCAAAATGTTAAACCATGTTCAGAGACTTAACTGTTGAACTGTCCTGAATATTTTAATTGCTAAAGTGAGGCAATTACTGAAACTAAATTGGGTAGAACTTTATAACCAGAAAAATCACAGGGTCCTCTTTAAATGTCAACAAAGGAGTGAATAATTACTGTGTCTCATGGTAAGAGACAAATAAAATTGTTTTCTACTTACTTGCTACATGGCCCACCTATTCAATGTAAAGCTAATGGGTGAAAATTAATATAGAGGATTTGATCGTACAAACTATGACTGTCCAAGTAAAAATAATGATAAGAAACATAGAAAATCATCTGAATAAAAGTCATAAAAGGCAGAAAAATTAAAAGAATATATGAAACTTGTAGAAAGTGTAAAACCACAAAAAGAGTTAAAAACAGTAAGTAGTGGTGGAGTACAGTGTTTGGTAAAGTAACATATTCATTCTAAATTGTTGCCAGAGTCCACATTTTAGTCCAGTGAGCCTAGATGTGCAGTGTGGTCATTGGGTTATTTGTCATATCGACCAAGTAATTTCAGATAGGGGTTCCAACAGTTAGACCTACTATAATATCTGATCATCTAATATGGCAGATAAATCAGAGTGGGGCTACGCTGGTCTGTATACACTCAAAAAAATAAAGGTATTGTTGGGGGTTTCTCTACTTGCATTTATAATGCACATAATGGTTATATTCTGCATTAAGCAGGATAGGCAAGGTAGGTAGAGAACAAAAGATATGGTTTTATTAATAAGCAGAAGGGAAACCATATATACCCTAAATAAAGGAAATAGTATATCACAATCAAATCAGAGCAAAAGACAGCAGAAATCATATGGCTAAAATAAACATTGAGATGCTGCAGTTGAGTAAACAGTTTCTCACACTAAAACATGCATGTTATATAACAGGAGTCAGTGTTGTGGAAACAAGCAAGAAAAAAATAGAAAACAATTTATGGCAAAAATGAGAAAGATACTACACATATATATGTGTATATTTACATACATACATGGAAATCTGTGAATTCTGTGGAAAAGTAATGTAATTATAATAAATTTTAAATCACAAAATAAATGCAGATATTCTGATGTCCATCAAAGTTACTTAAAATGAAGTTATCTTCAATTCTATCTTTTTATGTGTTTCCAGCCATTTATGTCCTGGAAAATAATTGACAATAGAAGAGAAAAACCTCACTGATGAAGAACATATCAAATTTATGTTTATATTAAATGATTAATTACATATATTAATATTTCTGAATACTTATGGTATTTTTAAAACACCATTCAGTTTTTAAAAAGATGGAATTCCTGCCTTTTGTGACAACACGGATGAATCTGGAGAACACTTGCTAAATAAAACAAGCCAGTCACAGAAGGGCAAATCTGCAGTATTCCAATTACATGAGGTGTCTGTAAGTGTCAAACTCATAGAAGCAGAGAGTACAACAGTGGTTTCCGGGGTTTGGAATCTAGGAAAAATGAAGAATTGTTATTCAAAGGCTATAAAGTTTCAGTTATGCTGGATGAATAAGTTATAGAGATCTGTCTGACAGCACAATGTCTACAGCTTATAACACAGCATGGTCACTTCGACATTTGTTAAGAGAGTTAACCTAATGTTAAGTGTTCTTAGTACACACACACATAGAAAATGAGACAAAAGCATACTTTGGGAGGTATTGGGTATATCTACTACCTTGATTGTGGTGTATATATGGTATCCTGGATGTTTGCATTTGTCCAAATTCATCAGATTTTACAAATTAAATAAATGTAGATTTTGTATATCAAATATGAAAGCTGATAAAAATAAAGTGTTAAAAATATGGTGGATTAATAAAAATGACTGAATGAAGTAAAATAAATATAGTACTTATGGAAGGAGCAGGATTAAAAAAGAAAAAAATACAAACAAGATTCATAGTCTTAGAATAGAAAAATAGATATTTAGGAATAGGATTTATATGACTATCTGTTTGAATTTCTTGTCAAAGTGCCTTCTAAAAATAATTACTATATGCAGAATAAAGCAGTTTTTTGAGATGAGTCATTTCTTATAATTAGAGAATATCTTTCTTTTGAACAGCTCAGTGGGATATGCAATTTGTAAATTCATATAAATTTAAAATTAGGAGAATTATTAATATGAAAAATGACTTTAGTAATGCTAAATAAACTCTTTAAACAATGGAAAATTATTTACTGCTATTTTCTAAAGTAGTACATTATTCTTATAAAGGCTGCATGCAATGATAGAGCAAATTTACTGGCTGTTATGAGACTCAGGTACCAGATATGTTTATGTCACCATAAACTGAATTCTCTGCACTACATTTTCCCTGTCTATAAAAGTATGAACTGTATAATACTTAATTTCTTCATGATTCTGACATTCAAATACCAGTCAGCTGAAAATAACTCTGATTATTTCTTTTACATGGATTATTATTCAATAATATTTAAAACCTATGCCTCTTTTCCAATAATATTTAAATGCATATTTTTAGTGCTACAGATTAACTAAATTCCAGTTAATTACTTAAATCAGTTAAAAAAAAAGCTGAATTTTATTAAATCCAAGTGGTATTTTTACTGAATTATTTTGATTAAAGAACTAATTCTCATATTTTATTAGATTTGTTAAATATTGTGGTTTTCATAGTTGACTACTAGGTAGTAGTTGCAAATATAATGTAATTCTGTTTAATTTCATTAAGTCTACAATATTAATACAGTTATTGATCTCAAAGAACTCTACATTCTTTATTCATAAATTTTGCCAATTAAGCAATGTCCAGTGTTTTATATTTTTGGTAAGATATTCTAGATTTAGTTTTCCTTTAATTTAACTTTATATTCATAACCTGAATAATCATGTTTTGCTAAAACATGTAACCATAGGTGGCAATATCTGTAGTAGCTAAGGTTTTACATCTTCCAATTGATTTCTTCAAAAACAATATTTGGGTGGAGCATGGTGGCTCATGCCTATAATCCCAGCACTTTGAGAGGCCAAGAGGGAGAATCACTTGAAGTCAAAATTTCAGGGCCAGCCTGGGCCACGTGGCAAGACCCTGTCTCTAAAAAACAAAACAAAACAAAACAAAATGCCACATGTGTGGTGGTGTGCACCTGTAGTCTTGGCTACCTGGGAGTCTGTGGCAAGAGGATCACTTGATCCCAGGAGTTTAAGGCTGTAGTGAGCTGTAATCATGCCACTACATGTTAGCCTGAGGAACTGAGTAAGACTCTGTCTCTAAAATATAATAATAATGTTTTTAACTTTTATTTTAAGTTTAGGGGTACATGTGCAGGATGTGCTTGTTTGTTACATAGGTAAATGTGTGCCATGGGGTTTGTTGTAAAGATCATTTCATTACCCAGGGATTATACCTAGTATCCATTAGTTATTTTTCCTGATCCTCTCCCTCCTCTCAACCACCACTCTTCAAAAGGCTTCAGTGTGTGTTTGTCTCCTCTATGTGTCCATGCGTTCTCTTCATTGAGCTCCCATTTATAAGTGAGAACAGACAGCACCTAGTTTTCTGTTCCTGTGTTAGCTTGCTAACGATAATGGCTTCCAGATCCCTCCATGCCCCTGCAAGGGACATGATCTTGTTCATTTTTATAGCTGCATAGTATTACATGGTGTATATGTACCACATTTTCTTTATCCAGTCTCTCATTGATGGGCATTTAGATTGATGTTAGGTCTTTGCTATTGTGAATAGTGCTGAAATGAACATATGTGTGCATGTATCTTTATAATAGAATGATTTGTATTCCTTTAGGTACATACCCAGTAATGAGATTGCTGAGTCGAATGGTATTTTTGCCTCTAGATCTTTGAGGAATCACCACACTGTCTTTCACAATGGTTGAACAATTTACACTCTCACTAACAGTGTAAAATGTTCCTTTTTTCTCTGCAACCTCACCAGTATCTGTCATTTTTTGGCTTTATAATAACAACTATTCTGACTGGTGTGAGTTAGTATTTCATTGTGGTTTTGATTTACATTTCTCTAATGATCAGTAATGTTGAGCTTGGACAAACCTGACAAAACAAGGAATGGTTAAAAAAAATTTCGGTGCGGTGGCTCACGCCTGTAATCCCAACACTTTGGGAGGCTGAGGCGGGTGGAACACTAGGTCAAGAGATTGAGACAATTCTGGCTAACATGGTGAAAAACCGTCTCTAGTAAAAATACAAAAAATTAGCCTGGTGTGGTGGCGGGCGCCTGTAGCCCCAGCTACTCGGGAGGCTGAGGCAGGAGAATGGCGTGAACCCAGGAGGTGGAGCTTGCAGTGAGCTGAAATCGCGCCACTGCACTCCAGCCTGGGTAATGGAGCCAGACTCAAACTCAAAATAAAAAAAATAAAAAAAATTATCTATTCAATAAGTGGTGCCGGGAAAACTGACTAGCCCTACACAGAAAATTGAAAGTGGACTCCTTTCTTACACCATACACAAAAATTAACTCAAGATGGATTGAAGACTTTAGTGTAAAACTATAAAAATCCTGGAAGACAACCTAGGCAGTACCATTTAAAACATAGGCACAGGTAAAGATTTCAAGACAAATATGCCAAAGGCAATTGCAACAAAAACCAGAAGTGACAAGTGAGATCTAATTAAATGAAGTAACTTCTGCACAGCAAAAGAGAAACTATCAACAGAGTAAATAGACAATCTACAGAAAGGGAGAAAAGTTTTACAAACTATGTATCTTACAAAAGTCTAATATCCAGGATCTATAAGGAACTTAAACAAATTTACAAGAATAAAACAACCCCATTAAAAAGTGGGCATACCATGGACATAAGTGCGGCCAATAAGTATATGAAAAAATAATTATTAATAATAACATTGGACAGAGTGACGTCAGAAGGATTGCAGTGGCAGAGTAGGAATCCATATATACTCCTTCCCTACCATAAACACAGTGATGTAACAAAACAATCATGTAAAAATACCTTTTGTGAGGAATCCAGAAATGAGTCAAGAGGCTGCGACAGCCTGAGGGAATGCAAAAGTACCCACATTGAAAGCAGGAGGAAAACGTAAGACTATTTTTGCTACAATCGTTACCCCATATATAGTGCCATATTATCAGGTAGAAATCTTCAGCTCTAGCTTTTCCCTGGGGGAGAGAAGGTGTACCTCTTATCCAATGACTCAACACTTCCAGGGCCTACCTAGAATACTAGCTTCTGTATAGTCTGTCTTGGAATGCTGACAGGACTCAGCATAATGTATTCACCTGGACAAGTGAGAACATGGATTGCAGTTTCAGTTGACAGTAGTGAGAACTCCTCTCCTAGGTCATTAAAGAGAAAATTAATAAAAATCCCCAGCTTCCATCTTCTCCCAATGTAAGGAGAGATGTACTCTGTGTCCAAAATTCCAACTTTTCCAGGGGCTAGCCCTATGATTGGATTCTGTCTAGCTTGTCTTGGAGTGCTGATAGGACCTGGAATAATCTAGCCAACTGGGTTCTAGTGACAACAGGGGCAGTGGTTGATATAACATGCAACAATTCCCTGGAAATCCCTCCACCTTGCTCAGCACAGGCTGATAGGCCAAAAACAATGAGATCTGTGCTTCTCCATGTAAAGGAAAAGAGCCTTACAGAAGAACCAATAATATCAATTTTCTCAAGACTGGTTTGGGAAATGGCTTCAGTCTCGCTTGTGAGTGTTTTCTGATGTGACTTGGCATACAATAGACCCAGGGTTTCTAAAGATAAAGTGAGTCGAAGCACTAAGTTTGAAGAGGTCCCCATAATTTTTGACTGTGCTGATTAGTAAGAATCTTTTCATAAATAAGGCAAGCTCATAAAGACTGGAAGAGGTGGATGTTCTGTCAGTTGATCTGACATCAACACAGAGATTCAAGAAAAATAAAGAAATTGTACAATATATTCTAAACAAAGGAATAAGGTAAAACTTTAGGAAATTACCCTAATTAAATCGAGTTTTATGACTTATGTGACGGAGAATTCGAAATAAACCTCATATAGTTCTTGTTTGCTGAGATAAGAAGAACAATGCATACATAAACAGAAAACATAAATAAAGAGAGAAAATATTTTAAGGTACCAAACAGAAATCATGGAGTCGAAGAAGAATATAATAACTGAGAAAAAAAATCACTAAAGGGTCTAACGGGAGCCTAGATCTGCAAAGCAGGAGAGAATGACAAACTTCAAAAATAGGTAACTGACAGGGAGCAGTGGCTCACACCTGTAATCCCAGCACTTTGGGAGGCCGAGGCAGGCGGATCACGAGGTCTGGAGATCGAGACCATCCAGGTTAACACGGTGAAACCCCGTCTCTGCTAAAAATACAAACAATTAGCCAGGCATAGTGGCGGGCACCTGTAGTCCCAGTTACTAGGGAGGCTGAAGCAAGAGAATGGCATGAATCTGGGAGGCAGAGATTGCAGTGAGCCGAGATCTCACCACTGCAGTCCAGTCTGGGCGACAATGTGAGACTCCGTGTCGAAAGAAAAAAAAAAAAAGTTTGTTTGGGTTAGTAAATCAATAACTAATTTCTCAGTATTATTTTGAGATTATATAACTAATCTGCAAAAATTTCTCCCTTTACTTTTGCCATTATTTGATGATTTTCTAATTCTACTAATCTGCTACATTCGTCAAGAAACAACTTATTGTAAACAAGAATTGTATTTTCTCTATTTACATGTTTATTGAGTTGTGTATTATTGTACGAATTTATAAATCTTTATTTAATAAACCATATATTTTTCATTTTTTTAATGTTTTGATTTTCTCTGACTTGGCAAGTACATGTCAGATGGCTATCTATGCTTTTCATGTTCTTTCACTCTTTGAGTAATTTCCTATTTTACTCTTTTTTTCTCTCTGTCTCTGTCACATGTATACACACAGAAACACACATATGTACACCAAAATAATACATATGTATCTAAATATAAACAGATATACATATATACATATATTTATGTATATTTTTATAGTGTATCTTTGTCTTTGTAGCTGTATCTATATCATATCTATACATGCATATATACACACTCTCTATTTTTATTATTTATTTATATATTTACCTTTCTATATCAATGACCAGCATTCCATAATTGCGTAGTGCAATTCTAATAGCTCAGGGTCTATTCTAGCTTCCATTACTTCTAATTCTGTAGTTCCCTCATAGTCAGATAGTGAACTCATATTTTCCTCAAAATTCTACTCATGTGCTCATGACAAAAGATATTGAAAGCAGTTTCAAAAATGCTAACAGGACTGAGTGGAGTAGTACATGCCTGTAGTCCCAGTTATTTGGGAGTCTGAGGTGAGAGGATCACTTGAGCCCAAGATTTAGAAGCTACAGTGAGCTATGATGATCCCACTGCACTTCAGCGTGGATGACAGAGAAAGACCCTGTTTTAAAAAGAAAAAAAATGCAAATGCACAACATTGTGAATATGTGACGTCAGTTTATAGGTCTTTGTTTACAAAGCTATAAACACATACAGTGACATTCAATAATCTTGAGTGTACAATTTCAATTACATTTTGTTTATCTCCTTTTCCAGTGAATTCCCAGCCTCATGAACTCCTCTACAGTATTTTCCCAATTTTTATATCACTGATTATTTTTGACCATTGTAGATTTCATGTACGTGATATCATACTATATGCACTCTTTTGTGTTCATTTTCCTTAAAACTTCAGTATAATATCTGTGATAAATATGTTGTAATATCTATCAGTTGATCATTTTTATTCATGACCAATTATTATCTTCTTGGTGTGACTACATAACATTTGCTTATTTATTCTTCTGTTGATGAACATTTAGGTTGCTTCTAGTTTTTCTCTCTTATGAATTAAGATGACCTAAGTATTCTTATAGGTTTTGGTAAATATCTATGCTAAATTGCTGCTTTCTAGAATGAATGTATATTTAACATTGTAAGAAATTGTCAGATTATAATTTGTTCTCCTACTAGAAATGTATAAGAGTTCCAACAGATTGATTTCCTCATCAAGATTTTATTTTGATGGTTTCATAAAAAATTTGTAACTATTTTAGCAACTATGTACTGATATATCATTGTTTAAATCTGTATTTCCTTAATGACTAATATGGAACATTTTTTAAATGTCCTTACTGGCCATTTACACTTTTGTTTTGTTTTGTTTTGTTTTGTTTTGACAAGTGTTCAATTGGCCTAATTTTCAAAGATACTTTGTGTTTTTTATTGAGTGTAGAAGTTTCTTATCTTTTAAAATAGATCTTAGATCTTTTGTCAGAAATATTCATATATACATATATATATTTCACTTATATATACACACATATACGTATATTATATACGCATGCATACAAATACATGACAAAAAAATTCTCTTAATCTGTTGATTGCCTGCTTTCTTATTTAATGATGATGAATTCTAATACACTACTTGTTTTTTTTGTGTGACATCCTATCCAAGAAACAAGACCTTACCACTAGGTTTCAAAACAATTCTTCTAGATTTTTGTATAAATTTAAGAACATTTATACTTTTATTTTCTCCTTTTTTTTGAGTCGGAGTGCTGTGGCACGATCTCGACTCCCTGCAACCACTGCCTTCAGAGGTCAAGTGGAGATTCTCCTGCCCAAGCCTCCGAAATAGCTGGGACAACAGGCGTGCACCATCACGCCCGACTTATTTTTGTATTTTTTAGTAGAGACGGGGTTTCTCCATGTTGGCCAGGCTGTTCTCAAACTCCCGACTTCAAGTGATCCTCTCACCTCGGTCTGCCAAACTGCTGGTTTTACAGATGTGAGCCACCACACCCAAACCTTTCTCCATTTCTGTATTTAAAGCCTTCAGCAAATTTATGAGTAGAGTATGAAATCAAATTTAATGTTCATTATTTCCACATTTTTTCCAGTTGGTTAGTGACTCTTACTTTAATAGCCTTTTCTTTTCACAATGAATTATATGGTATTTTTTTTGAAAACGGAATTATCAATGTATTGTTTCAGTATGGTTATACTCCTGAAACATCTATTATGTCTTATTAATCTATTTTCTAAGCATTTTGAGTATCATAAGGTATTGATATCTTTAGTTTTTATTTTTATAGTAAGAATTGAAGTCAAGTAATGTAAGTCTTTTAACTTTACACCTTTCTAAGATTGTTTTGATTATTCATGTCAATTAATATTCATATGCCCTGGAGATAAATCTGAAAGATTTTGGGCTTAAAATAAGATAGGAACTATCATTTAGCTTAGTGTGCTATTTTTGAATTGCATACTATAGTTATCTTAGTTACAACAGAACTGGTTTGTTTATTTGTTACTGTAAAAGGAGAATATTACCTTAAGATATACTTCCAAAAAACCATTTCTGGATTTTCTCCAAGGAATCACCTGTCAACAGACTTTTACCTAATCTTACATTTTTATTCTTCCAATATTTTAACATACCTCAAATTATTCTACACAGTCATTTAATCTATAGCTTGAGGTAGATGATTCAGGAATGAGATTTACTGTCATCTCCTCTTCACTTTCCATTTACAGTAAGAACTAATAATTTATTTTTTCTTTAGAACATCTTAAAAGCATTGCCCAAATGCATTTCTTTAGGTTTGTGCATTTGATTTTAAAGGGTGTTCTTATTTTGATCGATATTTCATTTTTCTGAGACATATTTTATAGTATGCTTTACATTTAAAATGAGTAGTATTCCATATCAAGAAACTTCTCTGAGACATTATAGATATCCACTGCTGTTGGCTTAATTAGAATATATCTATACAACCATAAATTATATTTCTCTAGGAGCTGAATCATTTCCTACCCATTGTGACAACAGAAGTGAGAAAAGAAGCAAATTTACTCTAGAGAAAATAATAAAGGAAAAAATTAGCTTTTTAAATATAAAATTTTAGTATGAAAAGTAATAATCTCCCTCAGATTTAGTTTATATTATATACTATTTGAGTATTTATATGATAATGTTAATCATTATGCAAATAACAGCTTGAATGATTATTATATAACATATAATATTCATCTGCTAATGAATTTCCAAGCATTACATTATTTTGAACCTGTTATGTGATAGAAATTGATACTCAATGCTAATGAAGAATATTATTTTTCCTCAATAGAAGTCATCAAGCTAGAAACTGTATTCTAACCTACTTTGAAGACATCAAATTTTCTCAGACTTTGTGTAGAATTACAAAGGCGATTTAGTCATAATAAATGTCAATGTTAAAATCATGTGATACTTGAAATCTGGAAAACCCAAGTTTGAATTTTACTTCTGCATACCCTTTCTGAGCCCTAATAATCACATTAAGAAGTAAATGGAGTATGGTATCCTTATCTTGGGAAAGTGAAAACTACCTGACATGAACCTGTCGATCAGAACTTTTTTCTCTTTCTCTTCCCTGTTTCAATTTGTTTGCAGAATCCACTCCTGAGTTCAATTAGATTCAAAATGTAGAGCTCTCCTTGTTGTTCATAATCATTTGAAACTGAATGTATTAGTCAAGTTTTTTATTATAATAAATCACTTACTGAAAGGAATGTAAGAAAAATATCTATACAGCAAAGACTATACAGAAACTGAAATTACTTCACATCAATTTAGAATCAAGTAGTTATTTTTTTTCATTATGGATCATGATTTATTTCAGTACTGATTCCTCAACATGTTTAAACTAGCAACCTCAACTTCAAATGTCACATGTAAAATTCACAAATCAATGAAACAATTCCAAGAATTCTATTGCTCTGTGTCCTGAGACAATCTTCCACTGAGTATACATGGCTAAGAAATTTCAGTAACTTCTCTAAAAAGCTCTGGCCACCTGTCTGGTCTTGTATCCGTGAACTTGATACATTTCACTCACATAAGCTGGGAAGGAGAATGGGTGGTTTCCACAACAGAAGCAGATTCAGTTAACAGAAGAAGGAAGAATGCAGGCTTACAATAAACAGAAAAAAAAAATCTTCAAAACCAAGTTTATAATCAGCTTAGTTGTTGAGAATGAGATTTGGTAATATATTTTCTCTGAAAATTTAACAGATATTTTCTTGAACCCATGTTTTATCTTCAAACATTTTGACTCTAGCCCAGACATGTGGAAATTGAATACTTTCAGCTCCGAATATCAGAAAATATTGATTACCCTTTCTTTGTATTTTTTATAAAACATACTACCATCTAAATTTTCTATGTTTTTAAAAAAAATTCAGTTAACTCTTACTCCTCTCTAGCTTATCTTTGCATTTTTCGAATACGTTTTATTTTGAAATAGAACGTATTAAAGCAATTCTTATAATTTTAGAATATAGGGGTATTTCTTTACCATCATCATTTTTTGTGTGTGTGTGGAGATCTCTTTTTATTACGCTTCATTTCTGCACTTGTGATACAAAAGGTTTAAGATCACAGTTATTTAATTTTATTTATGACTACATTAAAAATTGGAAAATTTATTTATTCTCTAATGTACATTCTCAGAAACTTTACTCTTGGCTTTTAAGGATGACAGATTCTTATTTTTGTAGTTAAAGTCCAGGATGTAAAGCAGAAAAATTCTAGTTGTATATAAAGAAGGGATTTAACATAACAAAATAAATACAAAATTATCAGAAAAGACTACATGAACAGAAGCAAGGGTTGGAAGAAGAAGAAGTAGATTTCTACATCAAAAATAACCTCACTGGCCTTCCAATCTAGAAGTAAGAAATATGCAACAATGAAAAAAGGCCTAAGCAGTCAAAGCAATCCTAAGCAAAGAGAGTAAAGCCAGAGACATCATATTACCTGACTTCAAAAAACACTACACGGCTATAATAAGCAAAACATCATAGTACTGGTATAAAAACAGACACATAAAACAAAGGAATAGAATATAGAACCCAGAAATGAAAACACGTACCTACAGCCCACTGACCTTTGACAGAGTTGACAAAAACATACACTGGAAAAGGACATCTTATTCAATAAAGGGTGCTTAGAAAATTGGATTTCTACATGCAGAAGAATGAAACTGTTTCCTTGCCTCTTACCACATACAAAAAATAACACAAAATGTATTAAAGACTTAAGTGTAAAAGTTGAGACTATAAAAATTTTTGGAAAAAAACTAAGGAAATCATTTCTGGACATTGGTCTAGGCAAATAATTAATGACTAAGATCACAGAAGCAAACAAAACAAAAACAAAAAACAGACAAATGGGACTTATTTAAACAAAAAGGCTTCAGTGCAGCAAAATAAATATTAAAGCAAACAGACAACCTGCAGAATGGAGAAAATATTTGCTAGCTATGTGCCTGACAAAGGACTAATATCTAAATCTACAAGAAAATCAAACAACAACAACAACAACACAATGCCATACAAAAGTAGGCAAAAGGAGCCACAAGAATGGTCCACAAGCATATGAAAAAATAATTCCCAACATCACTAATCATCAGAGAAATGCAAAATAAAACTGCAATGAGATACTATGTTACACTAATTAGAACTGCTATAACTAAAAATTCAAAAAAAAAAACGTATTTGGTGAGGATGTGGAGGAAATACAACCACTGCATACTTTTGGTAGGAATGTACATTAGTGCAACCTTTATGAAAAACAACATGACAATTTCTTGAAGAACTTAAAATAGATCTACATATAAAATGGAATACTACTCAGCCATGAAAAAGAATGAAATAATATATTTTGAAGCAAAATGGATGGAACTGTAGGGTATCATCTTAAATGTAATAGCTTAGGAAGAGAAAGTCAAATACTGCACGTTCTCACTTATAAATGGGAGCTTAAAAATGTGTACAATCGGACATGGACTGTGGAATAACAGACATTGGAAACTTATAAGCCTAGTGAGGAGGGATAATAAATTACTTAACAGGTACAATGTGCATTATTTGGGCAATGGCTATACTAGAAGCCCATGCTTCACCACTACACAATATATCCATGTAACAAAATGACACTTGTACCTCCTAAATCTATGAAAATAAAAATTAAAAAAGAAACAGCTGTCACATCCCATTACCTTATTGTTTCTGCCATAGCAACTCTTTGCTCTTGAAGCTTGTAAGTGAATAGTGTAATGTAAGGCTGGCTTGCTTCAAACACTCATGCACATCAACATTTTAGCATGGTATCATTTTTATTTTTTGCTTATTTGTACCTTCCAAAATAATATAAGTATTTTTCATTACAGAACCTACAGAAAAGCCGTTTCTTCACTTCAAAGATGTCTGGAAAATGAAATATTTTATTTTTAAGCCCATGAGATATGGGAGAGGACAGTTGGAGCATAGAAGGAAGTAAGGAAGGAAGTAAGGATGGAAGAATCTAGCACAGAAAGGTTTGAAAGTCATTGTGCAAGGCAACCAGAAACACAGGTTAAGATGAATTCCAAAACCTTGAGCATACTAAATAGTAAACACAATCTGTAGAATCATATTACAGAATGAGTTCTCAGGCATTTACAAACTGTATCATTGCTTCCATGAAAGATACATATTAAATTGACATCCAAGGATAAACAGATGAAATTCAACAGCAGAACCAATTATCTCAAATGGTGTGTGAAATTTTCTGTTAATATTTACAGGCACTTTTTTACTTCAAGTAATAAATTTAATAAATAACATAAAGTATACTAAGATCACACAAAAGTTTAAGAACAATTGAAAGAGAAAGAATTAAAATTTCAGCCAAAATTTGCATGCAATGTTGCAGGCAAAATAAATAATGCTTGCAATAATTAACTGGTGACTCTCTATTAATGGCACATATATGTTGCAATCATTTTCTGTTGGGACATATTGCTGCAGGAAGTCAGGGACCCCCAACGGAGGGACCGACTGAAGCCATGGTAGAAGAACATAAATTCTGAAGATTTCATGGATATTTATTAGTTCCCCAAATTAATACTTTTATAATTTCTTACACCTGTCTTTACTGCAATCTCTGAACATCAGTTGTGAAGATTTCATGGACACTTATCACTTCCCCAATCAATACCCTGGTGATTTCCTATGCCTGTCTTTAATATCTTAATCCTGTCATCTTCTTCATACATTGAGGAGGAT
Source organism: Macaca mulatta (assembly GCF_049350105.2). Taxonomy (NCBI): domain Eukaryota; kingdom Metazoa; phylum Chordata; class Mammalia; order Primates; family Cercopithecidae; genus Macaca; species Macaca mulatta. Next base: position 69,660,077 of record NC_133410.1, read on the forward strand.
GAATGTCGCCTCAGGACCCTGTGAGGATTGTGTCAACTGCACAAATCATTTGTAGAGCATGTATGTTTGAACAATATGAAATCTGGGCATCTTAAAAAAAGAACAGGATAACAGTGATGTTCGGGGAACAAGGGAGATAACTTTGAACTGGACGTCAGTGAGCCGGATGGAACAGAGCCATATTTCTCCACTTTCAAAAGCAATTAGGAGAAATATCCCTGAATTCTTTTTCTCAGCAAGGAACACCCCAGAGAAAGAGAATGTGCCCTGAGGGTAGGCCTATGAATGGCCCCCTTAGAAGCGTGTGCCGTCTTTCATGGTGGAAGCCAAAGGGATGAAATAAGCCCCAGTCTCCTGTAGCACTCCCAGGCTTATTAGGATGAGGAAAATTCCCGCCTAATAAATTTTGGTCAGACAGGTTGTCTGCTCTCAAACCCTGTTTCCTGATAAGATGTTATCAATGACAATGAGTGCCTGAAACTTCATTAGCAATTTTAATTTCACCCCATCCTGTGGTTCTGATCTCGCCCTGCCTCCATTTGCTTTTGATATTTTATTACCTTGTGAAGTATGTGATCTCTGTGACCCACACCCTATTCGTGCACTCCCTCCCCTTTTGAAAATCGCTAATAAAAACTTGTTGGTTTTCCAATCCTGCCGACATGTGATGTCTGCCCCAGACACCCAGCTTTAAATACATCTCTCTTGTGCTCTTTCCCTTTATTTCTCAACCCAACTGAGACACTTAGGAAATAGAAAAGAACCCACGTTAAACATGGAGAGCGGGTTCTCCCGATAACATATGCTACCTTTCTAGAGTATGTTTCAAAGAAATTATAAGGAGACTATAAAAAATGATGTTATTCGTTGCCTATTGAACAACTAGACTCATGTCTTTCTTGCTCACAGTGTCTGACTCCTCTAAATACAGAAAATGGAGCAACCCTTTCTGCTTAGGAATAAGTATTTACCTAAATTTTTCCTAGAGACCTAAGAATGGTTTCAATAAGTTGATTTAAAACAAACACAAAATATATAATTATAATACCCCTCCTATCTTTGGATGAAATCATCTAGGAATGTGAAGTATGTGAAAGCACCTATCTGTGGCCAGAATTAGTAAATACTGGGTGTAATTTTATATACCAAAGAAGGCACACTGAGTTTGACTCCTGCTTTCTATATGGTGGAAATCATTTCTGGAATCACCCAATCTCTAGATCCCCTTTCATGTGAACTAGCAAATACATTCTTAATTTAAGCCCTTTCAAATTGTGTCTTTTACTCATTTTAGAAAAATCCTTGTAATTGATAAACTGAAATCTCTAGGAATGACTTATGTAGTCACCAGAAGCCTGTAATATAACTACAATTCCCAGAATTTTATTGCAAAAAGCTGAAATATTTGAGGTTAAATATATTCTCTTTTCTCACAGCTAGCAATTATTATTTCATTAAATACAAGGTGTAGAATGAGAACAGTTAATTGTGCATTAATTGTCTAAAAATAATATTTTGTTTTTTGCTGGATCATGACACATAGCATTAAAATAATGAAATACTAGGGAGATTGACATATGATATATATTTTGTTCCTAATCATAACAGTATTAATGAAAATAAAGTAACAAATGTAATCAAGTGAGTGTGCTAATGGAATTTCAGATAATAAAGGGAAATACTTAGAAATATATTTAATGACAGAGAGGTAAAAACGACAGATAGGTGGCAGGACTAACTTGCAGCTCTCACTCGGATGGACAGAACAGCATGTGGAGACACATGATGAACTTTTGCTCCAAGAACTACCACATGTACATACCAGGAAAGCTGAGAGGACCCACAGACCCTTTGAAGGAGGTGGATTGCCACTGTAGGCTCTGTGGGAAAGCTGACGAGCTATGAGTCAGCTTGCTTTCTCAACTGGGAGGCTTGTAGCCTGGGGAAAGTTCTCAGCTCTGCTTACCTGCTACCTGGAAATAAACTCAGTGCTATTGGGTGGGGCACATGGTGGGAGTGAGACCAACCTTTTGGGCTGCATGGAAACTGGGTAAGGCTTGTGGCTTCCAGTTTTCTCTTACTTCTCTGGAGACCTGTGTGATACAGCAGATGAAGCTATCATGCCCTGGAAACATAACTCCATTGGCATGGGGCCCATATCCCCATCCCCCACAGCAGTCGCAGCAAGACTTATCCAAGGAGAGTCTGAACTCAAGCACTCTTAACCCTGCCCCCACTTGATGGTTCTTCTCTACCTGTCCTGGCAGCCAAAGACAAAGGACATAACCTCTTGGGAGCTCTATGGCCTCATCCACTACTTGACCACACGGCAAGCTTGCATCCCCTCTATACTATTGTAACTTATATGTTCTTTAAAGTGCCACCTCCTAGCTGGAGGCAAACCGACACAAAATCAGTGTACTTAACAAAAACACAACCAAGATCCCTCAGAGTCCACTTCCCTGCTACCTCAACTGGAGCAGGTGTTGGTATCCAGGGCTGAGAGGTCTGAAGATGGATCACATCACAGGACTCTTTTCAGATACTCCTCAGTACTGGCCTGAAGCCCAGTAACTCTGCTGGGTGTCTCAATGCAGAAAAGAAGTAACAATCACTGCAGTTTGGATATCTGGAAACCCCATCTCTAGGGGAAGAGGAGAGCACCAAATCAAGGGAATACACTGTGGGACACAAGAGTCTGAACAGTAGTCCTTGAGCCCCATATCTTCCCACTGACACAGTCTACCCAAGTGAGAGGAACCAGAAAAACAATTCTGGTAATATGACTAAATAAGGTTCTTTAATGCCCTCAAAATGTCACACTATCTCACCAGCAATAGATCAAAACAAAATCAAAACTCTCTGAATTGCCAGAAAAAGAATTCAGAAGGTGTATTATTAACCTAATAAAGGAGTCACCAGAGAAAGGTGAAGTCCAGCTTAAAGATTTTTTTTTAAATGATACAAGATATGAATGGAAAAATCTCCAGTGAAATAGATAGCATAAATAAAAATCACAATTTCTGGAAATGAAGGACACACTTAGAGAAATGAAAAATGCACTGGAAAGTCTCAGCAATAGAATTGAACAAGTAGAAGAAAGAACTTAAGAGTTCAAGTATAAGGATTTTGAATTAACCCAATAAAAGACAAAAAAATAATAATTGAAAAAAAATGAACAAAGCCTCCAAGAAGTTTGGGATTATGTTAAATGACCAAATCTAAGAATAATTGGTGTTTCTGTGGAAGAGGAGAAATCTAAAAGCTTGGAGAACATATTTGAGGAACTAATCAAATAAACTTCCCCAGTCTTGCTAGAGATCTAGACATCTGAGTATAAGAAAGCTCCAAGAACACATGGGAAATGTATCACAAAAAGATAATCATTTTGGCACATCATCATCAGGTTCTTTAAAATATAGACGAAGAGAAGAATCTTAAGAGCTGTGAGGCAAAAGCATCAGATAACTTATAAAGGAAAATCTACCAGATTTACAGTGGATTTCTTAGCAGATTTTTTTTTTTTTTGTCTTTTTCAGACAATGCTAAGAGAATTTGCCACTGCGAAGCCAGCACTACAGGAACTGTTAAAAGGAGCTCTAAATCTTGAAACAAATCCTCAACATAGAGCAAAACAGAATATCCTTAAAAGATAAATCTCACAAGACCTGTAAGACAATAGCACAATAAAAAAGATATTCAGGCAACAAATAGCATGTCAATAGAATAATACCTCATATCTCAATACTAACACTTAATGTAAATGGCCTAAATCCTCCACTTTAAAGATACAGATGGCAGAATGGATAAAAGATTATGAACCAAGTATCTGCTGTCTTCAAGAGACTTACCTGACACATAAGAGCTCACATAAACTTAAGGTAAAGGGGTGGGAAAAGACATTTCATGCAAACGGACACCAAAATCAAGCATGAGTAGCTGTTCTTATATCAGACAAAACAAACTTTAAATCAACAACAGTTAACAAAGACAAAGAGGGACATTATAGGATGATAAAAAGACTTGTCCAACAGGAAAATATCAAAATTCTAAGTATATATGCATCAAATTTTTAAAACAATTACTACTAGGTCTAAGAAATGCAATAGACAATAACACGATAATATTGGGGGACTTCAACACTTTACTGACAGTACTAGACAGGTCATTAATACAGAAAGTCCAAAAGTGGGCTAATGACATGAATAGAAAATTCAAAAAGAAGATATACAAATGGCCAAAAAACATATGAAAAATTCTCAACATCACTAATGATCAGAGAAATGCAAATCAAAACCACAATCCAATACCTCCTTACTCCTGCAAGAATGAAATAATAAAACATAAATAGATGTTCCTGTGGATATGGTGAAAAGAAAACACTTTTACACTGTTGGTGGGAATGTAAACTAGTACAACTACTGTGGAAAACAGTGTGAAATTCCTTAAAGAAGTAAAAGTATATCTACCATTTGATCCAGCAGTCTCACTCCTGGGTATCTACCCAGAGGAAAATAAGTCATTATATGAAAAAGATACTTTCACACACGTGTTTATAGCAGCAAAATTCTCAGTTGCAAAGATAAGGAACCAGTCCAAATGCCCATCAATCAATAAGTATACATAGAAAATGTGATATGTATACACACACATTATATATATATAATGGAACACTACTCAGCCATAAAAATGAACAAAATAATGGTATTAATGGTATTTGCAGCAGCCAGGATGAAATTGAAGACCATTATTCTAAGTGAAGTAACTCAGGATTAGAAATCAAACATTATATGTTCTCACTCATATGTGATAGCTAAGCTATGAGGATGCCAATGCATAAGAATGATAAAATGAACTGGGAACTCAGAGGAAAATGTGGGGATGGGTATAAAAGACTACACATGGGGTACAGTGTACACTGCTCAGATGATGGGTGTACCAAAAGTTTAAAAATCACCACTAAATAACTTATTCATGTACAGGAAAAAATATATAAATAAAATAAATAAATAAAAGAAACTGCTAAACTATCTTCCAAAGTGTCCATACCATGTTGCATTCCCAGTAGCAATAAATGAGAGTCCTTCTTGTTCCAAAAAAAAAAAAAAAGATAAAGATGTATTTTTATACAAACACTATTTTTTCTCAATGAAGACTAAAATAAGCCTAGAATGAGTGATTTGATTTTCCCATTTTCAACTTTTTATTTATTAAAACTTCATTTTACTGGTATAACGATAATGAACTCATAATTATGATTTTACTATAAAAATTATTTTGTATTATTATACCAAAAAGGAGAAATTCACAGATTTATTTTTAATTGCTGAAATATGCTTATATTGCTTAACTGGCTTTATGTTAATATGTGCATTAAAGTAATTTTCCAGATTAGTGAAAAAAAAAAAAAAATTGATGACAAATGACATGGTAAATGCAGAAATGCAAAAATCTATATGAAGATCCTTCCAAATTTGAAGAAAAAGATAAAAACATAGAAACATGAGAGCAGTAGGTATTCTGTTTCTATGCATAAAGTTGTATGATAAAAGGCATACATAACAACCTCTTGAAATATTAATATAAAAATGCTAATGTGATAATGTGATTCTAATTTCCATCTGGTTCTTTGGTACTTAAAATTGAAACACACAAAAAAGATGTAAAGTAAATATGGGAATTCAAGAAGTCATATATTCCAAGTGATACAGTCACTCTGGGCTAAATTCTGACCAAAAATGCCAATTGTTTGTGGCATGCCTGTGTTAAGAACTTTTGAGAAAATGGCCAAGTGAGTACTTTGCTCAAGAAAGAGAATGATTAGGGCAGGAATGTTTGTAATTGAGAGTTTGAAAAGCAAATTTTAAGACTTTTAGATAAAGGAACTGACAATCTAAAGAACCAGATCTGTTGCCAAAATGCCAAAGGGTCAGTCTGGGCCCCTTGCTCACCACACAGAAGGCCAATCAGTTAGACAACCAACATTGTCATGGAAGAAGTCTTATTCAGGTGCTGAAGCTCAAGAGAAAGGGAGATAAGTCACAGAATGCTCTGTCCCAACTAAAAATGAAGGTTCATATAGCTGGGAAGAAATATAACTAAATGAAGGAAAATAGGAATTAGGGAGAGGCAAGGAAGGAATCATAAGGAATAAGAGTTCTAGGATTTCATCATCTGGATGTGGTGATCTAGTAATTTTCAGTCTCTTACCTGAGTGTTGGCTTTCTGTTAAATAATTCAGATAAGACAAACATAAGTTTCAAATTTTAAGTGTAAGATGTTCAATTTCTATGTGTATTAAAAAAAAAAAAAAAAAAAAAAAAAAAAAAAAAAAAAAAAGACCTGTAAATATTAGTTCTATGAAGAAATTGGGCTGGTTTCAGATTTGTCAAGAAGGATATATCAATAAAATGGTAGAGTCTAAAAATAAAATGCTAATAACACAAGAGAGTGATCTGTGTGAGTTCAAATTTCATCTATATTTAGAGAATTTAATGATGTCACTTTGACTATATATAGAAAATGGTAGGAAGTCAATAATTTGATTTGTATTTTATAAATTTTTGATTTGAACCAGAGAGAATGGTACTAGGAAAACATTTCAAGAATATATTTATTCAGGGGATATAACAAACATATAAAATTATTCTTTTTAGTGCTATATTCACAGAAATGGAGGGAAATATAGTTCACTATTTGGTAAAAATGACATGTCAAAGGTGCAAGACAAAAAACACCAGTATCACTTGATTATATTTACAGAATAGAGTGGTAAAATGATGAAATTAGATGGTTTATAAAAGTACTATTTAGAAGAAATTAAAGTTCTTGTCAGGGAAAAACAACTTCAAAAGCATTTTATTCAAATGAAGATAAATTCCTTCCTGGGTCTGCAGTTATTTCAGACCTCTTATAGAGGTAAGATGCATGAAGGCTTCACTAGTGATCCTTTGTTTATGCTTATCCTTTCACACTTACTAATTCTGGGTCTTGGTAAAGTTACTTATGCTTTTTAAACATGAATTTCTTTGTGAAAAAAATGAATGAAAAGCACTTAGCCTAGTATGTGACAAATGGCAAGTGATTGTTTATTGCTATCAGTAAATGTCATTCATTTAGAAGTCAAATAAAATTGAGCCGTGCTGGGAGACTGTATAAAAAAGACATAGGCTCTGCCCTCTGAGTTTATGGTGCAAAGAGACTGACAAACAATAAATTTCACAGTGTGTCAAGTGCTATAACACATGAAATAGAGAGCAATGCCAGTTGGCTTGGTAGTCTTCTATCAGAGTAAGCTGTCTTCAGAAACCGATGTCTATGTTGAGGACATGACGTGAACAGGAGTTGTCTAGAAGAAGCTGTGGTCAGAAAGGGTGTTGGTAGTTCAGGCAGAAGGTATTGGTTATTTGTAATCCTGAATGTCAGGCCTCTGAGCCCAAGCCAAGCCATCGCATCCCCTGTAACTTGCAGGGATATGCCCAGATGGCCTGAAGTAACTGAAGAATCACAAAAGAAGTGAAAATGCCCTGCCCGGCCTTAACTGATGACATTCCACCACAAAATAAGTGAAAATGATTGGTTCTTGCCTTAAATGATGACATTACCTTGTGAAAGTCCTTTTCCTGGCTCACCTTGGCTCAAAAATTTCCCCCACTGAGCACCATGTGACCCCCACTGCTGCCCACCAGAGGACAACCCCCTTTTGACTGTAATTTTCCTTTACCTACCCAAATCCTATAAAACGGCCCCACCCTTATCTCCCTTCACTGACTCTCTTTTCGGCCTCAGCCCACCTGCACCCAGGTGATTAAAAAGCTTTATTGCTCACACAAAGCCCGTTTGGTTGTCTCTTCACATGGACGCACATGACATTTTGGTGCCGTCACTCGGATCAGGGGACCTCCCTTGGGAGATCAATCCCCTGTCCTCCTGCTCTTTGCTCCCTAAGAAAGATCCACCTATGACCTTGGGTCCTTAGACCCACCAGCACGAGGAACATCTAACCAATTTTAAATTGAGTAAGCGGCCCCATTTTACTCTCTTCTCCAACCTCTCTCATTATCCCTCAACCTCTTTCTCCTTTCAATCTTGGCGCCACCCTTCAATCTCTCCCTTCTCTTAATTTCAATTCCTTTCATTTTCTGGTAGAGACAAAGGAGACATATTTTATGTGTGGACCCCAAACTCCGGGGCCAGTCACAGACTCGGGAAGGCAGCCTTCCCTTGGTGTTTAATCATTGCAGGGATGCCTCTTTGACTACTCACCCACGTTTCAGAGGTGTCTGACCATGCTTCAGTGATGCCTGCCTGGATCCTTCACCTCTAGCGGCAAGTCCTGCTTTTCTGGGGGAGGAACAAGAACCCCAACCCCTTCTCTCTCTGTCTGTACCCCTTCTCTGCTTTTCCGGGGGGCAAGAACCTCCCGACCCCTTATTTCCATGCCCTGACCTCTTATTTTTGCACCCCGACACCTTATTTCCATGCCCTGACCTCTTATTTTTGTCTCCCATCCCCTTATTTCCATACCCTGATCTCTTATTTTTGCACTCCAATCCCCTATTTCCATGTCCCGACCTCTTTTTTTTGTGCCCCAACCCCTTATTTCTACTCCTTGACCCCTTTTCCACTTTTCTGGAGGGCAGGAACCCCTGAACTCCTTCTCTCCGTGTCTCTCTCTTTTTTCTGGGCTTGCCTCCTGCACTATGGGCTACCTTCCACCCTCCATTCCTCCTTCTTCTCCCTTAGCCTGTGTTATCAAGAACTTAAAACCTCTTCAACTCACACCTGACCTAAACCCTAAATGCCTTATTTTCTTCTACAATGCCGCTTGACCCTAATACAAACTCGACAGTAGTTCCAAATAGCCAGAAAATGGCACTTTTGATTTTTCCATCCTACAAGATCTAAATAATTCTTGTCATAAAATGGGTAAACAGTCTGAGGTGCCTGACATCCAGGCTTTCTTTTACACATCGGTCCCTCCCTAGTCTCTGTTCCCAAGCAACTCGTCCCAAATCTTCCTTCTTTCCCTCCCACCTGTCCCCTCAGTCCTAACCCCAAGAATTGCTGAGTCTTTCCAGTCTTCCTTTTCTACAGACCCATCTGACCTCTCCCCACCTCGCCAGGCCGAGCTAGGTCCCAATTTTTCCTCAGCTTCCACTCCCCCACGCTATAATCCTTTTATCACCTCCCCTCCTCACACCTGGTCTGGCTTACAGTTTTGTTCCTCGACTAGCTCTCCCCCACCTGCCCAGCAATTTCCTCTTAAAAAAGTGGCTACAGCTAAAGGCATAGTCAAGGTTAATACTGCTTTTTCTTTATCTGACCTCTCCCAAATCAGTTAGTGTTTAGGCTCTTTTTCATCAAATATGAAAAACCCAGCCCAGTTCATGCCCGTTTAGCAGCAACCCTGAGATGCTTTTCAGCCCTAGACTCTGAAAGGTCAGAAGGCCGTCTTATTCTCAATATGCATTTTATTTTATTACCCAATCTGCTCCTGACATTAAATAAAACCCCCAAAATTAAATTCCGGCCCTCAAATCCCACAACAGGACTTAATGAACCTCACCTTCAAGGTGTACAATAATACAGTAGAGGCAGCTAAGTAGCAACTTATTTCTGAGTTTCAATTCCTTGCCTCCACTATGAGACAAAACCCAGCCACATCTCCAGCACACAACTCCAAACGCCTGAACCGCAGCTGTCAGGGGTTCCTCCAGAACCTCCTCCCCCAGGAACTTGCTACAAGTGCTGGAAATCTGGCCACTGGGCCAAGGAATGCCCGCAGCCTGGGATTTCTCCTAAGCCATGTCCCATCTGTGTGGGACCCCACTGGAAATTGGACTATCCAACTTGCCCAGCAGCCACTCCCAGAGCCCCTGAAGCTCAGGCCCAAGACTCTCTGACTGACTACTTCCCACACCTTCTCAGCTTAGCGGTTGAAGATTGACGCTGCCCCATTACCTTGGAAGCCTCCTGGACCATCACAGACACTTTGGGTAACTCTTACAGTGGAGGGTAAGTCTGTCCGTTTCTTAATCAATATGGAGGCTACCCATTCCACATTACCTTCTTTTCAAGGGCCTGTTTCCCTTGCCTCCATAATTGTTGTGGATATTGATGACCAGGCTTCTAAACCTCTTAAAACTTCCCAACTCTTGTGCCAACTTGGACAACATTCTCTTATGCACTCCTTTTTAGTTATCCCCACCTGCCTAGTTCACTTATTAGGCCAAGGCACTTTAACTAAATTATCTGCTTCCCTGACTATTCCTAGGCTACAGCCACACCTCATTGTTGCCTTTTCCCCCAGTTCAAAGCCTCCTTCACAGCTTCCCCTCGTATCCCCCCACCTTAACCCACAACTATAGGATACCTCTACTCCCTCCTTGGCGACTGATCATGCATCCCATTTCCCCATATTTCCTTCTTCCCTGCTCCTCACCCTGATCACATTTAGTTTATTAGTGGCAGTTCCACCAGGCCTAATTGCCACTCACCAGCAAAGGCAGGCTATGCAGTAGTATCTTCCAAATCTATCATTGAGGCTACTGCTCTGCCATCTTCCACTACCTCTCAGCAAGTCAAACTAGTTGCCTTAACACAGACCCTCACTCTTTCAAAAGGACTACACATCAATGTTTATACTGACTCTAAATATGACTTCCATATTCTGCACCACCATGCTGTTATATGGACTGAAAAAGATTTCCACACTATGCAAAAGGCCTCCATCATTAATGCCTCTTTAGTAAAAATGCTTCTCAAAGCCGCTTTGCTTCCAAAGGAAGCTAGAGTCATTCACTGCAAGCAGCCATGAAAAGGCATCAGATCCCATCACTCAGGATAATGCTTATGCTGATAAGTTAGCTAAAAAAAAAGTTAGTGTTCCAACTTCTATCCCTCACGGCAGTTTTCCTCCTTCACATCAGTCACTCCCACCTACTCCCCCACTGAAACTTCCACCTATCAATCTCTTCCCACACAAGGCAAATGGTTCTTAGACCAAGGAAAATATCTCCTTCCAGCCTCACAGGCCCATTCCATTCTGTCGTCATTTCATAATCTCTTCCATGTAGGTTACAAGCCGCTAGCCCGCCTCTTAGAACCTCTCATTTCCTTTCCATCATGGAAATCTATCCTCAAGGAGATCACTTCTCAGTGTTCCATCTGCTATTCTACTACCCCTCAGGGATTGTTCAGGCCCCCTCCCTTCCCGACACATGAAGCTGGAAGTTTTGCCCCTGCCCAGGATGGACAAATTGACTTTACTCACATGCCTCCAGTCAGGAAACTAAAATATCTCTTAGTCTGGGTAGACACTTTCACTGGATGGGTAGAGGCCTTTCCCACAGGGTCTGAGAAGGCCACCACGGTCATTTCTTCCCTTCTGTCAGACATAATTCCTCACTTTGGCCTTCACGCCTCTATACAATCTGATAATGGACCAGCCTTTATTAGTCAAATCACCCAAACAGTTTCTCAGGCTCTTGGTATTCAGTGAAACCTTTATATCTTTACGGTCCTCAATCTTCAGGAAAGCCTTAACGGACTAATGGTCTTTTAAAAATGCACCTCACCAAGCTCAGTCACCAACTTAAAAAGGACTAGACAATACTTTTACCAATTTCCCTTCTCAGAATTCAGGCCTGTTCTCAGAATGTTACAGGTTCCAGCCCATTTGAGCTCCTGTGTGGACACTCCTTTTTATTAAGTCCCAGTCTCATTCCAGACACCAGACAAGCTTGGACTGCATCCCAAAAAACTTGTCATCCCTACTATCTTCTGTCTAGTCATACTCCTATTCACCGTTCTCAACTACTCACAAATGCCCTGCTCATGTTTACACTGCCGGTTTACTGTTTCTCCAAGGCATCACAACTGATATCTCCTGGTGCTATCCCAAACCGCCACTCACAATTCCTTCTTAAAGTAAATAATCTTTGCTGGAAAGGCTATGCTGAGCCTCCTTAGGCATTCTCTAATTAAATGTCCTAGGTCTTCCCAATTCTTTGTCCTTTAATACCTGTTTTTTTTCTCCTTCTTTTATTCGTACCTCGTATCTTCCATTTAGTTTCTCAATTCATCCAAAGCCGTATCCAGGCCATCACCAATCATTCTATACGACAAATGTTTCTTCTAACAACCCCACAATATCACCACTTACCGCAAGGTCTCCCTTCAGCTTAATCTCTCCCACTCTAGGTTCCCACAACACCCTTAATCCCGCTCGAAGCAGCCCTGAGAAACATCGCTCATTCTCTCTCCATACCAGCCCCCCAAAATTTTCCCCGCCCCAACACTTCAACACTATTTTGTTTTATTTCCTTATTAATGTAAGAAGGCAGGAATGTCAGGCCTCTGAGCCCAAGCCAAGCCATCGCATCCCCTGTGAATTGCACATCTGCATCCCCTGTAACTTGCATGTATACGTCCAGATGGCCTGAAGTAACTGCGAATCACTAAAGAAGTGAAAATGCCCTGCCCGGCCTTAACTGATGACATTCCACCACAAAATAAGTGAAAATGATTGGTTCTTGCCTTAAATGATGACGTTACCTTGTGAAAGTCTTTTTCCTGGCTCATCCTTGCTCAAAAATCTCCCCCACTGAGCACCATGTGACCCCCACTGCTGCCCACCAGAGGACAACCCCCCTTTGACTGTAATTTTCCTTTACCTACCCAAATCCTATAAAATGGCCCCACCCTTATCTCCCTTCACTGACTCTCTTTTCGGCCTCAGCCCACCTGCACCCAGGTGATTAAAAAGCTTTATTGTTCACACAAGGCCTGTTTGGTGGTCTCTTCACACAGATGCACATGACACTGAAGACACAAAAAATCAAACGTAGGATGTCAGATGGGAAATGGCAAATGTGAGCTGTACAGACAGACAAATAAATTGGTTCATTATAAGTTACATAAAAGAGTTTTTACTTTATCCTAGAGTCGATGAAAGCCCATAGAGTATTTCAAGCAAGTCAATGACCAATTAGATGCAACAAGGAGCAAAGAAAATCTGGAGTCAAGAACTCCCACCAAGATGTGCCTACAGTAATCTGGGTAGAGGAGGGTAACACTGCATCAGAGCACTGTCTTTGATAATTAGGAAAAATGGATAGATGCATTTCATATATGCTTAGGAAACAAACACAAGATTCTCATTTGAATGTGAAAGATGAAAAATGACAAAGGAATTGAGTAAGAAATTTCTGTTTTGAAATGCAAGTAGAGACATTGCCCTATATATTGTTGTCTCAGCAACCAGGTATGCATAATCAGAAAAATTATCCAGCTTATCTGACCATCAGTGAACTTATCAATGGGATAAAATAGAAACTATGATCTTCCATTTTTATAAATTTCTATGCTTTTTCAGTGCAATGAATGTGTATATTTATTATTCATTTTATCCAGACACTGCGATAAGTACTACTGGCAAGCAGATGAACATAACAAAAGCCTTACCTTTCAAAAGTTGTCGTGTAAGTAACTAAATGTAAGACTTAGAATGAATTGCTGCACCAATCCAAACAATTTAACATGGGAGCACAGGAGAATAAATTTTCTCTAGTGTGAAATTTTTGGAAGGATTCCAAGAAGCAGTAGCATTAAAGATATATTATGAGTGAAAACTTGGGTTGAAAGGCAGCTTTTCCTCCTTAGGTGTATGTCCTTGAAAATTAGAATCTCAAAATTGTATTAGTACATATATCAAATAATTTTTCACTTTAATACAGTGATTCAAACTGTGGACGATTTTGCACTGATCTCCCTCACTCAATGCCTTCAGGGAACATTTGACAAGGTACAGGGGATACGCTCTTTGGCACATAAATAATTATCTGGTCTAAATGTTAAAAGTGCTGAGGTTAAAAAAACACTGCTGTAAAGTTACTGTAATGATGCTAAAATAAAATTTCAAATTTAGTAAAACAACTGGCCTCGGTTCATTCTACTCTCTCACTTTATCAGGTTCTTCCTATACAGTGCTGCAAATATTTTCCTCCAGCACTTTCATAATTGTTTTACTTTCTTTACTTTAGTAGACTAACAAATTAGTTCTAATATTTTAGCCTAACAGTTAAAACCTTTCAAACATAATATAGTAACATTCATTTTCTCTTCCAATGTTTATAATTGCCCATATGGATTGATAGACAGCAAATAAGTAAACAGAGAGATAAGTTTGGTAAGTGGTTTTTGTTTGGTTAATATTCTCTGTGCTACTTCACACACATTGAAACATCATTCTAAATATCGCAGTTTTATACTCCATCTATATGTAGTTTATTGAATCCAACAATTTACATTGTTCAATTATATATGATACTGAATATTTCTGGTAATCAAAGTGCTACTAGTGAAAAGTAAATAACATGTATGTTAAAAATTTAAAACTCCAGTTAGTTGACTTCATAATGAAATTATTTATTTATATATTTTGCTCTCTTCATACTTACTGAATCCAGTTATTTTCCACTTAAATTGTTGTGTTTTTATTAACAATTTACCAGCTGTGCTTATTGACAATATTTTTTATTAATTGTCCTTCAGGGAACTCATTTACTTCTGAAAGAACAGATGTTGCTCCATTAATAAAAGCCACTCTGAGCCTCACAGAAAATGAATGATGTTATGAGCCTTAAGAAATGAATTAGGTGAATGTATTTATGTTACTAGATCATTGTTTGCCAAAAAAATCCAAATTTATTTTATTTTGAAAAATAACTAACAAACTTTGATAGACTATGTTTAAATCACAAGCTTAAAATAAAAGTGGACAATTTAAGTCAAAATCATATATTTATATTTTCTTTCAATATATAGTTTTATCATTTTCAAACATTTTTATACCCTCACCTTTATGTGACTAACATAGATATTTTGCATTACCAGGAATGAGACTACATATTTATTTCTTTGTTTTATTCATTAATTCAAGCAACTACCAAGTTTGATTGGACCCCTTTAGTAAAGATCTATTTATTTTTAGTGTTCAAACACAAGAAATTTAATGTAACTTCTCCCAAATCTATAGACAAATATCGACTGTTTCATGAAATATACATTCTTAGGCTTAGACAGCAAATAGACAAAATAAATGAGTATCTATCATAATATATTAGTGTATCAGTCAAAATAGGACAGGCCATATTGACACTGCTAGCCAAATTCCAAATGCCAGTGGCTTAATGCAACACCAGTTTGTTTCTGGTCATAGGTAGACATTCAGCTTGGCTCTTCTGAGGGGCGCTGCTCATTCTAGCCACTTACATAATCATTAGGAAATCATTTAGTATTTGCTTCCTCAATCACCACATCAAGGGGAAGACAGTGTTGAGAATTCTGCTTAGCTATTTAATATTAAAGTTTCTATGTAGGAGTGATATATATTAATTTAGTTCATATTTTGTTGATTTATGCTAGTATGTATAAGTTTAAATTCGATCAAAATGTAAAATCTTTTTCTGGGAAAATAATAGAATCACATTTTTAATAATTATAATGGCTATTGTAATCTGCCACTCTAGTCATCAAATATTTAATTAACTATTCTTTTCTGATACAAAATACACATATGATATTTTCAGAGAGACAACTCAAAGTCCTGTCCATTTTGGACACTGAGCCTTTAATCTGTGGTTCAGGATCTGTACATGAATCACATTTGTTTGCTTTTCTACTAGTCTTTAACCAGTGATAATACACAATACATTATTTCAAACTGTGGTTACCTTGGTTATATAGATCTATGGACTTAAAATATGAGTTGTCATAATGAAATATTCAGTATTAATAAACATGGGCAAAATAACTGCAAAGAAAACTCTATTTCAGAAGAACAAAGAATAGAAGATACAAAACAAACATAGATTTCTAGTAATGGTAAAATTCGGTTTAATATATATTTTGAGGTCTCCTATCCTAGGAGTGGGGAATATTCTTTGGCACTGGTACTGCCTCTTGCTTATTGTACAGCATCACTCCTAGTTCTACCTTCAGAGTTGCTATCATTTTCCATTTGGTAACATCTGAAGTAGGGATTTGGGGATTTTCCAACTTGGGATACATGTACATTGCTTATCACAGTTTCTACATTAAAATCCAGCAAGCCCAAACTTATCTGTCTCAAAGAGTCATGAATGACTTTAATTCAGACAAGTGGTTGCAGTGGCAATGGAACTTCCTTAAAGTCTTAACAAATTTTTGTTTACTTGTTACCATTTACTTTCATAAGCTGTGTTTTTTTTGTTTGTTTGTTTTGCTTTTCTTTGTCAGTATCTTGTATTTTATCCTTAACTATTTCTTGGCACCTTGATATTATCAATTAGGAAGGTAATAAAGAAGAATATGATTTGCTGATTTGGGAAGTGGGTACGTTGTTATTTTAAGAGTCATTGTTCAGAAAAGGTCTCACTATTTGAAACACTATGTGAAGGAATAATTCTGTCAATATGAATAGCCAATTCAAGGGCGTCGACCCAGGCAAGTGTTCAAGAATGAGAAAGAAGCCAGTTCAGTCAAGAGGTGCGAGCAAGAAGAAACTAGTCAGAGGTGAGTCAAATGAAAATAGGGGCCAGATTGTGCAGGGCTTTGTCAGTGATTATAAGAACTTTTAATTTTATTTAGAGTAAAATTAAAAATTAATACAGGTTTTGAACAGACAGTATCTGGACCTAACTTTTGTTTGTTTATTTATTTATTTATTTATTTATTTATTTATTTTCCCCCAGCTTTATTGAGGTATATTTAACCAAAAAAAGACGAATAAAAATATATATATATTTAATGTGTACAACATTATTTTTTATACATGTATGCATTTTGAACCGGTTACTACAGTCAAACTAATCGACATGTCTACCACCTCACACGGTTACCTTTTTCTGTGTGTGTGGTAAGAACATTTAAGGTCTACTCTTAGTAAATTTCGAGTGTATAATTCACTGTTATTAACTATAGCCACTATGCTCTACATTAGAATTTTGGGATTTATTCATCATGCTTAAGTAAAGCTTTATATTAAAACATCTCTTTGTTGAAATTGAGAACTTTATTGGGGAAAAGATGAGAAGTCACATATAG
Source organism: Macaca mulatta (assembly GCF_049350105.2). Taxonomy (NCBI): domain Eukaryota; kingdom Metazoa; phylum Chordata; class Mammalia; order Primates; family Cercopithecidae; genus Macaca; species Macaca mulatta. The sequence goes on from NC_133410.1 coordinate 69,677,165, forward strand.
ATTTTTGAAAGCAATTCCAACAATCTCTGTGACAGATGGTGATGATGGTTATGAGTGCTCATAGGTTGAAGATATTTTAAGATAAATTTAACAAGATTGGGTTGGATATAGAAAAGTCAAAATTAGGTAGGTTGAAGACAAATGCAACTTTTCTGTTTCTGTTGTTCTTGCTGCTGCTTTTTTTTTTTTTTTATTTGCTTGCTTTTTGTTTGTTACAAAAAAAAAAAATGGACTTTCAATTTACTGAAAATCAAAAGACAACAGCCAGAGAAAGTTTGGGAGGAAATATGAGAAGTTAATATATGGCTATATTATATTATTTGCTTATTAAAATATCAGGAGGAGTTGCTGTTTAAGCAATTGAATACATAATAATGGAGACTGGGTGATATCTGAGCAGGAGATATGACCTTGGGAGGCAAGAACTAAAGGTGTATTTAAACTTGTGAAACTGAACGAGACCTCCTCGGTAGTAATTATAAACAGATTAGTCCAATTACCAAGTCCTGGGTCAGGCAGATTCTAACACACCTGGGAAAAAAAAGAACATTTAGCTAAAGAGATTAAGGAGGATAATATAGTTATTGAAAAAGGAAGAAAAATATATTAAAGTCCTAAGATCCAAACGAACATTATTTATCAAAGAAGGAATCATCATGTATGCTAACAAAAAGCCATTGATTGTGGCTTGATTACTATTTTGGTTAAAGACTGAGGTATGATTATGAAATTTAGCATGCTAAAGGTTATTATTAAATATTCTTATTCCAAATTTTCCACTTGTTAACCTGATACCTCTGTAATAGTTAACAAATTATTTTTGATCATCTCAGTAGATGCAGAAAGAAGCATTTGATAAAAAATAATCATTCTGTCATGATACAACTTTCAAGCAAATTAGCTATAGAAATTTCACTTTGACACAATAAAGATCATCTGTAACAAGCTCAAAGTTGACTTCGTACTCAATAGTAAAAAGTTGAAAGCTTTTCCTCTAAGATAAATAACAAGACAATTATGCCCAATCTTGTCACTTCCATTAAATGTAGTACTGGAAGTTAGAAACGAAGAAATGAGGCAAGAAAAAGAATACAGAAAGTATCCAAAAAAGGAAAGGAAGAAGTAAAATTGTTTAATGATGTGATCTTACACATAGAAAACCCTAAGCAATTCCATCAAAAATAAATTACTAGAACTGACAAATGAATTCTGTAAAGTTGCAGGATACAAAATCAATATATTAAAATCAGGAGAGGTACATTAACAATAAACAATTTGAAAATAAATCATTTACAATAGCATATAAAAATAAAGTAGTTAGGAGTAAATTCAACCAAGGAAGTGAAAGACATATACTGAAACTATAAAACAATGATGAGAATAGGAACAGCTCCAGTCTCCAATTCCCAGCACGAGCGACACAGAAGACAGGTGATTTCTGCATTATCAACTGAGGTACTGGGTTCATCTCACTGGGGAGTGCTGGACAATTGGTGCTGGTCAGCTACTGCAGCCCGACCAGCAAGAGCTGAAGCAGGGCGAGGCATTGCCTCACCTGGGAAGCGCAAGGGGGAAGGGAATCCCTTTTCCTAGCCAGGGGAACTGAGACACACAACACCTGGAAAATCAGGTAACTCCCACCCCAATACTGCGCTTTAAGCAAACGGGCACACCAGGAGATTATATCCCACACCTGGCCGGGAGGGTCCCACGCCCATGGAGCCTTCCTCATTGCTAGCACAGTAGTCTGCAATCTAACAACAAGGCAGCAGTCAGGCTGGGGGAGGGGCGCCCCCCATTGCTGAGGCTTAAGTAGGTAAACAAAGCCTTGGGAAGATCGAACTGGGTGGAGCTCACAGCAGTTCAAGGAGGCCTGCCAGTCTATGTAGACTCCACCTCTGGAGACAGGGTGCAGCTAAACAACAACAACAACAACAAAAAGCAGCAGAAACCTCTGCAGATGCAAGTGACTCTGTCTGACAGCTTTGAAGAGAGCGGTGGATCTCCCAACACGGAGGTTGAGATCTGAGAACAGACAGACTGCCTGCTCAAGTGGGTCCCTGACCCCTGAGTAGCCTGACTGGGAGACATCCTCCACTAGGGGCAGACTGACACCCCACACCTCACACAGTGGAGTACACCCCTGAGAGGAAGCTTCCAAAGCAAGAATCAGACAGGTACACTCGCTGATCAGCAGTATTCTATCTTCTGCAGCCTCTGCTGCTGACACCCAGGCAAACAGGGTCTGGAGTGGACCTCAAGCAACCTCCAACAGACCTACAGCTGAGGGTCCTGACTGTTAGAAGGAAAACTATCAAACAGGAAGGACACCCACACCAAAACCCCATCAGTACGTCACCATCATCAAAGACCAGAGGCAGATAAAACCACAAAGATGGGGAAAAAGCAGGGCAGAAAAGCTGGAAATTCAAAAAATAAGAGCGCATCTCCCCCGGCAAAGGAGCGCAGCTCATCACCAGCAACGGATCAAAGCTGGATGGAGAATGACTTTGACGAGATGAGAGAAGAAGGCTTCAGTCCACCAAACTTCTCAGAGCTAAAGGAGGAATTCCGTACCCAGCTCAAAGAAACTAAAAAGCTTGAAAAAAGAGTGGAAGAATTGATAACCAGAATAATTAATGCAGAGAAGGCCATAAACGAACGGGCAGGGATGAAAACCATGACACGAGAAATACGTGACAAATGCACAAGCTTCAGTAACCGAATCGACCAACTGGAAGAAAGAGTATCAGCGATTGAGAATCAAATGAATGAAATGAAGGGAGAAGGGAAACCTAAAGAAAAAAAGAAGAAAAAGAAATGAACAAAGCCTGCACGAAGTATGGGATTATGTAAAAAGACGTCTGATTGGGGTACCTGAAAGTGAGGGGGAAAATGGAACCAAGTTGGAAAACACTCTTCAGGATATCATCCAGGAGAACTTCCCCAACCTAGTAGGGCAGGCCAACATTCAAATTCAGGAAATACAGAGAACGCCACAAAGATACTCCTCGAGAAGAGCAACTCCAAGACACATAATTGCCAGATTCACCAAAGTTGAAATGAAGGAAAAAATCTTAAGGGTAGCCAGAGAGAAAGGTCGGGTTACCCACAAAGGGAAGCCCATCAGACTAACAGCAGATCTCTCAGCAGAAACTCTACAAGCCAGAAGAGAGTGGGGGCCAATATTCAACATTCTTAAAGAAAAGAATTTTAAACCCAGAATTTCATATCCAGCCAAACTAAGTTTCATAAGTGAAGGAGAAATAAAATCCTTTACAGACAAGCAAATGCTTAGAGATTTTGTCACCATCAGGCCTGCCTTACAAGAGGCCCTGAGGGAAGCACTAAACATGGAAAGGAACAACCGGTACCAGCCATTGCAAAAACATGCCAAAAGGTAAAGACCATCAAGGCTAGGAAGAAACTGCATCAACTAACGAGCAAAATAACCAGTTAATATCATAATGGCAGGATCAAGTTCACACATAACAATATTAACCTTAAATGTAAATGGACTAAATGCTCCAATTAAAAGGCACAGACTGGCAAACTGGATAAAGAGACAAGACCCATCATTCTGCGGTATTCAGGAGACCCATCTCACATGCAGAGACATACATAGGCTCAAAATAAAGGGATGGAAGAAGGTCTACCAAGCAAATGGAGAACAAAAAAAAGCGGGGGTTGCAATACTAGTCTCTGATAAAACAGACTTTAAACCATCAAAGATCAAAAGAGACAAAGAAGGCCATTACATAATGGTAAAGGGATCAATTCAACAGGAAGAGCTAACTATCCTAAATATATATGCACCCAATACAGGAGCACCCAGATTCATAAAGCAAGTCCTTAGACACTTACAAAGAGACTTAGACTCCCATACAATAATAATGGGAGACTTTAATGCCCCACTGTCAACATTAGACAGATCAACGAGACAGAAAGTTAACAAGGATATACAGGAATTGAACTCAGCTCTGCACCAAGTGGACCTAATAGACATCTACAGAACTCTCCACCCCAAATCAATAGAATATACATTCTTCTCAGCACCACATCACACTTATTCCAAAATTGATCACATAGTTGGAAGTAAAGCACTCCTCAGCAAATGTAAAAGAACAGAAATTATAACAAACTGTCTCTCAGACCACAGTGCAATCAAACTAGAACTCAGAATTAAGAAACTCACTCAGAACCACTCAACTACATGGACACAGAACAACCTGCTCCTGAATGACTACTGGGTACATAACGAAGTGAAGGCAGAAATAAAGATGTTCTTTGAAACCAAAGAGAACAAAGAAACAACATAGCAGAATCTCTGGGACACATTTAAAGCAGTGTGTAGAGGGAAATTTATAGCACTAAATGCCCACAAGAGAAATTAGGAAAGATCTAAAACTGCCACTCTAAAATCACAATTAAAAGAACTAGAGAAGCAAGAGCCAACACATTCAAAAGGTATCAGAAGACAAGAAATACCTAAGATCAGAGCATAACTGAAGGAGATAGAAATACAAAAAACCGTCCAAAAAATCAATGAATCCAGGAGCTGTTTTTTTGAAAAGATGAACAAAATTGATAGAACTCTAGAAAGACTAATAAAGAAAAAAAAAAGAGAAGAATCAAATAGACACAATAAAAATTATAAAGGGGCTATCACCACCAATCCTAAAGAAATACAAACTACCATCAGAGAATACTATAAACACCTCTATGCAAATAAACTAGAAAATCTAGAAGAAATGGATAAATTCCTGGACACATACACCTTCCCAAGACTAAACAAGTAAGTAATTGAATCCTTGAATAGATCAATAACAGGCTCTGAAATTGAGGCAATAATTAATAGCCTACCACCCCAAAAAAGTCTAGGACCAGATGGATTCACAACAAAATTCTACCAGAGGTACAAGGAGGAACTGGTACCATTCCTTCTGAAACGATTCCAATCAATAGAAAAAGAGGGAATCCTCCCTAACTCATTTTATGAGGCCAGCATCTTCCTGATACCAAAGCTGGGCAGATATACAATTAAAAAAGGGAATCTCAGACCAATATCCCTGATGAATATTGATGCAAAAATCTGCAATAAAATACTGGCAAACCAAATCCAGCAGCACATCAAAAAGCTTATCCACCATGAACAAGTGGGCTTCATCCCTGGGATGCAAGACTGGTTCAACATACACAAATCAATACACGTAATCCAGCATATAAACAGAACCAAAGACAAAAACCACATGATTATCTCAATAGATGCAGAAAAGGCCTTTGACAATATTCAACAGCACTTCATGCTAAAAACTCTCAATAAATTAGGTATTGATGGGACGTATCTCAAAATAAGAAGAGCTATTTATGACAAACCCACAGTCAATATCATACTAAATGGCAAAAACTGGAAGCATTCCCTTTGAAAACTGGCACAAGACAGGGATGCCCGCTCTCACCACTCTTATTCAACATAGTGTTGGAAGTTCTCGCCAGGGCAATCAGGCAGGAGAAAGAAACAAAAGATATTCAATTAGGAAAAGAGGAGGACAAATTGTCCCTGTTTGCAGCTGACATTATTGTATATTTAGAAGACCCTAACGTCTCAGCCCAAAATCTCCTTAAACTGATAAGCAACTTCAGCAAAGTCTCAGGATACAAAATTAATGTGCAAAAATCACAAGCATTCTTATACACTAATAACAGACTAACAGAGAGCCAAATCATGAATGAACTCCCATTCACAATTGCTTCAAAGAGAATAAAATACCTAGAAATCCAACTTACAAGAGATGTAAAGGACCTCTTCAAGGAGAAGTATAAACCACTGCTCAACGAAATAAAAGAGGACACAAGCAAATGGAAGAACATTCCATGCTCATGGATAGGAAGAACCAATATCATGAAAAAGCCATACTGCTCAAGGTAATTTATAGATTCAATGCCATCCCCATCAAGCTACCAATGACTTTCTTCAAATAACTGGAAAAAAAGACTTTAAAGTTCATATGAAACCAAAAAAGAGCCCACATTGCCAAGACAATCCTAAGCCAAAAGAACAAACCTGGAGGCATCATGCTACCTGACTTCAAACTATACTACAAGGCTACAGTAACCAAAACAGCATGGTACTAGTACCAAAACAGAGATATAGACCAATGGAACAAAACAGAGCCCTCAGAAATAATACCACACATCTACAACTGTCTGATCTTTGATAAACCTGACAAAAACAGAAATGGGGAAAGGATTCCTTATTTAATAAATCATGCTGGGAAAATTGGCTAGCCATTGGTAGAAAGCTGAAACTGGATCCCTTCCTTACACCTTATACTAAAATTAATTCAAGATGGATTAAAAAACTTAAATGTTAGACCTAAAACCATAAAAACCCTAGAAGAAAACCTAGGCAATACCATTCAGGACATATGCATGGGAAAGGACTTCATGTTTAAAACACTAAAAGCAATGGCAACAAAAGCCAAAATTGACAAATGGGATCTAAGTAAACTAAAGAGCTTCTGCACAGCAAAAGAAACTACCATGAGAGTGAACAGGCAACCTACAGAATGGGAGAAAGTTTTTGCAATCTACTCATCTTACAAAGGGATAATATCCAGAATCTACAAAGAACTTAAACAAATTTACCAGAAAAAATCAAACCCATCAAAAAGTGGGTCAAGGATATGAACAGACTCTTCTCAAAAGAAGACATTTATGCAACAAACAGAAACGTGAAAAAATGCTCATCATTACTGGCCATCAGAGAAATGCAAATCAAAACCACAGTAAGATACCATCTCACAGCAGTTAGAATAGCAATCATTAAAAAGTCAGGAAACAACAGGTGCTGGAGAGGATGTGGAGAAATAGGAACACTTTTACACTGTTGGTGGGATTATAAAGTAGTTCAACCATTATGGAAAACAGTATGGCGATTCCTCAAAGATCTAGAACTAGAAATACCATTTGACCCAGCCATCCCATTACTGGGTATATACCCAAAGGATTATAAATCATGCTGCTATAAAGACACATGCACACGTATGTTCATTGCAGCACTATTCACAATAGCAAAGACTTGGAATCAACCCAAATGTCCATCAGTGACAGACTGGATTAAGAAAATGTGGCACACATACACCATGGAATACTATGCAGCCATAAAAAAGGATGAGTTTGTGTCCTTTGTAGGGACATGGATGCAGCTGGAAACCATCATTCTCAGCAAACTATCGCAAGAACAGAAAACCAAACACCACATGTTCTCACTCACAGGTGGGAACTGAACAATGAGATCACTTGGACTCGGGAAGGGGAACATCACACACCGGGGCCTGTCATGGGGAGGGGGGAGGGGGGAGGGATTGCATTGGGAGTTATACCTGATGTAAATGACGAGTTGATGGGTGCTGACGAGTTGATGGGTGCAGCACAGCAACATGGCACAAGTATACATATGTAACAAACCTGCATGTTATGCACATGTACCCTAGAATTTAAAGTATAATTTTTTTAAAAAAAGTGAGGAAAAAAAATGATGAAATAAAATGAATAAGTCACAAATAAACACAAAGATATCCTGTGTTCATGGATTGGAAGAATTAATATTGTTAAAATGTCTGTATTGTCCAAAGCATTCTACAGATGCAATGCAATTTTTATGAAAATTCCAAAATATTTTCCACAGTAATAGAATAAAACAATTCAAAAATGTGTAAAATCACAAAAATTTCTGAATGGTCAAAGCAATCTTGACCAGAAAGAACAAAGCTGAAGGCATAATTCTCCCTAACTTACAAATATATTATTACAAAGCTGTTGTAGTCAAAGTAACATGGCACTGGCAAAAAAGCGGACACCATAACCAAGGAAACAGACTAGAAAGCCATGAAATAAACCCACACATTTACAATAAATCGATTTTCTACAAAGGTACCAAGAACATGCAATGAGTAAAATTTACAAAATTGTAACTTATTGTAATTGGTTCCAAAATTGGAATCCAAAATTTGGATCCAATTACAATACATTGTAAAGGATCCAAACTTACACCATGTATCAAACTTACACCATTTGGATCCTAACTTACACCATGTACAAAAATCAATTCAAAATTGATTCAAGATAGACTTCAGACCTCAAACTGTAAAACTGCAAGGAGAAAGCATGAGAAAACTCCACAACAGTGGTCTGAGCAATGATTTCTTGGATAGGACCCCAAAAGAAAACAAAAATAGACACACTGGATATTGCATCAAACCAACTTCTGCAAAGTAAGGAAATGTTTAACAGAGTAAAAAAACACTCATAGATTAGGAGAAAATATTTCTATACCATATAACTGATAAGAAGCAAGTGTCCAAAATACAGAAGGAACACAAACAACTAAATGGCAAGGAAACTAATAGCCTGGTTAAAAAATGGGCAAAAATCTAAACAGACATGTCTCAAAAGAAGCAATACAAATGGAGAACAGATATACGAAAAAAATCAACATCTTTAATCCTTAGGGAAATGCCGATTAAAACCTCAATAATATGTCATATCTGTTAGAATGGCAATGTATCAAATAAGACAGACGAGTATAAATGAGAATGTGGCGAAAAAGGAACACTGGTGCTCTGTCGGTGGATATATATATATACAACAGCCTTTAAAAGGATGAAAATTCAGTCATTTGTGACAACATGGATGAACCTGGAAGACATCGTGCTAAGTGAAATAAGCTAGGCACAAAAAGACAAATACTACACTATCTCATTTATATGAGGAATCTAAAAAAGTTGAACTCACAGGAGAGAGTAAAATGGTGGTTACCAGAGGCTGTGGGTCTGGGCATGGAGAATGAGGAGTTGCTGGCCAAAAGCTACAAAGTTTTAGTTAGGTAGAAAGAATAGGTTTTAGTGATCTATTGCATAGCATGGTTACCATAGTTAATAATAATGCATTGTATATTACAAAACTGCTAAAGGAGGCCACTTTAAATGGCGAAGTGCCATATATATTAATTATCTTGATTTAATCTTTCCACAGTGTATACATATACAAAACATTACATTGTACCCCATAAACATATAAAATTAATTAAAAATAAATAATAGGTAAATAAAATAACTCCTATAATTCCCTAACTCTTTGAATCATCATTTTTCTCTTTCATGTACCTTCCCTACATTCACACACTGTAAAATTTCTAACAAGTTAATAAGACTAATGATTGTCTCCACACCACTTTCCCATCACCATCCGTTTTGAGTAATTTTAAGCGAAACACAACTGAAGTTAATTTTCTTTTCACTCATGCCTTTTTCACTCTTCCTATTGTGTCCGAGGCCTTCTCCAAAATGTTGGCTTCCAAATACACTGAAATTGTTATCAACATCAATTATTGAATTCTTAAAAAGCAGCTCAAAATTAAGTGCTGAATCTCATGATGGACATAAGTATTAAAGCAAAATATTCAAATGGTATTCATGACACCTAACAGAAATTTATTTTTTTCTATTTGTTTATTTTAGTCTGTAATAATGTTTCATTTAAATAAAATTATCTATACACCATACAACATAAAGACCAGTAAAATCATATTTGTAAATACATCATAGAAATGCTTTCAATATGCATTTATATATACATATATGTGTGTGTATATCCATGTATATATAGTCATCATAACATTTAGATTTCTCAATAATAAAATAATGTTTTCTTAGATAGAAAACAAATTGATAATTAAAATATTATATATTGATATGTTACATGTATGTTTGATTGTTTGTTTAATGAATGATTCTTCCTATTCTAGAATGTAAGTGTTATGAGAGCAGGATATATCCCCTAGCTTATAAGAGTATCTGGTGTATACTACAAATTAATCAAATATCTTTGGAATAAATAATACATTTCAAATTTATTGAGTTATGCTTTGCAATACACTTGCTTTATATAATAATTATTTTTATTTCTTTGCAGGTTAGGTTTGATAACTACATGGTTAAGACTTTCTGCCTATCTGTTCATCAAGCAATTTTATTTTCTTTTAAAATACATTAAATATATTAAAAAGTCAACCTAAATTGGCAACAACAAAACACAAAGTAACTGCGTAAATTATCTTGAGGACACACGTCTTATAAGACATTATATGAGAAAAAATGGTTCATAAAATTAGATGTGAAGTTTATACATACAGACACACATATATGTATATAAATACATACACACAGACATACATACACACACATATATTCAATTCCTAAATAATGTCATAAAACACTATATGAAAAGAGAAAAATAAATATAGGTTAATATATTTAATTTATAGTATAAAGAGAATATTTAAAAGATTAACCATAACAAATCTTTAAAAATGTGTATGTTTTCAAAAGTGATAATAGAGTGTAATTCTCATAAATATCCTAATGAAAATCTTAATTTTCCTCTAAATTCCAAACTTGAGTTTATTTAATAATATTTGTGCTTTTCTTTTTTCTTCTAGTTATTCTTTCTTAATTGCTAACCTTCAGAACATTCTATCTGCATTTGCAATAACACACCATTGGCATCATGGCAAATATTACAAAGTAATGCTTTGCAATAAGATGAGTTAATTGTTTTATCAATTGATCTTCAAATACTGTTGTATTTAAACAGGACCTATTTAGCACTCCTTCTTTTGTACTAAGATTTTATACAGAGCTCTATGTGGTCTTGGATGCTGCCATAGCCCTCCTCTACTCATCTCTACCTGTGACTGATCCAAAATATTTCATAATAACTGATGGACAGTGTTTTATAAGAAGACATCACAAAAAATCACATTATATAGTTAATTTATTTACTTTATATGTATACCTTTCTTTATCACCCATATCATTTTCCTTTTATGTCTATACATCTAATTTGATATCATTATTTATTGTTGCCATAGTTTAGAATTTGTCATCCACATAGTTTCCTATTCTATCTACCTTTATCTGAATGCTCCTGTTGCTTTCATGCAGTCACTTGAACCCAATTTCTAATAATGATACTCCCTATAGAGCTCAATTAAATGTTAGTTTTGTTATTTCTCTGATTACCACATGCTTTCTGTAGTTCCAAAAGTAAAATACACATTTTAATATTTAATATTTAACTAGCTGGCACTTGTAGAACATTGTTCTTCATCCCCTGTAAGTATATGGCTTCTTTGAAATACAAACCATCACATTATATAACCAACTATATCCTACTTTAATTATATTCTAAACACTCATCATGCCTCCTGATTCACTAAATATTTTAGTATCTAGATCACTGATATTTTTCTTCTAAATCCATGTCATAAATATTATAGTGTCCAGGTCCACATAGTTAATTCACACAACATTGAGATTGTTTCACTTTCTTTTTTTTTTTTTTTTTTTTTTTTTTTGAGACGGAGTCTTGCTCTGGCTGGAGTGCAGTGGCGCGATCTCGGCTCACTGCAAGCTCCGCCTCCCGGGTTCACGCCATTCTCCTGCCTCAGCCTCCCGAGTAGCTGGGACTACAGGCGCCCACAACCGCGCCCGGCTAATTTTTTGTATTTTTAGTAGAGACGGGGTTTCACCGTGGTCTCGATCTCCTGACCTTGTGATCCGCCCACCTCGGCCTCCCAAAGTGCTGGGATTACAGGCGTGAGCCACCGCGCCCGGCGATTGTTTCACTTTCAATAATATTTTGGTATATTTACTCTTTGAATCTATATTGGTAGCAAAGAGCAATCAGACTGGATATTACTTGATAAGCTTCATTACTGGTACTAGCTAGATATCAGTTCTTCTCAAGGTCCTATTCTAGTTCTTGACATTGCTAGTAATTACATAATTTTCAAAATTGTGATGGCAAGCACCCCAAAGTGAGGACCAAATCCTGATTTTAAAGTTTACCTATTTTAATCTCTTAGTCCTAAATATTTGCAACCATAGCAAGACAAACTGCTCATTGCTTCTACTGCTCACTGCTTATCTTTAATATTCTAACTTGAATTATTTCAGGGTTCAAGTTTCCAGCATTGTAGTAATTTCCCTGAAATAACCTCAATTCCTATAACACTTATCCTTTAATCATACTTGTTTGTGAAGACTCAAATTTTGCTGAAATATAACTTACTACACTCAAATTAGATGAGTTAAAAGCAAAAAATGAAGTAAGATAAAACTAGCAAATGGAAGGCATTATGACTGCTTGAGGGGCTATAACATTTCATTTGATTAAGGAGCGACATTTGAAAATTACAAAGTGGTTAATTAACTTAGGAATCATAAATTCTTAAATATCCTAATAAAGAAGTTCAAGTTACATGAAACAAATCTGAAAAAAAAAAAGTAAGTAACTTCCATAGTATGGTTGGGGATTTCAACACTTCCCTCAGTTACTGAGAGAACAGGTAAAAAAAAAAAAAAAAAAAAAGAAAAAAGAAAAAAATGAGAACACAGAAAGCTTACACAATATTAGCAATGAGGTTAACATAATTAACATTTAGAAATACTATATCCAAAACCTTTGTTTATGTTTGAAATGCATATGGAATGTTGACCAAAATATGTCATATGTTAGGCCATAAATGCATCTACATTAATTTTAAATAACATAAATCATTCTAACTTATCTGACAAAGATGTAATTAAATTAGAAATCAATGACAGAAACTTATATGTAAAGTCCCCAGAACTGAATCTTAACAAACTACTATCAATAAGATATAAGCGCAAAGAAAAAAATTCACAAGAAAAAAAAAATTCTAAATAGCATGAAAATGAGAACCCAGCATAAGAAAACGTGGAAGATATAATCCCACGTTTAAGGCTTAGAGAAAATTTTATGTTTAAATGCATACAAATGAAAAGTTGAAATCGAAGTTGAAAGCAACTATTCTATCTTAAATAGCTCGGAAAAATTTAAAAAAGGAGAGCATATTAAATCCAAAGTAAAAGAAGAAAGATGATGATAAAGGCAAGAGTAGAAATCAGTGAAATTCATACCAGATACATAACAGGAACAAATAAATCAACTTCCCACTATTTTATAAAATAGATCAAGAAATTAATAAATATCCAGAGAGATTTTATGTACAATCATTTTAAGAGTACAACATTTTGGCCTGGTGCTGTGGCTCACACCTGTAATCCCAGCACTTTGGGAGGCTGAGGTGGGCAGGTCACATTATGCCAGGAGTTTGTAAGCAACCTGACCAACATGGTGAAACCCCATCTCTACCAAAAATATAAAAATTACCTGGGCCTGGTGGCAGGTGCCTGTAATCCCAGCTACTCAGGAGGCTGGGGCAGGAGGATCACCTGAACCTAGAATGTAGTGGTTGCAGTGAGCAGTGATCACACCACTGCACTCCAGCCTGGGGGACAGAGCAAGACTCCGTCTCAGAAAAAAAAAAAAAAAAAAAAAATGAGTGTGCAACATCTTATGATAGAAATTATGTGAAATTATACAACCATGCAGACAAAAATGAAAAAAAAAAAGAAGTTTGTAAATTAAGAAAAAAACAGTCAGAAATTATTTAAACATTAACACTTAAGGGATTGGGGAAATTATAAGATAGACACAATTGATAGAAAAGCAGATACAGATATCAACTTTGCAAGCTAATGGGGACATTTGTTCTGAGCAGCAGTGGTTTAATGTTGGAAAGGAACATGATGCTTTTTTAATTTAAATTTTTATTCAACCAGGAAAAGAATGAGGCAGTTAAAACCCTCATTAGCTATTATTTAATGAGGTAGGCTGTGATGAAGAAAGATGTTATTATTTATAGCTATAGAAAATATAGTTACCAGGAAATATGCAGAAACTACCAGTCAAGGATAATTAGCAGTTAAAATTAATATATCTTTGAAATGTGTTGTTATTTCAAATCTCTGAAATACAAAGTTAAAGAAACATCAATAAAATTGAAAGAAACTAATTATAAAAGACACACATTTCTGGTACAGGGATGGAGGGATTTAAAAGGGCAGAAGGAAACTTCTGGTTGTGATGAACATATATCCCTATGTTCACTATCTGGATCATGATGATGACTTCATGAGTGAATATATATGTCAACACCTATTAAGTTGTACATAAAAAAAGAAACGCAAAGGATGACAACAATATAGTTTCTACATAGACCAAAGAAAAATTAAATATGTATAAAAATTTCACACCAATAAATTTGATAGACAAAATGGAAAAATTATTTTGAAAGTAAAGATTACCAAAGATGTCTAATAAATGAATGAAACATTTGATAACCCTATATCTTTTAAAAACAGGAAATATGTGATGACAAACAAAATTATTCACACAAAGAAAACTTCTTTGCATTATATAAAAGTTAGATAACTTTACTGGTGAATTCTAAGAAATATTGATAAAAAATAGCATTTCTATGAATAAGTCTCTTAGAAAGCATTTTATAAGATCACCTTTAACCAAGAAAATACATTAAAAAATTTAAAAGGCTAAAAGCAATATTTTATGCATGAGCATAGACATAAAACATATTTACGAAAATATCTGAATGTATTGAATCAAGAAGCATATAAAACAAATATGCATTCTGATCAAAGGGGGGGTTATCTCAAGAGTTTAAAGTTGTTTAAAGTTTAAAAATAAAACAAATCTAGACATAGACTTTAAGCACTTCACAAAAATTAACTCAAAAGTCACCATAAACCTAAATGTTAAATTGAAAACAGTAAAACTCATAGCACACAGCATAGGAGTAAATGTAGGTGACTTTGGTTATGACAATGACTTCTTAGTTACATCATCAATGGCACAATTCATAAAAGCAAAAATCGATATGCTGAATTTCCTTAAAATTATTATAATAATTATTATTTTTTTTTTGAGAAGGAGTTTCACTCTTGTTGCCTAGGCTGAAGTGCAATGGCACAATCTTGGCTCATTGCAACCTCCACCTCCTGGGTTCAAGCAATTCTCCTACTTCAGCCTCTCAAGTATCTGGGATTACATGCATAGGCCACCACGCCTGACTAATTTGATTTTCTTTTTCTTTTTTTTTTTTTTTTGTACTTAGTAGAGACCGGGTTTCACCATGTTAGTTAGGCTGGTCTCGAACTCCTGACCTCATGTGATTCACCCGCCTCGGCCTCCCAAATTGCAGGGATTACAGGCGTGAGCCACTGCGCCCGGCCTAAAATTAAAAACTATTGCTCCGCAAAAGATACTGTCAAGGAAATAAAAAGCAAAGCCACAGACAGTGAAAAATATATTTACCAAAGGCATCTACTAAAGGACTGTTATCCAAAATATACAAAGAGTACTTAAAACTCATCAATAAGAAAATGAACAAGTTAATTAATTTGGAAAAAAAGTTCTTCACAGACACCTTACCAAAGAAGATATACAGATAGAAAATAGGCGTATAAAAATATGTCTTTAGGGAAGTACAAATTAAAATAACAATGAGGTACCACTATGCACCTATTGGAATGGCCAGAATCCAAAGTACAGAAATCACTAAATGCTGCTGAGAAGGTAGAGCAACAGGCACTCTCATTCATGGATGAAAATAATGCAAAATATTAAGCAATTTTGAAAGACAGTTTGTTAATTTCTTGCAAAGTTAAACATCCTCTTACCATATAATCCAGCAATCATGTTTCTTAGCATTTAATCAAATGAGTTGAAAACTTACTTTCACATAAAAACCTGCATGTGAATATGTATAGCAGCTTTAATCATAAATACCCAAACATAATGCAACCAAGATATTCTCCAGAAAATGAATGGATAAATAAAATGCGATACATCTAGACAATGAAATATTACCCCACATTAAAAGGAAATGAGCTATCAAGCCATGAAAAGATGTGGAGGGAGCCGGGTGCGGTGGTTGTTCACGCCTGTAATCCCAGCACTTTCTGAGGCCGAGGCGGGCGGATCACGAGGTGAGGAGATTGAGACCATCCTGGCTAACACGGTGAAACTCCATCTCCACTACAAAAACAAAAATTAGCCGGGCATAGTGGCGGGCACCTGTAGTCCAAGCTACTCACAAGGCTGAGCCTGAACCCGGGAGGCGGATCTTGCAGTGAGCCGAGATCGCGCCACTGCACTCCAGCCTGGGCGACAGAGCGACACCCCGTCACAAAAATAAATAAATAAATAAATAAATAAATAAATATGTGAAGGAACCTTAAATGTGTATTACCAAGTGAAAGAAGTTAATCTGAAAAGGCTACATACTATTAGATTTCAACTGTATGACATTCTGGAAAAAGGAAAACCTTGGAGATAGAAAAAAAAATTCAGGGGTTATTGGAGAGGGAGGAATAAATAGAGCACAGATAATTACAGAGCAGTGAAACTATTCTGTACAATACTCTAATGTGTCATACAGAATGGTGAATACACGCCATTATACACTTGTCAAACCCCATAAAATGTACACCATCAAGAATGAACTCTACTGTGAACTATGGACTTCACATAACAATGATATATTAATGTAGGTTTATCAATTCTAATAAATGTCTAATATGGGATGTTGATAGTGGGCAGGACGGCACGTGTGTAGGGACAGAAGGTATGTCAAAAATCCTTGCACCTTCTGCTCAAATTTTTTTGTGACTGTAAAACTGTCTAATAAAGAAAGTCGGCTGGGCACAATGATCCACTCCTGTAATCTCAGCATTTTGGGAAGACAAAGGGAGAGGATTAAATGAGCCCAGGAGTTTAAGACCTGCCTAGGCAACATAGTGAGACCCCCATCTCTACAAAAAACTAGAAAAATTAGCTAGGTATAATGGTGCATGCCTGTGGTCCCAGCTACTCAGAAGGTTGAGGCAGGAGGATTGCTTAAGCATAGGAATTTGAGTTAACAGTGAACTACGATAGTACCACTACGCTCCAGCCAGGACGACAGAGCAAGATTCCATCTCTAAAATAAATAAATAAATAAATAAATATAAGTTATTATGTTAACAGTATCAACAAGAAAACCATGTCATTATCATAATGAATGCAGAAAATATTTAAATAAATTAAAGCCCTTAAAAGATTAAAATTTTTTACACACCATTAGTTGTAGGAAATATTTTTATTCTCATTAAGCCCTTTTCCAAAAAAAAAAAAAAGCCTACAGTTAGTAGAGAACTTAGGATTTAGATATTGAATTGTATAAATGTTCAGCATAGAAAATCACAAAGATGACCACTTTTATCATCTCTATTTAACGCATAGTGGAAACAAGAGTTGCTGGTTTGGGGAGACGGGCAAATGGGAATAAGAAAGTAAAAACTTATTCATTAGAACAGGAAATCAAAACTCTTCATATTAATAGAGGACTAAGATCTAAGAATTTGAGCTTGTTTTCCGAAAAAAAGTAATAAAACAGATCACTAGTTAGATTAACAAAGAAGAGAAGATTCAAATAAACACAATCAGATATGAAAAGGAAGATGTTACTACTGACCCCACAAAAATACTAACAACCGTCAGAGAACAGCATAAACACCTCTATCTACATAATCCAGAAAATCTAGAATAAATGGAAAAATTCCTGCACATATACTCCCTCCCAAGTTTAAATCAGGAAGAAATTTAATTGCTAAACAAACTAATAACAAGTTCTGAAATTCGGGCAGTAATATATGGCCTACAAACCCCAAAAAGTCCAGGACCAGATAGATTAACAGCTTAATTCTACCAGATGCATATGGAAGAGCTGGTAGCATTCCTACTGAAAGTAATCCAAAAAAATTGAGGAGGAATGCCCCACTAACTCATTACATGAGGTCAGCATCATCCTGATACCAGAACCTTGCAGTGACACAAGATAAAAATGTTGGCAAATCAAATCCAGCAGCACATCAAAAAGCTTATCCACCAGGATCAAGTAGGCTTCACCTCTGGGATGCAGGGTTTGTTCATCATATGCAAATCAATACATGCGATTCATCACATAAACAGAACTAAAGACAAAAAACATGATAATCTCAATAGATGCACAAAAGGCTTTTGATAAAATTCAACATTCCTTTATGTTAAAAACTCTCAATGAATTTGGGAATTCAGAAAAATACCTCAGAAAAATAAGTTCCATGTATGACAAACCCACTGCCAACATCATACTGAATAAGCAAAACTTAGAAGATTTCCCCTTCAAAACTGGCACAAGACAAAGATGCTCTCTCTCACTGCTCCTATTCAACATAGTATTGTAAGTCCTGACCAGGGCAATCAGGAACAAGAAAGAAAGAAAGGGCCTCCAATTAGGAAGAGAGGAAGTCAAACTATTTATTTATTTTCAGAAAACATTATTTTACATCTAGAAAACCCCATAATCTCAGTCCAAAAGGTTTTTTTAGCTGACAACTTCGGCAAAGTCTCAGGGTACGAAATTAATGTGCAAAAATCACTAGCATTTTTACACACTAACAACAGTCAAGCTGAGAGTGAAATCAGGAACATACTCCCATTCACAACTGCCACAAAAAGAACAAAATACCCAGGAATGCAGCTAACCAGGGAGGTGGAAGATCTCTACAAGGAGAACTACAAAACCTTGCTCAAAAAAATCAGAGATGACACACATAAAAATGGAAAAACTTTCCATGCTCATGGGTAGGAAGAATCAATATTGTTAAAATGGCTGTATTGCCAAAACAATTTATAGATTCAATGCTATTCTTGTTAAACTACCATTGACATTCTTAATAAAACTAGATAAAATATTTTAAAATTCACTTGGAACCAAAATAGAGCCTGAATAGTCCAAGGTAATCCTAAGCAAAAAGAGCAAAGCTGGAGGCATTGTGCTACCCAGGTTCAATCTATACTATAGGGCTACAGTAACCAACACAACATGGTACTGGTATAAAAACAGATGTGTTGACCAATGGAACAGAATATAGAACCAAGAAATAAGGCTGAACACTACAACTATCTGTTCTTTGACAAATCTGACAAAACAAAGTAATGGGGAAAGAATCCTCTATTTAATGCATGTTGCTCAAATAAATGGCTAGCCATATGCAAAAGATTAGAACTGGACTCCTTCCTTGCGCTATATACAAAAATTAACTCAAGATGTATCAAATACTTAAATTGAAAACTAAAAACTATAAAAACCCTGGAAGACAGTCTAGGCAATACCATTCAAGACATAGGCACAGGCTCAGATTTTATCATGCAGATGCCAAAAACAATTGCCACAAAACCAAAAATTGACAATGGGATCTAACTAAACTTAAGAATTTCAGCCGGGCGAGGTGGCAGGCGCCTGTAGTCCCAGCTACTCGGGAGGCTGAGGCAGGAGAATGGCGTGAACCCGGGAGGCGGAGCTTGAAGTGAGCTGAGATCCGGCCACTGCACTCCAGCCTGGGCGACAGAGCGAGACTCCGTCTCAAAAAAAAAAAAAAAAAAAAAAAAAAAAAAAAAAAAAAAAAAATTTCTGCACAGGAAAAGAAACTATCAACAGAGTAAGCAAAAATTCCACAGAATGTGGGAGAATTTGTGCAAGCTATGAGTCTGACCAAGGTCTAATATTCAGCATTTATTAGGAACTTACACAAATCTACAAGAAAAACAAACAGCCCATTTAAAAAATGTGCAGAGGACATGAACAGACACTTTTCAAGACATACAAGCAGCAAAAACTCATGTGAAAAAAAAGTCAGTAGAAAAAACACCAATCATTAGAGAAATGCAAATCAAAACACAGTGACATACTACCTCAAACCAGTCAGAATGGCTATTAATAAAAAGTCAAAAAATAGCAGATGCTGGCAAGGTTGTGCAGAAAAGGGAATCCTTCTACACTGTTGGTTAGAGTGTAAATTAGTTCAATCATTGTGGAAGACAGTGATTGAATTTGAGTTCAATCATTGTGGAAGACAGTGATTGATTTGATTTCCTCAAAGACCTAAAGACAGAAATACCATTCGACCCAGCAATCCCATCATTGGATACATATTCCCCAAAATATAAATAATTCTACCAAAAAGACACATCCATGAATATGTTCATTGCAGCACTATTCACAATAACAAATCCATGGTATCAGCCTAAATGCCCATCAATGATATACTAGACAAAGAAAATGTGGTACATATATACCATGAAATTCTATGCAGCCTTAAAAAATAATGATATCATGTCCTTTGCAGGGGCCTGTATAGAGCTGGACACCATTATCCTTAGCAAACTAATGTAAGATCAGAAAACCAAATACCACATATTCTCACTTATAAGTAAGAGCTAAATAATGAGAACACATGGACACATAGAGGGGAACAACACACACTGGGGCCTATCAGAGTGTGGAACATGGGAGGAGAAAGACAATCAGGAAAAATAACTAATAGACACTAGTTCTAATACCTGGGTGATGAAATAACCTGTACAACAAACTCCCATGAAACACATTTACCTATGTTACAAACTTGTACCCCTGAACTCAAAATAAAAGTTAAAGAAAAGTATAATCATGCCAGGATATGCTATTTGTCTAAGGAACAAAGTAAGGAATGTATACATATACCTTTACATTTATGGAGAATATTTTGATAGATACACTAGTGCAATTCATTACGCAGTTTTTTTTTTTTTTTTTTTTTTTTTTTTTTTTTAAATACATGATATTGAAAAGCCTGTGTGTCCATTTAGGAAAACATAAACTTAATCTTTACCTCACACTGAATGCAAAAATTAACTCAAAATGGATCTTAGACATAATACAAAAAGTTAAAACTATAAATCTTTTGAAATTATAGGAAAATATCTTTATGACATTGAGTAGACAAATATACACTTTATTGAACAAAATAAGCACAGATAATAAAAGAAAATAATGATAAATTGGACTTTACCAAAATTAAGGAATTCCTGCTCTTTGAAAATCCTATTCAAAAAATGAAAAGACAACACACAGTTTAAACAAATAGGTTTAGAATGCATCTATGTGAAAAACGATTTTAGACTATGTAATAAGTATAGTCTTCTAATCAAAATATATTAGCAACAAATGAACATTTACAAAAATACACAAATATGCAATAAACATAATATTTTTATATGACTAACCTTCAGTAAAATTAAAAATAAAACTACAATTAGTGCTATTGCACATACACTAGAATGGCTGAAACGACTAAGACTGAAAGCTTTCACTATTAACTGGATATAACTCATCTGGAGCGCTCATACATTGTAAATGGAACTGTAAAACATTACAACCATCTTAGAAAATATTCTGTCAGTTCCTTATGAAGTTAAGCATATGTATCTATCATGTATTTTAGAAACTGCACTTTTAGAATTTTTGTAAGATAAATGTAAATGTAAGTCTATATAAATGTTGTATATAAATGTATATAACAACTTTATTAATAAGCCTCATATCTTGAAGCAACATGTATAGCCATTAAGATATGAATAGGGTAACAAATTGTGGTATAGTTGTATGATCAAATACTACTTTTTATTAAATAAAACCATCTACTTGAACATGTAACAAATTGGATAAATACCAAAAATATCACCCTTCGCAAAGGAAACCAGACACAAATGATACTTACATATAACACTGATGTAAACATATATATATGTGTGTGTGTGTGTATATATATATATATACCTGTTCTTTAGTTACAAACGGCAAATTGATGGTTCCCTGGATTACATTATGGAAGGTATGATTGACATGGAGAAATTTTTAAGATGATACAACTTATCTTAATCTTAAACATATATCTTATATATATCTATATATATATCTTAAATATATAGGTATTTATACAGGTGAATTTCTATCATTACATTTATCTGGAAATAAAATTAAAATATTTCACGTTACTTATTTATTTATT
Source organism: Macaca mulatta (assembly GCF_049350105.2). NCBI lineage: Eukaryota > Metazoa > Chordata > Mammalia > Primates > Cercopithecidae > Macaca > Macaca mulatta. Next base: position 69,699,025 of record NC_133410.1, read on the forward strand.
TTAAATTATAGCTCAGTGTTTCAACATAGTATATTTTAAATAGAAAAAAAGTTTCAAAGAATGAACATTACAAAAGCTGCATTCCCACTATTTCACAGGAGCCACCTCAGCTAATAACATCTATATTCCTGGTGGAGAAGTCAATACCAAAATTTGATTTTATTAATTAAAAAAGAAGACAGACAAATTGAAAACCAGAGAAATTCCAAATAGTTACTTAGCAGTTACAGCATTTCATGCAATATTTTTAGAGGATATATACTAAAACTTTACCATTTTGTATTTTTAATAAGATTTTGTCCTCAAACAAAAATGTTATCTTTAATTTTGTGAGTTGTAATGAATTATAAATAAACATAGACGTTTCATTTTGCTCTTTTAGTCTAACAAACACACTAAGAAAGGGCTGAAATGTGTCCTTGGACTGTTTTCACTGTATTTCTTTTCCCAAGATATTACTCCCTACTTGTTAGTAAAAAAACACAAATTTTTGTAAAAGTGTTTCGAAGGTCATAGGAGGAAACAGGAAAATAATATCTATCTAAAAACTCATTTGGTCATTTTTATTTTGAAATATTTTATTTTTGAGATTTCCCTAAAGGTGTTGTTGTACCCTAAGTCTCCAGGTTTAGCAGCAAAGAATGAACAACAACAAATGAACAACAAATAGCCATTTATATTATTTACAATATTACTGTTATGGCTTTTATTTTGGTGATCTAATATTAGAGGAGCCCTGATATTTATTTTTTATGTTCCTATTCTTGGAAAGCATTTTAGTGGCATGGAAGATTGAGAGAAAACTCTAGGTAAGAAAAACCCATAGGGCACTATTTGCACAATATTTCAACAACTGCACTGCATGGCCCTAGAGTCACTTGGAAGAGTTACAAAAGATATTAGAACCAAATGAATTGCAAAGACATGGATAGGGACAATTTATGGAAATATTGTTAACCTCAAGTGTAGAGACCTGACAGGCATATGATCAGAACATGTTGATATGTACAAATACAGACATAATCAGAAACCCACCAAATCCTGATGTTGGCACCACATTCCATGCCTTGATGAGAAAAAGAGGCTAAGAATACTGAACTTAGTTAAAGTCTGAACTTGCTAAATTGAAAACAAACAAAAAACACACAGAAATATTTGGATGCATATTTTTTACTAAGAACTGACTTATCATTTGTTTTCACCAATAGGATTGTAGACTTGTGTTTAAAATAATTTGTTATAGAAAATTTGCTACAGAAAATTTCTTATATACCAATGTTTTACATTCCAAACATCTTACCCTCTACATTATTACTTAATAATGTTATATATTAAACAATATTATAATTGTTTCATTATTATAGTGATATTATTAGTGACATACACTTCAGTTAGCTAAGTAGTCCTAAAGGATGATTTGATCATGATGTTCTCCTGATTGCCAAACTCGAATCAATGGCTTTCATGTCTAATAGAAAAACACAAGTGGCCACTCAACACACTCTAATTTTGCACCCTAAGACCTTCTTGCATGCACGTTTACCACTAACCTAACTTAATGTTTTGGTTTTTTTTGCTAAACCTGGAGTGATCTGTACCATATATCTACTTATTCAAATTATCTCTGTTACTGAAGAACCATGCTAATGTTAATTTGTATCACCATGTGTTTATCACCCTGACCATACATGATTTGTAAAATTATAACCCAGTTATGATTAATAATCATTCTAAATGTTTACCTCTCTTATGAACATTTGCAAATTCTACTCCATGCTTGTTATAATACAGAGGCCAATTACATAAACATTGTATTTATTTTAAAAAACAAAGAGAGATGCATATATAGTTGCATAATTTTATGTGTATACATCTGATAAACACATACATATACACATTTTGTACATATATATTTATATATGCATACATTAACATGGTGGTGTTTTCAACATAATATATTCCTAATAAACATTTATGAAACTAAATTTATATTACTTCTATTTTCTTTTATTTAAGGTAAACTCTGGACCATATCATATTGGCTTGAAGATAAGGTAAAGGAAGAACTTCATTTTTTATTACCATAGTATTTCTACTCATGAAAATGCATAGTTAGTTGTAATATTTATCACAACTTATAAATGCTTGAATATATTTATAAATAACATGGTGTAGGTTATATGCAAATATTTACTAAACTAAAAATAAGCAAATGAATAAAAAAAATACACGCTGTAAAGTCTCTACACTCATTTTCTTCATGACAAATTAAGTAAGTAACCAATATTTCTGCAAACTAATAATTTAAAAACTTGTATGAACAACCACTAACATTCTCAAATTCAATTTCTTAAACACTGTGCATCATTTAGTAAATTAAATCTCTGCTGCATATAACTTCGTATTATAAAGAATACACCAATGAAAACACATACTAAGACAAATAAACTAACATGATGCATATCAGAATTTCAAATCAAGTAAAATCGAAATGCCTAATTCAATTAAGTAGCACTGAATAGAAAAAGGTATAACAAATTTTAAAGAGGCTAAGTAATTTGCTCTTCTTATGTGCATGTTCTATAACATTATTCTACAGGAAATGAAATTAAATAAAACATGGATTCATTACATAATAAGTTTGCTGTTAACTAAACCTAATAGTTAGAAATTTGATATTTTACAGCATTCTCTACGTATATTTATAACTTAGAAATCCCTCAAGGTAGCTCAAGTGCCAATGAAAAGCTTACAAATCACTATGAACATTTTTTTTTTTCATTTTTAGTAAATTTCCCCAAGGGTATAAATGCTGCTTTGAAATTTGGGATTTTTAATCCTACGTTCACCTGGGGAGATATATATATATATATCTTCTGAGTGTTGTGTGTGCATATCTATTCAGGAATTTGGATTTGGCAGGGGAAACTAATATTATAGGAAGTTGTTACTTCTTCCTTTTTTTTTTTTTTTTTTTTCTGTGACATTATATTGTCAAGGTTTTGTTCAATCTTTTATCTTCATTTTTTTTCCACCTTTAACTAAAGACAATTCCATGTATGTAAAATTCAACTTAATATTTTAGGAATCAATACCTTTGGAGCAATTAAGGTTATAGCCTTAGGCAACTACTTCTATGCCCCAAACAGAAAATGACCGATATGTTATCTACTTGAAAAGCAGCGGTGAAATTATCATTATTATCTGCTACCAAAATTTATTTTATCAAAATTTACTTTTATCAAAATTTATGTACTATAAAAACAAGAGTAGAAGAACAGAACAAAAGTTAGATGCCAATTTGCTTAGTTATTGGAAACAGGTCCACCCAAATTTGGCCATAAACTGGCCCCAAAACTGGCTATAAACAAAATCTCTGCAGCACTGTGACATGATCGTGATGACCATGACTCCCACGCTGGAAGGTGTGGGTTTACCGGAAAGACAGCAAGGAATACCTGGCCCACCCAGGGCGGAAAACCACTTAAAGCCATTCTTCAACCACAAACAATACCACCAGCGATCTGTACCTTAAGGACATTCTCCTGCGGCAGATAACTAGCCAGAGCCCATCCCTTTATTTTGGCCCATCACTTTATTGCCCATAAGGAATACTTTTAGTTAATCTATAATCTATAGAAACAATGCTTATCACTGGTTTGCTGTCACTGAATACGTGGGTAAATCTCTGTTCAAGGCTCTCAGCTCTGAAGGCTGTGAGACTCCTGATTTCCCACTCCACACCTCTATATTTCTGTGTGTGTGTTTTTAATTCCTCTAGCACAGCTGGGTTAGGGTCTCCCTGACTGAGCGGGTCTCAGCACTTAGCGTTTACTATTCTTTAAAAGTTTAACTGAGCAGCATTTAGAGACATATCATTTACTATTCTGACTATATATATGAAGCTAATAAACTATTACCAACCTTTAGGAATTATAAGAGACGCTTTTAGTAATTTAGGAGAGTCTCCAGGGTAGACAAGTAAATCCAGCAATAAATAAGAAAGTGTAAGATAAGTTCTGCAAATCCTATAAAACCCCTGAGCATAGTCACTGCAGGCTAAACATTCATCTAAAATAATTCATCCAACTGCCTGCTCAAATAGAGATGTGCTTCAGCTAGAGTGTCAAAATTCCATACATGTTATGAAATAAAGCAGTTTTTAAGCATCATATTTTTAAAAGTTCAATTAAGTTTAGAAATACAAATTTGTCTTATATCAATGAATTAGAATATGTTTTTCCACACAACTTGCAGGTAATATGCTAGATATTATATAGATCTATGTATTTATATATACTTATAATCATAGGTATATGTCCAGCAGTTGTAAATTAGTACAAGTTGCAATACAGAACAGTGTGGAGAGTCTTTTCAATATATTATGGTAAAATAACTTAATAGAAATATGAAAAAATAAATTGACTTTACCTGTATGCTGAATTGTAAATCAAAACCCTACTTCATTTGGGTTGGACACCTATATTAAAAAGGCAAAACTGTATGATTTCTAGTAAAAATTATAGAATATTTTTAAGATTATGTGAGGTGGAATGAAAAATTGTCAATAGAATACAAATATAATAAGCACAACAGAATCTATTTTACAACACAAAAATTAGGAATCATGTTTCTCTCAAGACCTTCTTATGAAAGTGAGCACACAAGCCACAAAATTGCAGGAGGTATTTTTAATAATCATAACTGACAAAGGGATTGGATACATATATATATATATGTACACAAACACACACTAATTATATTTAATATATATTAAATATAATGAGAAATATACTAAGACAAATAAACTATCATGCTGTGTACCAGAATTTCAAGTCAAGTAAAAATTAAATATCTAATCCAATTAACTACCACCGCATAGACAAAGGTACAACACATTTTAAAGAATGCAAGTAATTTGAGCTTCTTATGTGCATGTTGTATAACATTATTCTACAGGAAATAAAATTAAATAGAACATATATATATCCTATATCTAAATATGTAAATAAAAGAGTTAACTATGAAGTCTGGCATAAGTTCTTTGTGAAAGAAGAAAGGAAGAAGGCAATGATTAGGGAGGGGGTGGGTGGGTGCCATCTTAGATAGTTGGTATGGTCCTTTCCTTATTTGGATGGGGCTTACATGAAAGAACCTTTTGTGAAAATGAATTGGGCTTTGTACTTTTGTTTTGCAAAGTTTTCTGTATGTGTGCCATATTTCAAAACAAAAATCATTAAAAAATTTAAATTAACAATAACCAGCTATTCTTAAAAAATGCATTTGCCCACATAAGCATTCTCATTAAATGTAATTTACTTACAATTTTCAAATGGGTATATATTTTTACATGTTAATAGTATTGCAACATAATGACCATATAAATAAAGCAGAAGTATCTTATGGAAACACCTCTGTCCCCATGCCATCCGCCACAACCCCCAAAACCATGAGGGATACCTCTCGTTCTTCCCCAAACAGTAATTACTGTTAATATATTGGTAAATATTTTGTGTTTATATAGCTATTTTTGTCTTGTGTATGTGTTTGTATAAATGGCATAACACTATATACATTGTTTTGAATATTTCTTTTTAAAAATGAAGTGAATTAGATGCAGTGGCATTGGAAATGTGCTGCTAGAAAATCCTTTATGTCTACATGCTGTGGGAAGTATAGTTGACAGACAGCCTGTAGCTGCTGTCCCTTTAGTATCCTCTGCCTTAATCAGGAGAAAGCCATCTTCTATCTGGAATACTCTCAGCCAATGACAATCACAGCAGGGGTACAAGAACTGGACCATATCTGCCCAACATGGGTTAGATCTTAGAGGACACGTTTGTTCTAGTTCTGTCCTCAGCCTAGTTGAGATTTTTCCAAAACTGCACTATTGTTTGAGGTTCTTATTACCCAAACTTTCCCTTTTTCCTTCCACAATTGTCAGATCTGAATCAAAATTTGCAGACTCCTTCTGCCTAGTCCTGTTCCCTCCCATTTACCCTTTGTGGGCTCTTATTCAATAAAATTTTTGCATGTCTAATGCTCTCTTGGTATCTGCCTATTGAAAAACACAAACTTAATTATTTTAAAACTGATTATAGTAATATATAATATAAATATAATGCAGTTTTTATTGCTATTTTCTTATTAATTTTTATTTTAATCTTTAAATAGTCATTTTTATGAACAATGCTGCAAGGAAAAATTTTGCTCATGCCTAGTCTGTAGACAAGTGCATGCCTTTTTCTAAATGAACATAGAGAAGTAAAATTTCTAGGTCAAGAGTGCATACATTTTTAACTTTAATATATTTCTCCAAAAAGAAATCAATCATCATACCACAAATTAGGAGTACCTATTTCTTTATATACTACATCATCTCAATATTGAATATCTATCTATCTGTCTATCTCTAATACAGCTGTGGTTAAGACCTTGGCCATTAATATAACCTCCAAAGGGGAAGTGTACAAAAAAACCTACGAAGAATTCTGAAAACAACCATGTTCAAAAAGATGAAGAAGTTCAAAAGAAGAAGAAAGAAAATCTATACAATTCATTAAATGCCAAAAGTAAAGAACTGAACAGGCCGGGCGCGGTGGCTCACGCCTGTAATCCCAGCACTTTGGGAGGCCAAGGCGGGCAGATCACAAGGTCAGGAGATCGAGACCACGGTGAAACCCCGTCTCTACTAAAAATACAAAAAATTAGCCGGGCGCGGTGGCGGGCGCCTGTAGTCCCAGCTACTCAGGAGGCTGAGGCAGGAGAATGGCGTAAACCCAGGAGGCGGAGCTTGCAGTGAGCCGAGATCGCGCCACTGCACTCCAGCCTGGGCGACAGAGCAAGACTCCGTCTCAAAAAACAAAAAACAAAAAACAAAACAAAACAAAAAAAAGAACTGAACAAAAGTGTTAAATATTCTCAAATCTATTAAAATCTCATAATAAATGAAATAGAAGCACTGTTAGAAGAATTAAATTATTGTTGACTTTTGTGACAATTTCTAGTAGAGCGGCATCAGAATGTAGACTCTTTAGAATTCATTTTGTACAATCTTCCAGTCGTATCATCCATCTCTGCCACCACAACTGTGTGCCTTTTTGAGAGGACTGGTATAGTCAACAACACAGATGACTGGGATCATCTGGCTACATCATCATGTCTGTTTTATTAAATGTCTCTCACGGTGTCTTCTCTATGGTGTGGGACAAGGTGCCACAAAAAAAATCTTCACACTTTCTGTTGCCAATAGTAGGATTGTGGGGAAAAGAAAGAGATCAGCCTGTTATTGTGTCTATATAGAAAGAAGTAGACATAAGAGACTCCATTTTGTTCTGTATTTGAGATGCTGTTAATCTGTGACCCTACCCCCAACCTTGTCCTTGCAAGAGACATGTGCTGTGGTAACTCAAGGTTTAATGGATTTTGGGCGTGCAGGGTGTGTCTTTGTTCCTAGAAAAGCTAGGTATTGTCCAAGGTTTATCCCCATGTGATAGGATGAAACAATGTTGCTAAAAGGTTTATCTCAAGGCACAGGATTTTCCTTTAAACTTATTCATGTCACAGAGATCCTTGTTCTTATGTCTTACTGCTAATTTCCTCCCTAAAAACGATCCTATTGTCCTGCCACTCCCTTATCTTTAAGATGGTAAAGATAATTATCTATAAATACTAAGGGAACTCAGAGGCCGGTGCCGGCGTGGGTCCTCTGTAAGCTGAGCACCGGTTCCCTGGGCCCCCGCTTTTCTTTCTCTACACTTTGTGTCTTATTTCTTTTCTCAAGTCTCTCGTTCCACCTAACGAGAAACACCCGCAGGTGTGGAGGGGCAGGCCACCCCTTCATAGGATGAGTCATTTATCTCCTCATTATCTTAAATCTTTCAATCTGTACTTTTTCAGATCTCTAGCCAGCCTGATTAGTCATTCGCTCCTGTCATGGATAGCTTTAATTCAGATAATTCCCTTTTCCACAAAATCTTAATGTCTATTTTCATGTCCATGACTCTGATAACAGGAAGAATTTCTTGTCTGGAATATTTTGTCTTCTGTAAGCAATTCAGAAGAAACCCTCTATGAGACCAGAGGTGTGAGTTGACTTTAAAGCATGAGTGCAACAATAGTAGGTGACATTGGGTTCAGTGCCACATTCTCATGTAAGACAAGCATTAAGGTACACATGATTTATTGAGGGTGTATCCCTAAGGGAAATTTCTTAAGGGATCAAACAATGATGTAGAAAAAGTGAGAGGAAAAAAAAAAAAAAAAAAAAAAACAGAATGTTTTTCCAAACATCTAGCCATAGGGAGACAAAGAGGATGTCATGGACATGAAAATGTTGTAGATCATTTTTGAGATGCTGGATAAATTCCCTGATTACCAGACTGAATCCAATTGAGGCCAATTTTATGAAAGGGCACAGCTGTGAGCTCTTAATCACCAGTAATCGTAACAATTGGTAATAGATGTGGAAGCCTGGTTAAGGAAATCTGAGCAATTCTGCCATTTCTGGTAGAGCAGCATCAGAATGTAAAATGTTTAGAACCTCATTTTTATAATATTTGAGTTGTAGTATTCGTCTCTGCCACCATGACTGTGTGCCTTTTTGAGAGCATTGATTTACTCAGCAACATAGATGACTAGTTTTCATCTGGCTGAATCATCGTGTCTATTTTATTAAGTGCATTGGCCATAATGACCCCTGCACACTTATGGTTTTAGTATTTATAAAAGGTTCATGGCCATATCATGCCAATTCTCTGAATTCACAATTTATATATGCACTTATATATAATTATAAGTGCCTACCTCATATCTCTTTACAGATACATCAATGACACCTCAAACCCATCATAATCAATATTGTACTCTCAACTTCTCTTGATAGATGGTTTGGTTTTTTTTTTTTTTTTTTTTTTTTTTTTTTTTTTTTTTTTTTAGCAAAAGGCACCTATATCTATCCAGCCATTCAAATTACAAATCTTGAAGCCAGGATTCAAATTACAAATCTTGAAGCCAGGTTTGATATCTCCCTCTCCCACCACATCTGTATCCAGGCCACAGTTGTATTAGATATTGTTGCATACCTGTCCATTGAACCATGGTTCTTACCATTCTTGTTCCTCTCTCAACCACCTGCTGAAAGTGCTTGTGACTTTTCTTTGAGGTATTTCCCTAGTGCGCTCAGCTGACATAATAGGCATGTTGGAACTAATAGGAAATGAATAATTTTAAAGCAACATCAGTCAATAGTGGTTGGAATATGGAAGATTAATTTCCAAGCATACTTAACTCTTGCATGGGACATTCATGAAAAATTCTCTTCATGGTCTTCTGAAGACCTCCAACAAAAATGAGATCCTAAGGCCCACACTGGAAAACTTTTCATTAGTACACTGAAGACCTGGTTCCCATTTCTTTCATATATTGCTTTCTACCTCACTGACTAGTGCTTCCTTCAGCTACATCCAGAAAAGTACTTGAACTTACATCTGTGACTAAGAATCTACTCCAGAGGTTAGGCCGGGCGTGGTGGCTCAAGCCTGTAATCCCAGCACTTTGGGAGGCCGAGACGGGCAGATCACGAGGTCAGGAGATCGAGACCATCCTGGCTGACACGGTGAAACACTGTCTCTACTAAAAAATACAAAAAACTAGCCGGGCGAGGTGGCGGGCGCCTGTAGTCCCAGCTACTTGGGAGGCTGAGGCAGGAGAATGGCGTGAACCCGGGAGGCGGAGCTTGCAGTGAGCTGAGATCTGGCCACTGCACTCCAGCCTGGGTGACAGAGTGAGACTCCGTCTCAAAAAAAAAAAAAAAAAAAAAAAAAGAATCTACTCCAGAGGAAACCAAACTAATAAATTTAAAAGTCTTAAAATTATATTCCCTCAATGCTTAATTTTTTTGTGGTTAATTCTATCTGCATGGCCATACCATAAGCCCAGTTTACCACTATTTCTTAGCTTGATCAACACTGCAGTAGCTTCCAAACTATTTTTTTCATCCTTCATTCTACATCTCTTTAAGCATCTTTCTTACTGTAAAGCCTGAGATTTCCAAAATGCAAATCGGTTTATGTATTAAAATTATTTAATAAATTGCATGGCCAACATATTTTACATAGCATTCCTGTATATTGTTATTTAGCAGCTATTCTCACCCACATTCATGCACCACTCTGAATTGCAATGAATGATTCTAAACACTACATTTTCACGATTCATTAGCAATCGGGCATAACATATAAATTATATTCTGCCAGTGAGATGTGTTTTCATAAATCTCAAAGGAGATTTTAAGGTAAAATATGTTAATACAGCCGAATGTATAATGTTGACACACAAGTATGAAAGACAGTGTTTGTGGTGGCTGGACTAAGCGTTTTATATTTACACATGTGTTTAAGTTGAGGTGATGATACCAGCAGCAGAGGCAATAGCAAACTTCTGATCTTTGGAAAGCTGTTGTCAAGGTGATCTGTACAGCCATGTAGCAGTATATCTAACTCACACTCCTGTTGTGATTCCAAGAACACTGAAAGCTCTTAATTTACTGTGTTAACTGTCTTCCTGTTTGAGATACTTAGGATAGTTTTGTCTCAAACACTAAAATGTGATGATAAAAATAAGTCAGCATTTAGTTGGTTTGAATATAGTTTCTCAACTCCAATATCAACAAATCTCTTTATTTTTCCGGATTCTAGTCATCCTGAACTTATTATTATTGTTTGTCTTATCTGTTACGCCTCCTACAGATATAGTGTTACTTCTTTCTTGGACATCCACTTTGTCCTGAAACCATTTCAACAATGACTATTCTCCATTGTCATCAGAGAAAATCAGTTCTTCAGGGAAGCCTCTCTGCAGTCCTACTTCATTAAATCATTTATTAAATTATCTCATAAAACAAAGAATTTTTATAGAAATATATTTGATAATGTTCATTTTCAGTGTGATTATTTGAAGAATATATTACTCATTAAACCAAGTAATATGTTTCGTAGCTAAGAGTAACTCTACTGACTCTCACATTCCTTGTCCCTAGCCCACTGCCTAGTCAAGTGTAGAAATTCAAGAGTTTCTGATGAAGTCTCACTGTTGATGAGAGATTTAGAAAAGAGAGAAATCACAATAAATGAAATGAGATTTATGAAGAAGAGCCTAGAAATGAGATCCAAACCTTGAGCTGGCATTTTATGTTAAAGCACCTGTCCCGTTAAAATAGAACACAAAAAGGAAAAGTAAACACAAACTTTTAAAATTGATTAACAGTATGTCAGAAATTAAAACACTCATATTCTCCATGAAGTAGAAGGCTAAGGAGTCTGTTGGCCTAACTGGAGTTGTAATTGGGAAGTGATTCAAATGGATGGAAACATACTGGAAACAGCTACATTCTTAATGGGAAAGAAAGTTGACCAGGGAAATGAAAGACCTAGGGGAATTTTAAAGACCTATTTCAGAACAGAAACAAAATATCTGTAGAAACACCATTCCACACATTTGAATGAACAAACAGTCACCTAGTTGCAATGAATAGGAACAATTTAATTGATCCAGGATCTAGATGTTAAAGTATGTCTGTGGTAGAATGATAATAGATCTCGAGATACATGAACATAAAATCAGAGTATAAAAAATTGAAGCTAAAATTTCGAAGTTTCTTAGAGTAAAAGAGACTTCACATTTGTTAATAGTTTCCCTTAAGCCTCAGTTACTTTGGCATGAATTGGGTCACTTGCTTTACACCGATCCATCTATTGTGACTGATTCATTCTAGACTCAGGGCCACTCCTGCTTAATTGAGGATAGGTTGTGATCCCATCACAAAAAGAAGATATTTTCTCACACAAATACCAGAGTTTATAGTATCAGATGAGAGGAAATTGAAAGCTGGTTGGTCTTTAGATATAATAAACCATGTTTTAAATTGATTTTACCTACATACTCTCAGGAACATAGCATAGACTCTGTCCTTGAATATAGCACTGAACAAAAAGGTAATGTGAAGTCAGAAGTTGAAAATCAGCAGGAGGTGATTACTTTTCGGAATACATAAAATAAGGTTAGTATTTGAGGCCAGGAGTGGTGGCTCACACCTATAATCCCAGCACTGTGGGAGACCGAAGCAGGTGGATCACTTGAGGCCAGGAGTTCAAACTCAGCCTGGCCAACATGGCAAAACCCTGTCTCTACTAAAAATACAAAAATCAGCCGAGCATGGTGGTGCATGCCTGTAATCCCAGATACTTGAACTTGAACAAATCACTTGAACCGGGGAAGTAGAGGTTGCAGTGAGCTGAGATTGCACCACTGCACTCCAGCCTGGATGACAGAGCGAGATGCTGTCTCAAATAAATAAATAAATAAATAAATAAATAAATAAATAAATAGATAGATAGATAGATAGATAAAGTTTAGGATTTGATTTATTCAATAAGTTTTTACTCCTCACCTATTGTGCTCCAGGAACTCTACATGGAATGAATTGAAGTATATGACAGATAAATATTTTCTGGTCACATGGGAATTAAATTTTAGTATGAGATTAAAAAATGACAAATAACATAATAAACAGGTAGATTTTATAGTAGTTTATAATGGTATGGTTGCTGTAGAAAAACAGTGATGGTTTACAAGGAATGGAGACTGCTTGTCCAGTGCCAAGTGGCATAGTACATTTTTAAGTAAGGTGCTCAGAGTATGCTTTATTGAAAAGAGACTCCTACTAATGGAAGGAGGTAGGGGAGGACGCAATGTGAATGTCTGGGAGAAACCTCATTCTACTTAAAGAAGACAGCCAGTGAAAAGGTTCTGAGTTTGACTCTGTGCAGTGTTTTCACTAAATAGTAAACGATATGGTGTTTGTGACTGGAGCAGAGTGTTCAAGAAAGAATTGTGGATTAAAAAATATCAGTGAGTTAATGATACCAGGTCACTAGGACTTTATAAAGCAAGAAAGGACTTTGTTTTTACTCTGAGTAAAATAAAGAGACTTACAAGGTTTTGAAATTAGGAGTAATTTGATCTGACTGTGTTTTGAAATGATTCTTTAGCTGATGTTTTGAGAATAGATTATTAACAGGCTTACGAGTGACTTGGAATATGGTGACATTCATTTGTTTTAGTTCAAGAAAATAGTGTCATACCAGCCTTACCTGTTTCAATGAGTTGAGTTTCAGAAAACTTTCCAAGAGCAACTCTTGCTGTCATCAAAAGGCAGTGTCTAAGCCCATTGACTTTCTTCAGAAAAGTCCATCATTTTACAGGTACCTTTACAGTTACCTTGCTTACAATGACACTAGGGATACACTTGCCCCAAGAAATAAATGATTTATTGCTAAAGTGTCTTGTTACTATAAAAAGATTCAGTGCTTTTTTCTGATAAGATGTGTCTGGTTCCAGCTACACAGTGGGAGTCAAAAGCAGCTATCCATCTAAAGGCCCAGTTGATGGAGGGATCTTATCTACCAAGAGCTTATCTACCAAGGCAAATAAGCCTGCTTCATAGAAAGAAGGTCTTAGATGAGTAGATGATGTAGGACATTTAATCCTGTACCACCTGCAGCAAGTATAAAAATCCAGTGTTCTCTCATACGCAATGGCATAATAAGATGGAAATGGGTTTAGAGAGACAAAAGTTTTGTGGCTTGTTTCTTTTTTGTGTTTTAGCTTCAGTTTCTAATAATAAAAACAATGTAAAAAAAAAAAAAGAAAATTGTTCTCTGATAAAATAGATTATTAAAACAAAGAAAATGGAAAAAGATAGAAAAGATACTTAAATATAAAACTTCACTTATTATCACATCATCTTAATAAGCAAGCTATGGAAGCATATTGCTTTATTTTGTATTAGGCCATTTCTTGCATTGCTGTAGAGAAATACCTGAGGCTGGGCAATCTATAAAGAAAAGAGGTTTAATTGGCTCACAGTTCTGCAGGCTGTACAAGCATGGCACTAGCATCTGCATGACTTCTGAGAAGGTCTCAGGTAGCTTTTACTCATAGTAGAAGTTGAAATGGGATTAGACACATGACAGACTGAAAGCAGGAACAAGGGAGAGAGAGGGGATGGAAGTGCCACACTTTACAACAATACGATCTTGAGGAAACTCACTCACTATGGCATGGGCAGCACCAAAATATGAAGGATCTACCACCATGACTCAATCACCTCGCACCAGGCCCCAGCCCAACACTGGGGATTACATTTCAACATGAGATTTGGGCACAGACAAATACACAAACTACATCAATTATCTGGCAATATTTAGCATATGTGTCTTTATATATTTAAAATGCATTGTTACAATTCTGAGTCCTGATTTTTTTCATAGTTAATTGGTTATATGCACTTTATAGGTTGCTACATTATCTTTTACAATAGATTTTTAATAGCTATATGATATTCAACTAAGTAGGTATAACATAGTTGGACTTTTATTATTACTGGAAATAAAAAACTCTAAAAAGTCACAATTCAATAGCATTTTGCACATTAGTAAGTTATTAATAATTTATTATGAACACAATAAACCCAAACCCCCTCTCTTTCCATTCCTCATTTGTATATCTGGGTTTTAGTATAAAAATAGTAAAATCAATGTGGTAAAGGGTTGGCAATGGTTATTTTAATTAATTTAAATTATTTCAAATCAATGTCTATCTATCTTTCCCTAATAATACTCGTTGACTATTTTTCTCTAAGTAGTGAATATAATTGGCTTTTTGAAAATACATGAATAGATCTTGGATCAGTTTGGCTGTGGACAGTACATGTGTCAATCTTCAAGCCATTGTGTCAGCTCCAAGGCATTTCATTCTTTGTTTTTATAAATCAGTTTGTATCATATGCAAGTAGGAAGGCACAGCAAAATGTAGATTTGGACTCAAGAAAATTGGAAAAAATAAAAATTTGCTAAGACAGATGACTATTCATTAGCTTTGTGAAACAACTATGTCAGTCAACCAGTTCATAATAGTTTACATATTAACTCCAAATATGCATTGGTATATATATATATCAATGTATACAGAGGGCTTGGTTTAAAAATGGAAGAATTAAGTAAAGAGAAGTTTTGAAAAATGTTTGTAAAAAAATTAATTTTAGCAGTATTAAGAGAGAGATTTAATATAATTTGATCAAAAGACCAGATGTAGAGTAGGAAGCAAAGGGATTCTAGTGTGATAATTGTAATTATTTTCGTAGTTTTTTATATTGAGTGTATACATAATATACACATGAATAATAAGTTATATTTCAAATTCTATAGGAAAAGGAATTTCCTTACCTTTAAACATTCCAGTGTTTTTTCAACTAATATTTATATAATTAGAATGTATGATATTTACTTCTTCCATTGCTTTTTATCAGTATTATTACTTTATCTAGTGATAGGCAATATTTAATAACTTACTAGTTACAGAGATTTTCAAATGGTCTGATCTTAGAAATTTCTAAATAAGTACACATTTAGTCGTCTTATGTTATTTATTGGGCAGCATGCATGTACAAGATGTTTTATTGTGTAATTCAATCAAATACCTATATTCAAATAGCTACCCTGGAAAATCTTCACATACTCTCATATATAAACACAAATGACACATAACTCTTGATGGATAGTTTAGAAGAGAGGAAAAATGAAAGGCACAGATAAGTATGATAAAATATATGTTATATAAAAATGTAAAGCATAGGATAGAAATAAAGATAAGTAAATTATTAGCTCAAACTTCATAGTTTTAAGGGTGTTACAGTAAAAAATGCATAATAAATGTTTCTCGACCAATGAGCAGAAATATTTTGGATAAAAAACCAGGAAATAATGTTCAGACATATAATAGTATAATAGTTTGGTATAATATTTCAAAATGTATGTTCATGTACTTTATGCTCATATGTGGCAGGGTTTTTATCTATTGCAGTGCTTAGCTGAAAATAATGGAAGCAGATATTGATTAACTCAAATGGGAAGACATCTGATATCTCACAGAACCAATGAGGAGTCAAGAGAATCAGTTTTATAAACCAAGCCAGAAATAAGTACGAATACCAAAAAAAAAATTTAGCTAGTTACGGTATTACCTGGGGCACCACCGTAACTTGATATTTAATCCCCCATTGTACCTAGAATTCTGTTATTATTGCCATTGTTGAACTTTCCTGTTACTTTGCTTAATTTCTTTAAGATTCAGACAGTTGATAGCAACACTTGATTAACAAACTGTTGAACATAAATATCTATGGAAACAAGAAAGAAATTTTTGACACCTTTGGGGTGCCCAATGTGAAATAGGTAACCGACACAAAGAAAATGTCCTCTATGTGAAAGAGAGTAAGGATGAGTTTCAAACAGACATAATACTGGGTAGAAAGTTGTATGCTATTACACAAAAATTAGACTTTTGTTTTAGGCAATAAGAAGGCATGATTGCGTCTTAGGCAGAATAATTCATCTTACCAGAATTGCATTTTAGAAATAACTTTAGTAACAATTTGGATGAACATACTGTAACTATGAGGGTCTATTGAAATAGAATTCAGGAGACTCATGATATCCCTGGAGACAGATAAGTGTCTTTATTAGCACAATGGTACTGGTGCTGGTGAGAATAAAAATAAAGAATGGATGTAACAGTTATTTTGAAAGCAGAATATGGAGAGCTTAGTAACCTACTGAATATGAGCGATAATGGAGAGAAATGAATGAGAGACAACGTACAGTTTCCTAAATTGGTTAATTGGATAGTTGTGATATTATTGAATGGCAATTAATTTAGTTTTGGACTTATCATATTTGAAATACATTGAACATTCAAGAATTTGAAAATATTAGTCCACAGTTTGGAACCGTAGTATTGACAATCTTTAACATAGGCAGCACTAAAACTCCAAATATATATGCAGAAAGATGAACTAGTAAAAAAAGGAAGAAAAAAAAAAAGGTAAGTGTTTTAATGGAAGTCAAGGAAATAGGCTTCCAAGATTTAACAGGAAGGCAGCTGGGTTATATGATTTTGAAATCAAAGAGAAAAGGAAGTGAAAATATTTAGAAGTTTAGATACTAGATAGTTACTGATATCCTTGACAGGGAGGTTTCTTTCAAATGGTAGAGAGAATTTCAAGGGTTAAATAATGAATTTGTGGTTTAAAAAATCTAGAACGTTTTGTTTAACAATATATTTTTAGAATAAAAAATAAATAAATCCTGGGCACCATAGTGAGACCCCCATCTCAACATAACAAACTGAAAAGAAATAGCTGGGCCTGTTGACTCTTGCTGGTAGTCCCAGCTACTGGGGGTAGGGAGGACAATGAGGTGGGAGGATCCCTTGAGACTGGGAGGTGGATGGTAACTTAAAAAATAGGTTGGTAAAAGGAAAGGATTATTTAAAACATAACTTACAAGGCAGTATTCTTATAATGTAGAAAATAGATTCACTATTTTAGTCCTAGTTTAGTCTAATATGATTTATTTCTTTTATTAAGTAGATGAATTTAATGTGATTTGAATTATGCACTGTTTAAGAATTCGTACATTTGTTGCATACTTATTTAGGGTATGTTAATGTTATTGATTATAGCAATCTTAAATATTTATTTTTAACTACTTAATATATAATAACTTAGAAAATTATACTTATGGGATAGGTCCTGAATTTTATAAATGTTTGCTTAAAAAAGCACAATATAAATAATTCGTTTGAAAGGTAAAGGTTTGAAATAGACTAAGATTGAAACTGTCACAAGTGCCAAGAACATAAAATTTATTTTAGAATCATTGTAGGTATTAAACATTGTTTAATATGTTGAAAAATATATTTAAGGCCGGGCGCGGTGGCTCAAGCCTGTAATCCCAGCACTTTGGGAGGCCGAGATGGGCGGATCACGAGGTCAGGAGATCGAGACCATCCTGGCTAACACGGTGAAACCCCGTCTCTACTAAGAAATACAAAAAATAGCCGGGCGAGGTGGCAGCGCCTGTAGTCCCAGCTACTCGGGAGGCTGAGGCTGGAGAATGGCGTGAACCCGGGAGGCGGAGCTTGCAGTGAGCTGAGATCCGGCCACTGCACTCCAGCCTGGGCTACAGAGCGAGACTCCGTCTCAAAAAAAAAAAAAAAAAAAAAAAAAAAAAAAAATATATATATATATATATATATATATATATATATTTAAATAAAAAGGAGAGGTAAAAAAGATAAAACTAAGAGAAGATATTATATTTAACCTCTGTAAAGGACACTAGGAGACAAATATCTCGCTTTATTTTATCAATTTTTAGTTGATTCTGGAATCCTAATCAATAAGCTCGCAAAAAAAGAAAGTAATAGAAACTCTGCAATACAAAACGTATTTGCAATGCTCTGAAGAATAACTGAAATATTCGTAAAACAGTATGTCTTCAAATAACTTGGAGGTCCTCCCCAAGGTGTGGCAAATTGGTGTACAAGTTATGAGCTACCAGTGTCCCTGGGTACTGACTGCTTCAGCATTTGAGACACTGGCCCCTTAGGCTGGCTGCTTTTAGACTCGAGAAGTCTAGTTTAACCTAATATTTCTGCGAAACATTATACTTTGTGTGTATCATGATGTAAAAAGTTTGTGAATCATTGCTTTAATCACTAAAGTTTTTGATAAGTACTATCAGTTCAATACGTTTTTCCCCTGAAAACAAAGGAATGAAAATGAAATGTCAGCTACTTTACTATATTTTTTCTTACAATGAAACCATGCATGATCATGATGGCAAATGTATACAAACAATCATAGAACACAAAGAAAATCATCCATTACTCCTCAGTTTAAACGTATGTGTTGTAAACATTTTGAGACATTTTGTTCAAGAGGTGTGCGTGTATGTGTGTGTGTGTGCGTGTTTAAAAAATAAACATCTCTATATTTGTTGAATTAATTCATGCTTATGGTGAAAAGTTAAAATAAAGGCATAGAAAATTTGGAATTTAAATTTGGATTCTAAAGTTTGTATTATAATAGTACCAGTACTGAAGAGGGTGAAAACAATGTACCATTGATGGAAAAGGGTTTTGTGAAATGCCCATGAAATGGCGATTGTGTCCAAGCTTCATTCTTTTCAGGAGCAGCACAAACTGTATGGCTCAAAGAAAATCATTTAATTTAGGCTGCCATTTAAATAATAAAATTTATATAAAAAAACTGTTATAGCAGGTATTCTTTTTTTTTGCATTTTCCTTTTAAATATATCAGAGATACAGGTTACATCATTATAGAATCATAGTCTGTAAAACTGTACTATTAACTATTATATTCAGGAATAGTTTTTGAAAATTAACTTTCATCAGTGAATGTATTTATGTCCAGCAAAAGAATAGGTTTATTTCCATATGACTGTTGTTAGTCTAATATCTTTATTACAAATACACATTTCAGGAGTTGTTTGTGTGCATAGGCATGTCTTCTAGTCTCTTGGGAAAATACTCAATGTAAGTTATTAGTTCCCATGCCCTACTTGTATATATACTTTTCATTTTTCTGTCATCTAATGAATCCTCTGAAGATGGCATTTGGTTTGATATTAACGTATTTCATGGTATCTTAATTTTAGTAAATCTGATTGACATTTGGATTTTTTTATAATGGAAATAGCATTTTTATGTTTTTATAAAGGAAAATTAGGCATGTGTTTCATAAGATGATAGCAGGTGGATTATTCTTTCTTAAGAATTTTTGATTTTGCAACAGTTCAGGTTACAATATTACTCCAAATATATTGTTTCTTCTTTGTTTGTTAATTCTTTAAGTATGCAGAATTAAGTTGATTGAATTCTTCAGTTAATGATACACTATGTTCATGGGTTAATGTAAGACCCTTATTTGGCGTCATTTTTTATTAGTATTATTGTATTTCTCATCAATAATGTTATCAATATTAAGATAAGGCCGCTGTTATATATATGCTGTGACCTAGGCATACCTAATTAAGTGAATCAATAAACTCATACCACTCCAGAAGAAAGAGGTTAAATAACATCATATGATTTACTTTACGAGAAATAAGTTAAGTATATATGACAAATCACTAAGGTACAGAAAAACTTTAATCAGTCTTATGCTACACAAAACTATAAAATAGATTATAAATAGATATGAAAAAATGTTACTGAGAATTAAATACTTATATGAAGCATTTTTATTTTTCATTTTACTGCCTTTTCCTTCTTAAATCCAGAATTCAAAATTGAATACACTAGGAATAAAGAAATTTTCTCCACATTACTGTGCCTTAAACTGATATTCCAACATAATCATACACACCCATACACACATGTTCATAGTTAAAAACTCTAAGATGGGCCGGGCGCGGTGGCTCAAGCCTGTAATCCCAGCACTTTGGGAGGCCGAGACGGGCGGATCACGAGGTCAGGAGATCGAGACCATCCTGGCTAACACGGTGAGACCCCGTCTCTACTAAAAAATACAAAAAAACTAGCCGGGCGAGGTGGCGGGCGCCTGTAGTCCCAGCTACTCGGGAGGCTGAGGCAGGAGAATGGCATGAACCCAGGAGGCGGAGCTTGCAGTGAGCCGAGATCGGGCCACTGCACTCCAGTATGGGCAAGAGTGCCAGACTCCGCCTCAAAAAAAAAAAAAAATAAAATAAAATAAATAAAAAAAATAAAAACTCTAAGATGAAAGGCTATACCAAAACTTTAATCTGTAAGTCTATTTGTGCACAAAAGTAAAGAGGAACATACACATGTGTGTATCAAAAATTCTTGCTGTATATATGCTTGGAGTGAGAGTGAGTGAGACATTTATATTAACACAAGCCAGACAGTGGGTGATGAAGAAAATAGATAAATCAATGAGAATCCTAGATATCCAGCTTGATTAACTGAATAAATAATGTTTTCATGAAGAAAGACAAATTTCATGTTGTACTGGAAAATGGATTCTATTTTGGAATTAAGTTTGACCTGCACGTGAAACATTAATGGCACCCTGTAGGCAACTGGCTAAATTAATTAAAAGTTCAGGGAGAGATCTTGATTAGAGATAAATATTTGGAAATTACCTGCATGTAAATGTATTTAAAACCATGGACATAAATGACTCATTTAGTGAGAAGCATTATCTAAAGAAATAGGGGTACAACGGGTCAGTAATTTCAGAGAGTAGGAGTATAGATGGATAAATGTGTCTAATCTTATTCTCCCTGGATAGGAGAAAAACAAACATTTGATGCAATCATTACAACTAAGCAGTAGTATTGAATCTACCTGATAGAAATTTAAAATAAATTCAATACTTTAGGTTGGGTAATTAAAAAAAAAAAAAAACAAAAAACACAAAAACAAAAAAACAAACAAAAAAAAAACCCTACAGTTGATTAGATACAGAAGGGAGAAAATTGATATTTGAATTGAAACATTATTATTATTTTGTTAGATAAGTAAGATGAGATAACACAGAGAAAAGGACATTGATATTAAAGCTGATTGTAAAGAGGTGTTTAAAACTGTAATCATGTGATCTCAGATGAGCAACAACAGAAGTTAAAACATTGTGCAGGTCTATAGATTAGAATGTTAATGAGATTGAAGAATTTGTTGAGGGATATATTTGAATAAATGAGCCAGAGAAAGAGAAGTGGAGTTTAAATAGTGAGATGCTTGTTAACAGGACTAAATGTAGCATAGTTGCTAGTGTAGGATGTATCCGTGGAATTGGGTTACAAAGGTTCAATGCGTGTAAATGAGGGCTATGTGTTTGAGGAGAAAGAAAGATGCAAATGACCTATACTTCTGCTATGAAAATAATTAAGAGGCAGAAATGAAAATTAATTTAAAAAATTAAATTTTATTCCATTCAGTTAAGTTGACCTGTATCCATTTAGTAACTGAAGCACCAAAAACTCAAAATAATTGTTTAATCCATTCTTCCTTTGGAATATATCCCATCTTCACCAAATTCTTTAGGCACTACCTACATAAAATCTGGATTCTAATCATTTATTGCCACTTCTACTGCTACTGCTTCCACCAGTGCCGTTCAGTAAATAATTCTTTCAGAAGCAATCACACTTATATTTTCAAAATCCAACCAATAGATTTTTCTTTTTAAAACTTATCTGTATCCTACTCTGCATAGGAATCAAAGTAATTACAGAGGTCATTACCCCTTTCTTCATCTCCAGTTGCTCTCTCCCTAACCACTGCCACAGAAGACTGGCTCCTGGCTATTCCCAAATATCACCAGGCACATTCTTGCCTCATGAGATGTTAATTTGCTAATTTCTCATTCTGGTACTCTGAACTGCCTAAATCTGCTGGATTCATGCTCTCATGTCATTTCAGTATTCACTTAAATATCACCTTCTCAGTTAAATTTTGTCCACTTAACTTAAAACTGAAACATACAGTCTCTACTGCTATTCTTTTTCTCTGCTTTATTTTTCTTCAGAGCAATTAAACAGAATTAATAAATTCAATAATATTTTATTATATGTTAGTTCACTTACATATAATAAAGTTAACTGTTAAAGTATTAATAGAATTAATAAATTAAATATTTTATTTTATACTCAAAATTAGTATAAAATAAAACATTATTTAATACATTAATTATATTTACTATCTTTTTATCCACACTAGAATCTACATTCAAGAAGGGAATTGCTTTTTAATTAAAATTTTAATATTTCCTTTACTACTTTTCACCAGAATTTAGAATGTCATCATAAAATTGGATTTCAATATGGATTTATTATATTAATGGATGGATAGTTTTATTGAGGAATACCAGATGTATGTAAGTTTAGCATACTTTCTAATAAGTATTGTATTTATATTTATTAATGACATTTGTTTTCATATCTTGAGCATTGAAAATAAAAATTGCCCAATACCCTAATTAATTAACAGGGGAGACATTTTTGTAAAAAAGTAATTATCTTTTCCCTTTGATTTTCATAAAATAGATAGATGGTGATAACTTGAACTACACTGGTTTTCAATTCTGACCTTAACATTTCGAAAAATATTTTTCAAAGCTTAGTTGTCTGAAAATATTCTGCTAAAATATTTGTATAGCTATGCAAATATTAACATGTCAAGCTTTAGAAGTCTTAAGTAAATCTAACAAGTGATGCCTACTTTTATCAGTTGTGATTTGGGTGTTTTAGTACACCATGAAATTACTCAAAGCAAATCGGAAGCCAATTTTATTCTGACAAATGAACTTTTTTCAATTAATATTTTGAGTAAATGATGTATGTCTCAGAAAATTCCCAAAATGCCATGAATGAATGCACATGCTCATGGCTTACATTCAGTTGGCATTTCTCTTGGAAACCACATCTTAATTTCATAATCAAGGTCTCCCACAGAAGATTCCTCTCACATTGGATACATGCCTGATTTATCTAGATGCAAGCCAACTAATTGCTGAGACAACAGATGGGTCTATTCAATCGATGTGCATATCTGCCAAATAAGGCTAAAAATGTCTCAAACTAAAATAAAATATCCCCCCAAATCAGTGCTTGATCAAATTGAGCATACAAATATATAGAATTTGTATTCTTATTTTCATCTTTCTCAATGATAGGAAATTAGAAAAAGAAAACTATCTGAGTTGGGATAAAATTCTGCAAAAATCCCACTATGATGAAGAATATTAAAGATCTACCTATTGAAAATAAATTAACCTAAGTCATCAATGCCAATAGTAATTAAATAACTGTCAGGCTAGCTAACAGTTGTTTTATGGTTTTGTTTGTAATTTAAACTCTTATGGAGGTATGATGGCCAATGAATAGATCATAGTGGTCCTAATAGTATCTGACTCTTAATAATGTTGTTGCTGCTTTTTATTTTTGGAGACTCTTAACATCTTATAAAAAACCTGGATAATATCTTATCAAAATGCTACCACTCTCCAATTTGTGTATTTGTTCATGAACTCTTAAGTGGGTAAAGAGGTCTGTGACATTCATTCAATTGTCCTTGAATCTCAATCAGGAACCATTAGTTATCCACTAGAGCCCCAAATTCACAAAGATGAATTCTGTGGTATATTCTTGGGGTTCAATCTTCATTTCTTGATGATCACCACAGTTAGTTTCAGTGGGGCAGTTCTCTAAATTTGTCCAGGCTTCTTCACATTAGCAGACTGGGTTTGTAATCAGGAAAGATCTAAAAAATCTAACAAACAACCTAAAAATCCTTAAAAACTCATCTATGTTTATTGTTGAATCATCAGGAGTCAGGTTTTAATACCTGTTATAATTTATGTCAATTATACATGGATATCTATGAACCCTTTGCTCTATACCCCCTTTGCAAAAAAAAAAAAAAAAAAAAAAAAAAATGCGAATTTGTGTTAATTTCTGTGCAATCAGAATCAACACCTCATAGTGCTACATGGAACATGGATTCATTACAATCCATAAACATATTAAGAGTTATCTGCTTACTACTGGGTAAGTATTTATAATATATGCTGTTATGGCTTATATGGATTGTCGAAAACAAACACAAATAACTACTTAATTGTTATTATAAGTCATACCAGTATTTGATGATGAATAATACCTGCAAATATTTGTACTTTTTACAAATATAATATTTTACAGTTTTCTGTTTGTCACTGCCTATTGTTTTTATTTGTTATTGGCCACCCTTAAAAAGGTAAATTGTTGAATAACTATGACACAATAGTTTATTTCCTATTCATATTTCTGCTTATTCATAAATTTTACTAGAGGAAAACCTTATTGCTTCATAAAAACAGAAAATAAATGAGATACTAAGAAAATAATGTTGTTTACAACAGATTTTAAATTAAAAAATGTTTTATACAAAGTAAGTATAATTGAACTATATGAATTCTTCAGTTACTGACAGAGATACAGTTACATTCTTGCCCATGTTTCTTAATTTAAGGGAACAGTGATTTACTTTAATTGGAATCTATTTCTTCAATGTTTCTTTGTTGGTGTATCAAGAATCATAGCAGGTATGACTGTAGATGCATAATGGGAAAAACTCTTTCTAATAGACTCCAGTCTTAATGCTGAATTAAATAATTGCAAATACTTTCTTTCTTTTTATTATTATTATTATACTTTAAGTTCTAGGGTACAAGATTTGTTACATACGTATACATGTGCCATGTTGGTGTGCTACACCCATTAACTGGTCATTTACATTAGGCATATCTCCTAATGCTATCCCTCCCCCATTCCCCCTCCCCACAATAGGCTCTCGTGTGTGATCTTCCCCTTCCTGTGTCCAAATGTTCTCATTGTTCAATTCCCACCTATGAGTGAGAACATGCAGTGTTTGGTTTTCTGTTCTTGCGATAGTTTGCTGAGAATAATGGTTTCCAGCTGCATCCATGTCCCTACAAAGGACATGAACTCATCCTTTTTTATGGCTTCATAGTATTCCATGGTGTATATGTGTCACATTTTCTTAATCCAGTCTGTCACTGATGGACATTTGGGTTGATTTCAAGTCTGCTATTGTGAATAGTGTTGCAATAAACATACGTGTTCATGTGTCTTTATAGCAGCATGATTTATAATCCTTTGGGTATATACCCAGTAATGGGATGTCTGGGTCAAATGGTATTTCTAGTTCTAGATCCTTGAGGAATCGCCACACTCTTTTCCACAATGGTTGAACTAGTTTACAGTCCCACCAACAGTGTAAAAGTGTTCCTATTTCTCCACATCCTCTCCAGCACCTGTTGTTTCCTGATTTTTTAATGATTGCCATTCTAACTGGTGTGAGATGGTATCTCATGGTGGTTTACATAAACTATATGTGTAATTTTTTTTTTTTTTTTAATTTCCCTACCCTCTCACTACTGCCATCAGGTATATATAATCTTTTATCAAGACTGGTCGGCATTTTGATGTATTGTAAAAAAACACTTTCAATAATTTTATGGATATTAAAAATAGTTTTGAATTTTTATTTTCAGATAAATGGCAATGCTTAGAAGACTTGCTCCTTGGATCCTAGGTACACTCTTTCAGAGCTATGATAACAACAACAATAATAATAGCTAAAATTTGTTCAGCACTTCGTGTGTGTCAGGAACTGTGCTAAATACTACTGATATATGAGAAGTTAATATTTGTAGGTATGAAGTGAGGTTTTTGCCAAACAGCTACCTTATTTTAATCATCCAGAATTCTAGGGGAAGAATAATGCACTAAAAATCAGATAAGGTATTTTTGCATTTCAAAAACTTACTTTTGTGTTTTGTTATTTCAGGTTTGTTGCTGTTGTTCTTAATCTACTGTAGAAGGGCACAGGACATTAATTTTTTGCCTTTAGCAACAGGTTATGAAGAGTGGATGTAAGGAAAACATCTCATTTTTCCTTCAAATTAGATATATTAAAGGGATTAAGGGAAGAAGAACTAACAAACACATTGAGTGAGTGTAAGAATAAAAATATCAGAACTGCAAGAATAATATTATAGAAATGGAGTCAGCAGAGGCATGCTCTACCCAGGTCCTAGGCTCTATTTTCCTTAGACAAGAGTGGACACATGAAGGCCATCTAGAGTCAAACAGGAGATACTGCATTTATAACCAGGGTGAAAATCTGCAGTGTATTTCTTTCCATATGGTCTCAGATGAGAATTTCCCATTAAAGTCAACTTTCATACATTTCATGATGAATCTAGAACAAAAATCAAATTCAAACTGAGGTTCTTGTATCACCACCACAACTACAAAAAAATGGAAGAAATTGAGGATAAATAAAAAATGTAAAGCTCTAGATATTGTGTTATGGAGGCACTTGAGGCTTAGCTGAAGACTGTAACTTTAAAGGAAGAAAGAAAACTCAAATCGCAAAATATTTTACTTTAAAGTGGAGTTCTTTTTAACACTTGTAAACTACATGCTGTAAATATACTTAATCACCATTTAAATAGAATTCATATGCCTGAGTAAGGGAGGTTGTCCATGGTTGTATTTCTTCTATATTAAATTTAATACTTTGAAACCTAATACACAATAATGATAGTATTTAATAATGATCCGAGTAACTAACCATGAAACTTAATCATAATTAAGAAGTAGCTATATGTGTTGCTGCAGCAGTAAGGAGTTAGAAAATTCAAACATTTAATTACATTGTCAAATTCCTTTATATGTCCAACAATGACAGTGGTATAATTAAATATATGTCATTTTATGTGATTTTAATAAAATAAATTATTCTGAAATTTATGAAGATACATTCAAATGAAAAAGTTAAAAATTCACTTAATAATTCTGACATTTAGTAATCTAACATTTCTAATCTTGGAATCTGTTCTGAAAACTTAGCTATGGTTAAAAATAAAAGAGATATGCAGTTAAATAAGAATGCCAATAAAAAGAGCTCATCATTCTTATTAAGTTTAAACAACATATTTTATGCAATTTTATTAATGTAATATTATATTATCAGTGCTTTATTAAGAATGATACTATAAAATAGGTAAATTGATAGTGAAATTTCATGGGAGAATCTTGCTGAGTTTGGGGGATTTTTTGCTTATCTTTAGAAATTATTTTTTTCTTTCTTTCTTTTTTTTTTTTTCTATTTTAAAACCTAATATTGAGGACAGACTTAAAAGTCCAAGAATAACATGATTTATACCATATGCCTTGTGGAAGTTTGTAATATAGCCATAAAAATCTTTATTAATTTTAAATATTACCTATATATTTATTTCTATGAAATAAACCCACAAATATTTTAAATACTTTAATTAAACTTATAGGCTAGAAAGAATGAAAGGTGGAGATGAGGAAAAAAAAACAACAATCCCATTAACAACTAGTGAACTCTTTCAGTTTGTCTGTAAAAATCATATGGAAATACAGGACTGTGTCATGAAACAATTTTGTTAGATACATTCATGAGTTATTTATACTTATGTGGATATGACTTATGAAATAGACCTCATGAAATATTAAATGAATGATTTAAAAGTATTAATATTAAGTTCTTTCTATTATTATCAGTAAGTATAAACATGAACATGTTTGAGATACTTTCTAGCATATATTAAAATATGCTAGAATGATTAAGAACATAGGCTTTGGAATAAAGCATTTCTAGATTAAAATGTGCATCTCAAACTCTGTTCAATTTCTAGCCTTTGTAAACCACATTTACTTCTTAAAAAAGCCTAAGTTTCTTGTTGAAGGCTACTATATAATTTTTTTAAATGAGCAAAAGCTAGTTTAAACTTAGAGTTTCAATACATGGTTGTTATGTTATCATTTAATAAGAGGTGAGACAAATTATGCATAAAAATATTAAAATTAAAATTTGAACTACCATATGATCCAATCATCCCACTTCTGTGTATATAGCTAAAAAAATAAAATCGAGGTATCAAAGAGATATCTGCACCTCCATATTTATTACAATATTATTCACAATAACCAAGAATGGAAACAACCTAGGCATCTGCCCATAGATAAACTGAGAATGAAAATGTGTATATATACATAATAAGATAATTTTTATCCATAGAAATAAAAAAAACGTCATTTGTGGTAACATGCATGATCCCGGAGGACATCATGCTAAGTGAAATAAGCCAGATGTAAAAAGACAAATACAGTGTGATATCACTTATGTGTAGGATCTAAAAATGTTAAACTCACAGAAACAGAGAGTAGAACAATGATTGTCAGAAACTGGGGCATGAGGAAAATGGGGAGATGATGGTCAAAGGGTGTAAACTTACAGTTGTAAGATGTCTACATTTTGGAGATCTAATGGACAAATGGTCACAATCATAATACTGTATTATTTACTTGAAATTTACTAAGAAGGTAGATCTTGTCTTCTTACAACACACACGTGCAAAGAGTAATTGCAATGTTGAATATGTTGGTTATTTCAATTGTAATAATAGTTATACGAAGCATAAGTATATAAAATCATCCTGTTGTACATCTTGAGTATATACAATTTTTGTCAATTACACCTTAATATAACCGGATCTAAACAAAAGGATGTCAAAGAGTCACAAGCTTTTAGGATAAACTAACTTTTAAAATAAAAATAAATAGAATTTGTCTAAGTTTATTAGAATATCTGCAATTGTGAAATTTAAGAGAGAGGGTAACAAGAAATAAGTCTGCATAAACAAAAATAATTCAATGCATTTGAAGGACATAAAAGTCCTGAGTAAGTTAAGAGTGATCCACAGGTATAGGATAGTGCCTGCTTCGTGGTACACTTTTTCTAAATCTTGAAATGCAGCAATAAATAAAAGTTATATTCTAATGAAGACAGCCAGGAACAAAAAGTGAACAAATAAACACATTTGAAGTCATAGAAACTACAAGTAGTAAGTATAGAGGTGCAATTAGAAAAAGGGTTATGGGGAATAATATTATTTTACATTGATTAGACAGAAAAGATAGTGTCATAAGTTGGTATTTAAGGAAACACTGGAAAAAGTGAGGGGACTGTCCACATGTTTGTGAGGAAAAAATATTTCCACTAAAGTAAATTGATTGGTCATTTTGAGGAAATGCAAGAAAACGAAACCAACTAAAGCAGTGTTAACAAATGGAAGTGTGATGAAAGACAAAAAATCATTGTTAGCATACAAATGGGGTATTAATTATGGCCAATTAGGCCATGGCAAATCTCTGCATGAGATGAAAAGCCATAACATGTCTTGAGTGGAAGAACTGTATACTTTTACTTAGGTTTTCAATATATCTTAATGGCTGCTTATTGAGATGGGCTTATGTAGAGCACATGGAAGCAGACAGAGCCATTCTAAGCCTCTTGTGGTCTACGGATATGGTGACCTAAATTAGAGTTTGATAAGAAAGGGATAAAAACAATCATAAGGTTATAACTGTATTTAAAAGTAGAACATTGAAGATTTTCTGAATATTTTGAGATGTGAAAACAAGAGAAAAAGATGAATGCATTTATTTGGTCTAAACAAGTGAAATTATAAAGTTATCATTATTTGATATGAAAAAGATGGATAGCAGAGGAAATTTGATAATACTAGTGGGAGAAAATAGAATTCGGTTTGTAATAAGTTAAATGTATAGACATTCAAGTGAATAAGCAAAGTTAAGAGTTGTATATGAACATCTGAGTCTCAGGAAAGAAGATGAGGCTAGAAATAAAAAGATTAAAATCTTTATGTGTATACAACATATAAAGCTATTAGAACAATGTATTTTCAAACCTTTTGGTTACCAATTGCAAAACTTGAAGTTAGCATAGAAGCATGATCATGTTAAAATGTAATAGAAAACATAAGTTAGGGAAGGCTGGGTTTGAATAAAAATATATAAATAGAATAAAAGTACATCCATATTTTGTGAAACTACTTTCAGGCTGGAATAATATATGTTATATATTTTATACTATGGGTCATTAAAAAAATATATTGAAAGTCAATGTCTGGTCTCAGAAAACTGGAGGAGAATTCTCTGAGAATGCTGTGTAATGATGAAACAGAGAATGGTAAGTTAACCCACTGCAGCTAAGAAATAGGATTTCAGGCTGCTAAACTCAGAGGTAAATGTGGATCAGAATAGAAAGACAAATCTGGGACCGCTGGAGGGAAGAACTATACATACTGGGGCAGGAGTGGGAGTGAGGAGGAGTAGGAGACTATCCTGGACTAAAGTAGAGTTGTCCTGAAACACAATGTGAACTATTGATCCCTGTAATGATAAAGGAGGAGAAAGTTATTCTAAGCCTTTCATAGTCATAGACAGGGACTGAAAGGATTGTTGGTTAGAGTGTTGAAAATATGGTTTAAAATAAAAATGAAAAGAAATATTTTAAAAATTTGACGTTTAGGGAGAAAAAAATGATATATTTGAAATAAAATAGTTCTGGCAAAAGGTAGATTACACAGTGAAATATTTAATTAATTCTGCTATTCTGTCTCTTCTAAGTGTTTCCAGCAATCTGACCAGTAGCAATTTTGGAAAATATACAACTATTGAAGATATATCAACTACAGTTGGATATGTACCTAAATAATCATCAAAATACAGAGTAGAAATATGAAAAAATGCAGAGTAGAAATATGAGAAAGGCTTTAAGACACCTGCAGGATAGAATGAGATACTCTCTGGATATCAGAAGGAGGAAATGGGGGAAAAAGTAAGAAAGAAATTATTTAAAGAGATAATTGTTGTGGAATTTTTTAGAACTCATAAAGCAAGAGTTCACTAATTTTGGAAGTGCAGAGTATTCTAAACAAAATCAGTATAAAGAAATCCATGCCCAGAAATGTTTAATGAAACTAAGGAACACTGATAACAAACACAAAAATCTTAAAGGTAACCAATGGAAAAGGAGGGGTTGCATATATTAAAAAAAAAAAAAAAAAAAAAAAAGAAAGAAAGAATAACAGATCTTCCAACAAAAATAATGGAAAACAGAAAAACAGTAGAGAATAACTATAAATTTTGAGAGAAAGAGTTGTCAGCACATATGAACAAAACTATCATTTAGGAGCAAATTTAAGTCTCAACATTTGTAGATAAAAATCGAGAACATTTATACCAAAGTCTTCTTCCCTAAAGTGAAGTCTAAAAGAGGGACTTTGGGAAGTAATAAATATTTACAAAGTCTTGCTGGGATATAATGAAAAATATTTTAAAAAATCAAATAGAAGTATCCAAACATTTTATAAAATAATAAAATAAAAATTATTATGTGATTAGGCAATCCTGAAAGATTTGACATCAATCATACAAGTTGTCTTCTAGGCTTGCTCCCTGAGGAGTTCATCCTCCTGGTTTGGGATTAAAGAGAATTGATGGTGGTCAAATTTAGAAATAATAACAGCTATTGTTTACTGAAACCCTGGGGTGCCAGTGATTGTTGAAGTTATTAAGAATTTAATTGTAATTCTTATGATAAAAAATGGTAAGTTTAAATCTATTAATCAGAAATGTAGAGCATAGTGAGCTTGAGAAGATTCTGAGTGCTTAAAGGGATCTATATATGCAAATAAAGGGCAGAATTATCTGACTACTAGAATAGAACTTAATTGTAAAATTTCAGAAATTCTGAAAGGGCTGTTAGGGCTGTTTTTTTTTTTTTTTTTTTTTTTTTTTTTTTTTTTTTTTTTTCCCAGCCCATATATTTCAAGCAATATATATAATGGACACTGGTTTAGATGATTGGTCAAGAGCCTAGAAGTACCATTAGAAGATGAGACATTGGGAAGTCTCAGAGAGAAATATGTGGAGAGATTCAGATATATACACATAAAGTGTGAGCATCTTCATATTCTGCCAAGAACACCAACTCCTTCAGTGGCAATATCAAACTGTGTTGACAGAATAACTCAGTGAATAGAAGTTAGTCT
Source organism: Macaca mulatta (assembly GCF_049350105.2). NCBI lineage: Eukaryota > Metazoa > Chordata > Mammalia > Primates > Cercopithecidae > Macaca > Macaca mulatta. The sequence goes on from NC_133410.1 coordinate 69,731,393, forward strand.
AACTGAAACTTTAGTCAACACTCTGCTTTTGTAATAGGATGATTATTATAGAAAACAAGTTTATTAAAAATGATGATTGCCCTTGAGCCCTAAAATAAGAGTTCTCTTTCACCAAGCTAGATCTAGCTATTGTTGCTGCTGAATGTCCAACTGGCAACCAGCGGAGACCTAAGAGGCCAACCAGCCACTTGATGACAAGTTGACTACATAAGACCTTTACTAACATTGAAAGAAAAATATTTTATTCTGCTCAGAATTGACACACATGTTGGGAATATGTTTTCCTTTGGGACTGTAATATCACAGTCAGTAACACTATTCAAGGGTTCAGAGAATGTCCGATCTGCTGACATGAATCCTACATGACTTTGCTTCAGATTAACTGTGCTGTATTACAGAAATGGTGATTCAGCAGTGTACTCATGATCACAGATCTACTGTTCTTTACCAAAGATGCTTAAACAAATAGCCTTTTAAAGTACAACTGAGTTATCGTTTTGTAGATGGCAATTCAAGGTCATCGATAGAAACATAATGGGGAAGAGGAGGAATGTGCTTGAGACCTAAGTAACCAAATGGAATGACTCTTTTTACTCTTATGTGTAGTTGCAACTGAAAATGGACAAGTGCAGCAATCACAGCCTGATAAGGGCATGGGAGCCAGGTCTCAGAACCCTCAACAGTGCAGGTCTGGTTCACACTACAAGGTCAACCTCTAGACAAGAAGTGCTGCTTTCCCAGATGGAGAAGAGTCTAAAATTTGGGATGGAGGAAAAGTGTCAGTTGTCCTAACTAACGGTAGCAGTGTTCTGCAACCAACAACAGCAGTGAAATATTTAATTAGATCTGCTATCCTGTCTCTTCTAAGCATTTCCAGCAATCTAACCAACAACAATTTTGGAAAATATGCAACTAGATGGATTATGAATATGAAGAATAAGTTCAGTTAAACAGATCTTAGTGTAGGCACTCAGTTATTTATCTTGATTTTCTTTACTGTCAGTTGTACCTACCTACAAGGTACTAATAGTGATACCTTCTAATGATTCTCTTTCTTTTGCTGCACACTTCTCTTAGCACTGTTCTAGGTTAAAAGGGCCAGCTCCCTTGAGTTTATGCTATCACATCTCCAAAGAGGCAACCGGCAGACTTTGACAAACTGTTATGAAGTTACAAAATGTTAGTTTCCTTGGATTAAAAAGTGGGATTAGGCTATACATAGTGTCTCACGCCTGTAATCCCAGCACTTTGGAAGGTCAAAGTGGGTGGGTTACCTGAAGTCTGGAATTCAAGACCAGCCTGGCCAACATGGTGAAACCCTGTCTTCCCCCTCTCTCCCGCAAAAAAAATACAAAAATTAGCTAGGCATGGTGGTAGGTGCCTGTAGTCCCACCTATTCAGGAGGGTGAGGCAGGAGAATTGCTTGAACCCAGGAAACGGAGGTGGCAATGAGCCAAGATTGCACCACTACACTTTAGCCTGGGCAATGGAATGAAACTCCATCTCAAAGAAAAAAAAAAAAAAGAAAGAAAGAAAGAGAGATCGACTCAGAGATATAAATTCCAGAGTGCTCCAAGGTATCAGACACTTGCTAGAAGGCCACCTTTGTTTAGTCTTTTTCTAAGGTTCTATTCTGCTTCTCTCATTTATTTTTATGGCAAGCATTCATTCAAATAATAAACAAAACAAAAACAGAAGCAAAACTCCTTTTATAACAGTTTCTAGAAAACTCAGATTAAGATGTGCTTTTCTCTAAAACTTGCTATAGGATGCACATTTCAAATACAAAGACATAAACAAAGAGATACAGAAATCAGAGAAATGATCCAAAGGGAGAGATGAAAACGCTAGTTTTTCTGTACTCGAAGTATGTGGAGAATCAATGGAGATTTTGGAAAAAGTGGCAAAGATAATAAAGGTGACACTGAAACAGATTCAAAGTCTCTGTCATAGTAGTTTGACTTACTATTACAAAATACCATGGATTGAAGAGTTTATAAAAAACAGAAACGTATTTCTCATAGAAATGGAGGCTGAAAGTCTGAGATTCGAGGGCCAACGTGGTCAAATTCTGGTGAGAGCTTTCTTCTGTGTTGCAGACTGTTCTCTTCTCATTTTATCCTCACTAGGTGGAAAGGGAACAAGCTAGCCCGCTGGGGTCCCTTGTAGGAGAGCACTAATCCCATTCATGAGGGTTCCATCTTAATTTCAACATATGAATTTCAGGGGAATATCAACTTTCAGACCATTGCAGACTTCAAATTAGACCTTTATAGTTTATCTTTTCATATTTAAAATTTCATCTTTAAGGGCTGAAACTGACAATTCTTGATGCATTTGAATGTACCAATAAAAAGTAGCAGTAAATCCCAAATTGAAAGTGTACTAAATATGCATAAAAGGTAATCAAATTTTTGAAAAATGTGGTTACTGATTAACTTCAGGAAAAATCAAAAGTCATGTAGGTATGAAAAATTATATATAATATGTAATAGCATAGGAAAATGTAACAGTCAAACCTTTGTGTTATAAACTGTTTACCTTTAAATTCATTTAGTAAAAAACTCCATTTTTAATCTGGAAATGTAATCATTTTATGTTTTTAAAAATTATTTCACACATTTTTAATGGAATTCTATATAGATGATTATAATTCCTCTCTTTGAAAATAATCTTCACTGGTTCTGGGTTCTAGTGATAAAAGTAAATTTTTACTGATAAATTAGTACTGATAAAAGTAACCTTTTACAGTTTTTAAGTAAAATAGTACCTAGGTTTATATTTTTTTCATTATCTTAGAATTTGATGTGCTTTATGTATCTAACAGTATGTTTCTTAACTCTTTTATTATATTAAAAAAAACACTGTGATAATATTATTCTCTCCTGGAAATTTTTCTGTGTTAATGTCGGTCTTTCTCCAAATATCTTCCAAATATCTGTACTCTTTCTTCATAATTTTCATTTCTGTTTCTCTGCATTGCATTTTGTTTAATTTCTTCAGGTCTGTTATCTTCTGCACTACTTTTCTCCTTCAACAGTGGCAAATTGGCTGCTTAAACTCACTAATTTTAATTTTAAATATTATCATTATTTGCAAATTATCATCTGAACTTGAGAGTTTTGGGACTTTGTTATCATTTTTAAATATGTCTGATCATTTTAAATGGTATTATGATAACTAAAATTTTAATTTCTTTTAAATATCAACTATAGTGATATAATAGTCTATAATGTAAGATTTTTGTTTTTGAAGTCTTAAATTCTGATATTATTTTGTACAAATTTTTGTCTACTGTTAAGAAAATTTGTATGATGTTTTGTGATTCTTAACAAATGTTTCATTAGAAATAGTCATTAAATTCTCAATTTAGAATATTTTAATCTTACAGAGATTGGCTTGTGTCCTTGCCATATGTCTAAAGCAGTTAAAATAGAGTAGACACTTCAAAAGAAGACATACACACAGAAAACAAGCATGTGAAAAAAATGCTTAACACCAATAATAATTAGATAAATGCAAATAAAAACCACAATGAGATACTATCTAACAAGGATCAGAATAGGTATTATTAAAAAGTCAAAAAAATAACAAATACTGGTGAGGTTGCAGAGAAAAGGCAACACATACACATCTAGTCAGGATGTAAATTATGTCAGCCACTGTGGACGGCACTTTAGAGAATCCTAGAAAACCTTTAAATGAATTACCATTCAACCTAGCAACCTCATTATTGGGTATATACCATAAAGAAAATAAATCATTATGCTATAAAGACACATGCATATGTATGTTCATCACAGCAATATTCAGAATAGTAAAGACATGGAATCAACCTAAATGTTCGTCAACAGTAGACTGGATTAAAAAAATGAGGTACGTATACATCATGGAATACTAGGCAGTCATAAAAAAAAAGATCATGTCCATCACAGCAACATGGATAAAACTGGAGGACATTATCCTAAGCAAACTAACGCAGTAGTAGAAAACCAAATACCGTATGTTCTCACTTATAAGTGAGAGCTAAATATTGAGTACACACGGACACAAAGAAAGGAACAACAGGCCGGGCGCGGTGGCTCAAGCCTGTAATCCCAGCACTTTGGGAGGCCGAGACGGGCGGATCACGAGGCCAGGAGATCGAGAGACGATTCCGGCTAACACAGTGAAACCCCGTCTCTACTAAAAAATACAAACAAACTAGCCGGGCGAGGTGGCGGGTGCCTGTAGTCCCAGCTACTCGGGAGGCTGAGGCAGGAGAACGGCGTAAACCCGGGAGGCGGAGCTTGCAGTGAGCTGAGATCCGGCCACTGCACTCCAGCCTGGGTGACAGAGCGAGACTCCGTCTCAAAAAAAAAAAAAAAAAAAGAAAGGAACAACAGATGCGAGGGCCTACTTAATGGGGGAGGGGGGTGGAAGGATGAGGATCTAAAAACTACCTATCAGATATTATGATAATTACCTGGATGATGAAATGTTCTGTACACTAAGCCCTAAAACATACAAATTACCTGTCTAACATACAAATTAACTGTCTAACAAACCTGCACATGTACCACTAAACTTAAAATAAAAACAAAATAGAGCAGTATAATTTACATTTGTGTGTGTGTGTGTGTGTGTGTGTTTGCAGAGAATGTGAGTATGAACTCAGGTCCCAAATCCAAGTGAAACCCAGCTGATGGCTACAAAGTCACAGGGACATGTTTTTCTCCATTTATTCAGATCAAATTTGATCCAAACAAATATTCTTATTTTTTACTCTGTTGGGCAGTATTTTTATTATAGTTTTGTTATTCAGTTTATTCAATTTCTCTTAGCATGATGCCCAATCTGTGGGTGTCATGTGGAATATGGTCATCTCAACCAACTCACCATTTGGCAAAAGCTTTGCTTATGGATTCCTGTGTGTTGTTTGGATAAAGTTTTAATATAGACTAAAACCAACATTCTCCCTATATATTTGCACTTGCTTCTTTCTTGCTTTCTGAAGATTTATTTTAATTCTTGCAAAATTAGCTTGAACTTGTTCATTATTAAAATATAGATTCAACAAGAATTTTAATGGGTTTTGTAACAGAAGAATTTCAACTTATTTATTAAAATATCAGAAAATTTGGCTATCAATGTAAATTTTGTTAAAGTTTTATAAGAGATAGAGATAATTTATATTATTAATTATCTTTTAACATTGTCTTTCCATTCTGTCATATAGTTCCCTTTTAACTGACGTGCCTCACTCTGAATTCCATCTTGGCAGTTTCTATTTATCTTCAGACTGACCTTTCCACAGACTTTTCAAACTCAGCATTTTCTTATGCAGGAAAATCTCTTTCTCAACTTCTTTCTCACGTTTGTATGACTTCTTCAAATTCATGCTCCGTTTCTCACTTTCAAAAATAATGAGGAATCAGATATGGGAAAAATTAAAGAAAGCAAATATATCCAGCCAAGAAAGAAACAAACAAAAATGTTGAAAATAAATTTAAAAGTTTTAAATATTGAATTACATACAATAAATTCATAGCTATAAATCTCTAAAATTTGCACTATTGATACTTTGTCCCAATCTCTAGAATCAACTTGTGATATTTTAAAAGCCACTTTAAATATTACTAAGAGTTACACTAAATTAAAAAAAAAAATACTTAAAATATTGTTTTGGCAATATTTAGATTTATCTTTTATTTACTTTTTTTTTTTTTTTTGGTCAGGGAGTAATAATTGTAATTTTCTATGTAGCTTTGGACATATTTTGTGTTTTTTAGTTTTTTTTTTCTTAATTGTTTCTTTCACTGCTACATTGCAAACACCTCATCCTTCTTTTATTTCTTTTCTTTTATTTTTTTATTTATTTTTTATTTTTTGAGTTGGAGTCGCCCAGGTTGGAGTGCAGTGGCATGATCTTGGCTCACTTCAACCTCTTCCTTCTGGTTTCAAGCAATTCTTCTGCCTCACCCTCCTGAGTAGCTGGGACCGTAGGCACGCACCACCACGCTCGGCTATGTTTTGTATTTTTAGTAGAGACGGAGTTTCACCATGTTGACCAGACTGGTCTCAAACTCCTGACCTCGTAATCTGCCTGCCTTGGCCTCTCAAAGTGCTGGGATTACAGGCATGAGCCACTGCCCAGTCCCTTCGTTTATTTCTAAAGATTCAATCTCAATCCTCCCTTGGATTTTATTTTTTTCCATTAACTGCTTTCCATTTGAATGGCTTTCTATCAACTTGTATATGCCTGATATCTATCAATAAACTAAGTTTCAGTCTACTATGGTTTCATTTGTTATGAATTGTCTGACCACCTATTATAAGTTATGTTTTCATTATTGCCAGTCTTTTTCATGTCTCTCTATTCTGTTCACATCACTTACCAGAATAGAATAGTGCCTGTCACATAGTAGATGCTAAGTAAATATGTTTAATAAAATAAAGATACAGAGCAGTATCTTCCAAGCTTTTATGACACTTTTGAAAGAGAGCTATTGATTTTTGTAAAATCTCTTCCCCCAAAATACTTTTAAAACTATCACCTGAATAGTTTTGTGGGTAGCGTATGACACTGATAGATTTTTTAAAACCAGGGAGAATAGCATTCTCCAGTGACTATCTAACTGTGGATAATAAATCTTTACATAGAATTCATTTCTATTGTCAAAACCTGGAAGATTAACTGCAGTTAAGAAGTAGAGAGAACAAAAGTAATCAAATGAGAAAGAGCTACTACTTGTTTCATAGGCTTTTGGACTTTACAGAGGATATAAAAAATTGAGTAAGGCACAATCTAAGAACAGAGATAAAAGTCAGAAGTGTCATTGATTGATTTCTGAAGACTATGCACATCAGTTCAAAGAACCAGACTAAGTTAAAGTTGTCTTTCTACAGTTCATAAAGTTACCTAAATATTGTGAATCGGAATTCATCAACACAGTTGCACAAATATTTTTAGAAGAACATTCTTTGTTCTTTTTCAGACTTCATCATTTCTTAGTCACTAATACTGTAAATATAAGCAATCTGGTATTTTGTGTTATCTATACATGTACAGAAACAACAAAAAGGCTGCATTTTCTAATTTCTTACATAACGTGTAACAAGTAAATATAACCATGGATTTCAATATTTATTTTTGAACTATAATTAAATAAAAATGTGTCTGTATCTCATTCATTAAGATTAAATTTCCTTCCACAAGGTATTTGAAAATCTGTCGCTTTTGCGAGATTATTTTATATATATATTTACAAAATCAGAATTTAAAGGTAAAAATCAAATTGCTTTTGTTTATTTAATTCTTATGAATCCCAACTCATGGGTCATGCAATTTGCTCTTTTTCAATAACTAAAAAATGTGAAATGTGAAAGTTTTAATTCAATACTTTAATATAGTAAATGTGGGCCATTTTGTATAAATTACTTGTTTTTCAAATGCAGTTTTCTGTTTTTATATTACTTATGCAGAAAACAAAACCCAAGCCAATACAGAGATACATCTAGAACACTGTTATATAGTTAATAAGGTCACCACAAATGGTAGAACTCCCACTATAAGTCTGGCATTTTTATTTTCCTCTCTTTTACCTTCTGTCTTCCTTTATTTCACCATATCTCGTCAGTTGGACTCGATACTGAAGTAAAAACTGCCACAGGTAGAAAGAAATGTTTACAGATTGGTTCCTGTATTTTAGAGGCATGTATACAAATCATGGCGAAGACAAGAAAAATGTCATAAAAAATATATTTTAAATCATGCAGATAAAGAAAATAAAAGTGTCTACATTATTGTTAGAAAACCCTTTAGTGAAAAGAATATGAGCGATATTCTTGCTTCTGGAAGGCTATCCGCAAGAACCCCTGGGAAAAAGGTATAAATGTTAGAAAAGAGTGGCTTTGGCCGGGTGCAGTGACGCCTGTAATCCCAGCACTCTGGGAGGCTGTGGCGGATGGATTACTAGAGATCAGGAGTTCAAGCCCAGAATGCCCAACATGGTGAAATCCCCTTCTCTACTAAAGATACAAAAATTAGTTGGGCATGGTGGCATGAGCCTGGGAGGAGACTGAGGCAGGAGAATCGCTTGAACCTAGGAAGCAGAAGTGTCAGTGAGCTGAGATTGCACCATTGCACTCCAGCCCAGGCAAAAAGAATGAAACTTCGTCCCAAAAAAAAAAAAAAACAAAAAAAAACAGTGGCTTTTCACAGACAAAAACTTGTCCCCCAGGAGACATTCAGCTATGTCTATAGACATGTTTGGTTGTCACAGCTGAGGTAGGTATTCTTAGAATTTACTATGTAGAAGCCAAGAGTTAAGCATCGTGCGTGCATAGGGTAGCCTCCTGCAACAAAGAATTTTCCAACTTCAATGGTAAATAGTATCAAGATTGAGAAAATGTATTCTAGAAAATTTAAGTAGAACTATATTCCACAAATGTTATCATTTCTTCATGAATTTCACCACTATAGGAGCATTCTTATTGTTGCAATTTGGGAATTTGAAGAAAAGTAAATAGATATAATGTTAATGTGTAATTTAGAACTCAATAAATAAAACTAATTAAAATTATAATATCTTGTTTGCAGTATTTAATAGTTATGCTAATCACTTTTTTAACATTCACACTGTAATTGTTTTCACTATTCTTACAACATGAATTCAGTTTACACCTAGATCATACAGTATATATATTAAAAATGTGGACAGTTCCTTGCTTTGCTCATCAGGATGCCTGTGATTCTCTACTGGACTTCCTTTGTATTTTCTTCTCCATGGTTCCTGCCTTTGATCTGTGAGAGAGCCTTGCTTGCTCATTATCCTCAATACCCGAGTGTGAAGTTGTTGTTTGAGTGTAAGCTTCCTTATTGACCAGTTTCCTTAGACTACTTTCTGCTGATGCATGGTGGCCAACAAGTGTTGCTTTAGGGACTGGGAAAAAGGCTTTCACAGAATGGGTTTTTTTGTTTGTTTGTTTGTTTTCTTTGATAATAGCATTGTCTCAAAAAACAGTAAGTTTGAAGTCCGTTTTCCTAATACACTTGCAAGTGGAACTAATCGTACCCACAGATCCCTTCTTGAGTACATCTGTCTTCTCACTCTTGTTTATTTACTGCTGTGTCTGATCCATCCATTTATTTTTCATTTAAATTGTGGCAACCTTAAGGCTATAAAAATTGTAAGATTGGATGTTAATCCGAAATGAAAATTTTGCTATTTGGCTGGACCCCACTATCTAACCAAGACTATTTAATAGAAAGTTATTTAAGGAGATTCTTACTCAAAACATTTTATTGTCTTAATCTGGAAACTAATTTCATTGACTGCTTCACTCTGTTAATTTAGATTACAGACCTAGCAAAAATGTTTGCTGTTGGGAGAACTCTATTTTTCTTTTTCTTTCTTTTCTTTTTTTTTTTCTCCTGCCTCAGCCTCCCGAGTAGCTGGGACTACAGGTGCCCGCCACTATGCCCGGCTAATTTTTGTTTTTGTAGTAGAGACAGGATTTCACCATGTTGGCCAGGACAGTCTCGATCTCCTGACCTCGTGATCCACTCGCCTCGGCCTCCCAAAGTTCTGGGATTACAGGTGTGAACCACCGTGCCCGGCCGGAGAACTCTATTTTTCAATTATTTCTTGTGTGCTTGTTTCTCTTCACTAGTCAATCTATTTCAGTAGGTACTTGCTAAAAATGAAAAAATCAAAACACACATACGTGCATCAATAATTTGAATCTTTCTACCATTTGCTTTGGAATTATAGACTTGGTAGATATATGATATGTCTTTCAAGTTGTCATATGATTTGCAATAGAATAACAGGAGAGAAGCCTGGAATTTTTTTTTTTTTTTTTTTTTTTTTTTTGCTTGCTATAGCTTGAATGCAAAATCATGCCATTTTGTTTAGTTTACTTTGTGACAGCACTCTACTTCTAAGTATAAATTAATATATTTTAAAGGTATATGCTACATTTATTTAACAATGAGATTCCCAAATCAAGTGGCTCAAACAAAACTGTAGCTTATTTATCTATTTCCTAGCAGTCCAGTAATAGTACAAGGTCAAAGGCAGAGAGCTTGTTCTAGTCTGCAAAGTCAAATGGGTTTAGGTGCCCTTCTTTGTAGCTTCCATCTTATTACTTGGTCATCTCTAGACTTTGCCTGTCATCCACACTGCTACACCTGCCCAAATCACATCCTCTGTCACATGACAAGGTGCAAAGTTAGAAAATGGAAGTCAAGCAATTATTTAAACATAAAGCAAAAATTCACAGTTTGTATATATCCCTTCTATACATATCTGATTGTAAAAATCCTAGTCACATAGATGTAGTTAACTGAGGGAAGTGAAAAAGGATTCAAAAAAGGCCATACCACTAGCTAAATCTTGAAGGTGGTATTGTATAGAGAAAGGTAGAGGAATTGAATAATGGTAGATAAGCAGTAATCTCTGCTAAAATATATTTCTACAGAACTTTAAAGGGGAGGGAAGGCCATTGAGAGGTTTGATGTGTAATCACTGGTTTGTAGCCAGGTTCATTATATATAGTGATGTAACAAAAGCAAGTTGCCAACTGATGCTAATGTGATTATATTTTAGTAAAATGAGCAAACAAAATAATTTTGTTCCATGGAAAGGTAAATATTAGACTCAATAATATTGGCAAAGGAGACACGCAGTGAAATAAGGAGGTGAAGGATGGAAAGACATGATTAGTTTGGCTTTTATACATTTTTTACTACATTGTTTCATGTGATGGCATAATACTTTATAACAGTTTTAATGTCAAAAATAACAAACCAAAAAGGTTCCTAGAGCATCTTACTAGAAACTATTTTGAATTTGAAAAATTTTGTCATTAGATGTCATTATTCCAATAATTGACTATGCTTTTCTTATTTCACCAAATAATTTATCAGTACCTGTTATATTCAAGGAGGCTATAGAAAAGGATGAGGATGCAACCATAATTAATTTAGAAATTATTCTTGACTTTATGAAACTTACACTTCAGTGGTATATATAGAGAAATAACGAAGAATTTAAATGTAGGGCGATCCATTCTCTGATAAGTCAAGTACTGCAGCATACGCTATGAGAGCTCTTGAAAGAGTAACCTAACTGAAATTTGAGGGACAGAAGATGTACCCCAGTGATGTAGCACTGAGGTGAAAGCCAAAAGATCTATAAGAATTATCTAAGGGGGGCTGAGCAAGGTGACTCACGCCTGTAATCTCAACATTTTGGGAGGCCGAGGCAGGCAGATCAGCTAAGATTAGGAGTTCAAGATCAGCCCGGCCAACATGGTGAAACCCTGTCTCTACTAAAAATCTAAAAATTAGCCTTGCATGGTGGCAAATGACTGTAATCCCCCCTATTTGTGAGGCTGAGGCAGGAGAATCGCTTGAACCTGGGAGGCAGAGGTTGCAGTGAGTCGAGATGGAGGCACTGCACTCCAGCCTGGGTGACAAGCATGAGACTTCATCTCCAAAAAAAAAAAAAAAAAAAAAAAATTATCCAAATAGCAGGATGAGAAATACCACTGAGTCCAGGTTTAAAAAAAAAAAAAATCTAAGAGTTTTCTATAAGAAGATATATTATTTTTTAATTTGGTTACAAAGGCAATTTTAAAAGTTTACAAAGCAATTCTGGAGAGATGGCTTTCCAAATGTGCATTGCTGCCTTGTTCTCTTAAATTCCCTTGAAAAAAGACATACAGAGTTATGGAGGCTATGTAGTGTAGAGGAAGAACCAGAGAGTATGCATATGAGATTTTAAGTTCTTTGGAAATCTCCAGAAGAAAATAACTATAAATGTGAGCACTGATAGACAAGCAGCAAATATAACATTTTTCAATTTCTTGAAGACGAGGGCATTTGAAGGTGGATTTCAAGGCCTGAGATGACCAAGACTGTAAATCGAAGTGTGTAACCTGAACGTGTCTTCTTCTTCCCACCTGTTATTTGAAATCTTTGGAAGACTTAAAAAATTCTCTTATTCCACTATAATAGGGACTATACTAGTGGACTATAACATGTTTTTTATTGTTTGCAAAAGAGGGACAGCTTCTCTTCTACTTATACTCCAAGAGTTTGGAGACCTGAGAGGCCTCTAGAGCCAACAGCTTTAGCAAATGGGCTGAAATATGTCCTTTTCCCGCCTCTTTTTCATTTCTTAATTGGTTAACCAAATGGAAAAGTCCAGTGTTTTCAACCACAGCAGATTGTCTACACAGAGAGACTGCTGCTGTCCTACTACATAGATGCCACGGGAAGATACAATACAATTACAGGGAGGCAAAATAAATTACAGACTGTTTCAGGACACTCAATAGTGATAAAAAAGAAAATAAATATTTCATTGTTTAAACAGGACAGATAGCACCTTGAGACATAATGAAAATAGCGATCTTCTTGAAATATAGTTTTTTTAATGACAAATGATAGTGTGATCTGTAGAGAAGATTTAATCGTAAAAAGCTCTCCCATGTCCATATTTTTTAAATAAGCAATTGAAAATAATAGTAGAAATATGTAAAAAAAGAAAACTACTGATAACCAAATGATTATATATGATAATTAATCATAGTAAAGACCATCAGAAAACTCTGAAAACACCACACTAAATGATAAACTGTTTAAATTGAAGAAGAAAGAATGCTGACTACCTCAAATCTCTTTAATATTAGTTTAGAGGCTTTAGCTATTGTGATAAAAAATTAAAGTAAAATGATATAAAAATCAGTATAATTAAATGTGTTATCCATGAAACTCAATAGATGCTATAAAATGTCATGTTATAAATAATAATTATATACACACGTCTGGGTATTGTACCACCTACGTTCTTCTAAAACACTGAAAAGAATTTAAAACAAAACTAATGATAAAAGCCAACACTGGAAAACAGAAATGTAGAGGGGAAATTAGCAGATAAATTATTTCAACACATTTGGAAGTACAAAGCTAATTGTAGAGTTATAACCATTGTCACAAAGTAGTCTCAAAAAGACCAAGTTGCGTATCAATAGTAAGAGATAGATGATGAAAGTTTTAAGAGGTGATATTTTAGAAAATATTAGGGATCCCTGGCAGAGCAGAAGGTCATAATAACAGGCAAGGGAGAAAATGAAAAAATAGTCTTAAAATTTATATTGCAAAAAAATGCATATATGTACAGAAGATCATTTTTCCAAAAACAGAACACAATGAAGAAAAAAATAGCTTAAAATGCTCAGTAAGAATCAAAGCTTATTCTTTGGAAAATTAAATTTGAGACTGTTGAGAAAATCACTTTTCCTCCCTAAAAGGAAACAAAATAAAACAATAATTTGCCACTTTCCAGGCAGGAGATATAATTTTTTCTAGAGAAATTGAAGCTGCCAAATTTTCTGTTTAGAGGGTTGCCTAATGGCCACCTTGAATAATGTCTTTTCAATGACAATGACTGAATTCTAGATGTTTTTTAAAGTACTTTGTGTATTCTTAAAATAATTTTTTATTTGCATTTCAAATGTATGCAGGAAGCCTTGTCTTAAATGTAAGGGAACTACTGCTATGGTTTGAATGTTGTCCCCTCCTAAACTCATGTTGAAATTTAATTGTCATCGTAACCGTATTAACAGCTGAATCTTTTATAAGGTGACTAAGTCATGAGAGTTCTTCCCTTGTGGCTGAATCAACATCATTATCGTGAGAGATGGCTAGTTACTCTAGAAGTGGGTTTCTGAGAAAAAGATAAGTTTGACCCCTGTTGTGTCTCTGTCTCGTGTACTCACTTCTGCCTTCTACTCTTCTGCCATGGGATGACTCTCATCAGATGCGGGTGCCACGCTCTTGTTAAATAAATTTCTGCTCATTATAAACTACCTAGTCTCACTTGTTCTGTCAAGGAAGCACAAAACAAACTAGGATAGAAAATGGGTACTGATAATGGTGTTGTTGCCATAACAAACACTTGGAAATGTGGTATTGCAGCAGAAAAATGGAGCAAGACAACCACAAAATGTCAAAACAGACTAAAAAGATTAATGCAAAAACAGGAAAACATTAGAAAACATTATCACAGGGAAGTTTGGCTAAATATTATGCAAAAAATAACGTATATGCTTTGACTTTCAGAAGTGCAACCTGTAGGATTATATTTTAATTTACTTTCTAAAGTATTGAGAGCTACCCAGCTTTAGCAGGCATCACTCTTGTACTTGAACTTTTTTATATGCCCTAAAGCTATTTCCAAAGCGGCTGGAGTCAAACCAGCTACAAAATAAAAATGTCATAACAACACAGATTATATTAATACTATTTAAAATTCCAAGTGGTGGAGTAGGATAGTATAAGCACCATGTTTTACATGTATCATACAAAAGACAGAACAGTATACCATTTTAACAAAATGTAGTTGCTTCAATTCTGAATCACTAAAAAAACAAACTTTTAGTGAATTTTCTTGGCTTAAATGACCAGAACAGGCCAATTAAAATTCTGGTTAAGTTTTTCAGAGTCTAATACATGAATCAATAGTCATGTAAAATGTGATATACAATGAGATGTAATATTACGGATTGTAAATGAAAACCATCCTTTAAACGAAAACAGAAACAAAATTTAACGAACACTCAGTTGACATGCTTTAGTGAACAGATATGTGCTCATTTATTTTAGTCATTTACTTTCAGATTAAATTGCAGAAAGAGCCAATTTAATTTATACTAGACAATCTAATGTTTAGTAAGACATTAATATTAAATAATTTTTGAAGATTTTGAATTGGTAAGATTGTTCTGTGTCAAGCTTTTTTTTCAAGAATAATTTTCTAAGTTACTTAATTTCAAAATAAATGCATAACAGCCTTAGCTTTTTATCCCGCATTGCAGGAGATTGTGCATATTTGAGAATTATATGCTCAAAATGAAATTATTTAATGTAACAGGTTATAGAAGTAAAATAAAAAATCACATGATTTAAAAAGAATTCAAAGTATGAATTATTAGCAAAAATGTTTAAAACTCTCAAAGTTCATTTAGACTTGTTTATTCCTTTATACTTGGCAAAAAAGTAAAGTAGCATGCTATATTTAATTTCCAAATAGTAATAGGCTTTTTAGCTCATTAATTTTTTAAAATGTAATTTTATATTTACTGCAAAATGACCACCTATGGAGAACAAAGCAAAACTAAATATATATGCTCTTCAAATTATGACGAGGTCACATTCTGATAAACTTATCCAAGTTGAATATATCATAAGTCAAGACTCCTTTTTAAGCATACCACATTTTAAAATACAATCGTTTTATCTACACATAACCCCATTGTAAGTCGATGAATGTATTGAATGTATATTGCTTTTGCATCATCATTAAAAAAAATGTTAGGTGAAACCATCATAAATCAGAGATTATTTGTGTGTGGCAGCTATACTCAAAGGAAGAAGGGAAGATGTGAAGATATTCTACAAAGATACTCAAATGAGTGTTTCAAGACAAAACCTGCTTAAAACATTGTTTGGTAGTATTTTTATGTAGTTATACTATTTTGTAATAATTATTTGGAAAGGGATAAAATGTACTTTTAAAAAACTTTCTATATTTTAAATCCAGAGAAGTGAGACAAAAAATATTAGCCACCTAGCCTCTTCTTTTTGTCTTAGCCAGTCAGTCACTCAGCCTGCCATCATCTTTCACTATTCTTTGATTCCAAACATGTTGGTCCTTCAATTAAAATGTCCTTTTTCCATTATCCACACTGACCTTTTACATATTCTCCAATAGCTATTCAGGTATCACTCACCTCCTCTGTTAAATCCTCCAGGCTTCTCCTGAGATGTACAGATGCCATCAGACATTTATAACCACAATCTCCTCCTAGATCTTCGGATTCCTGGTGGCAGAAGATGAGTTTTATTTAATCTTTTTAAAAGCCAGAAGCCCCCAGTGCTTAGCAGAAGAAATGACACATAAATATTCATTTTTCCTTTTTAAATGTAATCATGCCTGCAATTCACATGTGAGAAAATAGCATATATCACCTTAAATTATTGCTTATTTCTTTATGAGCTATTTAAATCTTCATTGCTATGTCAGAGAGTGGTAAGTACTAATGGAGAGAAGAAATAAATTTAGTTGAGTGAAGTGGAGAATGATGAGAGGGCATTTTCTAGAGCACGATCAATAGACACTTGACTGAGAGACACAACTGATAAAATATTTGAACAGGTACTTGAGGGAAGTTAGGAGAAGAGCTATTCTGGCATCTTTGGAAAGAGCATTCCAAGGAGAGAGAACAATAAATAAAAAGCCAGAGGGCACACAGATACAAAAACTAGCCCATTCTTAGAAAGTCCAGGAGGCCATTGTCTGTGGAGCAGAGCCCAGGGATGGGTGAGGACATGAAGAAGAAAAGATGATTAGGTCAGAAATACAGTAGAAGATGCCATTATTGGTGGCCTTATTGAACATAATAGACTTTTATTTTTATTATAGTAAATATGAGAAGGATCTACAAGTTTTGAGGAGTAACAGGAATCTGATATGCATTCAAAGGAACAATATGATTACTTTGTGAAAAATATAAATATAAGGGCAGATAGTTGGAGGTGAGTTAGGAGAGAGTTGAATAATTTTGTTATGAGACGGTGGTGGCTTGGACCCATGTGGGAGAGGAAGGGAGATTAGAAGTGACAAGACACCAAATGTATTTCAATGGTGGTGACAATAGGATTTAGGATCTATATTGATTTTCTAAGGCTGCTATACCACACACTGGATGATGTAAGCAAAAGAAATTATTCTCTCACAGTTCTGGAGGCTAGAAGTCCAAAATCAAGATGCTGGTAAGGTTGATTCCTTCTGAAGGCTTGAGAATAGGCTCTGTCCCAGGCCTCTCTCTTTGGCTTATAGATGACCATCTTCTTGTGTCTGTTCACATTGTCTTCATATGGTATTCACATGTCTGTTTTTAAATTTTCTCTTTTCATAAGGACTCCAATCATATTGGATTAAGGCCTAATCTAATGATCTCATTTTAAGTGATTACCTCTATAAAGACCTTGTCTTTTAATAAAGTCACATCTGAGGTTCTGGGAATTATGATTTCAACATATGAATTTTGAGGGTATTCAATTTATACCATAACACGGTACATGAGAAAAGGGAGAGTTTGACCTTTGCAAACAGAGAAATAGAGCAGCTGGTTATCTTGAATACTCTTTAGCGTATCCATTCATTCAATATTCAACAAATAATTAACTTTTTTTTGATGTTTGAACGTCAGTCTTAGGACAGTGAACAAGATACCCAAACACGTGAACCACATATATTCAACATTATAATGGAACATTCCTTACATATGCAATTATTCACTCCTGAAAGACTTTCAATTCCCCTAGTACTTCAGTAAAAATACTTCCTAAATTCTTGAAGAGAAGTAACAGGTAAGATCAGCATTTCTCTTCTTGGATGGTAACAACAGATTTTACTTGTAAGTTTTGGCAGGTAAGTTGCTTCTTTGAAATGTTGTTTCCTCTCTATGAAATGGGGAAGATATATTGACCTCATAAGATCATAGAATTAAATAAAATATCAAATACCAAAGATAGTCCAGGGCATAATCATTCAAAAAATGTGAAAATGTAGAAATTTTGATGGTGGACATCATCACAGACATCTGATCTTAACACTAAATGATTAGCATGTTTCCAATTGATCTGAGATTGAGTTATGTCTGTATTCATGAAGAAAAGATTTAATAGAGAAAGTCACCTCTCATCTTGGAGGTACTCATAGCTGATAAAAAGGGTCAAAGAAAAAAAATATTTTTTGTATCCTTAAAGCCTGACACAAAGACAGAACACACTTTCATTATTACACACAAAATTGCTTGTAGGAGAGGCATTGGTGTCTCATCCATGTCCATATCCCTTCCCTGTGCCTCGCTGAGGACTAATGCAAAGCAACTGCTCAAAATTATTTGCAAATTAAGCATTCAGAACACTGACAGTACAGTAAAATATGAAAAGCAGGATCTAATTGAATAACACATTTGTTTTTCACTGGCAAAGAATCTTATGAAAATTCAGAGACAGGAGAAAAAGCTGTGCTAGAATCAGGATAGGAGGCTTGTGAGATGCATGGAATGCTGAGATATTCCCTTATTCATGTAGCAAACACTGAGTAATGCATGAGGCTGCACCCAACTCAGAATGTAAAGGTAAGTAATATTGGATTCTTAATTGTTTCACATATTCTGATTGCAGAGACAGTATACAGTAATAATAAACAGCACTTATGACCCCTCAATATGTGACAGGCATTGTTCTAAGTTATTGGCATAGATTAATTATTTTAATCCTCACAATAATGCTATGAGAGATGGAGGCACTAAGAACTTAGGAAGTGTGCCAATGTCACATAGCTAGTAAATGGTGGAGCTGAGATTTGAATTCCAAGCAGTCAAGCTCTGAAGACTGTACTTTAAACCACCATGCCTTTTTGTAAAGCTAGTTCTCTTGCAGTTTAGTAGGTAAAATGATAGATTCATAAATAAACATATATATTTAATAAAAAGGATAGAAGTGATGATAATGCCTTATACCAGGTAGGATAGCAATTATAAAAAAAAGTTAACAAACTATAAGGAGAACGTGGAGAAAAGAAAACATTTGTACACCATCTACAAAAATGAAAATTGGTGCAGCCATTATGGAAAACAGTCTGCAGATTCCTCAACAAATTAAAAATTGAATTACTATATGATCCAGCAATCTCACCTCTGTATATATAACCAAATTTAATGTCACAAAGTATGTCATTGAGTAGTGATATGTGGCCATCAAAGAAGCTGAATCAGTAAATATTTAAGTAAAATATGTCTCTGAATATGAACATTTTAATGAATACATTGACCAGTTTATTTTCCTATTAACATATGCACAAGATTAATAGATAATGATATATATATATATATATAGAGAGAGAGAGAGAGAGAGAGCCTATTTTCCTAAAGTATAAAATAGAATGTTTAAGTGATGGCAAAGTTATACATTATAGTTAACTGTAAGCTCTTTTTATCACTCTTAGTAATATATGAACTAATGGTATGTCTTATATTTAATGATGTCTTAAATTTAATAAAACTGGGTAAGTAATATGTCAGATAATAATAATAATGTGCTATGAACAAAAGTAAAATTAGGCAAAGCAGGTTTTAGAAGAGCAGATGATGGGGATTACTATTTTATCCAAGTCATGTAAAAACACCTCTGCTAGTATGTGCTTTGAGCTGTGGATTATTTTAGGTAGATAGAGCAACAACATTTGGGGCAGGAATGTGAATGGCCAGGTGATGCAAGAAATAAACCTTTGCAGAGAGTAATTACAGGGGAATGTTGTAACAGATGAAATTTAAGAATTACTGGGTATGCAAATATATATACATATATATATACACACACATATATACATATACACATACATACACATATATGTAAGGCTTCTTTTCTAAAGTATCAAATAGAATGTTTAAGTGATGACATACTGTATATACAAATTAGAATTGAAAGACTTTGCTGATAAATGAATGTAGAATATATAAGAAATAGAGGAAATCAGTATGAAACCAAGGTTTTGGCAAGAAATTAGACTAAGATTTTGCCCTAAAAATTAGACCAAGATAAGTTGAAGAAATTAGGAAGATTTCATGAAGGACATAGTCGGAGATGGTATATCAAGAGTACAGTTTTTCCTTTATTTAATTATAAGCACTTTCTTGAGAAGAAATTGATTTCTCAAAATGTATCATTTTTTATATATATATGTATAATTATATATATATATATATAATTTGTGGACTAGACACTCAAGATTCAAATCGTTAGTTGTAATAAACACAAAGACACAGACAAACACACATACATGGCACAGAACTTCAGGTCAAATATTAGATGTCATGATCTACATTTGGACGAACATACAATTGTCAAGTTATTAATTTAGGTGAGAGTATCTCATTCACGCATTTTAAAATCACTGCTTCTCAGAATCTCACAGTTTTCTGGAATGCTAACTGCACCAGATGGTCTTACAACTTGGCTGCACAGTGAGATGATATGTTCAAAAGACAGGTTGGCATAATGTGTGAGAACAGAATGCAAGACAAAGCGAAATGCTGGCCTCTTACACACAATCAAGTTCTCTGGGGGAAAGAAATGCACAGAATGATAAGCTTTCATCTCTGCTTATGGCATATTTTTCTTTCCAGTTACTCAGTGTGGGTAAAATCAGCCAATCTTCTAAACGCAAATGAGTCACTTAATTTCCCTTTTCACATGACAAAAAGCTACTTACTAAGATACCTTGCACTGGGATTCCATTTTAAAGATCAACTGATTGATATGTGACTGTACTGATAGAACTTAGAACTAACCTTATATGTGACAATTTCCCTTCAGTATGCTAAAAAATGAAGTCAAAAATTACTAGGACATTTCATTAGAGTGTATATATGTATGTGTGTGTGTATATATATATGTATATGTGAGTGTGAGTGTCTGTGTGTGTGTGTGTATCTCAGCAAATTCTTTTATATAAATTTTAGGACGGGAATTTTAACAACTTTTAAATTATGCATGTAATTATATTTGAAAATATAGGTGTGGCATGACCACTAATTATAAGTTAATTAGATGGCTTTTTTTCTTCCCAGAATTTTTTGGTTTTGCCCCTAGAGACTATTATCAGAACACCTATGAGGTTAATAAAGCCAGTACCTGGCACGGTGCCTGTAGCAAATAAGGCTTAAATTTCTGAAGCTGAGCTTATTGAGTAGAATTCAATATAGCACTCAAATTACTGAATGTCCGTTAACTTTTTGTCCTAAAAATTAATAATATTTTTAGGCAACATCTTATTTAATATTAAATACACATATGTGTTAAATATTGGAATAATATTATAAAATTTTAATTAGAGATTTTTAAGCAATTCAATGGCTTTTATTGTATATATTTGAGACATACAACATGTTTTGATATGCATATAATAGTTAAGTGATTACAATCCACAAAATTAAGTTATCCATCACCTCACATACTTACCTTTAAAAAAAATTATGGTAAGATCACCTATAATCTCTACTTCAGCAAAATTTCAGAATATAATATAATATTATTAACTATAGTCCTTATGCTATACATCTTTAGACTTATCCTAATATAACTGCAATTTTGTATGCTATGACTTACATCTCCTCATTTCTCCCCATCCCTCCACTGATGATCACCGTTTTACTTCGTTTGTATGTATTGAGCTTTGTTCAGATTTTACATATAAATGCAAATTTGCAGCATTTTTCTTTCTGTGTGTGGCTTACTTCACTTAACATAATGTCTTCTAGATTCATCTGTGATATCAAAGATTGTGTGTGTGTGTGTGTGTGTATACATACACTAAAGTCTAAAGTTTATTCATCCATTTACCCATCAATGGGCACTTAGGTTGATTCTACATCTTGTCTATTTTTTTTTTCTTTGAAATGGAACCTCTCTCTGTCATCCAGGCTGGAATGCAGTGGCGTGGTCTCAGCTCACTGAAACCTCAGTCTCCCAGGTTCAAGTGATTCTCCTGCCTCAGCCTCCCAAATAGCTGGGAACACAGGCATGCACCACCACCTCCAGCTAATTTTGGTAGTTTTAGTAGAGACAAGGTTTTGTCATGTTGGCCAGGCTGGTCTTGAGCTCCTGACCTGAGGTGATCCATCCTTCTTGGCCTCCCAAAGTGCTGGTATTACAACCATGAGCCACCACATTTGTCTATTGTAAATAAAGCTATAATGAACATGGGACCATGGATATCTCTGAGGTGCTGATTCAATTCCTATTGGTATATACCTAGAAAAGAGATTGCTTAATCATATGTAACACTATTTCAATTTTCCCCAAAATCTCTATATTGCTTTCCATAATGGCTATAACAATTTAGATTCCCACAGTGTACAAGTGTTCCTTTTTCTCCACAACCTGGACAACACTTGTTATCTTTTTGTTAATAGCCATCCTAACAGGTGAGAGATGACATCTCATTGTGGCTTTGATTTTCATTTTCCTGATGACTAGTGATGTTGCGAACCTTTCTATAAACCTGTTGACAATTTTTACACCTTTTTTGAAGAACTGTTTGCTCAGGCCTTTTGCCTATTTTTTAATTGTCTGATTTGTTGTTTTGTTTTTATTTGCTTTTTAGTTGTATGAGTTCCTCATATATATGGAAATTAACTCCTTATCAGACATATAGTTTGAAAATATTTTTTCCAGTCCATTATCTTTTCATTTTTGTTGATTATTTTTTTCTTAAAGTAAAATTTTTATCCATTTGCAAATGACATGATCCTATATGTAGAAAAACCTAAAGACTTAATGAATAGCTGTTAAACTAATGAATGAATTCAGTAAAATTACTCAATAAAAGATTAACATAAAAAATTAGTTATATTTCTTAACACCAAAACAATTTATGTGAAAAAGAAATCAAGAAAAAAAAAGCCATTTATGATAGCATAAAAAAGGATAAAATACCTGGGAATAAATTTAATCAATGAGATAAAAGATTTACTGAATACTGTAAGACATAAATAAAAGAAATTGGAAAATTCACAAATAAATAAGAAAATACCTCATGTTCATGAATTAAATGAATTAGTATTGTTAAAATGTTCATATCACCCAAAATGATATATAAATTCAGCAAAATCCCTATCAAAATTCCAATTGCATTTTTCACAAAAATATTTAATAAAATCTCAAAATTTGTATGAAACTACCGAAGATTCCAATAGCTAAAGGAATCTTGAAAGAAAGAAAGAAAGAAAGAAAGAAAGAAAGAAAGAAAGAAAGAAAGAAAGAAAGAGAAAGAAAGAAAAAGAGAACAGAGCTGGAGGCATCATACTTTCTGATTTCAAATTATCTTACATAGTTATAGTAATCAAAACATTATGATGCTCACATAAAAATAGAAACATAGATTAATGGAATATAATAGAAAACCCAGAAACAAGCCTATGCATATACAGTCAACTAATTCTTGAACAAGGCACCAATAAAACACAATGAAAAAAATGATAATATTTTCAATAAATCACATTTTTAAAAAACTGAGTATTCATTTGCAAAAGACTAAAGTTAGATTCCTATCTTTTGCTACAGGCAAAAATCATCCAAAATGGAAACAAAATGTAATCACAAGATCTGAATCTATAAAAATTCTAACAGAAAACATAGGCAAAAAACTCCTTGAAATTGGCCTTAGCAATGATATTTTGGATATCACATTCAAAGTTCAGAAACAAAAGCAAAAATAGATAAGTGAAATACCATTAAACTAAAAACCATCTAACATTTACCTGCAGTTTTGCCTTAGATTTATTTTTTCTCAATAAAATAAATTTCATTTTGAGTGTATAATTGTTATTTTAACAATTTTATAAGTAAACTAATGATCAAACATAAGTTTTTTACACCTTCATGTAAGAGTCCTGTTTCTCCATGAGGATGACGCATTCTCTTTAAAAGTTTTTAAATGAGTGCATGTTTCTCCAAAAAAAAAAAAAAAAAAAAAAAAAAAAAAAAACAAGAACAGACTTATATTTCTGGAAGACAAAGTAGACATTCCTTTTCCTATTCCTGTCGCTAAGTGCAACCCCAAACCTTGGACCTTATACAGAAAACAGACATAATATTTTGAAAGGTGAAAGGCAGAGGGAAGTGAACTATGGACCCCAGACCTCAAGACTTGAGGAGCACCATGATTGTGAATTTCCTGGAATTTCTTTTTGGCTCATATAACAGAGACTGTTTTCTAAGGAAACCAGTAACGTAGATGGAGTGATAGACTTATTGATCCAGGGAACAGAACAGAGAACTTATAAATAGATTCACACAAAAATGCCTAACTTATGTTTGACAAATGTTTAAAAGCAACTCAATGGAGGGAAATAATCACCCACCTTTTCAAAAAAGAAATTAGATATTCATATGTTAAAATGTTCACTTCAATCTAAATCTTGTTCCTTATACAAAAAATCATTCAAAAGTTATAATGAGAGACTTTAATTTAGAAGGTAGAACTATAAAACTTCCAGGAAAAATCTTTAGGATATAGGGCAAGGAAAATAGTACTTACATTTGATACCAAAACACAGCTCATAAAAGGGAAAACTGGTAAGTAAATTTTGTGAAAATATAACACTTTTGTTATATTTTTATTCTGTAATAGACACTTATGAGGTAGAAAGTAAAAGCTACAGGGTGAGAGGAAATATTAACAAATCACATATTTGACAACATTTTAAAATCTAGAACATAAAACAAGCTCTCAAAACTCAGTAGTAAAGACAAATATACAAACAAATCTAGTTAGAAAATGAATAAAAGACATAAAGTGACACTTCTTGAGGACATATAGATGGTAAATAAATAATGTATGAAAATATCTTCAATATCATTAAACATTAGAGAAATGCAAATTAAACCATGATGATACATCCCAGCAGACTCATTCAAAAATACAATTTAAAATGACACTAAATGCTGGCAAGAATTGGAAGAATCTGTATTACTTTTAAATTGCTGGTGGAATTTAAAATGGTACAACCACTCTAGCACAATTTTGAAGCATCTTACAAACTAAACAGGGAAATACCATATAATCCAGAAATCACACTCTAATGACACATCCATGTATACTAGAATTTGTCTCTGAGAAATAAAAATGTATGCTCACAAAGACACCTGTGTATGAATGTCTATATAGCAACTGTATTCATCATAGCCTAAAACTAGAATTCTAGGTATCTATCGAAAGGTAAAGGATGGTTAAAACTGGTGCACCCAATACTTCAGCAATACAAACACATTGACATGCAATAATCTAGAGGAATCTCCAAGACATTATGTTAAGTGAGACAAATCCCACCTGAAAAGTTTGAATACTGTATCATTTCATTTATATAAAATTGTTGAAATGACTTATTTTTGAAAAATATTGATTCTGAGTTCAATTTTTTGTGGAAATCTCAAATATTGATTAATGCAGAAGAAATTTTTAGAGTTTAAAGTTTCTGGTGTCAATTATAGAGTCACCATTATAACTGAATCAAAATATGATTTAGGCAAGTATTGCTTAGATATCAATTCAGATATCAATACATTCATAGACATAAGCATAAGTTTTTATGCAATTAAGATGACCACAGGTAAGGACAGATTTTATTAGGCATCATATGTACGACTATACCATTAAAAAAAAGTTCAATGGATTCTGTAAATGGACTATCTGAAACTCCTATTGGTACCTTTTTTAAACTTATACTTGAAAACCAAACCTGGATTTTCTTTTCATGAATCTTTAAGTTCAAAGCAGATAATGTGCAAAATATATTCATTTCTTAAGCATGTTCACAAAAATAAATTTTACTTGGTCGAATTTTAATTTTATTTTGGAAATGAAAAAGCAGGAATAAAATATTCCACATAGATAAAATTGTTTTAATTTATAATTAATTTTGAAAGTATTGGTTCATTTTTACTGTTTCCCCAAATAAAACTCATTAAAATTACAAAAAAAAAAAAAATACATTCATGCCATATAAGCATGTTCACGTGTCTCTGGCCTATGCTTGTGCATTTTTGTGTGTCACTGTGAGCATTGTAAGTGAATGAGTTGTGTGTGTGCGCACGTGTGTATGTGTGTAAGAAAGATAAAGAATATGAAGATGCACAAAGCTTTCCCTTAACTCTCTTCATTTTGACTGGGAATAAAGGATAATATCTATTTTAACTGCACAACTCATCATCACAGTAGGGGATCATGCTTCTAATTTCAGGAGTAAAGGAAATATGATGAGAAATTACACATGAAAATGTGGTCTTTTAGACTTTCCTTTTGAAATTTTTACTTTCACTTAAAAATATCTCTCCTTTGGCTAAAGTAGTAAAACAGGAGGGAATGTTGTCTCCATCTACTTGAGAGGAGATGTTTTGTTATTTAGAAAAAGACAAAATCAAAAATGTGCAAGCATTATAGGTCCTCTTCTATTATTGGCATAAGATGGCTTCCAGTGGTTCATCTCAGCTCTGCAGAAGAGAAAACTAGAAAAGGTTATAGGGCTATACTAGATCATTGATGGTCAGGATAGCCTTTATTCCACATACTATCCTGAAAATCAGAAAGAACCCTAGGACTTTACTTAACTAGAGTCTCTTGTTAGTGAGCGACTAGATTAGACTGGCCACTAATAAGCAGTACCTGAACAATTAATAAAAAGCAGAAACAAAGGAGAAGAAATTACTTTCTGGTGGCAGGCAGACCTGTGGGTGTAGGGTACATATGCATTTTGTAATGGATTGGGAGAGGTCCTGTGTCTCACCCATTTTGAAGACATAAGCAGCTGAGATTTCTATAAACTAACCCCAAAGTTAGTAGAAGAAAATAAATAGCTACAATCAGAGCAATACTGAATGAAATTGAGACACCCAAATCCACACAAAGGATCAACAAACCACAAAGTTGCTTCTTTGACAAGACAAACATTATGAATAGAAAGCTAGCCAGGGCCGGGCGCAGTGGCTCAAGCCTGTAATCCCAGCACTTTGGGAGGCCGAGATGGGTGGATCACGAGGTCAGGAGATCGAGACCATCCTGGCTAACATGGTGAAACACCATCTCTACTAAAAAATACAAAAAACTAGCCGGGCCAGGTGGTGGGCGCCTGTAGTCCCAGCTACTCGGGAGGCTGAGGCAGGAGAATGGCGGGAACCCGGGAGGCGGAGCTTGCAGTGAGCTGAGATCCGGCCACTGCACCCCAACCTGGGCGACAGAGCAAGACTACGTCTCCAAAAAAAAAAAAAAAAAAAAAAAAAAAAAAAAAAAAAAAAAAAAAAAAAGAAAGCTAGCCAGATTAACAAAAACAAGAGAGATTCAAGATCCAAATAAACACAATCAGAAATGGCAAAGGTGACACATTTCAACTAATCCCGCAGAGATACAAGAGATCCTCATAGACTATTATGATCACCTCTATGCACACGAACTAGAAAATCTAGAGGAAATGGACAAATTCCTGGAAACACTCAACTTCCAAAGATTGCATCAGGAAAAACTTGAAACCCTGAACACACCATTACTGAGTTCTGAATCAAGAATAAAAAGCCTACCAACCAAAAAAAAAAAAAAAAAAAAATCAGTGGAACAGATGGATTTCACAGCCAAATTCTAACAAACACACAAAGAAGAGCTAATACCAATTCTATTGAAAGCATTCCAAAAAGAGAGAGAGAGGGACTTCCCTCTAACTTATTCTTCAAAGCCAGCATCACCCTGATACCAAAATCTGGCAAAGACACAACAACAAAGGAGGGAAAACTACAGTCCAATATTCCTGATAAACATAGATACAAAATCTTCAACAAAATACTAGGAAATAGAATCCAGCAACACATCACAAAGTTAATTCACCATGATCAAGTAGGCTTTATTCCTGGGATGCTAGGTTTGCTTAACATATGAAAATCCATAAATGTAATTCACCATATAAAAATAATTAAAAGCGAAAAAACAAACAAACAAACAAACAAACAAAAAACTCAATAGATGCAGGAAAGGCTTTCAATAATATCTAACATCCTTTCTTGATTAAAAAAAAAAAAAAAGCCCTCAATAAACTAGATACTGAAGGGACATACCTCAAAATAATGAAATACAACTATGACAAACCCACGCCAGACATACCGAGTGGGGAAGAGCTGGAGACACTCTCTTTAAGTAAAGGTGAAAACAAGACAAGGCAACATGCCCACTCTCATGACTCCTATTCAACATAGTCGTCTCAGCAAGAGCAATCAGTCAAGAGAAAGAAATAAAAGACACCCAAATAGAAAAAAAGGTGGAGTCAAATTATCCCTCTTCACTAACAATATGATTCTATACTTAGAAAACCCAAAAGACACTGCCAAACGGCTTCTAGAACTGATAAATTATTCTCAGTAAAGTTTCAGGTTACAATATCAGTGTACAAAAATCAGTAGCCTTTCTACACACCAATAATATTCAAGTTGAGAGTCTAATTAAAAACACAATCCCATTTACAGTAGTCACACACACACATACGCAAAATTTACCTTGGAATGCATGTAATCAAGAAAGAGAAAGAACTCTACAAGGAGAACGACAAAACACTGCTAAAATAAATCATCAATTTGCATAGACACAATACTTTCCCATTTGTTTCTCTAGAGAAATAAATATCACAGTACCCTGTGTTTGATTAACTACCACCTCTTGCACTTCTATTTACTTTCTTTTTATCTGTCACTTCCTTTTCCTTTATCATCTTGTCTCCCACTTATTCTTCCATCAATTCTTGTTTGCAAGCTTTTGTTTTTCCTTTGTCTTACTTTTAGCTCATTAAAATTAACCAGGAGGATTCTGTGTCACATAACATACATGCTATATTTTTAGTACCAACTGTTGTGCATCTCTAAATATTTTTGTGCATCACTACAAATCAAAATCTTTTAAAATATTAATACAAGACAAAATGCACTTGGAAAAAGAAAAAAGACATGATTAATTAATTTTAAGAGTTTTGAAGAAAAATATGATACAACAAAAAACATATTTGGTTTTCCCTTTTGTTATCTACTCTTCTCCTCAAATGAAACTTAAAACATTGGTGGCTCTTGGGGTAATTTTTATTCTCTATTATTTAATATTAAATTTACAATAAAAGTTTTGTATTGTATACTTCTCAATGTATTACATTGATGAAGGTGTCATATAGCTTGGTTGTAATCTAAATGTGAGATATAAAATCCTAAAATTTCCAGAAGATACTATAGTATTATGTCTTCATGATTTTAGAACAGGCAAAGATTTCTTCAATAGATGACATAAAATGGTTGGTGATTATTAAAATGAATAAATTCTATTAATCAAAATTCCCCAGTAAGAGAAAAATATCAATTTGCTGAGTGATTGTGATATATTCATTATTATAACTAATGAAGTATTTAAAATATATCCTATATATCAATAAGAAATTGAGTCACAATTTAAAAGTCTGTGTGTAAAAATACACAAAGGCTTAAACAGGAAAATTACAAAAAAGGATACTTCACTATGTAAAAGCATTTAAGTTTTCAATTTTAATCTAAATTATAACAAAATCACATTTGCACAACTAGCCTAAAACAGAAGTTACTAAAAAAAACTGATCGCCTTCATTATCACTGAAGATAAAAATATCCTATGTATAATTCAGTGATTTTGCATCTTGGTATATATTCAACAGAAGTGTTTGAGTGTATTTATTTAAAAAAGTAAAAAATATTAATGCATTATTTACAATAGTCAAAGACTTTTTAAAAAGCTAAAGAATTATTAATCGTAGGCCGGGTGCGGTGGCTCACGCCTGTAATCCCAGCACTTTGGGAGGCCGAGGCGGGCGGATCACAAGGTCAGCAGATCGAGACCACGGTGAAACCCCGTCTCTACTAAAAATACAAAAAAAAAAAATTAGCCGGGCGCAGTTGTGGGCGCCTGTAGTCCCAGCTACTCGGGAGGCTGAGGCAGGAGAATGGCGTGAACCCGGGAGGCGGATCTTGCAGTGAGCCGAGATCGCGCCACTGCACTCCAGCCTGGGCGACAGAGCAAGACTCCGTCTCAAAAAAAAAAAAAAAAAAAAAAAAAAAAAAAAAGAATTATTAATAGTAGATGGGTAAATAACTTGTTGTATATTCATGAGATAAGATTCTACCTAACAATGACAATGAACTTGGGATTGTTTTATGTAACTAAGTGGAAAAATCTTACGTCTATAATATTGAGCAACGATGCCAAACAAAGTAATACCTGCTATCTGATTATATTTATACGATGTTTACAAGTCAGCAAAAATAATCTGT
Organism: Macaca mulatta; assembly: GCF_049350105.2. Classification (NCBI taxonomy): domain Eukaryota; kingdom Metazoa; phylum Chordata; class Mammalia; order Primates; family Cercopithecidae; genus Macaca; species Macaca mulatta. The sequence goes on from NC_133410.1 coordinate 69,761,337, forward strand.
GATATCTGATGTCAGAGTAATGTTTATTTTTGCAAAGAAGAAAAGGATTTTGGGGAGCAGAGTACTGTAATATTTTGTAGATCTTGGTAATGATTATATTAGTTATATATTTATATGTGTACTAAATATTTAATTTAACATTATCAAATATATTAATCTTTATTTATAATTATAATATATCTGTTTTCCTTCTATAATTTGTCTAGAAATGATCGACATTTTTGCTGAAGCTAAATATTTCATGTTACTATGATAAAATAAATATAGTGAATTTAAAAATCTAAAAGTATCTCCTTCTGCATAATATTTATGCATTTTCAACATTCATGATAAATCAGTTTCTCCAATTACATACTTTATACTGGAAATACAAAGCTGTCATATCCTAAGTTATATTTTCTTCAATATTGTGATCATCACAGATTCATTCTTTACATTAAAATATGACTAATACAGATTAATCACCAAGTCAAATATTTCCCACCTCAGTGTTATTCAGAATTAAGTAGTCTCAACTGGCCACACTGACAGCTCACTTAAGTTCATAAATAGTGGTGACAAAAAGGAATGAGTTATCAGCCAACACAGAGAGAATACAGTCTCTAAGATCTTTGGGTAAACTTGCTAAAAACCTTGACTAGGCCTCATTCTGTAAGGTGATGTATTTATCAAAAGTAAGATAGCTGTGAACCCTTTAAAAAAAATCTTTACTGCAATCCCAGCACTTTGGGAGGCTGAAGCGGGCAGATGACGAGGTCAGGAGATCGAGACCATTCTGGCTAACACAGTAAAACCCCGTCTCTACTAAAAATAGTGGCAAGTGCCTGTAGTCCCAGCTACTCGGGAGACTGAGGCAGGAGAATGGAGTGAACCCGAGAGGTGGAGCTTACAGTGAGCCAAGATTGCGCCACTGCACTCCAGCCTGGGCAACAGAGTGAGACTCTGTATCAAAATAAATAAATAAATAAATAAATAAATAATAATAATTTAGCATATACTTACTGACTAGTACATGATCATTGAACAAACTTAGAATTTAAGGTCATGAGGCACAGCTTATTGGAGAACAAAAATTAGAAATACAATAACTTTCTACCTGTCTGTTTAAAACCAGGAAGCACTTAAAACCTAAACAGCTGCTTCTGAGAACCATGTTCCTTATACATACTGGTGTATATATGTATATATATAAATAAATATATGTATTTATATAAATACATATATTTATATCTAATATATAATTATATATTAGATATAAAATATAAATTATATATATATAAATTTTATATGTAATATATTTTATAATTATTATTATGTATATATAATATATAATATATACAAAATATACATTTTATATATAAAAATATAAATTATATATAAATTAAATATATAAATTATATTTATATAAATACATACATATATTTTAACAAAATAGTTCAATATGAGAAAATAGGGCTATTATGAAGCACTATATAAAGAACTAGGCTTCTTTGCAAAGAAATACTCTTGGTGTCTGTATCTCATTTTATTCCAAAAACAATGAGTAAAATTTGGTGTGGGGGGAGACCAGTGTTTTTTTTTTTAGTTGTTTTGACATTTTCAAACTTCACGATAAGATAGTAACCTAAGTTGAGACACTATATCATTTTCTCAAATGGCTATATACATTTTAATGCCTAAATATTTAGAGTATAGAACTGTTTGACAATTAACATCATAACAAATATTGTATCCACATCTCTCTTCAAATTATAATACTTTGCTAGATTTAAAATTAGATTTTTAGGCTAAACTGAAAGCCACACAAAAATTAATTCTTTAATTTTAATATGCACGTTATCAAATTTTTAAGAAGCCTCCTCATAGTCTTTTTCAAGTGTTATATATTCTAGAATTAGTTTCAAAAAGTGTTATTATATCTAAGTAACAAATCATATTATATCATATTACATAGATATAATATATTGAATCATATCTATTTATATATAACTTTTTGTAAATGTTACTTTAACAAAATGCCTCTCACATCTAGACAGGTAAGTAATTATTGATTTCATTGGAGAATGGTAAAAATAATAATTTATTGACATCAAACGAGCTCTTCATTTTTAAATATCAGTGTATTGGGATGTAAAACTTTTCGGCCGGGCGTGGTGGCTCTCGCCTGCAATCCCAGCACCTTGGGAGGCTGAGGCGGGTGGATCACCTGAAGTCAGGAGTTTGAGACCAGCCTGGCCAACCTGGTGAAACCCCGTCTCTACTAAAAATAGGAAAATCAGCTGGTCGTAGTGGCGGGCTCCTGTAATTCCAACTTCTCCGGAGACTGAGACCGGAGAATCACTTGAACACGGGAGGCGGAGCTTGCAGTGAGCCAAGATCTCGCCATTGCACTCCAGCCTGGGTGACAGAGCGAGACTCCATGTCAAAAAACAAAACAAAACAAAACAAAAAAACCCAAACAACAACAACAACAAAAACTTTTCAATGGCTTTTCAAAACATTTTATGACAGCTGCTGTCTGAGACTATTTTTAAAAATGTATTTTATGTAGCAAATAGCCATGGAAAATAAAGATTAAGATAGTACAGAGGCAAATTACTTTTCTAATCAGGAAAATAAAGTTAATGTCTCCCTTAGGGACAAGGTTTTGGCAGGTATGTTAGCAGTTTCTTTATAAGATCGGGGTTGCCTAAGCTTAGAGTTCCTCAGCCAAACTGTGTGTACAAATCCCCATGGACTAATCTGCATTTCCAACATGGAACTTAGGGGAGAAGGGGAACAACACAATCCTTTAACTCATGTTACTGCTGTATAATACATAATAGAATCCTTAGTCTTTGACAGAAGTTTCCTGTGTATTCTTCCAGCACCTATGAAACTGTAGTAGGCTACCTTGCAAGTAGAATAAAGTTGCATATTCTTCAAATTTTTGATACAGTACTGTTGTATTTTATGTAGAAATAACATTCACTAAGTTATGAGGTTGTTTTGTGATTTGATATTAGGTTGCAATTAAAACAACTTTGTAAAGTACTCTATAAAATAGATTCATCATTTATTGATAAAATGTTATAAAATGTAAATGATTAAATTTATTAAAATAATAAAGTATGTTTATAATTTACATTAAAGATGATAACAGTATAATTTATTTATTATGTATAGTTATTAAAAAGAGTATGCCCTAACTTTGGTATCAGATTAAAGTCATTTTTCTAATATCTTCTCTTTTACAAAATTATTAGAACTGACTTTTGAGGGACACACTTGTAACTTAGATCAAGGCAATAGTCTTATATAACATTATACATTTTGTTGCTACTGCTGCTCAAATTTATCTAACTTTATATTGTCACTTAGTCACAAAACTCAAACTAAAAGGATACGTATTATAATTCTCAGCCACATACTAAAATGTTGAATATTTTAAAACATCATTTAAAACAGAAAACAGTATGTTCTGAAATGTATAATGTTTCTCTGCTATTTTGGAATAAAAATGTGTTTTACTTCCTCTATAGAAACATAGTATTTATCATATCCACAATTCTAGGAATGATATTTGAATTGATAATTGTATCTATCTCTATTTTTCCTGTTCCATAATTATATTATACAAACTGGAGCTCAATTTCATTGTTTACAATATTTTTTGTAAGAAGGCATTAAATATCATCTCCATAATATAAACAAGAGACATCACCAAAACTCTCATCTCTGAATGACATTATTTAAAATGTCATTTATGACAAAACCATTTTACATATGAATAAAATACTTGTATAAGAATGTTGGTTATAATGTATAAAGACTACTATTATTTTAAATTCATACAATTATGAACTATCTGAGGTTTACAATTCATCTAACAATGTAAGCAATTAAATGTGAGCCAGTAACTTGCTGCTTGATAAATGTAAGTCAATTTGACCTGCTAAAGGCTGTAAACCTGGAGAGTAGTAGCGAAATAAGAACATTAGGGTTATTTGATTTAAATGCAATAAAGTTTTCTTTCTTTTAAATCTGTGTTTATTCATAATACCTTATTTATATGAAGAGAATAAAATACATCGACAAAGTATTGTTCTATTATTAAATAATTTTGTTGTTCCTTTGTCTTCACATCATGGAGATAGAGTAAAATAATTAGATGGACTACTTACAAAATTGTCTAGGAAAAGCCTATTATGTTTAGGCTTTCTTTTTTTTTTGTCTTTTTGTTTGTTTGTTTGTTTTGTTTTGATTTTTTGAGATACAGCCTGGCTCTGTTGCCCAGGCTGGAGTGCAGTGGCACGATCTCGGCTCACTGCAACCTCCACCTCCTGAGTTCAAGTGATTCTCATGCTTCAGCCTCCCAAGTAGCTGGAATTACAGGCGCATGCCACCATGCACAGCTAATTTTTGTATTTTTAGTAGAGATGGAGCTTCACCACGTTGGCCAGCCTGGTTTTGAACTCTTAACCACAAATGATCGGACTGCCTTGGGCTCCCAAAGATGATAGAAATGAGCCACTGCACCCAGCCTTTTTTGTCCTTAATAGAATATGGCAGAATGTTGACACTGTCACATCAGTCTCAGAACCTTAGTCACTGAAAGATAGTCTTTGTTTTAAAAGAGCATTCTTTTGCAATTGTGTATTTTGCTGCTGATTTTATATATTTGATTGAGATATGAGCTAGCCAGAGGATCATAATTTCTCTCATTTGGATGTTAAATAATTTTCACAGTACATATTTAAATTATACAATTAAAGAACATTTTGTTTGTCTATCATTTGCTGTGGTGTTTAAGATTGTGTATTTCCCACATTTTTCTCAATACCTTATTTTGCACTTCAAATTGACTCTGTGAAATTAAATCAAGGGGATACTTACATTTTATAATATCTATTGCTGTGTGATATTTAGATGTCAAATAATAATGATAATAGGCACTGTGACTTTTGGACATTGTGAACTGCTTTAGCAAAAAGAAAAATTACTTCACTATTACATCTCTTAAGTATTTAAGGAAATTTAGAATTTTTTTGTATCTCAATTTTCTTGTTTAATTTGGGGGAACATAGGTTAGTTAAAATTGAGTAAATAAAAAAAGTTTAAAAATTAAAACAACACTTTAATCTTCTATGATTTATAAATATACCAAGAAACTTGTCATGTAAGTACATAAAATTAATTGAAAATAGCAGACATTTGACCTAATGAAAAGCTACATTCATCATACTCTATTGATACAGATAGAAACATATAGATGAATAAATACAGATATTTAAATATATAATGTGTTTGCATGTGTGTGTATTACACACTAGGTTCAACTGGGTGTGTTATAATGTGCAGGAAATTTGATGGAGGTGCTAGCGCTTCAAATTGTTATTCCTTCAGTTTTTTTTTTTAATTAAATTTAAATTAAATTAAATTTTACTCTACACATGTGCAGAATGTGCAGGTTTGTTACATAGATATACATGTACCATGGTGGTTTGCTGTACACATCAACTTCCCATCTAGGTTTTAAGCCCCACATGTATTTGTTATTTGTCCTAATACTCTTCCTCCCCTTGCCTCCCACCCTCCTGACAGACCCAGGTGTGTGATGTTTCCCTCCCTGTGTCCATGTGTTCTCATTGTTCACCTCCTACTTATGAGTGAAAACATGCAGTGTTTGGTTTTCTGTTCATGTATTAGTTTGCTAAGAATAATGGTTTCCAGCTTCATCCATGTCCCTGAAAAGGACATGAACTTATTCTTTTATATGGCTGCATAATATTCTCTGATGTATATGTGTCATATTTTCTTTATCCAGTCTGTCATTGATGGGCATTTGGGTTGGTTCCAAGTCTTGGCTATTGTAAATAGTGCTGCAATAAACATACGTGTGCATATGTCTGTATAGGAGAATGATTTATAATCCTTTGGGTATATACCAGTAATGGGATTACTGGGTCAAGTGGTATTTCTGGTTTTAGATCCTTGAGGAATGACTGCACTGTTTTCCACAATGGTTGAACTAATTTACACCCCCATCAACAGTGTAAAAACTTTCCTATTTCTCCACATCTTCGCCAGCATCTATTGTTTCCTGACTTTCTAATAATTGTCATTCTAACTGGCATGAGAGGGTATCTCATCGTGGTTTTGATTTGCATTTCTCTATTGACCAGTAAAGATGAGCTTTTTTTCATATGTTTGTTGGCTGCATACATGTCTTCTTTTGATAAGTGTCTGTTCATATCCTTTACTCACTTTTTAATGGGGTAGTTTGCTTTTTCTTGTAAATTTGATTAAGTTCTTTGTAGATTCTGGATATTAGACCTTTGTCAGATGGACAGATTGCAAAAATTTTCTCCCATTCTGTAGGTTGCCTGTTCACTCTGATGATAGTTACTTTTCCTGTGCAGAAGCTCTTTAGTTTGATTAGATCTCATTTGTCAAATTTGGCTCTCTTTGCAAATGCTTTTTGTGTTTTAGTCATGAAGCTTTTGCCCATGCTTATGTCCTGAATGACATTGCTTAGATTTTCTTCGAGAGTTTTTTATGGTTTTAGGTTTTATGTTTAAGTCTTTAATCCATCTTGAGTTAATTTTTGTATAAGGTGTAAGGAAAGGGTCCAGTTTCAGTTTTCTGCATATGGCTAGACAGTTTTCCCAGCACCATTTATTAAATAAGGAATCCTTTCTCCATTGCTTTTTTGTCAGGTTTTTCAAAGATCAGATCAGTGTAGATGTATGGTGTTATTTCTGAGGCCCCTGTTCTGTTCCATTGGTCTGTATATCTGTTTTGGTACCATGCTGTTTTGATTACTGTAGCCTTGTAATATAGTTTGAAGTCAAGTTGTGTGATGCCTCTAGCTTATTCTTTCAGTTTTTATGTTGTCCATGATATCATTACAATCCCTAGGTGGATGATAAATGTACACAGAAAATTTATAAAACTTACATGTTTATTATTGATTACAGAAAAAATATATAAATTCAATAATTATTTTTTAAGCATGCATACTGGCATATTTTGGTCAATGTTGGGAATATGGTTTATTTAAAATTTTACAAGGAATTACCAACAGTAAACTACCTACGTTTATGCTATATTCATATTCATATATATGAAGCAAGAATATTCCAACTCAAAAAAATTGTCAGCAGCACTTATTTACTGTCTATTTCCTACACAAGTTCAACATTCACCAAGTCCATGATTTTGCATATTTCCCATTTTCAACACCAGCTGGAAGCCAGAGAGTTTCAAGCATGTCAGTCTGTGATATGGGAATGAGCAAGGTAAAGCTGGTTTGTATTCCCAGTTCCTGGTAGTGGCAGCTGTATCAAATACTTCTTCCAATACCTCCTGTGAAGAAAAGGAGTTTATTGTCCGTAGCGATTTGTTTTAAACTCATTCTATTTTATCAGGGAGTTAAAGAAAAAAAAAGAGATTAGTTGCCTCTGGCAGTATTTACAACATAAATGTGTTAAAATGAATACCCTGCTTCCTACCTGTGTGCATAATACTGGATACAGTTATGGAAAATGTGTTGATATCAAGCAGAGGCCTACAAAATGCATCTAAGATTATTTTAATCAAATATTAATAAATTTTCTTCATTTAAAAGTAATCTATTCAGATCAAATGTTCTACCACAAAACATGATAAAATAAGCGTAAAGTAAGATTTTCATTGACAAATAGGTCAAGTAGTCACTCTAGGGATGTTGAAGGTGAAATAAAGCAAATGTGGCTACAACAGGAGTTAGGGGGAGAAAGTGGAGAAGAGGAAGAGAAGAATAATTGGTAATGAGCTCATCATGCAAAAACAAATTGCAGTGTATTTGTGGTTATCATAACAAAAAAAGGAAACCTTTGAATGATTCCAGTGACATAATTAGATTAATTTTTGGAAATATAGATTTTGGCTTCTGATAACAGAAGTTACTAGAATAAGGTCAGAGTGCTAGGAAATCTATTGCAAAATTATCTATCTATCGTATACTGTATAAATGTGTGGGGGGTGTTATAAATATGAAATAACAGGTAGGCAAATGGATAGAATATAGTTATGGATATTAACTTATTGTTCTAGATTGACAGGATGAAATACAAAGATTATCTAAACAAATGCAGTTCATTCCATGTTATTACATGAACTGGAAATATAGATAAGAAAGAGGTCGTGTTGGCCTTTAGATGCCTGCTAGAATGTCAGGAAATAGTCTTCTAGGAGATAGGGATTTAGTGATTATTTTATGTGTGAGCATAAAATGCTAGATTTTATGTTTTAAAAAGATTAATAGATTTGAAGCAACATTTGAAGCAAAGAAACCAGTATGAAGGCGACTGACAAGGTTTGAGTGAGAGATGACACAGGCTAAGATAATAATGAGTATGGAGTTATCCTAAGGTATATCTAATTGAAACTGAGAAACAAAAATAATGCAATTTCTCCAGAAGCTAACTAGGGAATGTTTTAGCTACAGAAAAGTTTTATATTTGTAACATTGTAAATGCATAACACTTTATGATACATTTGTAAGATTTTAAGTGCACAACTCTTCAAAACCCAGATTTTAAGATTGGTATGCAATTACAATACAAAAATAAAGTATATATTTTCACAGAACTAATAGGTTACAAAACTTATGCTTCAGATGTGCAAAATATATTTTTAAATGCATAACTTACAGAATTAATACTAGGATGTAATATCTGAGAGGAAATGCAGGAATGATATGAAGCTCACTTATTTTTCCCCAGAACAGACATAAATTGCACTTGCCCTTTTATTGATGCAGACACTGATAAAGGCAAATCGTATTAGCAGGACTAGTGATTTGGAGTGTCTGAAACTAACAGATGCAGAATGTACTGAGCAATTCTCCATGTGATGATTAAAAATTCAGTAAAGTAATATGCCTGTCACATTTAAAAGAAGGCAGTATTTAAGATAAACAGATTTACATGCGTATCTGTAATATTTTTCTTCTCTTAAAGAAGGACTGGAGCCACAGAATCTTCACATTAAAGTAAATACATTTCAGTGAAAATTCACACTATGACCATAAACCAAACTTTTGACCTACATGCCAACTTGTGTAGCTTTTGGAAAGTCTATGGTGCTTAAATAGGCAAAATATAATTAGAATGCTGAAAAATATCCAATTTAATTAGCCAAAAAATTTGGAACTGCTAATTTCAATTAGGTTTTTCAATATAATTTTATCTGATATGAAAAGTTCTGGGAATCACACTTTAACTGGAACATAAAACAAAGTTTAAAGTTTTTCTAAACTGATGAAAGTGCAGAATGTGGTCATATAATAAAGCTGAGAAAAACTTCACTATTTTTTTTTGCAAATAAGAGATTTTGTAGTTGTTTTCAAATATACAAATATTAGCCACTTGGCTAAGAGATTCAATTTACTCTCTATCAATTTAAAGTACTAGTATTAAATGGAAAGTTTCAGGATGACTTTAGTTAAAAATAAGCAAAAAGTTTCAAAATCTCAGTGATATCCAAGTATGGAGCTATTATCAGCAAGAAACTGAATTTCAACCACGTAATGATTATGATTATTAAAAGAACCAATCTACTCTTTTTTAATCACTTCATTCAAATAAGTGGAAGACCATGTGTCTGAAAACATAGGCTTGAATTTTTAATTACCCCTGGATAATGCAATTGTGAAAAATATGGGATATTTTTATCAGGTAAAAGGCTGAGTCTAGAAATTTCCTTACTTTCAGGAATAATTATTTTACTTTGGGTGCCTAGAAATCAATTTGTATTTGGCAATAGAACTACTACTGACTTCCTGGATTTGATGCAATACATTTCAAATAAAGGGCATAGGGATACTTCTGGTTACCGAAGTTTTGACAATGAATGCAATGTTTATAAAAAGTATTAGAGAGTTTATTCTCAAATATGGTTAATCTTATTAGGAAGCTAAAAATCAAATATGGTTTCCCTCTCTTAAGCATTTTTTGTTGTTTAGAGGACTGCAGCTCATTTGTGAATGAGACGAGGGCAGTGCTGGGCTAAAACCCCTCAATTATACTTCTCTTTATTTCATTTATACTGACCAGAGATCTTTAACATTAACTCTAATCATGAACATTTTTATGTCTTTGCATTTTAAGTAATACTATGTTTCTTTTCTATACAGAAAAACAAAACAACTAGGTATACAAAGGCACACAGATTTTATATATATATTTTTTCTGTAATAATATACTGCAATTTGTAAAATAAACTTTTTTGTTAACGGCATTCAATGTTCCTGTTACAGGGTGTGTGCCTAACAAACAATTATGGAATATATAAATATTGTATAGTACACATTGTCTCATGGTAGTTTTTGTGAAAATTGTTGAATTTAATTACATTTATGTAAGGTATTAAAAAACTTACTGTAACCAATAAAATTTAGTCCAAAAATTATTAAACTCATAAAACATTTATAAGATTTAAAGATTAATAAAAATGAAATTCTATGATGTGGGATATTATCAGAAATGACTCTTTGAAAGATCATCAAATCTTTTCTAATTGTATTTATTTTAATGTAATTATTATAAATGATAAAATAAAATAAATTATAATATACAACCGAACTATGGTTTTGTTTCAGCTTTATAAATGTAAAAATTAGATTTTGTTTTTATAAAAAAGGACTCATTTGAAAAGTTCACATAAATAAACATGTATTTATGTATATATAGCATTTGAACTGCCCAAATGTGGGTACAACTTACACATTTATCAGCTACATGTTTTAATAAACTCAATTTTGGGCCAAAGATTCACTGACATCACTTTGTGAAGGAAAATATTTCACTAATGAAAGATATTACCTACTGTAATCTTTTATAAGGGTCTTTTGAATCTCTTCACTATTAAGTGAAGAATAGTGAGAAAATATACACACATGAAATGCTTAAAGCAAAGCATGTCATGAGGTAGCCATCTACAAAATAAAGTCAATTAGTTTTTAAATTGTCAATTAGTATTTTAAATAAATTAGACTTTTAAATAAAGTCAATTAGTGTTTTAAAAATAAAGTCAATTAGTTTTTAAATGCTTGCCTCTTGTGTAATTTTAATAACATTATTGTTCCTTGATTAAAAAATATATTTTTAAATAGATTTTAATTTTTAGAGCAGTTTTAAGATCATGTCAAAATTGAGTAGAAGAAAGTATGGAATTCTCACATACCCCTTTCCTCCACATAAGCACAGCCTTCTAATATCTTGCACCAAAATGGTATTTGTTACAGTCAATGAGCCTATATTGACATGTTATTATCACTCAAATAACACAGTATACTAGAGTTCACTCATGGTAGAAAGCATGCTGTGAGTTTTAACCAAAATAGAAGTGAATATATCCACCATTATACTTTCATACAGAAGAGATTCACTGCCCTAAAAATCCTTTGTAATCTGCGTATTCATCCCTTCCTCCCTTCAACTCCTGAAAATCACTGATCTTTTTTATTGTCTCCAGGGTTTTACCTCACACAAATTTTCATATACTTGGAATCATAGGTTATGCAGACTTTCAAGATTGGCTTTTTCACTTAGTAACGTCTTTTTTCACTTAGTAATATGCATTTAAGTTTTTTGTATGTATTTTCATTACTTTATAGCTACTATATTGTTATTGCTGAATAATATTCTGTTTTGTGGTTATATACTAATTTGAACATTCACCTATTGAAAGACATTTTGATTACTTTCAAGTGTTAGTAATTATGAATAAAACTGCTATAAACATCTTTGTGCAGGTTTGTTGTGGCCATCAGTTTTAAATAACTTTGGGTAACTTCCAAGGTTCACAATTGGTGGATCATATGCTAAGAGTATGTTTAGATTGGTAGAAACTGTGAATCTTTATTTCAAACTGGCTGTATAGTTTTGCACTCTCACCAGCAATGAATGAGAGTTCTTGTTACTCCATCCTTTTGTCAACATTTTTCCTTATTATTATTACAGATTTTGGCCTTTCTAATGTGTGTAGTGGTACCTCATTATTGTTTTAATTTTCATTTCCCTGAGACTCCGATGTGGTACAGCTTTCATATGCTTACTTGGAATCTAAATATTTTCTATAGTGAGATATCAATTAAGTTCATAGGCCCCCCCTTTTTTTTTAAATCTGGTTCTTAAATTTTCCTATTATTTAGTTGTAAGAAATCATTGCATATATTATATAATAGACTTTTATCAGATGTGTGTTTTGCAAATATTTTCTCTCAGTCTGGCTTGTCTTCTCATACTGTTGATAGACTTAAGTTCTAAATCTTCTCTTTCTTAACTTGGGGGATTAATATGGTTCAGTAATAATGTGTTACCCAGTGCGCTGATTAATGTTTTTCTTTTCATAGAAAGAGTTGAGGAAGACTAAATGAAAATAGGTAACAAACTAAAGGCCAAGATGTCTGTGTACTATACAGTTCAAGGGATAATATTTACATAAACTCTTATTTTAGAGGTCTGTGGTATGCTGCACAGATCCCTGAACCTGTGTAGTATAGTTTCACATAAATCAATCCTCTACCTGTTTCATGAATTCTACTATAAAATACCTTGCCTACATAATGTGAGAGATTAAGTTTTCAATATAATAGCTATTGTAGTAACCATGTGAACATATTTGATCTTCAATTTTAAAAGGGATTAGGGAGGAAGTTAAAATGTAAACATTGTGGTAAATTCTATAATCAAGTAAAAAACAGACAAATAGAGGGAAAAAATGTCTAGAATACCATAAAAGTAAATAAAAATTTTGGGAGAAGCATACAAAGATGAAATAAATAATGTACATATCACAAAGTACAACATAGATGTGCAAAACATATTGATATATGAAGCCTGGAAAATGACTGTGAGCTTAAAACTTTGAAGACAATTATTTAGAATTTATAGCCCAGCCTTTAATAGTGATAGTGTCAAAATAAAACTTTGAAGTATCTTTTATGCTTGGTGAATATGATAAAAAATACCAATTTTGAAATAAATTTATGACTATGCAGCATTTCTGATATATCTTCCCATTTAATGTTTCCTTGGATTCAATGTTATTTTAAAAACTCTCAACTAAAGGCCCATAAATTGATAAAAATGTCAAATGTTTTTCTGAACAAACATTTCTAAAAAGAAAATTTATATTTTGGATACAATCATTTACTTTTCAAAGTTATATTGTTATTTTGCATAAATAGTGTAAATCTTAATCCTCTTGAGTATCTGTTGCCTTCCATGCTCACTTTGGTTTTACTTATGTCTATTTCTAAAATATATTATTATAAAATCAAGTTTATAGTTTGATTTTGTAATAATCTAAATATTAAAGCTTTAGATTGCCCTAATACAATGTATTTTTATGAGTAATTAACAAAGTGAAAATATTTTAAAATGAATTAAGCTTTTATTTAATAACTGTAAACCAAAAAAGAAAGTGAATTACTTAAATATATATTTTATTCTTTCCCCAAATAAGATCTACTTGTCCGAGTATTGTGATGTGAGGACAATTTAGTTAACAAGGCAATATTGAAATTCTTTTCTTTTTTTTAATAATGTACATTTTATGCAATTCCAAGTGAAACATTTAATCAAAACCTGGCTGATGATTTTTGGTAGAAGGTCAAAGAACAGGAATTAAGTTTCCTAAAACAGGGTGCCTTTTAAAAGTTCTATGACCTTAAGCTATTATTCACGATATGTTAAGAAATGAAAATTCTATGATGTCATCTAATCTATTGAAATTATTTTTTATGTTTGACCATGTTATCAAATTTTGAGTAGCATATAGGTACTAAGTGGGGTGTGTTTGTGTGTGTGTATGTATATATATATTTATATTTATATATATACTAAATATATATATATTTATATATATACACACTTATATATATACTAAGTGGTGTATACGTATATAAAATATATATATATATATATTTTTTTTTTTGAGACGGAATTTCACTCTGGTTGCCTAGGCTGGAGTTTAGTGGTGCAATCTCAGCTCACTGCAACCTCCGCCTCCTGGGTTCAAGCAATTCTCCTGCCTTAACCTCCTGAGTAGCTGAGATTGCAGGCACTTGCCACCATGCCTGGCTAATTTTTTGTTTAGTAGAAACAGGGTTTCACCAGGTTGGCCAGGCTGGTCTCGAACTCCTGACCTCAGGGTATCTCCCACCTTGGCCTCCCAAAGAGCTGGGATTACAGGCGTGAGCCACCACACCCGGTCAATGGTAATTTTTAATTTGTTCTGTTGTGTACTTCTTTCTAAGTAAAGTTTATGCCAGTATACTTAGAACATGGGCAGTCAGCTGGCATACACAGACATTAAAAAGTTAAACCATACTGACAAAACAGTTTTGCTTCATTAAATATGAATGATAAAATTATTTTATTAATAATTTTATGATTATAAGGTCTTAATGTCAGTAATAAGGTAAAGGCTTTTTACAAGGTTTCCCACTATTTCTCCAATATATTTATTTTATTTTCACCTGCTAAGTGAAAATAAAAAATGTGACTACAATGGATGCATAGTAGAGGAAGATGCAAGGAAAGGGAGATTTCTTGTGTAATGATACAGTTGTTCTTTCTTCATTTATTTGATTCTGAAGTAATAAGCTTTTCTTTATTGGTAATTTATACATTGGTCTAAAGACTGTTCCATTGTACTGTCCCTCTGCCCTTTGCTTGGTGGAACATTGTTAGATAATGGGCAAAATAGTTTAGTGGTTTAGACTGAAATATGGACTCTAGATCCAGTGTCCTGAGTATACATGCCAGCTCTGTGACTTGTCACTGTGAATTTTTGGGCAATGAACCATTTTGTGCCTCAGTTTCATCAGAATGATACATTTTTCATAAGACTCTTGAAAGGATTAAATATGCCCATCCCAGCCAGAGTAGGTGTTATATTATCTGTTTGCAATCATCATCACACCATCATCATGTCATCATCATCATCATTATCATCATATTAATTTCATGCATCCTAAGATATTAAAAAAATGAAAATAAAAAAATGAAAAAAATACTTGATAACAATCAAACACACTGGAACATAATTTGAGTAATGGTACTATGCCATGATTAGAACACATATACCTAACAGAAGTTATACAATCTTTCAAAACTTTTTTGAGGTAAATCTTATATGCCATAATGTTACACATCTTGAGTGAAAATTTGATAAAGTTTGATTATGCATAAAGTTTTAAAACTACCATCACAATCAAGTTGCAGAACATCCCATTATGTTGAAGTGTTCCTTCATTCCCTTTGTGTCATTCTTCAACCAGCCCAAGCAACAAAGGTCAAGAAATAATTCCATATAAATTTGATTATAACATGTGTAGTATTGTGTCATTCTTCTCTTTCCTAGTATAATAATTTATAGATTCATATTTTTGTTACAATATATTCATTATGAGTACTAAAAAGTTTCCAGTTATATGCATAAACCATTTTTTGTTTACCATTCTTGAGTTGATCAACATTAGGCTTTACAGTTTGGAGCTATTCTTTTCCTAGTATCTGTAAGGATATGTATTCATTTAATTGGGTGGATATATAGAAATAAAATGTCCAGATTATATTGTAGGGTGTGTTTAACCTTGTGAAAATTTGACAAACTGTTTTCCACTGTGTCTCCAATATTTTGCATTTATCCAGCAATGAATAAGAGTGTTTAGTTGATTAAATCCTTACCAATCATTTGAAATAGCAGTTCTATTTGAATTCTGATATATGTGTTTCAATATATCATTGTGGATATACATATATGTCATTTTCTATTGACCAGTAAGATCCAAATTTCAAGTACTTATTTTCCTTTAGATATTCTCTTTAGTAAGGTATTTGTTCAAATATTTTACTAGTTCTGTTTGCAGTTTGTGCTCTCTATCATTTTACACTTTCAACAATAATAATATTCTCAGTATGATAGCTTACAAAAGGTCTTAAGAAAGGTAATGTCCTCCAATTTGTTCTTCAACGTTTTCTTGTGTATGCTTTTCTCCTTATATTTCCATACAAATTTTTAAAAGTCTGTTTATAACAAAAAATGCTGAGATTTTATTGCAATGCTTTGAATCTATTATCTTTTAAGAAAAAAATAACTGCTGTATAATATTGAGTGTTTCATAACATGAGCATATCAATACTTCCATTTGTTTTGTTCTATGTTGATTTAAGTTAATAACGTATCTTTAGTTGTACAATAAGGCACACCAAAATGTACTGTCTTAAAATTATCACAATATATTTAGCCTATGTGTCAGAGACGTGTAGTCTTGACTGGGTTTACTCAGGCATTTGGGGTCAGCTAGTAAAAGATCTGTGGACCTGTTGACCTAGAATGGCCTCACCCGGATGTCATGTCTTTGATATACCTTTTCTTATGTTCCAGCACACTAACTCAAGCTTCTTCACATGGCATTTTCAGTCCAAGAGATACAGCAGATGTGTGCAAAAACTATTAATCACTATGTTTAGAAGAAACACTGTCACGTATAGTTCATCGAATTATCAAAATAAGGCCATTCCTGGTTGAAGAAGGAAGGAAGTAGATGCTACTTCTTGATGACAGAAGATGTAAATTACATTGCAAAGGACATGGATTTAAAGAAGGAAATAGTTACGACTACTTTTCCAACTGTATACTACACTTTATAATGTTAGAATTTTTAGTACTCTAAGATCATCTTTCCTCTTTTCATCTTTCAGGTAATTGTCATCTATTTTATTTCTACATTTATTTAACCCTAAAAGGCTTTACAATGATTGTTTAGAATCATCAACATTCATGTAGTTCATAGAAGTTTTATTTTAGTTGCTCTGTGTTTATTTCTATGCTCTCTTTGTTTTGTTTTGTTTGTTCTCCATTTTGTTTACAAATTTATTTTAGAATATTGTTAGTACAAATCTAAAATGAAGACCTCTCTCACGTATGTTAAGCCTAAGAAATCTTTTGCCTTCATTTTTAATGTTAGTTTAACAGGATAAAAGTTGTAATTATTTTCCCTTATAATTTAAAATTCTCAATATTTTTTAAATTAATTTACTTCTGTCGACAAGTCAGATTCAATTCTTTTTTTTTAAAGAATTTTTGAATAAAATCACAGTAATGTGTTGCTTAACAATGGGGACATGTACTGATAAATGTGTCCTTCAGTGATTGTGTGTTGTGGGAACATCATAGAGTGCACTTACACAAACTTAGATGGTAGAGTCTACTATACAACTAGGTTACATGGGATAACTTCTTGCTCCTAGGCTGCAAATCTGTATTACATGTCACTGTACTCAATACTGTAGGCAATTGTAACACAGAAGTAAATATTTATGTATCTAAACATAGAAAAGGCACGGTAAATATACAGTATTCTAATCTTACGGGAATACTGTAGTATATGTGGTCTGTTGCTAACTGAAACATCCTGTGGTTCAAGACTGTATTAAAAATTTGGATTAAATGGGATGTGGATAATTACAGTATTAAGAAATCAATCATTCATAAAGTCACTTATTCTGAGTTACTGTCAACAGAGAAATTTGTGTATTAACTACTTAATAATAAAAAAATTATAAATATAAAAAATTCAAGTCAATTTTATTGAGGTATAATTTACATATTAAGATGCACTCGTTTTACATGTACATTTGAAAACTTTTCACTTATTTACATCTTTAAGCAATATAATTGTGAGATTATCAATATAGGGAATTTTTACATCATCCTCAAATGTTACCTCTGTCCTTACTCTGAATTAATTTTCCATTCATCCCTGGTCCTAGGCATCCATTGATGTGCTGTCACAATATAATTGTCTTTTTCATATTTTAATATAATTGAAGTAATATATTGTATACTCTTTTATGTCTAGTTTATTTCACACAGCATAGAAATGTTGAAATACATTTATGTGCTACCTGTTTCATAGGTTGTTTACTATTGCTGAGTAGTATTCAATTTTATGGGTATACTACGATTTTTTTATTCATTCCCCTGTTAGTGGTCATTTTAATTATTTTTAGATTTTGGTTAATTTAAGTAAAGCTACAGTACTAGGACATTTTGCATACATATTTTTATGTAGAAATATGTTTTTATTTCTCTTACATAATATTTAAGAGCGGAAGTGCTGAGTGTTGTGGTACAGGTGTGTTTAACTTTATAAGACATTTGTGTTAAATTGGGTCAAATTATTTGTCTGCCTTTATAGAGAAAACCTTATGGGGTCTCTTCTTAAGTTTGTTAATATAGTGAAATACAATAATTGAATGTCAAATGATAAATATTCAACCCCTTGGCCCATGATGTATTGTCCTTTTTATACATTGCGGTGATAGAGAGAAATTCTCTCCAACTGATTAGGGGGTGGGACAAAGAGGGAAATAACTGCGAGCTTTTCCTGGGAACACAGGGAATTCTCCCTGATCACCCTCAAGTACATCAGGTCTGAGTATCTAAGAGTCTTTGAAAGGGTCAGTGCATAATTGGACATTAGGTGCCCTTAAGTGGTGAACTGGCTGTAATGATCACAGCCAGGGAATGCAACAGTCAGTTCCCTTGAAATTTTTTGAAAGCCCTTTGAAGAAGGCTGGGTAGAAACAAAGAGAGGCTGTGAAGATCAGAAAAAAATAACAAATTATTCATTGAGAAGACTCATCAACAAACATCCATAAGCATAAAGAACATTCAGGAAAATATGACCTCACCAAATAAAGACTAAATAAGGCCCTAGTGAGTGACACTGGAGTGATGTAGATGTGCGACCTCTCAAGAAATTTTAAAATAGAAATCTTGAAGGTAAAAAATATGATTCATGAACTGAAAAATGCATCAGTGTCTCAACTGCACAATTAATCAAGAGAAAGGAAGTGCCAGTGAGCTCTAACACAGGTTATTTTAAAATATGCAGTCAGAGGAGAGGAAAAAAAAGAAAAGAATAAAAAAAAATGAACAATGGGTGATTGAGAAAATAGACTCAGCTGGTCAAATATAAGTCCTTGTTGTTAAAGTTGGGGCAGAGAGATAGGAATAGAAAGTTTATTCAAAGAAACAATAACAGAGAACTTTTTAATCCTAGAGAAATCATTAATATCAAGCTACAAATAGCTCAAAAATCCCAGAGCAAATTCAACTCAAATAAGACAACTCAAAAGCATATAATATATTAAACTTACAGGGGTCAATGACAAAAAGAGTGTTCTAAAAGCAGCATAGAGAAGAAGAAAAGAACATTTAAAGGAGCTCTGATACATCTGACAACAGACTTCGCAGCAGAAACTTTACAGGCCAGAAGGGAATGGGATAACACATTCAAAGTGCTGATGAAAAATAAATAAATAAATAAATAAATAAAAATAAAAATAACTTCTAAAAGCTTTACTGTAACAAGAAAAACTATCTTTCAACGTAAGTAAAGATTTTCCCAAACAAACAAAAGCTGAGCAAATTTATCACCATCAGGTCTCTCTTATAAGAAATGCTAAAGGGAGTTCTTCAGTCTGAAAAGATAAAAGATGCTTACATAAAGCAAGACGCTATCTTCATCATCATTATCTGTAAAACTCACTGGTCAGAGTAAGTACACAAATTTAGAATACTCTGATGTTGCAATGATAAAGCACAATTACTTTAGCCTGGTACTTCAGTATCTTTAGTATGAAGACTAAAAGACAACACCATAAAAATAATAATAACTAGCAATTTCTTAAGAGATAGATATAAAAGATATAAATTTATACACCAAAATTCAAAATACAAAGGATATGGAATTAAAGTGTAAAGTGTTATAGTTTAGTTTTTTCTTTGTTTGTTTCTCTTAATTGTGATCAAAATTAACTTATCAGCAGTTTCCAATAACTTGTTATAACTACAGCATTTTTCTTTGGAAACCTGATGGTAACCACAAAGGAAAAACTTATGATAGATCCACTAAAAATAAAAAGCAAGAAATTAAAACATACTACCAGAGAAAGTATCTTGACTATAACAGAAGAGAGTAATAAAGGAAGAGATAAATTACCAAGTAACCAGAAAACAAGTGTCAGATGTTGTTTTTACTATTGTTCCTTTGAAGTCTTCACTGTTTGAAATATTTTCTTTTTTTTTTAAAGTTGTATAACTGATTTTACCAGTTGTAGCTTTATTTTATTTTATTTTATTTTTATTTATTTATTTATTTATTTATTTATTTATTTTCAGACGGAGTCTCTCTCTGTCGCCCAGGCTGGAGTGCAGTGGCACGATCTCTGCTCACTGCAAGCTCCGCCACCTCCCAGGTTAACGCCATTCTCCTGCCTCAGCCTCCCTAGAAGCTGGGACTACAGGCACCCGCCACCACGCCCGGCTGTTTTTTTTTTTTTTTTTTTTGTATTTTCAGTAGAGACGGGGTTTCACCGTGTTCTCCAGGATGGTCTCGATCTCCTGACCTTGTGATCCTCCCGCCTTGGCCTCCCAAAGTGCTGGGATTACAGGCGTGAGCCACCGTGCCCGGCCAGCTTTCTTTTATTTTTTAAAATATCACTAGAAACTGTTTCCATCATAATACCTTCTATCACTTTAATGTCCCATTTTTATTTGTTTTACCTCTGACACTCCAATTAAATGTTTTAGTTATTTTCATTTTATTACACATGTATTTCATTTACTTTCTTTTTCACCTCTTTTGTGTTTCATATTATAATTTTTTGTTAAAAATTTTCCAGTTCATTAATCCTTTCTTTTGCTATATCTAATCTGCTGTTAAAAATGTCCAATGTATTTTTTAATTCTGATGTTTTGTTTTGTATTATTATGTTTTAAAAAATAGATTATATTTATTTTGTGATTTCTTCCATTTTTAATCTCAATTCTATTTCTTTCTATTTTATAACCTATTTCCTTAATATTGTTATTTATAACTCCAATCTTGATTATCTCTATGTTTGTTTCAATTGCTTCTTTTACACTAGATTGTGCCATATTTTAATGTCTGTTTGCATAACATAATATTTGTGTCAAATACTGAATATTACATATACAAGTTTAAAAGTCACCAAAAAACTTTATTTTTCCTTAAAAGAGTTTATTATTTTATTTATTAACTAAACTGGGAGAACGATTATCATAAACCAATAAAAAAGTAAGCAGAGTTCAAGCTGAGTGATATATTTTATAAGGCTTTATCTTTAGTTCTGTCCTAAAGCACATTATTACAGTGACGCTATTGTAAGCCTGATGTATCCCCTGTCCCATACCGATGTCTCCCTGACAGCACTGAACTCAAAATTTTCTTTCTTCAGCAGTAAGATATAAGAAACACTTTATATTGCTCTTCAGAGGATTTTGGTTTAGATTTCCAGATTCTCGCTCTAGGCCTCTCTAGAATCTGGTAAATATTTGCTGCTTTAAAATTCTTCAGTCATTAATATTCTCAGCCCCTACAGTTTTTATTGCTTCAATAGCTTTATGATGCTATTTGCTCTAATAATTTCATATTATATGTCACTTAGCTATTATTTTGTTTTCTTAGTGGCGTATACTGTAGCCAGTAAGCTACTATCTTCTATACAAATAAAATGATCTCATAGGTATATCCAATAGTTGGTTGATAGAGTTCAACCGATAAGATCTCTTCTTCTTATTATTCTTAACATTATTATTATTATTATCCTTTTTGACATATGTTTTCTTCCGTCTTCATGGTGAGTTTCAAGAGGAATAAATAAGCTCATTAGGCTCAGAACATCATCTGTAACAATCTTCTATAATGTTTAAGATTTAATTAAGAAAGTATAATTAATGAACAAGGTCACATTAAAGTAATGCTTCTGTTTACAACCTTACTCTTACTTGAGTGTTGAAAATTCCTAATGTAACTCACTCATCTAGCAGGAAATATTACATTAATCAAGTTTGCAATAATGGATGCTTAAAGATAAATACTGATCAATAACATGGGTTTTGAAATAAGTTTTGATTGCAATGTCTTCTGAGGTCTGTTTCTGTGATTTAGTTAAAGCTAAGAGAAAAACCATTTTAGCCAACATCAGTCCTCTTGTCTTTGTAATAACGTCTGCATTTAGTATTAAAATTATTATCAAAGCCAAACCAATTTTTTTAAAGTTATGATTGGAACTTAAGGAAAACTGTCAAGCCAACAAAAATGTCTTTGTTAGCACACAACATGTCTATCTTTTGATGATTCGTGTATTTCTAATTAATTTTAATGTTTATATAAAATAAATATAAAATATCTGCAACCCTTTAATAGCTATTACAATACATAAAAATATAATAGTTAAGTTTAGCTGGAAAAATGGATAACGTCTAGACGTGTGTGTGGCAGTGAGTTTTAAGTTATTTCACATTCATAAAATAACTAAACATTATTTTTCATAAATAAATGAAAACTTTCATATATTTGTCATTAAAAATTTCACTTTTTCATAAATGAAAGTTTAGTCAAATATATTTTTAATGTTTATTACTTATAAAGGGAAAAGTGAGTGACTTACTACAACCTATCAAAAATGTTGCCCAAATCAGCTAAAAACATAATGTCAATTAGGAAACAGAAGACTATTTTGAAATTAAGTAATTAAATGAGTGTTTACTTACAAAAGGATAATTTATAATACAGAATAAAGAGAACACAGATAATAAATAGTGCACTAACTTTAATCTGGTAACAACTAAGCTGTCTCTGTTTTTTACGCTGATTGAACACAGGAAGGGAGAAGTTCCCAAAATCTGCACGTAGGGAGAATGTCAAGTAGAGCAGGATGCTTTGGAGGAGAGGTGATACTCTCTCAAGGGACAGAGTTCAGCTCAGGTTGTCAAAGGGAAGTAACAAGAAGGTTAAAAGTAACAACCTCACTCTTTCTGACACCATTACAAAAGACTACATACTGCCAAACTGGTCAGTTAGCTAGAGTATGAGAACTTATTGATTTAAACCATGGAAATCAGTTTCCCAGTATGTATGGAGCAGTATGGAGAATGATGGAGTGTAGATCTGAAGAGGCAAACATAAGATATAAGAAAACAAATAAAAATAGTTCAAATCATCACAAAATGAGATATGGCATATCAACATTTTGCTTATTAAAATTTTATCACCATATCATATACTACATTAAAATGTTTGTCACGAAAACCAAAAGAAATACAATTCTTCTAATAAAATAATGAAAAATATGTGATGTCAGCAGAATGGCTGACTAAAGGGGCCTAGCACTTGTCCCCCTCTTAAAAAGACCAAGGCAATGAACAAACAACTAAAATTTGCCTGGAATATGTGAGGCACAGCACTAGAGTGAAGCAGTGAAGTGACAAGGTTCTTGCAGAGCACGAAGACGCAGGATAACAACATAGAGATGAGAGCTAGGCACTGGGTCTCTGCTGCCTTGTCTCTCCCAGTGAAATTATCTCAGAACGAAGATAAACTTCCTATTATAGGTAGAATGTAAGCAGAAGACCCACCAGTCACCACTGCAAATGCAGGCATCTGCAGTCTTTACTACAGGAAAGTACCACAGTATTTGCAAAGTCCTGGTCTAGTTTAGGAAACTGTCTGGGATTCATGTGGCTGCATTGCCACATGATTAGGAGCAAAAGTTGTGCACTATCCACCCCCTTCATCACTCAAGATGCTGAAAC